>NC_042620.1:228438315-229038315 GCF_901001135.1 Rhinatrema bivittatum | reverse complement strand
GGCAAATTGGGCATTAAAGGTCATTAGCTCCTAACCACCCATCTGAGTCTAGGGGAGAGTGTTGTGGGCCCCTGGGCATTGCCCTATTGTAGCAATGGTCAGTCAACCCCTGGTAGACTAGTAGACTAGTATAGTGAAGATATTAGATAAATCTGTATAGTGCTGGCATGGTGTGCAATGATAAATATAATGTATATGCTTGATGCTGCCACTGCCTGCTCCAATGCCACCCTGCTGCCGACTGCCGTTGTTACTAAGAGGTATATATATGTGTGTATTTGTGTGTGTGTGTGATACAAAATTGCACAGTTAACATTCTATGCAGTATGAGAGAGAAAGCATTTATGATACCAGTGATACCAAAGTAGATTAGCAAATGATGTAGCAAAGCTGATGGGTGCATCTGTGTGCTGCTGATATGATAGTCACTGACATATAATCAGTGCCCTTAGCCTCCTGTGATTGTGCAGCCCTGGTAGAAACTGCATAAATAGCTTGCTGCTGCTGCTGCATATATTACAATCTGTCACAGAATCAACATTCCTGAGGAGCTTTCACACCTCTTAATTCAATCCTTTGAATATAGCTGCAGAGTAGGGATGTGAATCGTTTTAGGACGATTAAAATTATCGTCCGATAATTTTAATATCGTCTTAAACCGTTATGGAACACAATACAATACAGATTCTAACGCTTTATCGTTATAAATCGTTAGAATCGTGAGCCGGCACACTAAAACCCCCTAAAACCCACCCCCGACCCTTTAAATTAAATCCCCCACCCTCCCGAACCCCCCCCAAATAACTTAAATAACCTGCGGGTCCAGCGGCGGTCCGGAACGGCAGCGGTCAAGAACGGGCTCCTGCTCTGAATCTTGTCGTCTTCAGCCGGCGCCATTTTCCAAAATGGCGCCGAAAAATGGCGGCGGCCATAGACGAAAAAGATTGGACGGCAGGAGGTCCTTCCGGACCCCCGCTGGACTTTTGGCAAGTCTCGTGGGGGTCAGGAGGCCCCCCACAAGCTGGCCAAAAGTTCCTGGAGGTCCAGCGGGGGTCAGGGAGCGATTTCCCGCCGCGAATCGTTTTCGTACGGAAAATGGCGCCGGCCATACGCGTATGGCCGGCGCCATTTTCCGTACGGAAAATGGCGCCGGCAGGAGATCGACTGCAGGAGGTCGTTCAGCGAGGGTTCCGGCGCCTCGCTGAACGACCTCCTGCAGTCGATCTCCTGCCGGCGCCATTTTCCGTACGAAAACGATTCGCGGCGGGAAATCGCTCCCTGACCCCCGCTGGACCTCCAGGAACTTTTGGCCAGCTTGTGGGGGGCCTCCTGACCCCCACGAGACTTGCCAAAAGTCCAGCGGGGGTCCGGAAGGACCTCCTGCCGTCCAATCTTTTTCGTCTATGGCCGCCGCCATTTTTCGGCGCCATTTTGGAAAATGGCGCCGGCTGAAGACGACAAGATTCAGAGCAGGAGCCCGTTCCGGACCGCTGCCGTTCCGGACCGCCGCTGGACCCGCAGGTTATTTAAGTTATTTGGGGGGGGGTTCGGGAGGGTGGGGGATTTAATTTAAAGGGTCGGGGGTGGGTTTTAGGGGGTTTTAATGTGCCGGTTTTTCGATTTTTCGATTTTTAACGATTTTTAACAATTTTTCACGATATTTTACCCCCCCAAACGGCAACAATACGATTCCCTCCCCCTCCCAGCCGAAATCGATCGTTAAGACGATCGAGGACACGATTCACATCCCTACTGCAGAGTGCCTGCTTAACCTCAGTCTCAGCTCTCTCTCCTCCTACTCCAGCTCCTCCCTTCAAAGACAGGTTATAGGGAACCTTCTATTGTTCCCCTCACTCTACCCCTTCCTCCTGTCCTAAAGAATGGGGGGAAGGGAACAACAGAAGGTGAAGGTGAAGTTGGAGTGTACAGAGAAAGCAATCAGAATATTTGTTCTCTTAAAGATCTCTTAAAACCTTATTAAACCAAAGATGATTTTGATATAACTTCTGGATGGCATGATGTCTTTATTGGAGAATGTCATCTTTAGGCAAAGGTTCTTGCACCTGCATATGTGGCCAGTCATACATCATTTA
This sequence comes from Rhinatrema bivittatum, assembly GCF_901001135.1. Classification (NCBI taxonomy): domain Eukaryota; kingdom Metazoa; phylum Chordata; class Amphibia; order Gymnophiona; family Rhinatrematidae; genus Rhinatrema; species Rhinatrema bivittatum. The sequence goes on along the minus strand of NC_042620.1, from coordinate 229,036,222 downwards.
CAAAGACCTGGATGTGTGTTGGAAGTTTGCAGCTGCTGGTGTATCATAGCTGGCGGGAAGAACATTAATTATAATTCACAGAAGCCTTGTCTTGACACTATTGTTGACAAGTTTCATGTGTGTTAATTCAATCCCTTTTTGTTTCTATTACCATGTGTCCAAAATATGTGCACAACTGCACATATCTTTCTGTGCAATTAACAACATGCAAACTGATGATGTTAAGGGCAATTTTTAGTATACAGAAGCTCATACACCTGAAAGACAACAATATTTTAGTATCACAGTTGTTGGCATGAACAATATCACGTCAGAAATAATTTTCCAAGGTTTTATTAATTTTTATGATACAATTTTTCTGAAGATTTTTTTCTACAATTTACACCAACAAATAATACATTCCCCAATAATTTCTACCCCCAACCACAATAACCACAAATGTTCCACTGATTAGCAAGTATTAAGAATCAAACTAAAAATAATAAATGATTCTCTCTTTTTAAAATACATAGGGGTAGATTTTTAAAAACAGCGCGATCGCATACTTTTGTTTGCGCAGCAGGCGCAAACAAAAGTAGGCTGGATTTTATAAGATACGCGTATAGCCGCGCGTATCCTCTAAAATCCTGGATCGGCGCATGCAAGGCTGCCGATTTTGGGCAGCCGGCGCGCGCTGAGCCGCGCAGCCTGCCTCCGTTCCCTCTGAGGCCGTTCCGAAATCGGAGCGGCCTCGGAGGGAACTCTCTTTCGCCCTCCCCTCACCTTCCCCTTCCTTCCTCTACCTAACCCACCCCCCCGGCCCTATCTAAATCCCCCCTTACCTTTGTCCGTAGATTTACGCCTGCGAGAAGCAGACGTAAATCTACGCGCGCCAGCGGACTGCTGGCGCGCCGTCCTCCGACCCGGGGGCTGGTCCGGAGTCCTGTACCACGCCCCCGGGCCGGCGCCACGCCCCCGGTCCCCGCCCCCGAAACACCACGCCCCACCCTCGAAACGCAGCATCATCGGGTCCCGCCCCCTGACATGCCCCCTTCCAAAATCCCCGGGACCTACGCGCGTCCCGGGGCTCTGCACGCACCGGCGGCCTATGGAAAATAGGTGCGCCGGCGCGCAAGGCCCTGCTCACGTAAATCCGGGTGGATTTACGCGAGCAAGGCTTTTAAAATCCGCCTGATAAAGTCCAGGTGTATGGAATAGTCCAGTCTGGTATAAGAGTGACATGGTGACCTGCAACTCTTATGACACTTATGGAGTATCCAAGTCTCCTGTAACAAGACAGTCCAGTTTACAGTCTTTATTTAGCAATAAACAGCAATCTCCTCATTCATGGGACCTTAGATGATACTGAGATTTTCATCAGGTCTTCTCAGAACAGGACTTGGTGAAAAACAGAGGCAAACTCACCAATTGCACACAACGATTCAAACAAGTTAAAGCATTGTGTAAAGTCCAGTCCAGTGGTCTAAACATTCAGAACCAAAATTGACCTCCAACTTTGGAGACCACTACCACACCCCTTAACATTTCTATAGTGCTACATGACATAAGCAGCACTGTAAAAACATACAAAAAAACGTCTGATTAAATCTTATGAAGAAATGTCATTATAAACTGTCTGGACTATAATATAAGAAGCACATCTCTTGTTTCCTTTGCTTTGATTTGCCGGTGTCTTCATTCACCTGTTCTTTTCTAGCCAGCTCTGGTGAGTCAAAATAGTTCCATTTCTTATTTTAAACCCTTAACTCACTGCCCTGAGGTGGTCACTCTAAAAGGAATATGGAAGCTATTGCCTCTTTATCCATGCAGATAACTTCTTTTTTTACCCCAGCTTCAGATCCTAACTAGGAAATACATATTAATGAGAAGGAAATATCTGAATTCAAGCAGAATGTGGATCTTTTAGATGTAAAAGTTTCAGCAAGGCAGGACTTGGATAACACACTGCTAAAAAGTCAAACATATTTTCAGAATAAGCTACAAGCACTGGAGAATGTTGCTAGATTGGGAAATCTCAGGCTTATCAATTTTCCAGGACAAAAATTGACAACTCCAAAGGATATGTTGAAAAAATATCTAAAAATGTGCTTAACATGCCAGAAAATGTATTTCTGCCAGTTTCAAGGATACACTATAAATTGAAAGTTTATATGTCCCCCGATGTGGCTAAATCATCTCAAATCAGGAGGAATGCTTCCTGCTTTTTTGACTAAATTTTCCATATAAATGTATTGTTAAGCTAACTGGAGTGAAATATTTTTTTTAATGATCCCACTCAACTGGTTCATTCATGACAGATAAGCTTCAGCTCTGCCAGGATTTGATTCTCTGCTGGAGGCAACGTCCTCCTTTGCTACCTGACTTAATTCATGCTTTACTTAGATTGTGCCTGTTGTATTTTCTGCCATTATTCCTCTGTAACTTAAAAGTTTTCTTTGGCATATCTGGATCTTTACCCCTTAATAGTAGACTGCAGTTTGTACTGGATGATATATATTTTTTCTTTTTAATGTTTAGTTTTTTTCCTCTTTTCATATTAATGTTTTTCAAATATGACCTTTCCTTCAAGTTTGATCTCAATTAACATTTTTTCAAAAATTCTTATAAATAAAAAGTAAAATAAATTATATATATAATTCCATTCAGTACACGCCATCTCAGACATTGTAATTGTTTTGCTATACTTACCGAGTTACCTTTCTACTTCTGGCTTCTTCTTCTCCCCAGTTCCATTACCCCTGTTTATTGTAACTTTTGCATCTTCTGTTGCGATCCTGCCCGCGAGGAATGCGGGCAGGCTCTTACCTTCACGGCCAGTCGGGCCGCTGATGCTGCTTCTCTCTCCTTGAATCAGCTGGGGCCGTCCCCGCAGCTGTTGCCATGCAGCCGGCTCCTCTGTTGCTGTTTCTGCCTTCCCCCAACGTGCTGCTGGATCCCGGGACCTTCAGCCAGCAGGGAGGCCATCCCTGCTGGTGCCTGCTTCAGCCCGGGTCCTTGACTGGCAGGGAGCCGTCCCTGCCGGTGCCTGCAGCTCTCTACACTGCCTGCAGCTCTCTACTCTGCCTGCAGCCTGCTACAGCTCCCACAGCTCCCTGCAGCCAGCCTTACCTCTCTTCCTGCCTTCCTGCTTCAGTCTTCACGGCTGGGAGCCGCTCCAGCCCAGGACACCACCAGCTTCCAGCTGTTCTCTCCAGCTCCCTAGGGCGCGGGCGCGTACTTCTCTGCTCCTCTTCAAGGGCCAGCCAGGTGTGGCCCCCTGCTGACCCCTCCCTGGGCGTTGTCCACCTCAGCTCTACTAAAGGGCTCAGCATTCAGTCTGTCTTTGCCTTTGCAAGGAGTTGGTCACTCCTGAGATCCTTCGCTCCAGGAGTCATCCGTGTTCCAGCACTTCTGCAAGGTCCTGTGTTTCCTGTTACTTGTTGGAGCTCCTTGTCCAGTCCTCATATCCGCCTTCTGTTCCAGCCCTGGTGTCCGCCTGCTGTTCCAGTCCCAAGGTCTGTCTCTTGATCCAGTACCTGTGTTCCAGTCCTGATGTTACCTGCTGTTCCAGATGTCCATGTTCCAGCCCTGAGGTGTGTCTCCTGATCCAGTATCTGTGTTCCAGTCCTGATGTTTCCTGATGTTTCCTGCTGTTCCAGATGTCCTTGTTCCAACCCTGAGGTCTGTCTTAGTCCTTGTTCCTGACCCTGATGCTTTAACCTGCCTTAGGCTGCCAGGATTGTAGCAAACTTTGCCTTTGGCTGCCAGGATTGCAGCAAACCTTGCCTTTGGCTGCCAGGAGTGCAGCAAACCTTGCCTTTGGCTGCCAGGAGTGCATCAACCTGCTTCTTCCCTGTGCTCTCCTGCTCTCAGCGTGGTCCGTGACCAGCCTTCCAGGGCTGTGTAGGGCGCGCATGGGACAGGGTGGTCCATGACTCAGTCCCGCGGGTGGTCTGAGTAGGGTGCCCTGAGGGACAGTGCCCATGTCTTCCTTCAGCCCTCATTCCTGAGTCCACCTCTGTGCATCCAGTACCTCATCCTGAGTCCACGTCTGTTCCTGAGTCCACCTCTGTGCATCCAGTACTTCGTCCTGAGTCCACGTCTGTTCCTGAGTCCACCTCTGTGCATCCAGTACCTCGTCCTGAGCCCACATCCGGGCCTGAGTCCTCCTCTGTGCATCCAGTACCTCGTCCTGAGTCCACGTCTGTTCCTGAGTCCACCTCTGTGCATCCAGTACTTCGTCCTGAGTCCACGTCTGTTCCTGAGTCCACCTCTGTGCATCCAGTACCTCGTCCTGAGCCCACATCCGGGCCTGAGTCCTCCTCTGTGCATCCAGTACCTCGTCCTGAGTCCATGTCTGTGCCTAAGTCCACGTCTTTGCATCCTGCACCTCGTTACTGAGTCCACGTCTATGCCTGAGTCTACATTGTTCCTTAGTCTCGTCTGAATCCATGTTCCAGTCTTCGCCGCCCTGGCCTCCATCCGGCCTGCCACTTCGTGCCGTACCCTGCGGCAGGTCTGAAAGGGCTGGGAACGGTTGGAGGACTGTTCACAAGACCAACATTGCGTTGTTGGGTCTTCCGAAGTGTGCAGGTCCGGAGGAGGACCTGTCTTCCAGTCATCACTCCAGCCTTGCTCCCGTCCAGCCCATGCTCGGGCATGCCACGCCTCCCGCGGCACCTCTTCAGAGTTCCTCTGGGGTCGAGCCGTGGCCCAAGGACACACATCTCCCAGGAGTGGGATCGCTCTCCTAGCACTCAACAACATCTTCATCTATGTTAAGGTTAATGTTATAACCCCCTGTTCCTTGTAAACCAATATGATATGATCTGTATCATGAATGTCGGTATAAAAAAGTACTAAATAAAATAAATAAATAAATGAATAAATATATATTATGTATGTTCTTCCTTGCTGACAGGGAAGAACAGACAAATTATGTCAGTCCTTGCAAAGCTGGGAAGAGGAGAAGAATCTATGTCCCATGTGCCTCTGCACATGGCACCCACTATTGCTGGAGGAACCGGGAAACGGAATCAGTTTTACAGAACATTTAAGTACAAGGCTTTGTAATAATGGACAATCTCTAAAAATTGTGGAAACTTGTTAACTTGCTTTCCATGCAACTTCTCTGTCAAAACACAAATTAATGAGAAAACTGCTCCTTTTGAATTATTTTTTAAAATGAAAAATAGTTGGTAGAGTTTGTGAGAAGGGGTGAGACAAGATGGTGTCAGGACTCTAGCACTGCTCTGCTCGGGGTCCCTGTTTCTTCAAAAATTTGCCTCTTAGAATTTCAATATGCCGGCAAAAAGGAAGGGAAAAACAAAGAACTATCCCTCAGACCCCCCAACTCTTACCGGGCAGCAAACCATCCAGCAGTGTTTGGAGACAGCTACAATGAAGGGGCCAGGAGGTCCAGCTGTCGAAGGGAGCGGAGGAGAGTTACCTTCGACCTCAGAAGAAGTTTCCCTGAGCCCGGATGTCAGACCTCCACCGCAGGAGCGAGAACACCAGCAGAAGCTGACCAGCCAGGGCCCCGGAATGGTAGTTACTGGTTTGGTATCCGAGGGAGCGAATGCAGGGAGTGAACTCGCTTCAGGAACGCTGAAACAATGGTTGAGACAAAATAAACTCTTGTTGAATACAAGTAAGACCACTATTCTCCTCATTCATCGACCACATTCGATACCTTCTCATGATAGTGTCTATAGATAAGATCTCATTTTCTCTAGGTAAACCTATAAGGAGCCTTGGTGTGTTGCTTGATTCTACCTTTTCATTCAAACCTCAGATTAGGTCTCTTATTAAAATTGGTTTCTTTAAACTCCGGTTGTTAGCAAGTTTACGACACTTACTTTATGACAGTGATTTCTTGACAGTGGAACAGGCGATCATATTTCCGCATATTGACTATTGCAATAGTCTTTATATTGGTTTACCTAAAGGTTTGATTCATTCAATACAGCTTTTATTGAATTCAGCCACCAGGTTAGCTTCTCATTCTAAGCATTTCGAGCGGATTTCTTCTACTTTATGTAGGCTTAATTGGCTGCCAGTTACTGAGCGGATTGTGTTTAAAATTGGCATGATGGTCTATAAGCTGCTTGCCTCAGATTCTTCATACTGGCTTAATGTATTATTACGGATTTATAAACCTGTAAGATATTTGAGATCTTCTCAATTGAATCTTTTAGAGATCCCTTCAACATGCTCAGTTGTTTAGTAGGAGGGAGACCTCTTTTTCCATAGCAGCTCCAATGCAGTGGAATCTCATTCCTGTGGAATTGAGGTCTTTGGATGATGTTAAAAGATTTAAATTAGAATTTAAAGAGTTTTTACTCCATCGTGCTTATAATATGTAACAGCCTGAAGTATGTGTAATACAGTTATCAGAGAAAAGAATGTGAGAACATGGTTATTAGAAAAATGAGAATAATGTGAGTAGAGTAATTGCTATGAGTTCTCGTTAATGTCAACTGGCAAATACATAACTTGATCTAGGGACATAGATACCAGTATTTGGTAGTACTTTTCTCCAATTTCTGTGAAACAAAAATTTTTGTCTGAAGTGTATGTTTATTATTGTTTTTACTATGTATGTATTTTTGTTCATCGCCTAGGCCTACTTTGTGTTAGGTGTTCAATAAATTTTATGAAATGAAAAAAAAAAATGAAATGGAACCCTCAACCAGAGAGATGGATAGGACCCCGGCTGAGGAAACATCTGCTACTGGAGGTGAAGGTGAGACACTGAATATTTTTCAGCTAACCTTTACTATGATTCCTAAACCAGCGACAATAACCCTTGAGTCTATTTGGGATTTATTAAAAAGCATGGGTAATGCTGTGAATGACTGTTCAATGAAGATATCAACTTTATCTCAACAAATGGAAATAATCTCAAATAATAACAAAGAACAAATTAAGGAAAATCAGGAAAAATTCTCTAAAATGGAAGAAGATTTAAAGGCAATCAAAGGAGTGCAGAGCTCCCTTATTCAGGATGGAGACTTCCTAAGTAGAAGGGTCAAATATGTGGAGAATAGATTGATACACTTGAACTTGCACTTTTTAAACTTTCCAAAAGTGGTGGGGGAATTACCTCATGTTACGCTGAGGAGATACCTCTTGGAAATATTAGAATATACCCCTGATCAACCCCCCCCTATGGATAAGGTCTACTTTTTACCATCTGGTGCAAAGCCTCAAGTGCAAATACAACCCATGGATCTTGAAAACTTCACAGATTACCTTGAGTCATCTCATTATGAAATCATCGAAAGAGCTATATTATTGGTCACTTTTTTGACTGAAACTTATCTGAGTGCAGTCATGAAGAAGTATTTTAGAAGAGCAAATAACCCATTTATGGGACAACCAATACGAATATTTCCTGATCTATCTAAGATCAATCAGGAAAGAAGATAAGGCTTTTTAGCCTTAAGACAAGAAACCCTGAATATTGGGGCTTCGTTTTATTAAGATATCCTGCAAAATGTTTAGTGAAAATAAGAAGAGATAATTTTGTGTTTACAGCACCAGAACAGTTGAGGAAATTTATTGACTCAAGGAAATAGGGAACCGCAAATGGAATCATTGAATGACATAATAGGTGAATGTAGCTGTAAAGTTTCTTGCTAGGTCGTTTCCTATAAGTATTTCTTGTTTGTATCTCCTTGATAGTCTCCATCCCCAAAGCTTGGGGTCTAACGGATACTTAGGATGAAAGTTATTATGTTTCTTTATTGAAAATCTGATGATTTCTTGTTTTGTTGTGAAATTGTATCATGTTACTTAAGCAAGGTGTATCTTTGTGAAAATACTTGAAATTTAATAAAATATAAATAAATAAAATAAATAAATAAAATGAAAAATAGTTCATGGGGTAATGTTTCCAAATGGATTTATATTGCATTTACAGTAACAAGAATAAACCTCACTCTTAAGCCATGGTTTGCTGAGTAAGGTAGCAGTCTCTCAAATTTATTGCTACCGTTCTTGTGCCAAAGACAACATTCTTCTGGATCTCATAGGACATAATATATACAGGCAACATATTAAGGTGTATTTGAAAATTCTTTTAAACAGGCCCATGATGCCCAATACAACTGGAACTATTTCTGGATCTTTCTACCATATCTTCTCAGTCTAATTATATTTCTTGGTTCATAATAATCTTCTTTTTCTTCATATGTAGTACAACATAGTCACTTGGTTCTGATACTTTTATTAGTAATGCTGTTCTTTTTTTTTTTTTTTTTTTTGCTGTTCTTCTTCTTTACCACAATGTGAAATTTTATAGCATTGGGTATTTTATAAGTTGGAATGGGAATATCACATGTCATCACAAGTTCTTTCTCTGAACTGCTGTCAGGGTTGTGATCCCAATATTTCTTTGGTACTGTGATGTTATAGTTCACTGTAAGAGGGTTCCTTGCTACATAATGGTGACTTTTCTCCTGACAGCTTACATGAAAAATGGATGAGTTTACAATCATGTAAATCTCTGGTTCTTCTGAGTTAAGTTCCTGCTCTTTACTTCTTAGGAAAGAGGGTAAAAGAGAAATCTCATTGCCTGCTAGTATGTGAATATTATAATCTTTGGGTAGAAAGATAACAAATATATAATCTGACATTCAAATCCCTTTAGAACACTATAGTTATATCTTTAACTCAGACTGCTGAACTTTTCTTCAGCCTGTTTACCATTTATGACATGATACATTGTGTTAGTACTGTATTCATTAACAGATTGCTTTAATATGACTTAGAGCAGTAGGGTGTATAATTGTTTGAATATTTCTTTCCACTGGCTGCACAGTACTAATTCTTTTTTGCACCTGAGAAAGCTTTTTCCTCCACCTGAACCCTTAACAATCAAATATGCAATCATCTAGAGCCAAATGCAAACAACGCAAAGCTGATTTTCCTCATCTGATTAAGATTAATAATGAAACAACTTCCCAAATTAAGTCTGGATAGCAAGGGCTATTTACAGAGCCATCTACTTAACAGTCTTTGTTTTCTTCATCATAACAATTTGAGCAAATCATACAGACTTAACCACAAGAAGCACATGCATGCTCTGCATTGATATCAGATATCAGTTATCAGTTATAAAATCAGTTTTCCTACCATAAACTATAGCAACCTAACATGAAAAGAAATACAGATAGGATCTGTTCAAGTCTTTTTGGATTTCAATAGTTAATAACATTATGATAAAGAAATCCCTATTAACAACCAATATTGAAATTGTTTTCTTGGTTTTTGATTTGCTGTCTTGATTGGTAAAACAGAAGTAGGAATAAGAAGAGTAGAACATGTAAATCATGCTCTATAAAATTAGTATTAATACATTTTGCATCGGTTGGCCTATGCAGTGTCGTTTGGAAGACAGGGTTTATGTAATGGATACTACTGCTCTGTTACCAGTAAGCCCTGGGAAAATCCTTATAGAGCTAGTGAGGGAGGGATACTTAGGGGGGATCCACTCAAGGCAGCCCCTCCCTTTGAGGGTGCTGGAGTAACCGTCCCCCTTCTGTGAGGTTTATAAGCAACTTTCTACAAAGTGCTCAGGAGGGCAGTATAGTTTGCTGTTTTGGAGGAAGGTTGGAGATTTTTTTTCCTCTGTTGGATTTTGTGGCATACCTAGAGGCCTGGGCTTTATCCTACCTGGGGTTTGGTTCAAGACTCCACTTCTATAACACACTCCATAGGTGCAAAGTGGTTATCCTGGGTTAGGTTTTGGGACGTTGAAACTTTTTTTGTGGTAGGAGCCTTGTGAGACACTTGAGCCTCTCCTTGATTCAGGGCATGGGGAACCCTGTGTTTGGGGCACTCAGGGATAGGGAAGTCCTGCCCCATTGAGGTGGTGACCTAATATAAGGATAAACTCCAGTATTAATATCCATTTTTGGGAAAGAAGATGTTTGGTTAAAAGACCTGGGAGACATTTTTTTCTGCCCCTCTTCCTATCCATCAGAGGAACAGTTGAAGCTGTTGTTTCCAGGAAGATCTTACCCACCTGGGATCCACAAGGGATAAAGATTAAGCGACAAAAGAAAAGATCAAGGAAGAGAAAGAAAACTGCTGTAAGAACAAGTTAAAGCCATTGAGGGCACCCAAACAGTGTCTTCGCCCCTGAGGAGAGAGAGGATTGGACTTTCTGTGCAGAGACTGTGTTTAAACCTTTATACCAGTGCTAGAGGGGGTTTTCCTGCCCACACAAGGATCCCCTGTCCACTTGAAAACTTAACTTTTCCATGCCTTGGATGTTTCTCTGACCCTAGTATAAGAGGCCCATGCACAAATAGAATAAAAGAGACTGTAATGCAGAGTAATTCTGTGGTACTATGGATTAAGTTATTGTGCCATTTCTTCACCAGTGTTTTCAACAGTAAAGACTTTAATTTGGGACACTAAATTAGTGACTCCTGAGTGTCTCTTTGGCACCTAAAGCAAACCGTGAAGACACATACTCCTCTCCCAGGGGCAATAGAAGGAAAGTTACTCAGCCGGCCTCTTAAAGGGGCCATGGCGGGAAACCAAAACCTGGCCCCTAGTGATGATGTCAGGACTGAGGGGTATTTAAACCCTGACTCAGTCCTCAGTTCTTTGCCTTGGCAACAGGTCCATCTCTTTGGAGTGCTGGTTGCTGTTTCTGATTCCTGTGACCCCAATTCCGGATCCTGATTCCTGTTCCGGTGGTTCCAGTTCCTGTGTTCCTGTCTGCTCCTGTGTTCCTGACTCTGTGACACTCCTCGTCCTTGGTTCCTGCATCCTTTTCCTTGGCTTGAGCTCTATGGGAGGCCCACCTTCTAACTCGAGGTGAGGTTTAGGTATTAGTGTAGGGGTTAGGGGCCACTTTGACATTCAAAGTGAGACGTACAATCAGAACAGTGCTCTCTTGTGAAGATTTGATGACCCGCGGAGTGAGGAAACTCATTCAAAGATGAGATTTGTGCAGTGTTCTCTCAACCTAGCTTGATGTTACCCAGGTAGAGAGTCCATCAATCTAGATTGAGAGAACATTGCACAAATATCATCTTTGAGTGAGTTTCCTCACTCCGCGGGTCATCAAATCTTCACAAGAGAGCACTGTTATGTTTGTACGTCTCACTTTGAATGTCAACGTGGCCCCTAACCCCTACACTAATACCTAAACCTCACCTTGCGTTACTAGGTGGGCCTCCCATAGAGATATAAATACCTATCTAGGTTAGGGCATTATTAGGTGCTCTCTTTCTCTCTCCTCTGATAGTAAACATGGTCCATCCCCCCAGTGGTTGTATGTAAGAAATACCACATTCTGGCACTTATCTCAAAGTGCAAAAAAGTTATCACAATTTGAGGTAACTTAGCTCTTCACATAGGTATTAGCACAAATTGCAATAAACTTCCTATTACCATAAAACACACCACTTTCTCTATCACAGGCAATATTCAGTGCATTTTGATAACTCCAGGCCTAAATTAGTTAATGCCAAAAGTAGTTCTAAAGTTATCTGCATTAACTGTGCAGTTAACTTCCCAATTGCCAGGTATAGTCAACAGTGCATTCATGCCATTGGATATCCAGTATAAATTAGCAGGCTAAGTTTATCTGGCTAGCTTATCTGCTCTCCCTTTGACTAAATATTGGCCTTACAGACTTTTACAAATATTTTTAAAGAGGACTTAAACACATAAATTTACTTTGAAAATCCTCAGGTTATTGGCTGAATGTGCACACCAACTACCTTGCATAAAGTTATACCTGATCCAAGCTGGGTGTATGTAACCTGATTCGGGGTAATTTATGTGCATGCAGTGTCCCAACTGTGACAAAACCAGATTATGTGCATGCATTTATGTACACTGAGAATGAGTTAATTTTAGAACAGCCATTTACATACATAAAACTGGGTTTTGTGCATATAAATGACTTTGAAAATCATCCCCACAGAGGGTAATTTTATCACAGCTTACATAGATGTAAAGTCTTTATGTACATTGTATATGCAGACTTTGCTAGGTTTTTTCATTGAGAACTTACATGCATGCATAAGTTCATTTTGAAAATCCTCAGCTTATTGTCGTAGTATAGTACAAATTCACTCACACCAAGTTACTCCTGCTCCAAGCAGGTAATTTATGCATATACAGTGAAAATTTAAAAATATGCATGTGAGTCCCAACTCTACCCCCCAGTACTCTTGCCCTCACTGGATGTAAAAGCATCCATGAAATTGGATTAAAGATATAATTTAATGGACACTCTCCTCTGATTGATTTTCAAAATACCCCTTATGACCATAAAACAAGGTGCATAACTTGCTATGAAAATAATTCCTTATATATACAAAGTCATTTTGTGATTAATTGTCTTAATACCACAAGAAAGACCCCATTGGATACCAGAAAAGCATGTGTATTGTTCTTGTTCTGTAGTTGAATCTCAGAATTAGCAAAACTAAACAAAACAAATAAAAAACATCTATGGTTTAGCAGAAGAAGAGCATCAGTTGGTAGGGCGTGTGCATGTGCATGGAACAGGTTTTAATATTATTTTTTTTCGTTTCATGTAGTTTGTTGTTTGTTTCATTTATTTTAAATGAAAAAAAAAGTAACATAAAGCATAAAGAAAATACAACCTGTGGGTTCAGAGGGCACCCCATCTCCAAAGTTTAAAAATACCCCCTCCCGGGCCTGCTGCCAGACCCTCAAATCCCTCCTGCCATTTCTTATCCCATCTGAGTGTTTTCAATGGGCAGGAGTGATCCTCGGTTACTCCCGTCCCACTGCTCTTAGTTTTTTAAATGGTTGCTAGTAAAACCAAGGCTGGTGCCATTTCATTCTATGGCAGAAGCTTATAGCAATATCATCAGTGAATGCTAGATACATCACAAATGTAGACATTTTCTGTTCATCACATTTGACTTTGTCTTATTTCATAGAGACTCTGAAGTTGTTTGGATAGATTAGTCAGATTCAAATAATGATGAACTTCAAGTTGTTGATGAAAATGGGTGGTGCAATAGCAATGATAATGATAATGATGATTAGCTTGACACTGATGAGGCTGCTAGTGTTGCTCAAGGCATTCCTGCTGATCAGAAAATGGCATATTTCTGATTCCTAAGTCAATTCTTTTTATCTATGATCTGCTTAGTTTACCGTACTGGTACTGATTGCTACCTCTTTTTCATTTTGGTTTTCTTTTTTTTTTTTTTAAACAGATCTATTCTTTTATTATTTCTGATGCTGATTTATTATTATTTTTGCTATAGATGCAAAATTGAAGAAAACACTGGGTTATATCATACCCATTGCATAAAGAAGTTAAATTGAAAGAGAATCACAGTTCTAAAGTAACACGAATGCCAGCTCATTCAAACAAGCTATCATTTTTATTATGCATCTTGGTAAGCATGAAACCCACTATGTTGACAAATCATAATAAATCAATCATATCATATCATAAACATATATGAAATTGGTAGGAAATGTTGGAAGAATATTCTATTCAAGTTTCCAAAATAAAGTTTTCAGAGTATTGCTTATATCATAATTGTTTGTGGAAAAAGGTGATATTACATTTATTGGTTTAAATAAGAAGTATATTTTGTTTCTTGGATTTTTTTGTTTAGGGAACAATTGGTATTGGGAAGAAAAAGTCTGATTAAGAGTAGAGGAACCTAAAAACTACCATGTGTGCTGTGCAGTAGAACAAAGGTACAATACATGCATTTTGATTTATCATCAAATCCTAATATTCTTAATTATATTTGATTAAATGAGGTCCATATTCAGTAATGGGTAGATTTTAAAAGGGCTGCACATGCACCCATAAACGCGCTATTTTATAAACTATATGTGTAGGTTATAAAATCCCCTTCATGTGCCTTACACACACTGAGAGAGAGAGAGAGACAGAGAGAGACTCTAAGGCTCAGTTTGATACTCTATATATGAATCATTGTAAGGGGGTGTTATGGCTCAGGACTAGAAGGTGGACCCTTGGGCCGGCCGGGCGGAGCAGCCGCTCCGAGATGGACTGGAGGCTGGGAGACAGCACACAGCTGCTCGAACGTAGCGAGCTTCACCCGAAGGAAACGGAATCCCCCAAGGAGGAGCCCATAGGGTTCCGAACCCCGGGACTAGGGTAAGTGGCGGAGACGAGACGTCTGGATGGTCCAGTGGTCAAGGCTGGCAGCAAGCAAGAAGAGTCGGAGCGAGCAAAGGTCAGGAGCCAGGAAGACAGCCGAGGGAGCGGGACCAGGAACAACAGGAACTGGACTGGACAGGAACCAAGAAGACAGCAGGAACAAGACCAGGACTGGAACCACGAAGACAGCAGGAACTGGAACAGGACAGGAACCACGAAGACAGCAGGAACGGATCAGGAACAGGATTCACTGAAGCAGGAACAGCAACTAGAACTTCCACAAGGGAGAGACCTTGTTGCAAGGCACTGAACGATGGGCAGACGCCGGCTTAAGTATCCTGCTGGCGTCTGACGTCATCCGAGGGGCGGTCCAGCACTTCCGGGTGCTGGAACTTTAAAACCCCGGGCTTCGCACGCGCACGTTGCCTAACAGGGGAGGAGCCGGAATCGGGCCTCGGCGGCGTCTCCCTCGTGGAGACGCCGCTGCCATGCGGCCAGGCAGGCCCAGAATCTTGCGGTTCCCGGCGCGGCTCGGAGGGCGGCAGGCAAGGTAAGGACCCAGTTGCTAGCTTAGCGACAGGGACCGCAACAGGGGGGCACTTTGATTTGGTATGAGTTTTTGAGAGGTGGGTTGGGGTTAGGGGGTTTGTGATACAGACACATTCAGAGGGATCCATTGTAAAACTGACATCATTAAAACATGTTAAACCTTATAAGTAATGAAAATTCTAACAAGACGATTTGATTTGTACACAGCCTGACAGTGGCTGTGTTTGCAATAACTTATTACATTTTAAACCTGTTGCTGTATGAACCAGTATAATACTAGTGCTAGGGATGTGAATCGTTTTTGAACAATTAAAATTATCGTCACATAATTTTAAAATCGTCCAAAATCGTTAGAGTGCACGATACAATACAAATGCCCCCGATTTATCGTCAGGGGCATTTGTATTGTATCATTAAATAGGGTGCGGGAAAACCGGCACACCAAAGCAACTCTAAAATCCACCCCGAACCTTTAAAACAAATCCCCCACCCTCCCGAACCCCCCCAAAATGTTTTAAATTACCTGGGGTCTAGTGGGGGGGGGGGGGGGGTCCCGGCGCGATCTCCAGCTCTCTGGCCACGGCTGCATTGAGAAATGGTGCCGGTGGCCCTTTGCCCTTATCATTTGATAGGGCAAAGGTAGCACCGGCACCATTTTGGTTCCTGGCTCCCGACGTCACGCGTGCAGGAGATCGCTCCCGGACCCCCGCTGGACCCCCAGGGACTTTTGGCCAGCTTGGGGGGGCCTCCTGACCCCCACAAGATTTGCCAAAAGTCCAGCGGGGGTCCGGGAACGACCTCCTGCACGCGGGCCGTATTGCCAATCTTCAAAATGGCGCCGGCGCTACCTTTGCCCTCACTATGTCATACGGGCGACGGTCGCCCATGTGCAGGAGGTCGCTCCCGGACCCCCGCTGGACTTTTGGCAAATCTTGTGGGGGTCTTGTTTTTTCTTTTTTCTCTTTTTCTCTCAAAATGATTTTTTGAGGTAATCAATCTCTTTATCTCTTCTCAATAAAGCAAAAGTCCCAAAAGCTCATTTGCTTGTAGCCCTCTCTTTGTCTCTTCTCAATAAAGTAAAAGTCTCAAAAGCTCATTTGCTCATTTGTTCATAAATACAGACAGAAAAGCAAAAGTCCCAACAGCTCCTTTGCTCAGAAAATATGACTATCTTTATCAATGCACTTATCTTTTTCAATAAAGCAGGAGTCACAGCACTCTACTAGGTGCAGGGTATGAGTTTCCAGAGGAGACACAGGTAGTATTAGTGGTGAAAAGGACTGTTGGTGAGATGATCACTTTAGATGATCAACCTCTGCAGGTTGTTGAGAACATGGGTCTCAGGCATTTGCCTCAACTTCTAGCACCAAAGTATAAAGTTCCCTCCAGGACCACTTTCAGCAGAAAAGCCATCCCCAGTTTGTTCAAACATTGTCATAGCTGTGTGCAGGCACTGCTGATGAAGGAGCAGAGGAGCAGTGTACATTTCACAATGACATATGGACATCCATAAATGCCTCACACTCCTTCCTCCTTCTGACAGTCACTGGTGGGAGCTGGCTGAGGTAGGGGCAGACAGCAGCTGCACAGGGGTCGGAGCAACAGGACAGAGATGGGCTTTGCTGCACACTCACCTGGTGGAAGGTTCCCATACCTCTTCCGATATTTTAGCAGTGATTCAAGAAATGCTGGAGGGCTGGCAGGTGGATCAGAGAGCCAGAAGTCTCAATGCAGGTTTCTTTATCACCAACAATGGTTCTAATATGGTCAAGGTAGTATCCGACGGTGGATATGAGGGTGTATAATGCTTCACTCACACCCTGCACCTAATAGCGAAGGAGCCCCTAAGGCTGAGGTCCAGGGATCCAGAGCATGTGTATCTACAAGGCTTACTAGAGAAGTGTTGAAAAATAGCTGGACACTTCCACCAAAGCGTGAAGGCGGGCGATCTCCATGAAAAGCAGGAGGAATTAAATATGCCTCACAATTATCTTATATGATCTGTCTCGGGAAATTAAGATAGTTGTACAGGCTTCCCTAGGGCATCTTGACAGGTCAGTCATGAGACAGTTTGTGAAAATCCTGAAGCCCTGTCAAGATAACTGAGGAGATGAGTGCTACAAGTGCTATTTGGGAGATGTCATTCTGAGGAAGAGTGAATGAGGTGCTGTGCTGTTTGGTGTCCTTGGAAAAGTATGTGACAGAGAGACTAGGACTTATGACCAGAAACCCCACATACATGCTCGGTGCATTATGTGTTCCATGTGTGAAAGCGAGACTTGCACTGGAGGCGAACAATTTGACACATTTGAAGAGCATGCTGACAGAAGAGGTCTGTCAGTTAGAACACCAGAGGTTGAGACAGAAGAGGGATGTAGCACAGGAGGAAACACCATCACTGGCCAGGTCAGACAGTAGTGCAAGTCAGAGCAGCATCTTGTTATCACCAACTAGTACACCCTCCACAGGAAAATGGAAACAATCCTCACTTCTGTCCCAGGTGATTGCTAAAGCAGCTGGGAATAAAGATTCATGTCTAATACCACAAATGGAGATGGCAGCTCAAATCTCAAAGACTTGCTATCTCACTGAGACCATCAAGGGCATGGAGACAGATGTTCTGGCATATTGGTCTCACAAATCTAGCTTCTGGCCAGACCTAGCAAGAGTGGCTCAGTGCTCTCTCTCTTGTCCACCACTGAGTGTCTCCAGCAAAAGAGTGTTTTCCATGAAGGAGAAATCATAAGTCCTCATCGCTCCAGGCTGCCAGCACACTTGATGGAGAAACTAGTGTTCCTTAAAATGAATCTGCCTTTTCTTAGCTATCCAGATTTACCATGTGAGTGACAAGATGAATGAAAGGAACGTGAAGTTCCTGTACCTGCTAGCTGTTCTGCCTTTCTGGATGCTGTGTCTCAAAAACCAATCAAAATATGAATTCCACTTTACTTACTGTAAAACAGAAAGGCATAAACTTCACTGGATTGGACGACCATCATAAATACATTCAAGGACTGCATTATTCAGTTTAAATGGCTAATGTGGAGAAGAAGCCTAATCATTAGTGCAGGGGGCTACAACCCACAGAAATCAGAGTTCAAATCCCATTGTTGCTCCTTGTGACCTTAGACAAGTCACTTAACCCTCCATTTCCTCTACAAAATTAGATTGTGAGGATAAGGAAATACCTATAGTAGCTGAATATAATCTGCTTTGATGTACACTGTGAAGTACCAAAAAGTAGAGTATAAAAATCTAAATAAATAATGTCACAATGAACATTAGTATCTAAGCAGTCATTAGAAAGAAAATGGCTTGTCTTAGGAGGATATCATTGCTCATATTAATATTAAAGTCCAAATGACAATATCCTTATAACTTTTTGATAATTTTTAAATATATGCAAATAAAACTTCATGAATACTTATCTGGAGCAGGAGCTAAATATCACTGGTCTGAAGCAGCTGCACAAGTACACAAATCGATGGGAGCTGTATGAATGGTAATAATACCCCAAGGAAAACATCCTCAGCACTAGGCTTTGAAGTCAGTTAGACAAAGCTTTGTCCTACAGTCCTCCAACTCTGCAGCGTTTCGATAGTAATATATCTTTTACGTCAGGAAGTAGGCTGTGATCCGAAAATTAGCTTGAGTGAATATTTAGTTAATTGTACTCCATTTTTGTTGTGCATATTAGAAAACTAACAAAATGAGGAGAGTAGAGTGCTCTGACAACTGACTAAATAGTCAGCCTCAATAATAGCAATGGAGCCGTCATTCAGCATCCAGTAACATCCAGTGACTGTGATTGACTAACTGCATCAACCTGATTTGTTCACAACACCATCAATTGGACCACACTTTACTGACAGAGGAGTATGGCCCAATTGGCTGTCCAGGCTCGAGATGCCATATCGAGGTCTAGAAAGGTATGCAATGCTGAGTCCTGCTTTGTCCCAAACACTGCCAGTTGGGTCATACTTCAACAACCACACTGCTGCAGCCTCTAGGGCCTGAAAAGTCAATCAAAGGGCCACAACACAACAATATCAAGTCCTGCTGTGTCCCCAACTCTGCCATTTGTGCCATACTACAACAACCACACTGCTGCTCTTGTCAAGGCCTGAGATGCAACATCGATGGCTGGAAGAGATGCAATGCTGAGTCCTGTTGTGTCCTCAAACCACCAGTGGGGTCACTTTCAACAACCACATTGTTGCTCCTGTCCAGGCCTGAGATGAAAGATCAAGGGCTGGAAAGGATAAAATGCTCTGTTCTGCTGTGTCCCCAACACCGCCAGTGTGGCCACACTATAACCAGAGCACTAGTGCTCCTCTTCACGTTTAAGATGCAAGATCAAGGACTGGAAGAGAAGCATTGCTGTGTCCTGCTGTGACCCCAACTCAGCCAGTTGAGCCACACTACAACGAAAACACTGTTACTTCTGTCCAGGCCTGAGATTAAACATTGAGGGCTGGAAGAGATGCAATGCTTTTGTCCTGCTGTGTCCCCAACACTGCCAGTTGGGCCACACTACAACCAGGAAGATGTTCTGTTGAACCCAGATGGCACAATGAAAACAAGACAGATCTGTCACCTTAGTACGAGGATATTTTTATTTGCACAAAATTGCAGTAATTAAAAAAGCCCAACTCTGGCTGAGTTTCGCACATTGGCTGCATCAGGGGCTTGTAAAGAATAAAGAGCTCCTAACGGTTCTTTTCTTATTTGAAAATTTTGAAATTTATGTCGATCAATAAACAAAGTAGTCCTTACTGCTGATAATATCTCCGCATACCACTGCAAATATACAAATTCATTACAGGGGCCAACATACACTGACAAAATCTGCCTTCCTTGCTCTTAGTAACATCACAGGGGCCAACATGCACTGACTCTCTCTGCTTCCCTGAATACATGTCCCCATCCACCAAACTGGGGCCTGTCACTCCCTGCTGCCTCCTGACTTGTCCCCATCCACAACCTGATGTCTGACTCAGCTTTCTTCCTCCAGAGACGTTCTCAAGAAAAATACTGGGACCTGACACTATAGGGGTCTGACAGCACATCCAGTAGCAGCCTTTTACTTCCATTCCCCAACATCAACAACACAGGGGTCTAGCAGGAGATCCTGCAGCAGCCTGACACTAAACTACTCTCACACCAACAGCACAGGGGCCACAGCCAGCAGCAGCCTTACACTGCCACACACCTGGCACTATCCTTTGTATGTCTGAATTTTTCCACTCCCAAGGCATGACAACCCTAAGCTTCTCTGCCTTCTTTTCCCCAAAATCCACCTTTGACATATGACCATGTAATTCTTCTGAATCCTTTTCCCCAAAATCCAGTCCCAAGGTATGACAATGCTGAGCTCCTCTGCCTCCTTTTCCTCAAATGCAACCAGGTAGGCACAACTCCACTGAGTTCTTCTGCCTCCTTTTCCCCAACATCCACATCTGACGCATATCTCCGCTGAGTTCCTCTGCCTCTTAAGCCCCAAATTCCACCTCAGAGGTATGAATCTGCTGAATTCCTCTCCTTCCTTTTAACAATCATTACCTCAGAGGCATGACTCTATTGTATCATGCCTTGGAGGTGTTTACCAAATATCGTTCTCCCTCTCTTTTTTTCCTTCTCCCAGTTAAGGCATCCTTGTTATAATGTAACTTTATGCTCCTTTAAATTGTATCATGTTGATTGGTTGGTTACAGTTACTGCTTAGTTCGATGTAAACCGAGTTGATTTGATTTGTATCAAGAAAGTCGGTATATAAAAGCCTTTAATAAATAAATTAATAATAAAATAAATAAATAAATACCACTTTTGAGGCATAACTCCATTGACTTCTCCTGCCTGCTTCCCCAAAACAGTTGTTGAGGAGAAGCAGGCAGGAGGAGACAGGGGAATTATAAGTCGGTGGGGGGTGTAAACAACACCCCTGAGGTATGATTCTACTGACCTCCCCTGCCCACTTTGCCTCAACAATTGCTTGGAGTGAAGCAGGCAGGGGAGGTCGATGGAATCAGGCCTCAGGGGTAGTGTTTGCAAAATACCACAATGTAGCTTAACTTCTAACTTCCCCTGTCTGCTTCACCCCAAATAGTTGTTGAGGTTAAGCAGTCAGGGGAGGTCAGAGGAATCAGGTCTCAGTGTGGTGTTTGACAATCACACACAGGGGCATGACTCTACTGAGATCCTCTGACTCTTCTACTAAATGCCAACACTGAAGAATAACTTATCCTTTATCATCCTGGCATCCTCCTACTCTAATCACTGAGGCCTGTCAATTGCAGCAGCTACGGCATGCCAAGTTACAACCCTTGCCAATGAGGCCTATCACTTTCAGCTGAGGCATGCTACATTCCAAACATTACCAATGAGACTGTCATTCACAGATATAGAATGCCATTTTCCAACCATTACCATTGAGGCCTGTCAGAATAGCTACAGCATGCGTTAGCTTGAGACATGCACATATTTCCCAGCTTTGGCTCACATAGGGCTTTAAAAAATAAACCTTTATGTGTGCATCTTTATATGTTTCCTTCTTTCAATATCTAAACAGCTAGACTGTGCTGAAATAAAGGTAGGGCCTTCGGGGGATATCATGGACTTTGTATGTTTCAAAGTTGGTGAGTAATTTGAGGGTAGGAAGCACAAGATGGAGCGACGTCGCTAATTTTTCCATCAGTAATATACGGGAATCAAATTCAGCTCATAATATCTTGATAACCACTTGGTGAATTCTAATGAAATTTGATATCCGGACATAGGGCACAAGGAAATCTAGTTGAAAATAATGACATTTTGGAGGGCACAGGATGAGGGAAAAGTCACTAATTTTCTTACAATAAGGGGTAGATTTTCAAAGGGGTACGTGCGTACGATACGCGCGTACCCCCCGAAAACCTACCCCAAACCCCCCCTGCGCGCGCCGAGCCTATTTTACATAGGCTCGGCGGCGCACGCAAGCCCCGGGACGCGCGTAAGTCCCGGGGCTTGCATGTCGGGGGCGTGTCGGGGGCGTGCCGTGAGTGACGCGGCGTTTCGGGAGTGGGCCCGGGGGCGTGGCTCCGGCCCGGGGGCATGGTCGAGTCCTCCGGACCAGCCCCCGGGTCAGGTGTTGGCGTAAATCTGCCAACAAAGGTAGGAGGGGCGTTTAGATAGGGTCGGGGGGGGTGGGTTAGGTAGGGGAAGGGAGGGGAAAGTGAGGGGAGGCGGAAGGAAAGTACAATGGATGATTTTAATGATAGGTTACAAATTTTAACTAATAGATCAGAAATTTCATTTTTTATTTCCTTTCGTACCCTAGGATGCATATCATCTGGTCCAGGTGATTTGCTACTCTTTAGTTTGTCAATCTGGCCTACTACATCTTCCAGGTTCACAGTGATTTTGTTCAGTTCGTCTGACTCATCACCCCTGAAAACCATCTCCGGAACTTGTATCTCCCCAACATCCTCATTAGTAAACATGGAAGCAAAGAATTAATTTAGTCTT
Source organism: Rhinatrema bivittatum (assembly GCF_901001135.1). NCBI lineage: Eukaryota > Metazoa > Chordata > Amphibia > Gymnophiona > Rhinatrematidae > Rhinatrema > Rhinatrema bivittatum. The sequence goes on along the minus strand of NC_042620.1, from coordinate 229,014,039 downwards.
TCTGCAATGGCTTTATCTTCCCTAAGAGCCCCTTTTCACCCCTCAGTCATCTAATGGTCCAACCGACTCCCTCACAGGTTTCTTGCTTTGGATATATTTTAAAAAGTTTTTATTATGAGTTTTTGCCTCTATGGCCAACTTAATTTCAAATTCTCTCTTCGCCTGACTTATGAATGTTTTACACTTAACTTGACAATGCTTATGTTTTATCCTATTTTCTTCAGATGGATCCTTCTTCCAATTTTTGAAGGATGATTTTTTGGCTAAAATAGCCTCTTTCACTTCACCTTTTAACCATGATAGTAATTGTTTTGCCTTCCTTCCACCTTTATTAATGCGTGGAATACATATGGACGGTGCCTCTAGGATTGTATTTTTAAACAATGTCCAAGCCTGTTGAACACTTTTAACCTTTGCAGCTTCACCTTTCAGTTTTTTTCTAACAATTTTTCTCATTTTATCAAAGTTTACCTTTTGAAATGTTAGTGTTAGAGCTGCAGATTTACTTATTGTTCCCCTTCCAGTTATTAGTTTAAATTTAATCATCTTATGATCACTGTTGCCAAGTGGCCCCACCACCATTACCTCTCTCATCAAATCCTGTGTTCCACTAAGAATTAAATCTAAAATAACTCACTCTCTTGTTGGTTCCTGAACCAATTGCTCCATGAAGCAATCATTTATTACATCCAAGAACGTTATATCTCTAGCAAGTCCTGATGTTACATTTACCCAGTCAATATTGGGGTAATTGAAATCTCCCATTATTATTGCACTTCCAAATTGGTTTGCTTCACTGATTTCTCTTAGCATTTCATCATCTGTCTGACAATTTTGTCCAGGTGGACGGTAGTATACTCCTATCACTATACTCTTACCCAACGCATATGGGATTTCTACCCATATAGATTCTACTGAGCATTTAGTCTCTTGTATGATCTTTATTCTGTTAGACTCTACCCTTCCGGACATAAAGTGCCACACCCCCGCCAAGTTGATCCTCCCTATCATTGCAATATAATTTGTACCCTGATATAGCATTGTCCCATTGGTTATCCTCCTTCCACCAAGTTTCTGTGATGCCAATTATGTCAATCTCATCATTTGCTGCTATACACTCTGGGGCAGATTTTAAAAGGCCTGCGCTCGTAAATCCTTCCGGATTTACACGCGCAGGGCCCTCACGCGCCGGCACGCCTATTTTGCATAGGCCGCCGGTGTGTGTAAAGCCCCAGGACGCACGTAAGTCCCGGGGCTTTCGAAAAGGGGCGGAATGGGGCGTGTCCGGGGGCATGCCGCAGTATTTTGGGGTGGGCTCGGGGGCGTGGTGCCGGCCCAGGGGCGTGGTCGAGGCCTCTGGACCAGCCCCCGGGACCGGAGGACGGAGCGGGGCTGCCAGCTGGCGTGCGCAAAGTTACGCCTGCTTTCACCAGATATAACTTTGCCGACAAAGGTGGGTGGGGGTTTAGATAGGGCCAGGCGGGTGCGTTAGGTAGGGGAAGGGAGAGGAAGGTGGGGGGAGGGCGAAAGAAAGTTCCCTCTGAGGCCGTTCCGAAATCGGAGCGGCCTCGGAGGGAACAGGCAACGAGCGCTGGGCTCGGCGCGCGCAGGTTGCACAAATGTGCACCCCCTTGTGTGCGCCGACCCCGAATTTTATAAGATATGCGCGGCTATGCGCGTATCTTATAAAATCCAGCGTAATTTTGTTCGCGCCTGGTGCGTGAACAAAAGTACGCGATCGCATATTTTTTAAAGATCTACCCCTCTAACTCTCACATCTTACTTCTTAGAATTCTGGCATTGGCAGACAGACATTTCAAAGTGTGTTTTTTGTTTGTTTTAACAACCTGCTTTTCAGTTATTTGGGATAATTCGGACATCATTAGCTTTGGTGACATTTTACATATAGGCATATGGACTCTGTTGGGATGCCCTAACTCTCCTGTTTCATTAGTATCCTTCAAGGATACATTTCTCCGAACCATGCACTGCTGAGTGACTGTCGGCTTTCCCCCTTGTTCTAGTTTAAAAGCTGTTCTATCTCCTTTTTGAAAGTTAGTGCCAGCAGCTTGGTTCCACTCTGGTTAAGGTAGAGCCCATCCTTTTGGAAAAGTCTCCCCTTTCCCCAAAAGTTTCCCCAGTTTCTTACAAAGCTGAATCCCTCTTCCCTGCACCATTGTTTCATCCACGCATTGAAACTCTGGAGCTCTGCCTGCCTCTGGGGACCTGCACGTGGAACAGGAAGCATTTCAGAGAATACCACCCTGGAGGTTCTGGATTTTAGCTTCCTACCTAAAATCCTAAATTTGGCTTCCAGAACCTCTCGCCCACATTTTCCTATGTCGTTGGTGCCCACATGTACCACAACAGCCGGCTCCTCCCCAGCACTGTCTATAATCCTATCTAGGTGACGCGTGAGGTCTGCCACCTTCGCACCAGGCAGGCAAGTTACCAGGCGGTCTTCACGTCCACCAGCCACCCTGCTATCTACATTTCTAATAATCAAATCACCAACTATGATGGCCGGCCTAACCTTTCCCTCCTGGGCAGTAGCCCCGGGAGACTTGTCCTCGGTGCGAGAGGACAATACATCACCTGGAGAGCAGGTCCTTGCTACAGGATCACTTCCTGCTACACCAGGGTGATGTTATCCTACTGGGAGACCTTTCTGATCCAAGGTAGACTAGGGCTGCCAGACTGGATTTGGGACTTGGCTACTATGTCCCTGAAGGTCTAATCAATGTACCTCTCTGTCTCCCTCAGCTCCTACAAGTCTGCTACTAGGGGTGTGCATTCGTTTTGAACTTAAATGTAAAACACAACTTTTTTTTTTTTAACTTAAAAAAGTGATGAGGCGAAAACAATCGGATTTCCAACTTATTCAACATAGCTATGTTGAATAAGTTGGAAATCGCGATTGTTGATCCTAAATAAAAATGTAAACCCCTCACCCTTCTTAATCCCCCCCAAGACTTACCAAAATTCCCTGGTGGTCGAGCGGGGAGTCAGGACGCCATTTCTGAACTCCTTTGCGAGGAGCAAGTGACGTCGGCGTCACATCGGAGTGACGCGGCGTCACGTGATTCCCCCCGCGTTCGCTCCGGGACCCTCGTTGCACCCAAAAGGAACTTTTGGCCAGCTTGGGGGGGCCTCCTGACGAGTTAGCAAGGAGTTTCCTCGTTGCTGAATTCCGCTCCATCCTTGGACTTCCGGCTCCAGATCCTATGCTTGGCATGAGACAATCCGGGTACCCACTCCTCGGGAGCCTTGCTCCATCTCTGGCTATCCGCTCCTTGGAGGGCCTTTTCTGCCTTGGATTTCTATCTGTCCCACTCCCCGGGACCTCTCCTGGAACTACCTGCTGTGAGTATCTAATTCTATGGACTTCAACTATTTCATTACATCGTTGTGGGATCCACTTCAGTGTACCCCGTGCCTTGGACCACTACCTCAGCTACCCAGAAGGAACCACTCCAGTATATCCTGCCCTGTAGGTCATCACTGCACTACCACTACAGGAACTTCATCAGGGTTCCTGCACCTAAGACTACCAGCTCATTACCACTACTGAGACAACTCTCCGGCATACCTCGCTCTGCAGGCCACTACTGTATCTTCATATCTGAGGTATTTCTACACTACTGCAAGACTTTCTGGCATACCCCGCTCCACGGGCCATGACCAGATCTTCACAGCTGAGGTATCACCCTGGGGTATACCCCTCTGCTCTGAGCTTCACTTATACTGCATCCCCCGCTCCACGGGTTGTGCCTTTTCTTCTGTTAATAAAGACTCTATTCCACAGCTGTGTCTGACATCACTGAGACTGCACCTACCAACGGGGAGGCTCACAGGACTCCTCCCTGTGGGCAGAGACATCTCTCACATCTGCCCAGGGTTCACACTCTTACAAGACATAACAGGAAGATAAGAAGAATTCACGGAAATGGTATCATGTTAATAGTACTCCCTCAGTAAGGAGCTGAAGCAAGCTTTTTCAATAATGATTTGCACTGAATCAAAATAAATGTAAATGAGAGGTATCAGTAAGCCATGGCACATGCTATTTAAACTGCCACCAAACTATTCAATCATTTACCCCAAAAGTACCTAATGCATTTTTTAGAAAATTTTTGTTAGCAAGTAAAAACAGTACTATAATCCACAATATCAGGTTTATACTTGCTGTTTAAACTGAAGAGATCTTGCAATATCTGGTAGTGCATTTTTTCTCTGTTATGAAAATGGCAACAAAACTGCCAGATATTTGTTTTACTGGTGGTAATGATTAGAAGTAAATATTTTATGACAGATAGAATTCATTGTCCTAGTTTTGTTGTGACAAGAAAGGAAAAGAAAATTATTTCACCTGTTCTTTTTCTCATATTTGTAAAGACTGAAGCAATAGAGTTGGACCAACAATGGTGAAGAAATTGGACAATTTGAAGAACACTTATGAGCATATTCAGTACGAAGCATTTCTTCACCTGCAGTATTGTGAAACATCAGGGGATAATATTCTGATTGCTGGAGCGATGGACTGTCTCCATCTCTCTTACTGTATTCATGATAACTAGGGCAGGGAAACATCAATTATACTGTTCTGCTAGAAGAAGTGGAGTTATTTGTTTTCCCTGCATGTTTTCTTATTAAATTCAAAGATGCCTTAGTAGAAATTAATAGATGCAGAGAGGAACATCTGTTAAAGTATGAGATGCTCTGTAATATTTCTGGGAGGCAAACCTTTATTTTGCAATTCTGTCACCTACTTAATGCAAAATGTCATTTACTGCTTATTAGATTGTAAGCTCTACAGAGAAGGGACTGTCTCTTGTATGTTTTTATACAGTGCTGCTTATGTTAAGTAGTGCTTTACAAGTAATACGTAGTTGTAGCAACTGAATAAGATGTAATAGAAATAAAAAATTATACCAAAATTGTATTTGTATGATATAATTGAAACATGAATTATGTTTCTTATGCATATTGAGACCAACGTTCACAATTAACTTTGGTACATCTTTTACGTGCATAAATGGGCCTGCAAAGATTTATGCTAATATTTTAGAAATTGTGTGATGGGAACCATACAGTTTACAAAATACCATCTCTTTCTGCCTCAAAAGTATATGCATATGTTTCAGTACATGAGTAAGTTTGTAATGCAGGAGCACACCTACTTTCTCTACCCAATGTATAACATTGCACACATATTAGGTATGTATTTTGTGATATTCATGCAAAATTTATAGCAAAATAATGAATATAGGCTTTAGTTTGTATCTAAGGCAATGGAAAATTAAGTAACTTGCTCAAGGTCACAAGGTGTAGCAATGGAATTTGAATCAAGGTTTCACTTCTAGGCTACTCAAAAAGGCTCACAACTGAACTGTTCCAAGAGGTCTGAAAGGCAGTGGTTTTTTTTAACTTTCTGATAGTGGCCTACAAGATCACATTGAACCAGTTAGAAAAGATCTCCACTGGATCCCTGTTGCACACAGAACCCAAATTAAAGTCCTATGTATTGCTTATAGAGTTATCTATGATTCTGGTGCAGTTTATCTCCCAGATCGCCTGTAGTGATAGGTGCTGGGCAATTCATTGAGATCTCAGGAAGCCTATTTACTGAAAATTCTTGCAGGTAAGGACAAACAATTGGCTTGTACTCATAGGAAAGCCTTTTCTTGCATTGTGCCTTCACTCTAGAATAACTTTCTGACTGAAATTTGACAGCAGAGTAAAAATATTTCTCTTTACCATGTTGTAACAATCTGGTGTTTTGTTCAGGTTTATGGACTTTAATAATATTGCCAGATTATGTTATTGTGATTTATGTTATGTTTTATTGTTTATGGTATCCTCTCCTTTAGTTGTATTTAATGATCATTGGCTGTCTTATGCTGTTTCTTGCCTTGAACACTATTGAAAATGGTAATAAACTAATAGATGAATAAAATGTTTTTCCCTTTTTGTGCTGATTGTATGACTATCACACACTTCTTCAACAAACCTTTGATACCCCAAATAATTATTTTTTTTTCTAGTTTATTACATATGCCAAAAAATGATTAGTATTCAATTTATTCTAAATCATAAGGACTTTAGAGAAGAGGAAGAAACAAATAGCATGAGCAGGGAGGTTGCCTTATTAGATGTTTAGGAATCAACACATTTAGACAAGAAGGTCCTTAAGCAAATCTGTTCAACATTACTGTGTAGCACACTCAAGATTCAATAAAACAAAAAAGGTAGAGTTTATCCATTTAATCACAGTATTGCTTTTCTTAGTTCATTCGTTCTCTAGTTGATCTGAAATATCTTTCAGCCTACAGATTATTTTTATAATTCAGGAATTTCTTATTTCTCAGTTTAAAAAATGGGCAAAAACCTTCTAAATTCATGATTGTTCCCTGTAGTTTGACTTTGCTTTCTGATTATGTTGCAGTTTTTTTTCTTTAGGAATTAGAAGGCATAACTGATTTTGCTTGCATCCAACTTCTCACCCTGTCAGAACAGGTAGGTCATTCCCTAGCATTTGCTTTAAAAAAAAAAATTACTGAATATATTCAAAGTTCGATATACCATCTATATCTATATCTATTTATTTTTTATATCTATATCTATCTATTTATATATATATATACATGTCTATCTACTGTATATGTATCTATCTATCTATATTTATTCATTTATTTAAAATTTATAAATGACATCAACATTTCTAGGTGATTTATAATAAAATATCCATACTGCAATAAATACAATGTTACAACATGGACATTAAAATAGACAAAACATTGAAAACAACAAATAAATAATATGATCAAAGACATAATAAAAATTACAAATATTAAAACATAAAAATATCATAGGATAATAAACTCCTAAAACTACTACTGTTGAAATAAATTTACTGTGTCTTGAAGACCATGCTGCTGTTAGGATAAGATTGTCTATGTCTGAAAAACCCTGCTGAACTATTCAGTTTTAAAAGCATATTAAAACAGGAAGACTTTCACCATCTTTCTGAAAATTTTTTGGACATTTTCTCCTTTCAATTTCTGTGGCAGTGTATTCCACAGACTTGCTCAGTACATAGAAAGTCATTCTCAAGATTCTTCTAAATGAACAATTTTACAAGAAGGAATGTCTAATAGCAGCTATGAAGCTTACCTTAATGGTCTTATAGGGCAATATAATTTCAAGACTACTCTGAAACTTTGTGGGGCAATTCTCTTGATCCCTTTAAAAACTAACATGATCAGTCTGAACTTGAATCACAACTGAATTGGTAGCCCTAGCCAATGATTTTTTATCTGAAGAATAATATGCTGGTGAACTGCTACTCCTTCAAAGATTCTGACTGCATAATTATGGACATACTGCAGAGCTCTCACTGCATTTTGTGGGAGTCCTAAATAAAGTAAAATTGATGACATTTCTAAATGAAGGGATTCGTTTTTAGATCTACAATAATCAGTTTGTAATCTACGAAAGGAAATCACCTCTTGTCCCATGTCTTTTTAGTTTTCTTTGAAGCCTCTCATCAGGGACTTTGTCAAAGTTGTTCTGAAAATCCAAATAAAATACATCTACAGGTTCACCTTTGTCCACATGTTTATTAACCCCTTCAAAAAAATGAAGCAGATTTGTGATGTTATGAATAAGCTGTTTTAGTGGACCCTTGGGCAGACCTGCAAGAGACTGGGATAAGGAGTTCTAATGTCTCTCGATATGAGCAGGTCGGGAGGTGTATATCTAGCAGGACGTAGACGATACTCTTCACCCTGGAAGCTGGAGCTCTCCCAGGAGGAGCCCGTAGGAGCCCAGCTGCTGGGACAGGTGGTCTTCACCCTGGAGACCGAAGCCCCCCCCGGGAGGAGCCCTGTTGGGGCCTGGCCGCTGGGACTTAGGCGAGTAGTGGAACTGGAACAGGGACAGCAGGCTGAAGAACTAGGACCAAGCAGGAACTGTGGCAAGACTCGGAACTGGAACCAGGCAGGAACTGTGGCAAGGCTCGGAACTGGAACCAGGCAGGGACTGTGGCAGGACTTGGAACTGGAACCAGGCAGGAACTGTGGCAGGACTTGGAACTGGAACCAGGCAGGAACTGTGGCAAGGTTCGGATTGGGAACCAGGCAGGAACTGTAGCGGAGACCAAAGCCCCCCCGGGAGGAGCCCGTAGGGGCCCGGCCACTGTAGCAAGCAAGCAGGCTCTGTAGCAGGAAGGCAGGCAAACACTGAGCACACCTCGGGGCCTGGAGCAACTAGGGAGCCAGAAGGAACCCGGTTGCAAGGCCCCGAGAAGCAGCAGATGCCGAGGTTAAATGCCCCGTGGCGTCTGACGTCACCACAGGGGGGCGGAGCGTCACACGGTGGGAAGCGGCCTACTTCAGTGCCCCTCCTCCGCGTGTGCGCGCCTAGGGGAAGGGCGTCCTGGAGGGGAGCTCCGTGACGACGACGACGAAATTGTTGCCGCCGGGACCGGTCGTGACTGGGACTGAAACATGTGAAGCAAGACTTTGCTTGGGTAAATCCATGCTTAACTTGTTCCTTTAAAACATGTCTTTCTATATGCTCTGTGATTTTTGATCTTTAGAATAGTTTCCACTATTTTTCCTAGAACTGAAGTTAGGCTCACTGGCTTATAGTTTCCCAGATCACCTTTGGAACCTTTTTAAATATTCGGGTTACACTGGCCATCCTCCAGTCTTCTGGTGCAATGGAAGATTTTAATGATAGGTTACAAATTTTACCTAATAGAAAAGAAATTTCATTTTTTAGTTCCTTCAGTACCTGTGGTACATACCATCTTGTCCAGGTGATTTGCTACTCTTTAGTTTGACAATCTGACCTACTACATCTTCCAAGTTCTCAGTGATTTGGTTAAGTTCATCTGACTCATCACCCTTGAAAACCATCTCTGTATCCTGTGTAAAATAGGCAGTATGCACATACAGCCTATTTTATACATGCATGCATATATGCACCTTTGTTATAATATGGTTGCATCCTTTGCCGTGAGCTGGTATTATGACTATGGCTGCTGTGCAGCCTCCTCACCACCAGAGCGCCCCCCCCCCCCCCCATGAGCACGTTCCTCTGGCTGACTCAGTCTTCTTTGCCTATATGCTCCATGTCCAGAACTCCCTATTTAACCCCACCTATCCCATGCCTCGGTGCTTTGGCATCAAGTTCCTTTGGGCTCCCTGCTTTAGCCTTCTGCTCCTTGCCTTTCATGCCTTTGGGCATCCTGCTTCCCTTCCTTGCTCTGTGGCCCATGGGCCTTTGCTGATCTTGCTCTGTATACATTCTAGTCTTGCCTACCTTCTTGTCCCCTCTATCCCTAAATCCCTTTCTGTAGCTGCCCTATTACTCTCGTGCTTCCCCCTGCTTCCTTGGACTTCCTTGCCTTGCTGCCTTCAGGCATTTTGTGGTTTCATGTTCAGTGTAGTCCTTGTCCTGGTTTGTCTAGTCCTATCATTGTCTGTCTTCCTTGCTCTGGTTCTCCTCCTTCAGCTCAAGCTTACCTGCATCCAGTCTCATGCTTACCTGCACGCTATTCTGATTTCACCCATACCTGCACTCAGTTCCAGTGTTACAGTTCACGCTTACCTGCTTTCACATCCATGCATATCCACATGCTGTTCCAGTGTTTCCTGAAGTTCACCCTTACCACCATGCTCTCAGCACCAGAGACTCTTCTCAGCCAGCACCCAGCACCAGAGACTCTTCTCAGCCAGCACCCAGTTCCAGAGGGCCTTCTCAGCCGAGACCCAGCTCCAGGAATTCTATCATCCTGCACCCAGCTCCGGAGACTCTACCCAGCCTCACCAGATCATCTGCTATTGCTCCTGTCCTTCTGTCCTGTGCCACTCCTGCAGGTGGTGTTCACCACACTAGGCTCCAGTCCAAAACCGTAACTGCCGGCATATGCATGCCAGTATCAAAGTTACTGTCTTGTGCCAGGTAGTTTTCAAGTTGAAAGGAACTGTTTCCTGGTTTGCAGTATGGATATGCATTTGTTTGAAATTGAAATGAAAAAACATCTTTGCTTCCTTTCATTTTATTTTTCAAATGAAACAAAAAATGCATACTGCCATATTTTGGATTTTGTTTCTTTTATTCTGATAAATATTTATCTATCTATTTATTTTGCCCAATTGGTGATTTATTTACTTATTTGCTTACTTATTTTGACATTTTTGTTTCCTGCACTCTCTAAGGTTCGGGGCTGGGTACATGAGAACTTATATAATAAAATCAAAGTTGGTAACTTCCAAATACTTTAAATATATTAATAACATAACTCAAGAGACAATCCACTATGTGAAAAACATAGAACTTTCTGATGGAAATTGGTATAACAGGAGAAGCACATCTATCTGAGGTAACAATATGAGCTATCTCAGTTGCAGGCCCCCAAATTATGGAACTCTTTACCAGATGAACTTAGACTACAAAATGATATGAAACATTTTAAGAAAAATCTGAAAACACTACTATTCAAAAACGCTTATGAAATAATGGCAGAGAATTGATCGACTTGTTTGACGCTTCACTAGGCTGTTTTTTTGCTTTTAAACTTTGTTATACCTTGTTTTTTTACTTTGTTTTACTTTATTTTTTTGACTATTTGCTAGGTTTTTCAAATTTTTAAATTTGTCTGCATTGTACTTACTGTTTATACATTTACTTATCAGTTTTAACTATGTATTTTTTTCCTGTACTTTTAATCTATTTATGACTAACTGTACACCGTCTAGATTGTCCTACAGATTGACGGTATATAAAATAAATAAATAAAATAAGAAGCTTCCAGAAGAAAATAGAAAAGAGCTAGTCATTTGCTGCAAAACCTGCTATAAATAAATTGGTTTCTAATGCTTTCTTGAAATCTTAAATGTTATTTAGACATCACATTGAGAGTAGGAGTGTGTTCTGCAAAGAGCGGTCTGCTATAAAATTCTCTCTCTTATTGTGGCTAATCTGAGGAGGAAGAAAGGGTTCTTGAAGGAATATATAATCATGAACAGTAACATTTAAACCGGCGCTAGGGTGGGAGTTCGTCAGCCCATGCCCAGTTAAGGGATAGTACTTCCAAATAGCCTTCCTTCCTCCCTATTAGCCCCAACCCTTAAAACCCTGCAGACTTGCCTAGATTTTTTTGTTAGGGAGCGCAAGGAGAGCAGTTCCACTTACCTGGGGAATGTGTGTTCTTGGACCATGGTTCGACCCAAGAGGAACTCGGAAGAGGTGCCGTGGCAGGCGAGGCATGCCCGAACATGGGCTGGACAGAAGCGAGGCTGGAGTGAAGACAGATGACTGAAGATACTGATCCTCCTCTGGACCTGCACACTTCGGAAGACCAGCAACGCAATGGTGGTCTTAATGAACAGTCCTCCAACCGTTTCAAGCCCTTTCGGACCTGCCGCTGGGTAACAGCAAAAAGCGGCAGGCCGGATGGAGACCAGGGCAGTGAAGACCAGAACATGGAGACTCAGATGAAGACTCAGGAATGAGGTACTTGGGTGCACAAGGTATTCAGAAGACTCAAGCTAGGTTCAAGGTATTCAGAAGACTCAAGCTAGGTTCAAAGTATTCAGGAGAGTCAAGTAAAGTACTGGGTTGAGACTGCGATGCAGCGTGCCCTACACAGCCCACCCGTGGGGCTGGTCGCAGATCATGCTGGAATAGAAAAGCCTCTAGGCGAGATGATGGAAGCTGGCACTGGAACATGGCGAAGATACTGAAGAGACCTGCACCAGGGCACGCCCTACATAGCTGCCAGTGGCTGATCGCGGACCATGCTGGGACGGCACAGGTACTGGCATAGTCTTTGGCATGGACAGAACAGGCACAAGGAACTCCGTAGACCAGGGACAAGGACAGAAGCAGAAGACTCCCGGAGGCTTGTGCTGCAGAAGTGAGGAAAGCATTGCATCACGTGGCGCCCTACACAGCCCACCCATGGGACAGCCCACCCATGGCACGCCAGGAAAGGTGGAGATGAGGAACCTGGGGTTCAGGATATCGGGGCTGGATCACAGACATCAGGAACAGGAGACGGACATCAGGACTGGATCACGAACATCAGGAACAAGAGAAGGACATCAGGACTGGATCACAGACATCAGAAGCAGAAGACGGACATCTGGACTGGAACACGGACATCAAGATGAGACATAGAGCTCTGATGAAGAACAGGAAACACAGGAGTGTTGGAACAGGGACGACTCCTGGAACGAAGGACAGAAGGATCCCAGGAGTGTCTAACTCCTTGTGAAGGAAATGCTGGAATGAACGCTGGGCCCTTTTGTAGGGCTGAAGAGGACAATGCCCAGGGAGGGACCAGCAGGGGGCCATACCTGCTGGCCCTTGAAGAGGAGAAGTGAGGCGCGTGCCCATGCCTATGGAGATCCAGGAGAAGAGAGCAGGCTGGTGGCATCCCCAGCCACATGGAAGGCAGTGGCGTAGCCACGGGTGGGCCTGGATGGGCAGCTGCCCACCCAATTTAGACCCAGGCCCACCAAACTGACACCAGAACTGCAAGGCTGTCGCGGGATCCCAACCCCGCGACAGTGAAGAGGAGAACCCATGCTTGGCACGCCATCACGGCACACGTGGGGAAGCGGTCCTACAACCATATGGCCGACCGATCTTCCTGTTTGCGGGGGGAGGGGGGGAGCGGAAGCGCCGCGCACAGTTTCCGCTTCCTCCCCCCAGAGCAGGAAGATCAGCTGGCCTCTCCTGCTATCTTCGGGCCGTATGGCCGACCGATCTTCCTGTTTGGGGGGGGGGGGAGGAGAGCGGAAGCGCCGCGCACAGTTTCTGCTTCCTCCCCCAGAGCAGGAAGATCAGCTGGCCTCTCCTGCTATCTTCGGGCCGTATGGCCGACCGATCTTCCTGTTTGGGAGGGGGGGGAGGAGAGCGGAAGCGCCGCGCACAGTTTCCGCTTCCTCCCCCCAGAGCATGAAGATCAGCTGGCCTCTCCTGCTGCCACTGGCCTCCTGCGTACAGCCGACCGATCTTCCTGTTGGGGGGGAGAAGAGCGGAAGCGCCGCGCACAGCTTCCGCTCCCCCCCCCCCCTAGCAGGAAGATCGGTCGGCCGTATGGCTCGAAGATAGCAGGAGGCCAGTGGCAGCAGGAGAGGCCAGCTGATCTTCCTGCTCTGGGGGGGAGGAAGAGGAAACTGTGCGCGGCACTTCCGCTCTCCTCCCCCCCCCCCCCCAAACAGGAAGATCGGTCGGCCATACGGCCCGAAGATAGCAGGAGGCCAGTGGCAGCAGGAGAGGCCAGCTGATCTTCCTGCTCTGGGGGGAGGAAGCGGAAACTGTGCACAGGCTTGAATGTGTATGTGAGGATGAGAATGGGAGCCTTGTGTGTGTGTGGGTGAAAATCGGACCTTGGGTGTGTATGGGAGTGAGAATGGAGTCTTGAATGTGTGTGGGTGATAATGGAAGCTTGAATATGTGGATGAGGTTGGAAGCTTGAATATGTGGGTGAGGTTGGAAGCTTGAATGTGTGTATATATGGGTGAGGATGGAAGCTTGAATGTGTGTATATATGGGTGAGAATGGGAGCCTGGGTTTGTGTGTGTGGGTGAGAATGGAAGCTTGAATATGTGGGTGAGAATGGAAGCTTGAATATGTGGGTGAGGATGGAAGCTTGAATGTGTATATATATGGGTGAGAATGGGAGCCTGGGTTTGTGTGTGTGGGTGAGAATGGAAGCTTGAATATGTGGGTAAGAATGGGTGCTTGAAAGTGTGTATGTGTGGGTGAGAATGGGACCTTAAATGTGTGTATGGGAGAATGGGTTTGTGTGTGTGGATGAGAATGGGTGCCTGGATGTGCGTCTGTGTGTGCATACTAATATAAGCCTGGGGAGGGGTGAGAAAGTGAGAGCTTGTATGTGTGTCTGCAGAGAATGTGAGCTGGGAGGGGGGGAGCGGAAGTGCCGCGCACAGTTTCCGCTTCCTCCCCCCAGAGCAGGAAGATCAGCTGGCCTCTCCTGCTATCTTCGGGCCGTATGGCCGACCGATCTTCCTGTTTGGGGGGGGGGGGAGGAGAGCGGAAGCGCCGCGCACAGTTTCCGCTTCCTCCCCCCAGAGCAGGAAGATCAGCTGGCCTCTCCTGCTATCTTCGGGCCGTATGGCCGACCGATCTTCCTGTTTGGGAGGGGGGGGAGGAGAGCGGAAGCGCCGCGCACAGTTTCCGCTTCCTCCCCCCAGAGCATGAAGATCAGCTGGCCTCTCCTGCTGCCACTGGCCTCCTGCGTACAGCCGACCGATCTTCCTGTTGGGGGGGAGAAGAGCGGAAGCGCCGCGCACAGCTTCCGCTCCCCCCCCCCCTAGCAGGAAGATCGGTCGGCCGTATGGCTTGAAGATAGCAGGAGGCCAGTGGCAGCAGGAGAGGCCAGCTGATCTTCCTGCTCTGGGGGGAGGAAGAGGAAACTGTGCGCGGCACTTCCGCTCTCCTCCCCCCCACCCCAAACAGGAAGATCGGTCGGCCATACGGCCCGAAGATAGCAGGAGGCCAGTGGCAGCAGGAGAGGCCAGCTGATCTTCCTGCTCTGGGGGGAGGAAGCGGAAACTGTGCACAGGCTTGAATGTGTATGTGAGGATGAGAATGGGAGCCTTGTGTGTGTGTGGGTGAAAATCGGACCTTGGGTGTGTATGGGAGTGAGAATGGAGTCTTGAATGTGTGTGGGTGATAATGGAAGCTTGAATATGTGGATGAGGTTGGAAGCTTGAATATGTGGATGAGGTTGGAAGCTTGAATATGTGGGTGAGGTTGGAAGCTTGAATGTGTGTATATATGGGTGAGGATGGAAGCTTGAATGTGTGTATATATGGGTGAGAATGGGAGCCTGGGTTTGTGTGTGTGGGTGAGAATGGAAGCTTGAATATGTGGGTGAGAATGGAAGCTTGAATATGTGGGTGAGGTTGGAAGCTTGAATATGTGTATATATGGGTGAGGATGGAAGCTTGAATGTGTGTATATATGGGTGAGAATGGGAGCCTGGGTTTGTGTGTGTGGGTGAGAATGGAAGCTTGAATATGTGGGTGAGAACGGAAGCTTGAATATGTGGGTGAGGATGGAAGCTTGAATGTGTATATATATGGGTGAGAATGGGAGCCTGGGTTTGTGTGTGTGGGTGAGAATGGAAGCTTGAATATGTGGGTAAGAATGGGTGCTTGAAAGTGTGTATGTGTGGGTGAGAATGGGACCTTAAATGTGTGTATGGGAGAATGGGTTTGTGTGTGTGGATGAGAATGGGTGCCTGGATGTGCGTCTGTGTGTGCATAATAATATAAGCCTGGGGAGGGGTGAGAAAGTGAGAGCTTGTATGTGTGTCTGCAGAGAATGTGAGCTGGGGGGGGGGGGAGAGCATATGAGAGTGAGAGCTTGAGTGTGTGAGGGAGTCTGTGAGAGAAAGCGTGTGTGTGTGTGTGTGTGTGTGTGGAAAGGAAGAAGACAGTAGTAGAAAAGACACTGAAGAGGAATTAGGAAATGAGCGACAAGGGAAAAAATGGGAAAGAGAGACCAGGACCAACTGATTAGAAAAATACAAAGATCAGACAACAAAGGTAAAAATTATATATATATAGAGAGAGAGAGAGAGAGAGAGAGAGAGAGAGATGTTAGCAATTTAAATATTTATATCCACAAAAGAGAATACACGAATTCACCAATACAATCTCAAATTTATAATTTATTAATGAAACACCAATAGAAAACGTAGAGTTAAGAAACATGGAGATTTTTCTTCATCATCTGAAGATTCCACTGAAGAAAGTGAGAGTGTAAATAAAAAGAAAAAAGATAATAGACGGGTAGGTTTTCAAGCATCCGTGTCAAATCAATTTGAAGGTACACACAATTCTGTAAGTGCTCCGTTAACATCGTCTTTTTTAGGATCCAGGGCTCGGGGAGGCAAAAATTCCAGGGGGACAAAACCCCAAGTATTTCATCAAACGCCCTCCAATTACAATCTACGCAGGTAACCATTAATAATTCTATCGTATTTAATCTCTCTACCAAATGTTTGACAGACCCCATGATATCTTTACTGAATAAAGGGTTTTCATTTGTTCCTTATGCTGTTTATGATGCGTTTCAAACTAGGGTAGAACTCCAAAAGTTTTTTAGAAGATTACAAATCAGAGAGTTTTTTGGAGACATTCCGTTGGATATGGGGGTTAATAATTTATATAAGCCTTCACGGTGGATGCCCCCCACTCCACCCAGTGCTTTGTTACAAGCCTTTCAAACTTTGGTTTTGAGCGATCTTTCTATGTTGGAACAATCTATTGAGTTTCCCTCATATAATCTTACCAAAGAGGAATGGCAGTCTTTAAAAGAGTTACGTGATGATAAATCCATTATCATCACGTCTGCGGACAAGGGAGGTGGGGTGGTAGTCATGGATGAAGTTGACTACCACACTGAGATTATGAGACAATTGAGAGATGAACAGTTTTATAGGGAATTGAAGAGTGACCCTACATTACAGACGCATGAAAAGGTAAATAACCTCTTACAGGAAGCCTTTGATGGGAAACTTATTTCAAAGAAAGAATTTAATTTTTTATCGGTAACTCATCCTGTTATTCCACACTTCTTCATTCTTCCTAAAATACATAAGTCTCTTACGGTTCCTCCAGGAAGACCTATAGTGTCTGGCATCGGTTCAATTTTGGAACCGTTGGCCAAATACTTAGATAAAATATTACAACCGAAATTACAATCGATTCCTTCTTACATCAAAGATTCTATAGATTTTCTTAATCATATAGATCAGCTTCCATCTTTTTCAGAAGATATTTTGTTATCAACAGCAGACGTGACAGCTCTTTATACAAACGTGCCACAAGATGCAGCATTAGAGATGATAAAGGCAGTGTTGCTTACTATGGATTTTTCAGACAGAAAACGTCTATTTTTGATCAATATGATAGAAGTGGTGTTAACTTGTAATTATTTTTCTTACAAACATCATTTTTTTCTACAGATATCAGGCATCCCTATGGGGTCCCCGATCGCTCCTACGGTGGCTTGTTTATACGTCGCTGAATTTGAAAACCAAATGGTTTATAGATCTTGTTGGTGGGAGAAAGTATTGTGGTGGGCTAGATACATCGATGATGTTTTTTTGATTTGGAGGGGGACAACAGATGAAT
Source organism: Rhinatrema bivittatum (assembly GCF_901001135.1). Taxonomy (NCBI): domain Eukaryota; kingdom Metazoa; phylum Chordata; class Amphibia; order Gymnophiona; family Rhinatrematidae; genus Rhinatrema; species Rhinatrema bivittatum. The sequence goes on along the minus strand of NC_042620.1, from coordinate 228,996,853 downwards.
TACAAATTTTTTGGCGGGAGATTAATGCAGCAAATCCTCATTTGAAATTCACTTTTGACATTAATTCAAAATTGTTACCGTTTCTAGATATGAAGATATACATTGTGGGAAATAAATTAGCAACCACAATATATAGAAAACCTACAGATAAAAACAGTCTGTTACATTTTAATAGTTTTCATTCTAGACAATTAAAGACCAACATTCCTACGGGACAATTTTTAAGATACAGACGACTTTGTTCGTCTGTAGAAGATTTTAAACAACAATCTGTAGTGTTGAGTGATAAATTCCTGGCTCGAGGATATTCCAAATCTGTTATTAAAAAAGCATATAAAAGAGCACTGTACTCTAATAGAGACAATTTATTAATTAAAGCACGTAAGGATCCTTTATCTAGGACTGTTTGCTCTATTCCATTTTCCTCCAAATCTTCTAAAATCAGAGAGGTGGTAAAAAAACATTGGAAGGTGTTATCTCCGTTAAAAATTTTTTCAGACAGTCCAATTTTTGCTGTCAAAAAAAGAAAAAATTTATGGGACAACCTTAAGACATCGATTAATGCCTTTGACAGTGATACAAATATAATGGGTCAAATAAGCTGTGGGAATTGTTCAGTTTGTTCTAACGTTTTACAGATACAACAGTTTTGTCATTCTCATTTAAAACGACCATACATTCTTCCAGATAAATTTAGTTGTACCTCGGCAGGAGTAATATATGCAATTTTGTGTCCTTGCTCTTTAATTTATGTTGGACAAACGATACGTCCCATAAAATTTCGCATCATTGAACATAAAAGCAGGATTAGATTGGAGAAGATTAATGCTCCTTTAGTTAAACATTGGCTAGATGTTAAACATGACATCGATGATTTACGATTTTTTGTGATTAAGAAAGTAAAGTTGCAGCAGGGAGGTGACTTAGGTGCTGTTTTGAGAAGGGTAGAGCAAAGATTTATTTTTGATTGGCATACGTGCGAACCTTATGGACTTAATGGTCCTATTGAGTGGCAAGCTTTTTTGTAAGCAATTTATCGCTGCTAATACTGTTTAATAATTATGGCATTGGTTAAGAGGATAATGAGGGGCATTATAAAACCTATGTTTAGACTTAGGGTTGTATATGACGCCGCTATACGTGATGCCATCAGTTCCGGAGGAAATGTGAGTAGGGAGTTGGTAGAACGCCTGTGTCTGATACTTTTGAGCTGGTATTAAATTGTATATTTTCGCTATGTTTTGGTTACAGGGTGGTTCCCTGGAATTAGCGAAATGATGTTGAATTGTAACATGTTTTACCTACACTTGGAAAATTAAATGAAGTACAAAGCACTTTAAATCTGGCAACGGAGGTTGCAGACTTGGAACGCTGTTAAGAATTTAAAAAAGATCCTACAAAGGTAGATCCTTTTTTATTGTTTGCTTGGAGAGAAGAGGGATTACAGGCAATGGTGGTGATTTTTACCTATATTGATGGTTGTATTCTATATAGGTATACTTAAGACGACAGTGACGAAAATATCCCTGATGAAGCCCAGGTGATTCGGGCGAAACAAGGAGTCCTTGTCGGGCGGGTCCAATGGACGATGTCACCGTTTTTTGGAACATTTAGAAAAGTATAGAGTGTGATGTTTGAACCTGTGCTTATCGGGTTCTGCTGACACGGAATTATATCGCATCACCATTATTACAGTTTGTGATAAAATTATTAGAAGTATTACAGAGATTATTGCAATAAGACATTTGATATTAGATTTATAAAAATAAGAAGTGTTACACATTGGTGTTGGGATTTTTATATATGATGTTTTTATAGGCATGGTATGACTGTAATTGAGATATGATTGTGGTATGGAGGAATGATTGTGTTAGATAAGAAATTATTGTCTAGATAGGATCTATTTTATATGTTTCATTAATAAATTATAAATTTGAGATTGTATTGGTGAATTCGTGTATTCTCTTTTGTGGATATAATCATTTGATATAAGAGAATTATAGTATAAACTTACCCTCAGTGTAGTATACCTTACAGCAATTTAAATATGTCATCTTTGGGAATGTGCATTCTTATATTTTTGTATTTTGCTCTTTCTTAAGTATTCCACTGTTCAGACATTTTAGTTTCTCAGGCTTTCTATTTTGGCTTTATCTACATGTTTCTGTTTCTAATTTATAGTCTCTTATTTCTATATTAGGTAAGGGTCGGTCTCAGTTTTGCCTGTTTGTGACAGAAATGAGTATTTCTAGCATATAGTTTCTCTGTAGTAGTAGTCCAGCCTGTTCTGTTATTCCCGTAGGTGATGTATTAATGTTCTAGGGCCTGGTGTAGTATTTGCATTGTTGCTTTTTCATAAGGTTGCTGTTTGAATCCTGAGAGTCAGTGCTGTGATTGTTTGGCAAGGTTCCAGATGCCTCTTTCTTTGCAAGAGTTTGTTACTTCACAAAATAGCAGTGGAGGGTTATTTTTTGCTGAGATTACACCAGAATTTGAATTTTTTTTTTCATGTTACTTGTAATGTGAATTGCCCTAGCTTTGCACTGCACCTGTTCTGATGATTAATTATATTTTATTGTATTTATGAAGATTTCTGGGTTTCTGCAAAGATGGTTCATGAAAGAATACATTAATTTTTGTTTTATTATATGATTGGATTTGATTGTTTTCTATACTTGAAATAATTGAAGTAAATTATTTTAAAGTTTCATACATGACACATAATGGCTGTTGCAAACTACTTAGAAAGCCATTCTAGGGTGCAGTATATGGCATTATTTATCAGTAAGAAAACAACTAGTAGACCTGCATGCCTTGTGCCCACCTATGTTAACCTTGTGCCCACCCAAAAAATCAATTCTGGCTACGCCACTGATGGAAGGCCTGAAGGAAGCAAGGCAGGCTGAAGGAAGAGCAGGAAGCTGCAGGCACTGGAAAGGACAGCTTCCCTGCCAGGCAAGGACCCGAGCAGCAGCAGCCACCGGCAGGGACGGCTTCCCTGCCGGCTGAAGACCCTGGTATAGCAAGGATGGCTCCCTGCCATCCGAGGACCCCAGGAGTGGCAGCAGCGATCCCAGCTGCGGAGCAAAGCTCCCGACAGAGCAAAGCCCTGCATTGCAGGGCCGATGACGTCGGTGGGGGAGCCCGGAGACAGCGGCACTGCATGCCGTGAAGAACAACATCGGCAGCCTGACTGGCCGCAGGAGGTAGGGGACCTGCCCACGCTCCTCTCGGGCAGGTTCACAACACAGGAGGGATTCACACTTGCCTCCTGCCCTGAGATTGTCCATTTTAAAAAGCTCTGGGCTGGTCAGTGCTTGCATCAGTGAATTTATAACATGTCAAAATGGCACTGGCAGGCCTGGCACCATTGTGTGATGTTGAATGGTGATGGCTGGCCCAGCACCATAGAGTAAAAGTTCAAAATGGTACCTTATCAGTGGCAGCCATTGCTATATTCATGTATGGTCATTCACCATTTGCATTATATGCTTTGTTTTTGCTATTATTACATCATTGTTTGTTTACCCTTGTTACCAGACACTGGCCATCCCCCCACAAACACCACCTTGCAACCTTAGCAACACAAACAAGTAACTAAAGAGACAGCCAATGGGAATACAGAACCATACCTCTAGCTTACAAACTGCTCCCACAATTGACAGTTATCAGTAACATTTTCATTTTAGTGTGCAGTAACTACGAAATTAGGGAAACCCAAAATAAACGCCCTCTGAACCATTTTAAAAACAAAATCAGATAATGATCAGAAAAAAATGACACAAAAACAAAAACAAAACACACCCCTAATTACAAGCACCTATGGCACAGCACAGTGTTCAATTTTCACACGTTTGTAGATCTGAAATGGGGAGTTACAGAGCATATCAGAGGAAATCCCAATGGGGGTGATCATTCAGTTTATTTAATTTATAGAGAACAAAATGTCATTCTTCATTTTAAGACAGTCCATCTTATGGTCTCAACAATGAGATAGATTGGCATTCACTAATTTGATCAGTATGATTGACAATTTTATTTAAGGAATAGAGGAAGAGACATACTGCTGATGATATCATTTCCTGTGAGGTACCATGATGAATGATTGGTGATCACTGAATGTAAGTTTTTCAGTTACCATTAGTAAAGAACAAGTAAGAATCATAGACAAAATAACATATTGTGTTTTATTTTTATAGAAATGAGTGAGTGATCGCACACTGATGATGGACAAGTTTGTTCAAAACATGGAACCTTGTCAATATGAAGGGGTATTAGGGGCAGGGATTGCGGAAGCACTAGGTGAGCTAGGCCTGGGCCTAGAGCGCCGAGCATTAGGGGATGCCACCACCGCCACTCGCGAGCCAATGTGGCATGGTGAGGCAGCCGATTCAAAATTCTGCCCAGCCCCCACCTCACCCTGCCTTCCCCCCTATTGCGCCACCTTCCCAAACCACCCCCCCCCCCCCCCAGTCTCAAGAAAACCCCTGGTGGTCCAGCGGGGCACCCAGGAGTGATCTGCCACTCCTGGGCTGTTGGCTGCCACTAACCAAAATGGCGCCAGTGGCCTTTAGCCCTTACCATGTAACAGGGGCTCCTAGTGCCATTGGCCGGCCTGTATCACATGGTAGGTGCAATAGATGACCAGCGCCATTTAAATGGTTAGTGGCAGCCAACAGCCCGGGAGCGGCAGATCATTCCCGGGCCACAGGGTTTTCGTGACTCTTGAGGGGATCGGGCGGGTGGAGAGGTTATTTTATTTAAATATGGGTGGATGGCACAGGGGGTGAGGGAGCGGCAACATGTGGTACCCACCTCTAGAGTCAGGTCTGCGACTGGGGGGACAGCGCAAAGCAGAAGGTGCCTAGGGTGCCTAATCCCCTTCCACCGGCTCTGATTAGGGATATGGCAGTTAAGCATGAGGCAGCAAGTCCTTATGGTGGAATAAGGGGCAGAGCAGGTAGACATGTGCCAGCATGTTTCCTATGGTGGTATTAGGTGTATGACTTATAACAGTGTCCTCCCAAGACAGTGTCTATAGAGGAAATGTACAGTACATCTCATGCTCAGTCTTCAAGTTCAGTGTTATTGGATCCAGAGAGTAGCGATAAATGGATTGCTGTGATATGTTATCTCTGTGCTATTGTCTCAGCCTCACACAAGACTCACAGGGAAGGGCTGCCTGCAAACCTGCTATATACTTATAATTACTAACTGACAACTGCTCCCTATTGATTTCTATGGCCCATAAACTTCAATGGTCCATACAAATGAATGGGGATGAAATGGATAAGATATGTTTCATATGTGGGATGGTGCCCCATTCATTTCAGGGACCCCGTAAATTAAATAAATGTGACCCATTTGTTTTGTATGTCACATTCATTTTAAAGGAATGCACCTCCTTGGCCTAAGTGTATCTATGTCTGTCTGGGTATGAGGTAACTGTTTTCATCTGTATCTGTCTCAGCATAGGGTGTTTTCCTGTTGTCTATTGGCTGAATTTTAAGAGGCCCGTGAATGCAAATACTGGCAGTAATGCTCGGGGCCGGGCCCTGCGCACACCGTGCACAATTTCTAAAGGACTCGGCCACATGCATAACCACCGATACATTCAGAAGTTCTGGGCCTAAAGAAAGGAGAGGCCCGGGGGGGGGGGGGGGGGTTCTGGGCAGGGAGGAGCGGAGCAGGGTGCAGGATGGGGCAGGCCAGCACCATTAGTCGCTGTCCTGGGAAAGTGTGCACTTGCAGCTGACTGGCACACACAGATTACTTCTTCTCTGGAGGAGCATTAAGTAACAAAGCAAAAAAATTAGGGAGAGGTAGGGTTAGGTTAGGAGACAGGGAGGAGAGAAGAAGATGTAGGAAGGGTAGGATTAGGGAAAGGAAAGTTCCCTCCCAGTCCGCTCCTTAACTGGAATGGACTGGAGGGAACTGGGGGAGGCCCGATTGGGTCACTGTGCGTATTTAGTGAAAATGTCCCCCTGCACGCGCTGCCTGCACATGCACACATGGATTTTAATATCTGGCACATGGCCATTGGATTTTATGACTTGCGCACACCAGCATATGCATGTTATAAAATCATTGCAGAATCACTAAAACAGTGCCCAGAGCAACTCTATTTATATGATGGAAAAAGGTCTGGTAAGAATCCTATAAGTGATGACCCCCATTCCCTATTCTCTTTAACTCATTAGACACACTTATTATTGACCATCATAATAGGCATCATTGTGTGGTGATGTATACCATTGTCTGCCTTATGTTTAATCATAGGTCAGTCCATAAATTCTTAACGATTCTTTTTTTGTATTTTTATGCTTCTATCACCCATGTGTTAAAATGAAATCTTATCATAATATTTTATCTTAAAGGAATTCAACATGTATTCTGAAGTTAACATGTGTACTTCTCAGCACTTATCTTAAAGTCGCCGTTTGTCATCTCGCAGTATTTATTCTGTTTCTTTACAAACACCATCTACGCTCTTTATGCCCACGGCTTTCCAGCAATGTGCGAATTCAACACATTGCTACCTCATGCCCGACACTGTACAATGTTTCAGACTCTCTCATGTCCTTCTTCAAGGGCGCAATCTGCGTCTCAAAGAAAACATTAGAAATTACTTCTCAAAGAATTGCTCACAAATTTATCGTGTACAGCACTCTACTCACTCTTTTCACAGCATGGCGTTTCACAGTGTTTTTTGTTCATCTCTTCCAGTTGTCTCCCCAGGCTACCGTTTAAATCCCTTGTAGAAGTGATGTCACTCTCAAGTCCCTTCTGCTCTACAGGGAATACCATTCAATGGCACTATTTAAACCTGATGGTATTACTGTGTGCATCCGAAAGATCCATTGTTGTTCTCTCAAATTTAATTGAAAATTAGGATAATTTTCCTCTTAAATTCAGAGGAACAACATCTAAAACACGCCATCTTAATTGTTGAAAAGTGTGTTTCTTCTCCATACAATGTGACACCATAGGAGCTAATATTTTACCTGTAGTGATACAGCTCCGGTGCTCAATTAAGCGCACGCGGATTGGACATTTTGTGCGTCCTATATAGTATAAATTGCAAGGACATATGATTAAAGAAATCACTCTAGATGACGTACAATCAGTATATTGCCAAGCTTTGGGGTAGATTTTTAAAAAAAGCGCGTTTGCGTACTTTTGTTTGCGCAGCAGGCGCAAACAAAAGTACGCTGGATTTTAGAAGATACGCGCGTAGCCGCGCGTATCTTCTAAAATCCTGGATCAGCGCGCGCAAGGCTGCCGATTTTGGGCAGCCGGCGCGCCGAGCCGCGCAGCCTGTCTCCGTTCCCTCCGAGGCCGCTCCGAAATCGGAGCGGCCTCGGAGAGAACTTTCTTTCGCCCTCCCCTCACCTTCCCCTCCCTTCCCCTACCTAACCCACCCCCCCGGCCCTATCTAAACCCCCTCCTTACCTTTATCCACGGATTTACGCCTCCCGGAGGGAGACATAAATCCATGCGCGCCAGCGGGCTGCTGGCGCGCCGAGACCAGACCCGGGGGCGGTTCTGGAGGGCGCGGCCATGCCCCTGAATGCCCCAGGCCGGTGCCACGCCCCGGTCCCGCCCCCGAAACGCTGCACCCCGCCCTCAAAACGCTGCATCGTTTGGCCCCGCCCCGACACGCCCCCGACACGCCCCCTTCCAAAAACCCCGGGACCTACGAACGTCCCGGGGTTCTGCGCGTGCCGGCAGCCTATGGAAAATAGGCGCGCCGGCGCGCAAGGCCCTGCTCGCGTAAATCCGGGCGGATTTACGCGAGCAGGGCTTTTAAAATCCGCCCGTTTATGTACTTTTCCAGACTTGTCTATCCACTCTAGCTGCTATGGTGTCACATTGTATGGAGAAGAAACACACTTTTCAACAATTAAGATGGCGTGTTTTAGATGTTGTTCCTCCGAATTTAAGAGGTGGTGATCCTAATTTTCGATTAAATTTGAGAGAACAACAATGGATCTTTCGGATGCACACAGTAATACCATCAGGTTTAAATAGTGTAAATAGGTTCTACCTTAAGAATTACCACCCAGGAAAGAGATCTAGGCATCATAGTGGATAATACATTGAACTCGCTGGCCCAGTGTGCTATAGCAATCAAAAAAACAAACAGAATATTGGGAATTATTAAGAAAGGAATGGAAAATAAAACAGAGAATGTCATAATGCCTCTGTATCACTCCACGGTGAGACTGCACCTTGAATACTGTGTGCAGTTCTGATTACCGCCTCTCATAAAGGATATAGCTGCACTGGATAAAGTGTAGAAAAGGGCGACCAAAATAAGGGGCATGGAATGGCTGCCCTATGAGGAAAGTCTAAAGAAGTTAGGGCTGTTCAGTTTGGAGAAGACACGACTGAGGGAGGATATGATAGAAGTCTACAAAATCATGAAAGGACTTGAACAAGTTAATGTAAATTGGTTATTTACTTTCTCAGATAATAGAAGGACCAGGGGGGCCCTCCATGAAGTTAGCAAGTAGCTCACTTAAAACAAATCAAATAAATTATTTTTCACTCATCATAATAACATAAGAAATTGCAATGCTGGGTCAGACCAAGGGTCCATCAAGCCCAGCATCCTGTTTCCAACAGAGGCCAAAACCAGGCCACAAGAACCTGGCAATTACCCAAACACTAAGAAGATCCCATGCTACTGATGCAATTAATAGCAGTGGCTATTCCCTAAGTAAACTTGATTAATAGCCATTAATGGACTTCTCCTCCAAGAACTTATCCAAACCTTTTTTGAACCCAGCTACACTAACTGCACTAACCACATCCTCTGGCAACAAATTCCAGAGCTTTATTGTATGTTGAGTGAAAAAGAATTTTCTCCGATTAGTCTTAAATGTGCTACTTGCTAACTTCATGGAATGCCCCCTAGTCCTTCTATTATTCGAAAGTGAAAATAACCGAGTCACATCTACTCGTTCAAGACCTCTCATGATCTTAAAGACCTCTATCATATCCCCCCTCAGCCGTCTCTTCTCCAAGTTGAACAGCCCTAACCTCTTCAGCCTTTCCTCACGGGGAAGCTGTTCCATCCCCTTCATCATCACATTGTTAAGCTCTGGAATTCATTGCCAGAGGATGTGGTTACAAGGTTACAACAGTTAGTGTAAAAACATAAATTGCTATGACGGTAATTAATAAGCAATAGTAGCTTGTGATCTAATGTTTGGCTACTAGCCAGGTACTTGTGACTTGGACTGGCCATTGATGGAAACAGGATACTGGGTTTGATGGACCCTTGGTCTGACCCAGTATGGCATATCTTATGTTCTTATGTTCTCATTGCTTGGCAAATGGTTCAAGAACTGTTTGGTTGGCAAGACAATTTGACAGGATAATTTTCATGTGTGTGGATGTGTGTGGGTGTGTACATGTGTGTATATGTAGGAAAAGGTAGATTATGAAATGGAAAAAAATATATAATGATGTAATTTAACATGGGGGGAGGGGCAAAGAATTGCATGGATGGAAGGGGATTTGTGGCCTGATAATTTTCCTCACCCTTGTTTTTTTATTTCAAATTATATTTCGAATTATATTCCGCTTTTCACACTTTTTTCAGCACTTCAAAGTGGATTACATTCAGGTACTGTACGCATAAGAAATACTTTCCTTTTGTTTTTTATTTCATTTGCCATTTTTTAATATTATTTTTATGTTTCAGAATACACCAAATGCAAAATAAAACAAAACAAAATGTATTGTTTTTTTCTCCTTGCATTTCAGATTAGAAGTGACACAAAACAAAATAAAAAATGCCATTGGTGTTTTCCATGTTGTTTTAAAGATCTTCAGAATTCTAATATTCTCCCTTGAGACAGGCTTCTGTAGTTCTTCATGTTCTCAATCCCTAGATAACTCTCTAGAGATCAATTTCTGCAGTTTTTCAGTCTCAGAAGCTGAGCATCCCACTCCTCCTCATGCCTCTCCAATTTAGAGACTTCTCAGTATTCATTTTGAATACTTCCTTACCTCCTCGCTGTCACATATGAAACGTGTTTACATAACAAGTAACTATCCACTTCTCCTTCTTATTATGTAGTCAACTTGTAAATCAGACTAACAAATCATCTTCTGTAATCAAAATGAGGAGAAAATTATATTATTCGGAAACTTTAATATATCAATGACTGCTGCATTCACTATAGTTTCAGTATTGCAATATTGCAGTATAGCAGTCATTAAATTTATAATCATTGGTCTCGCTTTTTTGAAAGTCTTTTTAAATGCATTAAAATTCACTTAAATTCATGCAATCAAAGCTTCTCAACTGTTACTAATGATATGGCATTCGTGTTTTGAAAATTGACTTCTGTTTCAAGGGTTCATTACGTCAGCCATTAACCGGAAGGATTTCTGCACAGCTAACTGCTTCTTTTAAAACATAAAGCAATCAATCATTAATCAAGAATCCTTAATTTTATTTCATACAGATAAATAAAAAAATGAAATGCTGTTAAGGATTCCTGATTAATTATTGGGTTCTGAATATCTTAAAAAGAACAGTTTGTTGTGGAGACTTCCTTCCGGTTAATGGCTGATGTAATGAACTTCTGAAGCAGAAACTGATTCAAAACACAGATGCCATGTCATTAGTAACAGTTGAGAAGCTTTTATAATATAAAAAGTTAAGTGAATTTTAATGCATGTAAATGGATGATGCACATATCTAGATGGTCTTAATTAAGACGGTAACTTTCAAACAGGTGCATGGGTGCACATATCTGCACGTTCGTCGGCCTGCACCCATGGATGTGGCCATTTTATAACATATGCGCGTATATTCACACTTTATAAACTAGCCTGAACATGTGCATATGTGCACACAATTTTAACTGGATGCATGCCTATGCGCGCAAATGCCATGTCTACTAGGGATGTGCATCGTTTTTATGACGAATTAAAATATCGTACGATATTTCATAATTCATCGAAAATGATAGGAAAACCCCACAAAATTTTGTGCGGTTTTCTTATCGTTTTGGTGGTGGTGGTGGGGGGGGGGGTTTAGAAAGGGCACAAAATAACCCTCAAACCCACCCCAACCCTTCAGATCTAATTATTTACAATCCCACACCCTCCTGACCCCCCAAAAACTTGCCTAAATTCCCTGGTAGTCCAGTGGGGGTCCCGGGAGTGATGTCCCCCTCTTGGGCTGTCAGCTGCCACTAATCAAAATGACACCGATAGCCCTTTGCCCTTACCATGTGACAGGGGCTATCGCTGCCATTGGCTGTCCCCTGTCACATGGTAGGAGCAATGGATAACCTGCGTTGCCGGCATGTGATCCTTCAACACTGTGGTAATGGTGTAAAGCCCCGGGACTTACATGCGGCCCGGGGCTTTACGCGCATTGCCAGGCCTTTTTAAAATAGGCTCGGTGCGAGTAACCATTTTTTAAATCTGGCTGAAATGGATTTTAAATAATTATATAAATAATAGTTTCCTTTACTGCTTATTTTTTAATTTAGTCTTCTTCACAGGGCTTCCTGCACTTACTATAATTAATTAACAATATATAAACACATATAAATGAAAAAAAAACTAACAAAGAAATATCTCTTAAATAAGGATCTACATTTCAAAGTCTGAATTCCTTTCTGTGAATTCCAATACTACTTTTGAAAGGCTTTCAATTTTTGTACTGCAAATTACTTTTTAAAAATATTTTTATCATGCCATTGTTGCAAGCGCAGCCTTCAGGCGCTGATGGTGTGGGCTTGGCATGCATCACTTGACTCATAGGAGAGCGGAACCCTTGGGCCACAGAGCGGCTCAGGTCAGGTGTGTGTGTGTGTGTGGGAATGGGTGACACAGGAGCAGAGCTGGACAGAGCTTGGAACATAGGGCCACAACAAGGTCTCTGGCTAGGTCTAGGAACTTGGAACTTGGGACTCTCGAAGAGAACAATGTGGAGCTGAAGACTTTGGACTTGGAACATAGAGCTGAAGACTTGGGACTTGGAACGTGGAGCTGAAGACTTGGGTCTTGGAACATTGAGCTGAAGACTTGGGACTTGGAACGTGGAGCTGAAGACTTGGGACTTGGAACGTGGAGCTGAAGAATTGGGACTTGGAATGAAGACTTGGAACGAAGACTTGGAACAAAGACGGCGAGTCCTTCAGGCACCATACACAGTACAAGGGGCTGGTCACGGACCACACTGTAGACTCGGAAGAAGAACAAGACACAGGCAGGGATGAGCAAGCCCCTCAGGCGCCCTACACAGCACGTGGGGCTGGTTGCAGACCACACTGTCCCCTTCATCCACTACACAGCCAGATGGCTGTTGTGGACTAGAGATGTGAATCGTGTGCCAGATCATCTTAACAATCAGATTCAGCTGGGGGGGGGGGGGGGGAATCTGATCGTTAAGATATGTGAATTGGAATCGTTTCCGATTCCAATTCACATCGCTAATTTTTTTTTTTAGGGAGGCAAGCGCCGCTAAAAAAAACAACCCACCCGACCCTTTAAATCGACCCCCCGACCCCCCCAAAAACCTTTTAAAATTACCTGGTGGTCCAGGGGGAGAGATCCAGGGGGGCCTCGGGGAGAGGAGAGATCCAGGGGGGCCTCGGGGAAAGATTTCCTGTTCCCAGGCATCAGCTGTTCTAAAAAAAAAAATGGCGCTGATGCCCCTTTGCCCTTACCATGTGACAGGGTATCCGTGCCATTGTCCGGCCCCTGTCACATGGTAGGAGCACTGGATGGCCGGCGCCATCTTTAAAGATGGCGCTGGCCATCATTACTCATCAGCCTCTATTATAGAGTATTGCACGTATCAAAATAACTTTGTTGTTACAACAAAGTTACGTTGATACGTGCAATACGTCTAGAACGTTACAACAAAGTTATGGACTCACGGACGTCTGGACTTGGAGCAGACATAGGGAGCGGGATGGATATCCAGGCTTGGAGCGGACATCGGGATCTGGATTTACGGACATCTGGCTAAAAGCAGACCACAGGAGCTGGACTCACGACATCCGGACTTGGAACAAACATCAGAGCCCGGACTCAGGAATAGACATCAGGATCCAAACTCAGGAGCAGATATCAGGATCCGAACTCAGGAGTCAGACATCAGGATCTGAACTCAGGAATCAGACATTAGGATCCGGACTCAGGAATCAGACATCAGGATCCGGACTCAGGAATTACACATCAGATGGAGACGTCTTCAGGGGTATCTGAGCTGATGCAAAGACAAAGCTGGAATGAAGCAGGGCCCTCTTATAGGGCTGAGAGGAGCTGCTAGGAGGACCACACCTCTCTGTCCCTTTAAGAAGGGAAGAGAGCCACGGGCCTTCCCCCTAGGAGGCGCAGGAACAGGAAGTTCAGAACCCTGGACAGCAGCATCCCGCTGCTGCAGGGAGGAGATGAAGCGGTGGAAGCTGGGTCTCCGGGCAGGCCCTGATGATGTTGGCGGCGTCCTGCCACGTCAAGGAGGAGAAGGTTGGGTTGCAGGAAGGCCCCTACGAGGGAAGTGGCCTCCAGGTGAGGCGAAGTCTCATCACGGCTCCTGCTGTGCCAGCAAGTTGGCGGTTGGGCTGCTGGAGCACCCGGCATCGGCCGCCTCAGGAAAGGCCCTGGCTTCAGTTGTGGCCTCCGGACCACGAAGGCAGCGTCAGGCAGCACAGGGCCATGGAGGTAAGACCCTGTCCGCGTGAAGCGTGGGCAGGGGTGTAACAGCCATGTAATGTGTTTTCCTTCCCCCCTCCCTTCCCCCTTCCCTTTCCTCCCCTTCTTTTTCCCTCCTCCTCCATTTGATTTGCTTCACAGTTACTAGATCTATGTTACTCACACCCACCCCCTTTTTACCTGCTTTGTAGGTTCATAATTCATCTCGTGCCTTGGTTTCTGCTTATATACACTTTGAAAATGTTTTTTATTAATTTGTGGTCGCCTACCTGTACAGTAACTTCATAAAAATGTTTTCATTTCATAGATTTGGAAAATTTCGGTCCCCCTGATACAGCTTGATGCGAAACCCGGCCATTTCAGGGTCCTTCGCATCCATAATATTGTTTACTGTATATTGAATGCCATGCACATTGTTCAGTGTGCATATGTAAATTAAATAATCTTTGTGTTAATACTTAGTTATTGTCCAGTTTACTTGATGCCACACATTTTTTTGTTGTGATTTCTCTATATGTGTGTGTTGTTCACTCCGCCCTCCTCTTGTGCTATTGCGATGTTATAAAATAGCCATGTTCATGGGCGTGAGCCAATAAACGTGCACACCTTTTAAAAGTTACCATCATGATATGTGTAAAATATATGCACATTCTTTTATAAACTAGGAGTACAAATGATGCAGATTCCTATGAAAGAAATATGTGCATGCTGAAATACATGCGTACACTTTTGAGGTAGAGATACACAGCATTTTATAAATTGTGTGACTCTTGATGCACAAATTATGAAATACAAATGTAACTTTTGGTATACCTATATATATGTATACATTCTGAGTTATGCACACTATTAAAAATTTCCCAGTAAATGTATTTCTCCCTTATTAATAAAAGACTCTTATTTTAACGAGACTTCACTTTAATATCTTAAAGCCATTAGTAAATCAGCAGGTTGTAAGTTTTTTGCACGTTATATAGGAATTAAAATAAGCTTTGTCAGCTCTGAAACCTGATGTTCCCATATACAAAAAGATATGGAGAAAAGGACAATGACTTACAACTCTTTAATGTGACACACTATGGGAAATGATTGAGAAGCCATGCATTAAACAGCTTGGCAGATATTCCACTGCACCAGTGAGAAACTCAACAAATATTTCAGTTACCTAATTCATCCTAGCTTCAAATATAATTGGAACTTGTGAATTTAGATATTTAAAATGTTCACCTCCTGGACTTTAAGCTGTCAAGTGTGACCAGCTCAGGGAACAACTTGCTTGTAGACATTACAGTGCCATCTTACTCTTAAAGGAGAACCATAAGTTAATTACGATTTTTCCAAAATATCTCTTTCTTTCTTTCTTTCTTTCTTTCTTGCATAGGATTATAAATTTGGGAGTCAGTTTTCAAAGTTGTTAGCTGCCTAGCTTAGAAGGCAATGTACTAAGCGAAAACCTTCACAAAATCTTCTGCATACACAAAAATATCAAATAGGATATATTATTTACAATAGCATGCACTGTTTGCTGTTTTCACATGTGAAGCGGGCATTGGGAAATTTTTCCCTGTGCAAATAGTAAAATTTTATGCATATTTTTATGCTTGCATATTGGGGTGAATTTTAAATGTCCGGTGCACGCCAAAACTTGCGAGATACGTATGTCCAGCTTGCATGAGCTGAGCAGATTTTAAAAGCTGCCTGTGTACACGCGTATCTCCCAGTACATGCACAAATACATTTTAAAAAATGCGTGGGGTGTGGGCATGGTCTGGGCAGGCATAGGCAGGACATAGGCATTCCAGGACTTTCAGATGAAATGTGCGAGTAAGTATTTAAGTGCACAAGCACACACTGGGGTCCCCTGCCATGCAACTTTACTACTGCTATGGATGGCATATAAGTCATAAAATAAAAAGTCTAGGCTAGTCAGTGAGGTTTTAAGGGTTGATCCTAACAGAGTAAAAGGGAGGCTATATAGCTAGGGGGGTTAGGAAGTCCTATCCCTTATCTGAGCAAACTGGGAATGAACTGGGAAAACTGGCCATTGTGTCAGCACACATATCTACTAAAATCCCGCCCCCTCCCTTACACAGTAGAGGCTGCATTTGCACGCACATGTGTGCGTCCATATAAAATTGTGTGCCCGTGTATGCATGTACATACTATTTTATACCATGCGTGCACATACACACCTATGTTATAATATGGCCGCATCCTTTGGCACAAGCTGGCACACCGCGTACTTAAATCTGTATAGAACAGCAAGAAATGATGCAGAGAAAGTATACTTCAGCAATAGAATCACATCCTCAATCAATAAACCACAAGAACTATTTCATATTGTAAAAAATCGTATTAGCCATCCAACACAGACATCACATCAAACATTCTCCAACCCATCCGTGGACACTTGCCAATGTATCGCCACATTTTTTGCTGACAAAACTGCAAAAACAACTGCAACATTTCCTGCATTCACCATTTCAAATATTGTCAATCCTACCCATCAGAACTTCTGGATATCAGACTCAGCTCCCTCCTATAAATCCATGTGCAACAAAATTGTTAAGTGTCTCACCAATCACCATGAGATTTTAGAACCTTCCTCTAGAATCATAAATGTATCACTGCCAACAGACTCCCATCCTACATTACTTAAGAAAGTTACTGTCTGGGTGTCTGGCCAATTCCAAAGAAAGCTTCAGCTGACTGGTGTGATTTTTCAAATCTGCCTCCTCTTTTTCTGACTTTCTGTTTTGAGCCAAATAATTGAAGCTGCTGTGCTCAAACGATTTACCAGTTTTTCTCAACTTACATACAGTTTTAGACTTATACCAATTTGATTTCAGGCAACACTATAATAGCACAGAAATATTGTTGCTAGCAAGCAATGATAAGATTCAGATACCTCTTATTATTCAGATACCTCTTACTTGCTTGTCTATTAGATATAACTTCAGCATTTGATACTAGGGATGTGAATCGTTTTTTGACGATTTAAAATATCGTCCGATATATTTTAAATCGTCAAAAATCGTTAGAGCCGCGATACAATAACAATTCCCCCGATTTATCGTCAAAAAATCGTAAATCGGGGGAAGGGGAAGGGGAAGGGGGAGGGCGGGAAAACCGGCACACTAAAACAACCCTAAAACCCACCCCGACCCTTTAAAATAAATCCTCCACCCTCCCGAACCCCCCCCAAATGCCTTAAATTACCTGGGGTCCAGAGGAAGGGTCCCGGTGTGATCCTTTACTCTCGGACCTCCATGCGTTGTAGAAATGGCGCCGGCGCTACCTTTGACCTGTCAGGTCAAAGGTAGCACCGGCGCCATTTTGTTTTTTTGTCCCCCGACGTCAGGAGCGTAGGAGATCGCTCCCGGACCCCCGCTGGACCCCCAGGGACTTTTGGCCAGCTTGGGGGGGCCTCCTGACCCCCACAAGACTTGCCAAAAGTCCAGCGGGGGTCCGGGAGCGATCTCCTACCGCGAATCGTTTTTCCGTACGGAAAAACGATTCGACTGCAGGAGGTCGTTCCGGACCCCCGCTGGACCCCCAGGGACTTTTGGCCAGCTTGGGGGGGGCCTCCTGACCCCCACAAGACTTGCCAAAAATCCAGCGGGGGTCCGGAACGACCTCCTGCAGTCGAATCGTTTTGCCGTACGGCCGGCGCCATTTTGCGCAAATTTTGCGCAAAATGGCGCCGGCCATACGCCGTATGGCCGGCGCCATTTTCTGTACGGAAAAACGATTCGCGGTAGGAGATCGCTCCCGGACTCCTGCTGGACTTTTGGCAAGTCTTGTGGGGGTCAGGAGGCCCCCCCAAGCTGGCCAAAAGTCCCTGGGGGTCCAGCGGGGGTCCAGGAGCGATAACCTATGCTCCTGACGTCAGGGGACAAAAAAACAAAATGGCGCCGGCGCTACCTTTGACCTGTCATATGACAGGTCAAAGGTAGCGCCGGCGCCATTTCTACAACACACGGAGGTCCGAGAGTAAAAGATCACACCGGGACCCTTCCTCTGGACCCCAGGTAATTTAAGGCATTTGGGGGGGTTTCGGGAGGGTGGGGGATTTATTTTAAAGGGTCGGGGTGGGTTTTAGGGTTGTTTTAGTGTGCTGGTTTGCCCGCCCTCCCCCATCCCCTACCCCCCTACTGGACCCCAGGTAATTTAAGGCATTTTGGGGGGGTTCGGGAGGGTGGGGGATTTATTTTAAAGGGTCGGGTGGGTTTTAGGGATATTTTAATGTGCAGGTTTTCGATTTACACGATTTACACGATATTTAAAAAACCCAAACTGCGACGATCCGATTCCCTCCCCCTCCCAGCCGAAATCGATCGTTAAGACGATCGATCACACGATTCACATCTCTATTTGATACTGTCAACCACAGTATCTTCTTATCCCAACTAACTGAAGTAGGCATTGGTGATAACATTCAGGCATGGTTTGCCTCGTACCACACCAACATGTCACAACAAGCGAGAATAGGTAAGGTAATGTTCACATGGTCCTCACTACTCTCTGGAGTACCTCAAGGTTCCTCACTTTCATCAGCACTCTTTAATATCTATCTGACCCTTCTTTGTCATACACTCTCCACTTTAGGATTGTCCTATAAGCTGCATGCAGATGATATACAGTTTTTCTTCCCTGTTAAATCATCCTGGTCATCTACACTTAGGGGTAGATTTTCAAACCGCGCGATTTGGCCTACTTTTGCTGGCGCATCAGGCGCAAGCAAAAGTACGCTGGATTTTAGTAGATACGCGCGGAGCCGCACATATCCGCTAAAATCCGGGATCGGCGCGCGCAAGGCTATGGATTCTGTATAGCTGGCGCGCGCCGAGCTGCGCAGCCTACCTCCGTTCCCTCCGAGGCCGCTCCGAAATCGGAGCGGCCTCGGAGGGAACTTTCTTTTGCCCTCCCCTCACCTTCCCCTCCCTTCCCCTACCTAACCCACCCGTCCGGCCCTGTCTAAACCCCATCCTTACCTTTGTCGGGGGATTTACGCCTCCCGGAGGGAGGCGTAAATCCCCGCGCGCCAGCGGGCCGCTAGCGTGCCGGGACGCAACCTGGGGGCGGGTACGGAGGGCGCGGCCATGCCCCCGGACAGCCCCGGACCGTAACCACACCCCCGGACCCGCCCCCAAAACGCTGCCGACACGCCCCCTAAACGCCGTGATGACCGGGCCCGCCCCCAACACGCCCCCTCGGAGAACCCCGGGACTTACGCGAGTCCCGGGGTCTGCGCGCGCCGGTGAGCCTATGTAAATTAGGCTCACCGGCGCGCAGGGCCCTGCTCGCCTAAATCCGCCCGGATTTGGGCGGATTTAGGCGAGCAGGGCTCTTAAAATCCGCCCCTTAATTTTCCTACCCTCTGCCTTTCAAGCATCAAAGGCATGGTTATGACACAACAGGTTAGCCCTCAATCTAAAAAAACAGAGATCACTATCATCGGTTGCTCTGTCAGATATGCAATATCGGAAAGTTTTATTTTTGACAGTCACACCATAGATTCTCAAATATCAATGAAGCCTCACATCTCTTCAAATATTCAGTTCTCATTCACCAAATTGAAATTATTGAGACACATCAAGCCATTCCTAAATATTACAGACTTCAGAACAGGATTGCAATCTCTCATTTTCCCATCCCTCGACTACCGTAATGTTTTATTAGCCAGGATACCTCAAAATACATTACGGGCTTTTCAAATTATTCAAAATTGCGCTGCAAGAATGCTCACTGGAATTAGCAACAGGGAACACATTACACCAGTCCTTTTTTCATTACACTGGCTACCAAATCAGTGGCATATTCAATATAAATTGGTGTTTGGAGTCAAAACTTTCTTCATAACATAAATTCCCCATAGATTAAGTCAACTTTAAAAATATACAACACTTGCCATACTTTGCAGTCTTCAGGAGTTCTTTGACTTTCATTCTCCATACCTAGCCCATCTTGAATCTGCGAGGGAGAGGGCATTTTCTATAGCAGGACCCACCTTTTGGAGTATCCTCCCTTTACAACTATGCAGCACTGTAGACACTAAGGCCAAGATTTTAAAAAGGTTATCGGCCGGATTTTTAAACCTACGCGTGCGGCCTACATTTATGCTCGCTACCCGGCACGCACAAATGTACACCCAAATTTAGAACATGCACACACAGCCGTGCGCATGTTATAAAATCAGGGGTCGGCGTGCGCAAGGGGGTGCACATTAATGCACCTTGTATGCACCGAGCCCTTGGGGAGACCAGCTGGCTTTCCCTGTTCCCTCCAAGGCTGCTACGAAATCGGAGCGGCCTCAGAGGGAACTTTCCTTCCCCCACCCCCACCTTCCCCTCCCTTCCCCTACCTGTCCCGCCCCCCAGCCCAAACAAAAAAAAAAAACACCCCAGTACCTTTATTTCCAAAGTTATGCCTGTCAGATTGCATGCGCCGGTCAAGTGCAGGCACACGATCCCCCGGCCCAGCGGCAGTGGATAGGCCTCTGGCCATGCCCACACCCCGCCCCCGGATCGCCCGTCCCTGGACCACCCATTTTTTCAAGCCCCGGGACTTACATACATCCCAGGGCTTTATGCGCACCTCTGGGCCTTTTGAAAATAGGCCCAGCATGTGTAAATCCAGGTGGATTTACGCGTGTATGCTTTTAAAATCTGACCCTGTGCATGTAAATCCCAGAGATTTATGCACTTGACCGGCCTTACGCAAGCTGGGCCTATTTTAAAAGGCCCAGTCACACCGCATAAATCCCCAGGACGTGCGTATGTCCCAGGGCATCGGGGAGTGGGCGGACAGGGCGAGGCGGTCCGCGGCAGGGCAGGGCTAGAGGCCCTTGGCACAGCGGCCATTTGCTGGCACATGATCACCTGGCCATTTGCCGCTGTGCCAGGGGATCATGTGCCAGCAGGGTGCCGGCAGGCGCAACAGATAAAATAAAAACTCGGGGGGGGTTAGGTTAGGGTTAGGGTCAGGAAGGCTAGAGGAAGGGTCAGGAAGGTCAGGCTAGGGGGGAGGGAACGGGGGAAGGTTGCGGGCATCAGTGCATGCAAGTCGCACAATTGTGCACCCCCTTGTGCATGCCGACCCCCTATTTTATAACATGCGCACACCTGCGCATGCATGTTATAAAATTGGGCGGCCATGTGCGCACGCTGGATAGTGCAAGCACATGGATGCCCGCGCGCACATTTTAAAATCTACCCTAAGGAATTTAAATAGTGACTCAAGACCTTCCTGTTTAAGATCTTTTAGACCAGTAATCCCAGCCCTGATTTATGCCAGCAAGTGTTTTTTCATGTTATAAAATTAGTTTTAAATTGTTTTTTTAACTTTACTTTTGTCACCGAGACTGTAATTGTGTTTTATGTAATCAGCCCAGAGCATTGAAGGGCATGGGTTATAAGTAATTTTAAACATGCAAATAAATAAATAAATAATAGTTGATGAATTACTGTGCATATAATTACACAAAGCAACTATTAAATATTACCACAGACTAAAATGATGTACGAAACTGGCTTTGCAAAGCCGATTTTGCAAAAATTTTAAGTACACCCAAATGAGGTATAGTAAAAAGTTATTGTGAAACTTCCTGTATAAAAACTGCACACTTTGGGGTAGATTTCAAACATATGTGCATGGGTCCATGTGCACGTGGTTCCCGCACATGCACGCCGGATTTCAAAACTCACACGCGCATGTGCGGGAGGAGCATGCAGGAGGGGATGAATTTTTGAAATTTCCGCGCAGCAACACAATCGGGCCTGCTCCCCTTTCCTCCCTAACTCCCTGCCTAGCCTCCCTTCCCCTTCCCCTCTCCTCCTGACCCCATAAAGCTAAGCTACCTTGCCAGAATTTTTTATTTTATTACTTGCTGCTCCTCAGGAGCAGAAGTAATTTCTGTGAGCTGGCTGGCTGCCAGTGCATGCTTCCCAAGGATAGTGGCTAATGGCTGCTGACCCGACTGGCCTCTGTCCCACCCCACCCCTTTCTTAGGGCCTAGCACTTGTACGCGTTTCGCCACTTACGTGTGTGGCCAGGCCCTTTTGAAAATGTGCGTGGAGTGTTCACAGCCCGGCCACACGTGTATGTGGCGATTTTTGCGCCCGTGGCCAATTTAAAATTCAGCCATTTTTTTCTGCTGAGCTTATATGCCTGTAAGTCCTGGAAGAAAACTGTATGCTAAACTGCAAATAGCGCATACAGTTTTTCTGTGCTTAGTACATCAACCTCCTAGGCAGTTTGGCACCAAAAGGTTTTCCATTGGAAATTTGACTATGTTTCAGCTCTTAAATATAGGAAGCACCTATATTTCAGCACCTATAAAGTAGGGAACTATGGGGGCAGAGTTATGGTGGGTGAAAAAATGTTAGGCACTTATTTATATATTAATAAGAATTCTGAATTGCCTTCCAAAACTAACAATAAGTTTCTCCAAAGCAATGTACAGCAAAAAATACAATAAATTAAAACAATGCAATAAAATAAAACCATCACATTCTTAAAAGCTCTAGGATGAGCTCAGAGCTCGGAAGTCATCAGCTAGGACTTTAAATTATGGCAAAGACACATTAAGCAAGTTTCTTCCCTGGTCAATAAGGGGAGATTATTCCAGGCATCAGGAATTGAAGTAGAGAATGATCTTTTATGCAATTTTACATGCCAAATGGTTCTCGGACATAGGATTTGAAGTAGATATCTATGCTTAGGGACCAATATACTATAGCACATTAATGTTTGGCTGTCAAATACAAATACAAATAAAGCATGTGTTATCAAAGACTGTAAACTACACAAGAGAATGTACACATATTAATGTGGCTAGTAATGCAAAATCTTAACTGTACTTTTCTTGGCAGTGTAGTTATGTTTTTAACATTATTGTTTCTGCATTACAATTTGCCTATTTTAACATGTGTACTTTTACACTGAGATCATAGATAATGAGATATTTTGTATAATTTTCATCTCATTACCTCATTAGCATATATTTTGTATCTGCAGTAAGGCAAGCTAGCTTTTGTGCATTTCAATTGCTTGAGATAGATAAAAAGGATATGCCGAATAAACATTATTGTTTGTTTCATTTCATTTTTCTTTGTTTCATATTTATTTTCAGCACTCACTAAATTTTGTTAGTGTGTGTTAAAAATCACTTTGGATATAATTTTGTAACATCATGCATAGAAAAGTCAGCAAATATGTGCATAAGTTACAATAAAATTCAAAGAACTCTTGAGCCTAGATGTCTGCTTTGAAAATTATCCTATTAATTCTAGTGATGCAAGCTAAAGGGTCTGCACAGATGTATGTGCATACCTTATTAATCCAAAAGTATGCACACAAGTCCAAACCTATCCCCATCCAAGCTCCTAGAAATGCCTCTGGTAAGTCCAGGTTATCTTACTTGTGATCTTGATATATGCAGGCAGATAATTTTGTGAAAAGGCCACTTATGTGTATCTAACACTGTTTTACCCACAGAAGCCCCTTGGAAGATTTCCATCCCTGTATATCTTAATATGATTTATCATAAAAAATCAATTTACCGTACACAGTTTTGATTTTGTATTCTTCGAGAATTATTGCACATATTCAAAATTTAAAGGTAGATTTTAAAAGCCATGCACGTTCAAAAATGGCCACATACGTGCGTAAGTGGGTGACACGGGAGCTACGTGAATTTTAAATAGCTGGGAAGGGCGCGCGTACATTCAGGTACAAGTGCCCAGAAAAGTAGGTGGAAAAGGGACAGGACATGGGTGTTCTAGAGGCGGGGGCCAGCACTGATTTGCCTCAATTCAAATTTTCCTCAGCCAGCAAACGTATGTTATGTGCACCTCTTTGCTACAACTCCTTGCTAGGTGCAGGAGTCCAGTGAACATCAGAGAGAGAGAGAGAGCCTACTCTAAAAAGAGGAGCTGATTTCAACACTACAGTCTCTGCTAGCGGCATTGAACAAATCAACTCCTTTTCATCACTTATAAGGTCAACAATTCTTTAATGATATCAATTTTACAATGAATACATCTGAAAGTGTCTGTAACAACATCACCCCCCCCCAACCCCAACCCACCTCCTGAAAACTCTCCCCGAATCTAAGTGCCGCCTTACAATGGTCCTTATATTGAGTATCAGACTGAACCCTATAAAGAATCTCTCTCTCTCTCTCTCCCCCTCTCCTATCAAGCCACCGATATGCAAAGGTTATAGCACAGCAAGATATGGGTGCACATGGCCCTTTTTTTAACCATGTACTCAAAAAGTAGCACATACTAATGAAACAAATTGCAGCATACTCCTAATGAATAAAACTGGCATTTGATGTATATTAACAATTGAGATACTATTAATACGCTCTACTGCCCTGCCCCTTATTTCTTATTTTCAATAACTTAGGAAACTATGGGCCTCATTTTCCACGCCGCTCGCACACGACGGTGCAATCGCTGCCGGCTAGCGCAGGCCCTCCCCCCGTTTCGGCCCCCCCGCCCCTCATCTTCTAAAGTATCGCAGGCCTGTGATGCTTTAGAAAATGAGGCCCTATATCAGGTTACTGAATTGGAGGAGTAGTCTAGTAGTTAGAGCAGCAGGTTGAGACCTAGGAAACACGGGGTTCAAATTCTATAGATTTACCAGCTTAGATTGGGGAGAGGGAAATACCTATTATATCTGAGTATAACTTGCCTTGAGCTACCAATTAAAAGGCATGAGCTAAATAAATATTTAAGGAATTTGCAGCTAAAAACAAAGGGCCTGATTTTCAAAAGCATTTACACTAGAGATGTGAATCGTGTCATCGATCGTCTTAATGATCGATTTCGGCTGGGAGGGGGAGGGAATCGTATTGTCGCCGTTTGGGTTTTTAAAATATCGTGAAAATCATTAAAATCGTGAACCGGCACACTAAAACACCCTAAAACCCACCCCGACCCTTTAAAATAAATCCCCCACCCTCCCGAACCCCCCCAAAATGCCTTAAATTACCTGGGGGTCCAGCGGGGGTCCGGAACGACCTCCTGCAGGCGAATCGTGTTGTCTACGGCCGGCGCCATTTTGCAAAATGGCAGCGCAAAATGGCGCCGGCTGAAGACAACACGATTCGATTGCAGGAGGTTGTTCCGGACCCCCGCTGGACCCCCAGGTAATTTAAGGCATTTTGGTGGGGTCCGGGAGGGTGGGGGATTTATTTTAAAGGGTCGGGGTGGGTTTTAGGGTGTTTTAGTGTGCCGGTTTTCCCACCCTCCCCCTTCCCCTCCCCCTTTTTACGATTTTTTGACGATAAATCGGGGGAATTGGTATTGTATCGTGGCTCTAACGATTTTTGACGATTTAAAATATATCGGACGATATTTTAAATCGTCAAAAAACAATTCACATCCCTAATTTACACACTTAAAAATGGATTTTACATGCTTAAATGTATTTTACTTGTGTAAATGACTTTTTAAAATTGCTATAAAATATGCCATTGAATTGTCCATAGGATTTATCTACATAAGTGCACTTTACGCATGAAAATGTATTTTGAAAATTGCTAAAAATAGCAGTTAAATTTACACAAATAAATCCTTTTGAAAATTACCCCTTAAATTGGGCTGAAAATTATTCAAAATTTAAGCACCTAAAATGTATGGAACCTGTGTGAAACACTGAGCATTTTTAGAAAATTGACTCTTTTTTTTTTTGTTCAGATTCCTGGGGGAATTATGAGAGCCATTTTATTTGATTATTCTTTAATTATTCTGTGCATAATAATGAAGCCTGTGCTAAATGGGGCAGGGGGGGGCAAAGGATGGGGCGGGTGGGCGATAGCACGGTGGTGCGATTTTGCCTGCCGCTGTGCAGTTGGCTGCAGTCTATCACGGGCATAGCGCCACCGTTCAAAACATTATTGCCGGTGGCGGTGCCACTGCCGACTCCTCCCTATCTCCGCCCCGACTCCTCCCCTCCCCCTAATTTTAATGTTACCACTGCGAAAAGGCACTTTTCACGTACAATAGGGCCTTATCGTGTGTGTTAAGCCCTAACGAAAGTGATGACTCCTTAGAAAATAACCCCCTTAATTAGATTTTTCCACCTTTGAAGATGAAAAGCATTATTCTTGGTCACAATTTATTATTGCACTTTTGAATATTGTGTCTAGATTCCTCTCCTTGCTTTTGCTAATTGTTTGATCATAATGAAACAGTACAATAAAAAGTACTGGGACATATTCAACTCTGCAGCAGTTCATTCTACTATTATGCTGTTTTATATTAAATTAGACCTTTCCTGTGGTATATTTTAATCAACACAGAGCCTGATGTTCAAAAGATTTAAACATTTAAATTTAAGAGATAGATGCCTAGATCCGATCAATAAAAAATTTTCCCCCACTGAGTCCCTAAATTCACAAAGATGTCTATATTAAAAAATGATTTATCTGGCTGAATTCAAGACTTAGCTGGACAAATCTGTGGTTTAAATATTTCTCCCCCACTGACCAACTGACTTTAGTCTTAACTGGCTATAGAAAAAGTGATAAGGCATGGCTTTTGAACGAGGTCTTCTCCTATGGCCCACCATTCTGAACCCTCAATGAAGGACCGTGTTATATACAACAGGAAACTCTTCAGAAATGGGATTTCCTATCCTGGATCCCAATGCTTCATTAATTGCAAATTCTGATTTTACTGAAGCTGATCTAATTCCTCTCTTCATTTACATTTTTGTAATCCACTTCGAGACCAATCTTGGAAAAAGGCAGAATATCTAATGTTCATCTATATATATGTAAACACCAAAGCCCTCACTGACTCACTCACTCACTCACTCATCACTAATTCTCCCACTTTCCAAGTACCTACAAGGCTGAACTTGGCTCCATCATTCCCTATCATGTCCTTGGAAAAACTAACCGCTTCTCACTTTCCTACATTCGATGGTTCATTTAAATGCCTACAGTTCCCGGTCAGAGTGTGCTTCACGATGACTATTAACAAATCTCAGGGCCAGACTCTCAAGGTTGCTGGTGTTGACTTGAGGCACCTCTGCTTCTTGCACGGTCAGCTGTACGTGGCCTGCTCTAGAGTCAGCTCAGCTGATAGCCTAATCATACTGCAGCCAGAGGGTCACATAGCAAATGTTATATACAAAGAAATCTTTACGTCGTGACAGGCAACTCACTGTACATTCATTCCACATATTCATTTCACATTTTTTAATTAGCACTAACCTCACTCTATAATAATAACATGTTCAGTTTAAATATATAAACTCTAAAGCCCTCACTCACTCAAAACAATTACTTTTCAACTTGCGTGAAATAAACTCACACATTTGTATCAACTTCTCCACCATAGCGAAGCACATGTATTCCGCTAGTAAATAAATAAATAAACAACAACAACAACATTTCAGGCGTAATGCCCCAAGCTCCCACCTCTAGAAAAATCTTTCAAGTACGTTCAGCCATAGCACCCGATAGCCTCAACCTACCAGTATTTTTAAAAGCAGCAGGTGTTAGTGCCCCAAGTCTTCCCCACTCCCAATTCCATGATAAATATGAAAAAGACCCATGCTTTCTCTTCCCTCCCACCTCACCTTCTCTAATTACCCAAAACCTCTATCCTCACTCTTCTCAATCCTGTAGCTTTGAAAACTCAGCTGGGAGCAAGGTAGTGTATTACCTGCTCCTGGCCACTTCCAACATTGCTCTGACAGCAGTGCCCAAAGTGTGCAATAATAACTTTACTCTCAGAGTCTGCTTAGGCAGCAATGTTATTATCATGTGAGTGGGTGGGGAAAGTTTTCAGGGGAGAAAGAGGCTCAGGAAAAATTTCCAAAATTACTATGGAAGGGGAAGTCCAGACTCCAGGCACTTGTTTTGAGGAAATTCTGGAGGGTTGAGGGGGAATGGGGATCAGGCACTACAGCCACACATTTGAAAGTGTTTTATTGGGTGGGGAAGCTAGGGAATTGGGCCTGAAGGCCCGGAAGGGTTTAGGTGTTGTTTATAATTTAGCCACTTAACCAGCTCTACGTTGAATATAGTTGGTTAAGGCTAAAATGATCTGGGTATGAACACTCGGATAACATTAAAGCCTAGCCAATTATATTCAAACATAATCAGTTACTTTTAAAATTATCCGGATAAAGGTAGTGGAACAATTTTAGGCTAGTATATTCAAAGAACATTTATTCCACTGAATATCTGGGTCAAATTACCTGACTAATTTTAGCCAGATAACTTTTCTGCTCCTTAGTTTACTGAATATGCACCTCAAAATCCCTAAATCTAGGTGACTTAAAAGTAGATGGGGTTGGGAAGAAGCCAGAGTGGAGAAGCAAATTTAGACAGAGGGATGGTAACTTTCAAACTGATAAGACCGGATGGTATGCATCCTAGGGTACTGAAGGAACTCAAAAATGGAATTTCTGATCTATTAGTTAAAATTTGTAACCTATTATTAAAATCATCCATTGTACCTGAAGACTGGAGGGTGGCCAATGTAACCCCAATATTTAAAAAAGGCTCCAGGGGCGATTCGGGTAACTATAGACCAGTGAGCCTGACTTCAGTGCCGGGAAAAATAGTGGAAACTATTCTCAAGATGAAAATCGTATAGCATATAGAGAGACATGGTTTAATGGAACACAGTCAACATGGATTTCCCCAAGGGAAGTCTTGCCTAACAAATCTGCTTCATTTTTTTTGAAGGGGTTAATAAACATGTGGATAAAGGTGAACCGGTAGATGTAGTGTATTTGGATTTTCAGAAGGCATTTGACAAAGTCTCTCATGAGAGGCTTCTAAGAAAACTAAAAAGTCATGGGATAGGAGGCGATGTCCTTTTGTGGATTACAAACTGGTTAAAAGACAAGAAACAGAGAGTAGGATTAAATGGTCAATTTTCTCAGTGGAAAAGGGTAAACAGTGGAGTGCTTTTCAATATATATATAAATGATCTGGAAAGGAATATGACGAGTGAGGTTATCAAATTTGCGGATAATACAAAATTATTCAGAGTAGTTAAATCACAAGTGGATTGTGATACATTACAGGAGGACCTTGCAAGACTGGAAGATTGGGCATCCAAATGGCAGATGAAATTTAATGTGGACAAGTGCAAGGTGTTGCATATAGGGAAAAATAACCCTTGCTGTAGTTACACGATGTTAGGTTCCATATTAGCATCTACCACCCAGGAAAAAGATCTAGGCATCATAATGGATAATACTTTAAAATCATCGGCTCAGTGTGCTACAGCAGTCAAAAAAGCAAACAGAATGTTAGGAATTATTAGGAAGGGAATGGTTAATAAAACGGAAAATGTCATAATGTCTCTATATCCTCCATGGTGAGACCTCACCTTGAATACTGTGTACAATTCTGGTTGCCGCATATCAAAAAAGATATAGTTGCGATGGAGAAGGTACAGAGAAGGGCAACCAAAATGATAAAGGGGATGGAACAACTCCCCTATGAGGAAAGGCTGAAAAGGTTAGGGCTGTTCAGCTTGGAGAAGAGACGGCTGAGGGGGGATATGATAGAGGTCTTTAAGATCATGAGAGTTCTTGAACGAGTAGATGTGAATCGGTTATTTACACTTTTGAATAATAGAAGGACTAAGGGGCATTCCATGAAGTTAGCAAGTAACATATTTAAGACTAATCGTAGAAAATTCTTTTTCACTCCACGCATAATAGAGCTCTGGAATTTGTTGCCAGAGGATGTGGTTAGTGCAGTTAGTGTATCTGGGTTCAAAAAAGGTTTGGATAAGTTCTTGGAGGAGAAGTCCATTAACGGCTATTAATCAAGTTTACGTAGGGAATAGCCACTGCTATTAATTGCATCAGTAGCATGGGATATTCTTAGTGTTTGGGTAATTGCCAGGTTCTTGTGGCCTGGTTTGGCCTCTGTTGTAAACAGGATGCTGGGCTTGATGGACCCTTGGTCTGACCCAGCATGGCAATTTCTTATGTTCTTATGATGCGCAGGTGCACATGTGCACACGTTCATCGGTCCGCACCCAGGGACACGGCTATTTTATAGCATGCGCATGAATTTGCACGCATGTTATAAAATAGCCTGGCCTCCTGCACATATGTGCTGAGTTTCAAGTGGACGTTCAATAATGTGTGGAAATCCCGCTTCTACCGCATAAGTGAGGAATTTTAAAAGGGATCTGCGCTAACATATTTGCCTGTTTTACCAGTCTGGTCCCAGTTCACCCAGTTAACAGACACATCTTCCAACCTCCCTGGTTTGATAACCTGTATAACCAACCCCCAGTTACTCTAGACCCTTTGAACACCTCCAAAATGGCTCGGTATATTTTTTTTCATTTATGCGCCACTCTTCTTCAGAAGTAAAGTTATGCGGCAGAGTGCCTTAGCGCATGCCAGATCACGTAAATATGTGAAAATTTCTGGTTAAAGATCGAAACTTCCATGTACCGCTCATGCCGAGCCTAGACCACACCCACATCCTGCCTCTTTTTGAGAAGTTCCGAGATGTACTCACAATAGCATTTACACATGTATCCAGGCAGCTTTTAAAATCTGCTCAACATACTCAAGTCCAATATATTTGTTCATCCCGTAATTTCGGCACATGTCTAGCTTTTAAAAGTCACCTTTCAGCACTGATTTCTGGCACTAGGCACCTAACTTAGGCCTCAAATTGCTGTGTGTCTTCACAAGAGGCATCTCACTATCATGGGATGGTATCGCCATGATAATGGGGCCCTTCCCCAAAAAACACATCACTGCTCCATGGACTGTTCTTTTGTGTCACGGACAAACACCGGGGCACAAAAGACCGTGATGAGAAGACCTTTAACACAATGGTGGCCTCAACCTCATGGGACTGCCATCATCTTAAAAGGCTGCTGGCTGCACAAAAAGAACCCAGCGGCCAAACAAGGAAGTAGACTGGGGGTCATTGCTGACCTCTGTTTTAACCCGGGACCAACAGTTGAGACAGCCCCAACTCCCCCCCCCCCAAAAAAAAAAAATAATAATGTGGACAGTAAACACACAGTGGTGATGGCCACCCCATGATATCCATCTACAAATCCCTCCTCCCTTGGCTGGCTCAATATTTTCAGCCCCCTCCCCCTCTCTCTGACCCTCCAAATACCCAAAGACCAATCCCCTCTTGCCCTGACACCTCCGATAGCCTCAGCCCCCCTCCCCCCATCCTCAAGCCTCCTTTCAGACACCCCTTTACCTTATTTTCTATCCCACAGCAGGAACAGATACACCATCACACTCGTCATTGTAGGTGCCATTTTCCAAAATGCTACCAACTTCACCTTACCCCAGCCATGTGACTGGGATAAGGTTCAGGAATTGGACTCAGAGCAGCCTTAGTCTGATCCCCAGACTTTATCCCTGTCAAAGACCAATCCCCCTCCCCCTTGACCCCTGATAGCCTCGCCCACTTCCCCTACCTGGTCAGAGGGTAGGGGAGGGGACTTAGGATATTGGGGGTCAGGGAGGAAGGGGGATTGTCTTTGGCTTTCTGCAGGGTCAAGGGGAGAAGTGCTGAGGATAGTGGGGAGGGAGGATTGGTCTTTGGCTATTGGGGGTCGAGGGTGGGAGGAAAGGGGGCTGAGGGTATCTGGGGTCAGAGGAGTGGGGAATTGGTCTTTGGCTATCAGTGGGATCAGGGGAATAGTGGAGGGGACTGAAGCTATTGGGGTCAGTGAGGAGTGGGGATTGGTATTTGGCTATCAGGGGTGTTGGGGAGGGGGCTGAGTATGTCGGAGGCAGGGGGAGGGGAAATGGCATTTGGATATTCAGGGGTCAGGGGAGGGATTGGTCTTTGGCTATCAAGTCAGCTGTGATAAAATATTTACATAGAGTTGCCTAGTATTGACCTTATTTGCATTATTTACATTACTCATGCATGCAAAGAAGGCAATTATAATAGAAGAGGATATTTGGGCAGGGACATGCAAAATATGGTGCATATCACACGATATATGCAATATAATGCGTATTAGAGCCTATTATTGCGTGTTGTGGCCCTAATGCAATTTGAAAAATGACCCTGATGGATGACTAAATATAAGGGAATCAATGGCAAATCAAATGTTTAGGCACCTATAATTTTACTAGTAACTCTACCCATTCTACGCCCGGGCGGAGAGCCTTTTTATTGGCACATCTGCTCTTGTTTTCAGCAGAATTTCCCTAGAAATTCACTGTAAGAGTGTCCCTTCCACATACACATACCCTCATACAGGCTCTCTCACTCTCTGGCACAAACACACATCCCCTCATATAGGCTCCCTCTCTGAAACCCACACTCAAGCATCCCGCGCACTCCCACTCTTACCAACCAAGCTGTCTCTTGCACTCCCCCACACCCCCTCTCCTCTCTCACACACACATTCTCTCTCACCAGCATCCCCCTCCCCTCATATAGGCTCCCCCTCTCTGAAATCCATACTCAAGCATCCCCTCACCCACACTCTCTTACCTCCCCTGCTCTCTCTCACACCCTCCCCAACCCCCTCTCACCAGCCATGCTCTCTCTCACACACATATTCTCTCTCACCGGCATCCCTCCCATGCTCTCTCTCACACCCTCTTGCTCTCTCTCACCCTCCCCTCCCCGACACACATTCTCTCTCACTGGCATGTTGTGGGACCCGCACCGTTCATGGTGAAGATGAAGGCCCGGCACGCCATTCACGGCAAACAGGGGCCTTCCATTTTTGCCTTGAGCAGAAAATAGCAGCAGAGACCCCGGCATGCCGCACATCCCGTGGCACACGCTCCGTTCACGGCGAAGATAAAGGCCTGGGTGTGCCGATAACGGCACATGGGGGCCTTCCCTTTTCACTGTGAATGGCACACCAGGCCTTCATCCTCGCCACGAATGGAGTGTGTGCTGTGGGACATGCTCCGTTCATGGCATGCCAGGGATTCCTCTGCTATATTCTGCCTGTCCCGTGATGGCTGCTGTCCTTCATACCTGTTGTTGTCACATGGCTGCAGTAAGGTGTGTTTGAGCCTCCAAAGTGGACAGGGAGCCACCTGCGCCATTTATCGGTGGGCTGGGGAACATGCGCGAGCACTGACGGACACACTACAAAGGGCCTGGATTTATCAAAATGCAGTAAGTACTGCATGCAATTCATATTCTGCAATAAGTGCCAAACCTGATGAAGTTCCTGCATTCAACCACTGGGGGACGAGAGAGAGAGAGAGAGAGAGAGAGAGAGAGAGAGAGAGAGAGAGAGAGAGAGAGAGAGAGAGAGAGAGAGAGAGAGAGAGAGAGAGAGACTGACCATAATAGCATGTCCCGTAGATAGGTATTTGTATCCCTAAGATAGGCCCACCTAATAACTCGAGGTGGGGATTAGGTAAGAGTGTAGGGGGTTAGGGGCCGCTTTCACATTCTACATGAGACGTACGAACAGAACAGTGCTATTATGGCCAGGCTCTCTCTCTCTCGGCTCTGGAGCCTTCACATCCTCTGAAATAAGCCTTACAGGACACATCACAAATGGCAGTAAACCCTTTCCACATGGTCACAGCCACTATTGCACCACCTCAAACATTTGAAAAAGGTGTAGCTAAAAATCTGCATTATGGCTGTGCAATACTCTTCACAGAGAGCCTAACCCAGCCCACTCTCCACCCCTACTCCTCCCATTTTTGGAATTTGCATCACACCATACAATATGGTGCGATCGCATGCGATAAACACGTTTTCACATGCGTTAAAGGCCTATCGCATGCGAAAATGGGGCTTTTCGCATGCGATAAGCCCTTAACGCATGCAAAAACGCCTTACCGCATTTTGAAAAATGACCCCCAAAGCCTGATATATTATAGTACCATCTATAGGCAGGCTGCGGAACATGCGTGAGCACTGACGGACACACTACCAAGCCCGATATATTATGGATGTAGGCACCTATATTCAGCTCAAAATTTAAACAAGTAACATTTACTGCATACATATTGCATAACAAGTCAACTAATGCAGGCACCTAAAGTTAGGCTCTGAATTTCTTTTGAGTGATGGACTCACAGTGACATAGATTTAGAAGATAATATATGCATTATCATTATTAAATCAGTAAGTCAAAATACTGAAGTTTATCTGAGAGTTATTCATATTGAAACTTATTTTCTCACATGCTTTTATGTAGTCCTCCATGTTCTTGGGTTATAAAACACATTAAAAATACTGTATTTTCATTAACTGATTTCAGGTTATCTGATACCAGGGAGTTTATTTACCTCTCAGGAGCCTCTTCTTATTTTAACATGACAAAGCTCAGAAGGATTAAATTGATAATGAGAATGTTAAAACAAGAAATAGTGGAGAAACAATGCATGCAACAATGTTTGAAGTTAAAATATTTTTTTATCTTGCATGTGTGTTGATCATTATGTAAAAATAATACTAGAAATTTGCACATATCTCAAAATGGACAACTATTTATGCCTTGTTTTAGTTCTGCTTTAAAATAAAAAGTTGAACACAGTCATCCTGCATAAATTTTCTATGTTATATTTGCTTTCTTTTTGCAGTCCAGCCATAAAAACTGCTTCCCTTCTAATAAAAAAATCATGTATATTTCTGCATCCAAAAACTGCTTTCCTTGGACATGTATGGATGTGAGTTATTTGTGAACAGGGGAAATTGGTTAAGAACATAAGAAATTTCCATACTGGGTCAGACCAAGTGTCCATTAAGTCTAGCATCCTGTTTCCAACAGTGAACAATCCAGGCTACATATACCTGGCAAGTACCCAAATACTAAGTAGAGCCCATGCTACTGATGTCAGTAATAGTAGTGGTTATTCCCTACGTCAACTCGATTATTAGCAGGTAATGGACTTCTCCTCCAAGAACATATCCAAGCTTTTTAAAACACAGCTATACTAACTGCACTAACCACATCCTCTGACAACAAATGCCAGAGCTTAATTGTGCGTTGAGTGAAAAAGAATTTTCTCCAATTAATTTTAAATGTGCAACTTGCTAACTTCATGGAGTACCCCTGAGTCCTTCTATTATCCAAAAAAATAAATAACTGATTCACATCTACCTGTTCTAGACCTCTCATGATTTTAAAGACCTCTAACATATCCCCTCTCAGTCATCTCTTCTCCAAGCTGAACAGCCCTAACCTATTTAGCCTTTCCTCATAGGGGAGCTGTTTCACCCCCTTTATCATTCTGGTCGCTCTTCTCTGTACCTTCTCCATTGCAACTATATCTTTTTTGAGATGCAGCAACCAGAATTGGTCACAGTATTCAAGGTTCGGTCTCACCATGTAGCGATACAGAGGTATTATGACATTTTCTGTTTTATTCACCATTCCCTTTCTAATAATTCCTAACATTCTGTTTGCTTTTTTGACTGCCACAGTGCATGAAACTACGATTTTAATGCATTATCCATTATGACACCTAGATCTCTTTCCTGGGTGGTAGCTCCTAATATGGAACCTAATATTGTGTAACTATAGCATGGGTTATTTTTCCCTATATGCATCACCTTGCACTTATCCACATTAAATTTCATCTGCCATTTGGATGCCCAATTTTCCAGTCTCACAAGGTCCTCCTGCAAGTTATCACAATCTGCTTGTGATTTAACTTCTCTGAATAATTTGTATCAACTGCAAATTTGATTACTTCACTTGTATTCCTTTCCAGATCATTTATAAATATTGGGGTAGATTTTAATACCTACATGCGTGCGCTACGTGGCATGCACACATGGACGCGTGATTTTATAACATGTGCGTGCAGGTGCATGCATGTTATAAAATTGGAGGTCGGCGAACGCAAGGGGGTGCACAGCCTTCTCCTGTTTCCTCCAGGCTACTCCGATTTTGGAGCGGCCTGGGAGGGAACTTCCCAACTCCTAACATAACCTCCCTTCCCATTCCACTAATCCTCCCGCCCCCCTAGCCCTCACCTAAATTCCCCCAACCTTTATCTTACCTGTTGCACGTTCCGGCAGCCTGCTGGCACGCAATCCCCCAGTGCAGCGGCAAATGGCCGCTGTGCTGGGAGCCTCTGACCCCACCCTGCCCCCTGGACTGCCTCGCCCCTTTTTGAAAGCCCTGGGACATACACACATCCCGGGGCTTTACACGCATGGCCGGGCCTTTTTAAAATAAGCCTGGCATGCATAAGGCCTCTGGATTTACGCACATAGGCATTTTAAAATCCAGGCCATGTTGAAAAGCATGGGTCCTAGTACAGATCCCTGTGGCACTCCACTGTCCACCCCCCTCCACTGAGAAAATTGTCCTTGTGTGTTTGTGTGGTGTGAAGGGGGTCATCTCACTTTCCCAAGAAAGGCATGATGGATCTTTGCTTCTGTGATTTCTGCTTTTGTGTCTCTCAACATGCTGCTCTATAGTTTTCAACAGGTAACTCCTGAACTGGCTCTGCCTGTCCCTGTTTACAAGGAACCTGTAGTTTTCCACATCTATAAGCTACATCTTATGTGTAAGGAAAGCAAGCATGTGTGAATGATGACCTCATCCTCTGAAGTCTGGAAGTTTTATATTTTGCTTTTTATTTGATATTTTATCTATAAGGAAGTGAACCTTTAGTCTGTGTCCTGGGAGAAATATGGCACCAGCAGTGTCAGCCATTATTATTGCAGTTGACTACTGCGAGAGGGGGAGTCAGTTGGACCGTTAGATGATCGAGGGGTTAAAGGGACACTTAGAGAAGATAAGGCCATCACAGAAAGATTAAATGATTTCTTTGCTTCAGTGTTTACTGAAGAGGATGTTGGGGAGTAACCCGTAATGGAGAAGGTTTTCATGGGTAATGATTCAGATGGACTGAATCAAATCATGGTGAACCTAGAAGATATGGTAGGCCTGATTGATAAACTGAAGAGTAGTAAATCACCTGGACCGGATGGTATACACCCCAGAGTTCTGAAGGAACTAAAAAATGAAATTTCAGACCTATTAGTAAAAATTTGTAACTTATCATTAAAATCATCCATTGTACCTGAAGACTGGAGGATAGCAAATGTAACCCCAATATTTAAAAAGGGCTCCAGGGGCGATCTGGGAAACTACAGCCCGGTTAGCCTGACTTCAGTGCCGGGAAAAATAGTGGAAAGTGTTCTAAACATCAAAATCACAGAACATATAGAAAGACATGGTTTAATGGAACAAAGTCAGCATGGCTTTACCCAGGGCAAGTCTTGCCTCACAAATCTGCTTCACTTTTTTGAAGGAGTTAATAGACACGTGGATAAAGGTGAACTGGTATATGTAGTATACTTGGATTTTCAGAAGGCGTTTGACAAAGTTCCTCATGAGAGGCTTCTAGGAAAAGTAAAAAGTCATGGGATAGGTGGTGATGTCCTTTTGTGGATTGCAAACTGGCTAAAAGACAGGAAACAGAGAGTAGGATTAAATGGACAATTTTCTCAGTGGAAGAGAGTTGACAGTGGAGTGCCTCAGGGATCTCTATTGGGACCCTTACTTTTCAATATATTTATAAATGATCTGGAAAGAAATATGATGAGTGAGATAATCAAATTTGCAAAAAATTGTTCAGAGTAGTTAAATCACAAGCAGATTGTGATAAATTGCAGGAAGACCTTGTGAGACTGGAAAATTGGGTATCCAATTCTGAATCAGAATAGCAAGTGGTGATAGCAAGATGTTAAACAGGAGTTGGGATAAGATAAAACCTTTTAGAACATCTACGGGAAGGGATTTAGGATTGGAGAGTTGTTGATTCTCTTCTACATGGAAAGAATGGTACTGTAAATAAGACCAAAACCATGCAAAAGAACCAGTTTCTGTAGATGATGAAGAATGAGTTATTGGCTGATGATGCCAAAGGCCTCACTCATGTCCAAAAGAAGAAAGAGTGTGTTTTTGCTACCATCAGCCCAAATTCTAACATCATCCATTAATGCTGACAATGCCAACTCCATGCTCTACCCTTTGTGGAACCCTAATTGTGATGGGTGTAGAATATTAGTCTTTGAAACAATCATTTAATTGAAATAAAACTACTTTCTCAATAATTTTCGACACCATGGACAGACTGGAGACTGGAAATAGGCTAATACTATAAAATTTAAGGGAAACTTCTTTAGTAAAGGATGATCTGGTGCCATTTTAAGCTGTTTAGGAAAGAAACCATAGGTAATAGAAGAGTTAACAATCACTAAAATTGGTTTAAATAAACCAAGTGATGAATTTTTCAGCAGCTTTGAAGGTATTGGATCAAGTGTAGTGGTAGTAAGGTATACAGATTTAAGCAAAAAGTCAATACCAACTGCCAAGGTTAGAGTAAAAGAAAAAAAAACTGCTTCATAGAGAAAATACATTAGGAAGAGCTGAGGCAAAAGAATCCAAATCAACAGATTTAAAATCATGACAATAAGCTCAGGATGTTTATGCTTGTGCCAAAGCCTCTTGAAATGGCAAGCATGTCTCTTAAGAGTTCTTAGTCCTGTGTGAAACTAGGGATGGGAGAAACAATGTTGAAATAAATGATATGAGAGGGGGGCTACTTTATTAATTGCTGAGCTTAATACTTTGTTTCAAGAATCAATTTTACTGTCCAGTGATAAAACAACAAAATTAGAGGGGAATGCATCCAGGTCAGTAGCAAGAACTTCACAATCAATATATTTGATATTTCTAATAGGAATTGAATGTGCAATATTGGAGTTAAGATAAAAAGTAATGTATAGATGATCAGTCCATAGAAAAGGATGAGAGGAGATGGTATACATTTACCTCTTACTTCCTCAAAGGGCCTGAGATGAGAGTGCAGCCGAGCCACAAGCACAGGTATAATCTATAGAAGGAAACATCTTGTATGCTTCCTCATTACTAGAAGCACTGCATGGGAAGACAAGGAACACACCTAAAATGGTTCTTTCAACTAGAGCACAACATTTGGTAGAGAAGAGGTATCATATAAATGTGCAGGTAGAAGCTCCATTCACCTGAAGCTGTCTTTAATAAGCCCTAATAATTCACCTCTGTGTTCCAAAACCTGCAGATGTCAATGAAATGAAAAGCAATCTTTCTTACATTGTAGTGATGAAGGCCAACCTGGAGAAAAACATGTATCTGTTGTTACTATTGCATCAAACCTAACCTTTTCCTTGCTTACACTGGCTATCTTCCCCAGTAGGTCCCAACTTACTTCCACCAGGCTCCCAGCTTCCATATGCTAATCCATGTAGCGACATGCCCACACTTATATCTCTGAAAGACTCACTTTTCCATGGAGATCTATTTGCCAGAAGACTGGTTTGCCCTGTGTTCTACAGACATGTAGGATAATGTCATATTTGAGGGCTGTCACCCCATAACTCCCAGCTGAGGGCTTTCATGGAATTCTTTTAGGGGCGGATTTTCAGAGCCCTGCTCGCGTAAATCCGCCCAAAACCGGGCGGATTTACGCGAGCAGGGCCCTGCGCGCCGGGAAGCCTATTTTACATAGGCCTCCCGGCGCGCGCAGAGCCCCGGGACTCGCGTAAGTCCCGGGGTTCTCGGAGGGGGGCGTGTCGGGGGGGGCGGGCCCGGTCGTCGCGGCGTTTCGGGGGCGTGTCGGCAGCGTTTTGGGGGCGGGTACGGGGGCGTGGCTACGGCCCGGGGGCGTGGCCGCGCCCTCCGTACCCGCCCCCAGGTCGCGGCCCGGCGCGCAGGAGTCCCGCTCGCGCGCGGGGATTTACGCCTCCCTCCGGGAGGCGTAAATCCCCCGACAAAGGTAGGATGGGGGTTTAGACAGGGCCGGGCGGGTGGGTTAGGTAGGGGAAGGGAGGGGAAGGTGAGGGGAGGGCAAAGGAAAGTTCCCTTCTAGGCCGCTCCGATTTCGGAGCGGCCTAGGAGGGAACGGGGGTAGGCTGCGCGGCTCGGCGCGCGCAGGCTATACGAAATCGATAGCCTTGCGCGCGCCGATCCAGGATTTTAGCCGATACGCGCGACTACGCGCGTATCTACTAAAATCCAGCGTACTTTTGTTTGCGCCTGGAGCGCAAACAAAAGTAGGCTATTCGCGCTCGTCTGAAAATCTACCCCTATGGTTTCATGATCTCACCCCCTCACTACCAACACCATCTGTAATCAGAAAGGACCCTGAGACAGGAAATTTTCAGTGCTTGTCTTTCAACTGAAGTTGGGTCAGAACTGTAATGTTCCTCAGCTGCTGCCCACATAAACATCAATTATACTAGACAGAGTTTGTAGATTAGTTATACTGTAGCTACTGAGACCTAGTAGAAAACATTTGTCTGATGTATTCTAATAAACAGGGTACATAACTTTTCAAAAAGATTACTCATTGCTGATGTAAAGGGGATACTCCAAAATTTAAAATAATAATAATAATAAAAAAAAAAATATATATATATATATATAAAAGTCTTACCTGATCTTTTAGATCTGTAATAGCATCCATAGGAGTCCAAGTTTATTGTGGTCAGTGACAAATGTGCCTGAGGCAGTGATGACAGCAGAACAAGAGCTGAAAACAGTGCTTTGCCATGCTACAAAGGGACTGCCAGTCTGAGGACCAGAAACCTGAGATGCTGTAGGAAAGAAATCTGTAAAAAGAAAAAGAGAAAACAGAGATCAAAGAAGAAGACTATAGAAGAAAATTGCTAAAACAAGAATTGAATCACTATCCAGTATCCAGAACATGCAACGGAAAAGCCTGTGCTAGCTGAACCAGTGGCAGATGAAACATTTTCTGCCATCATTACTATGTTACCATGTTATGTTATGTCCTCCACCTTCTTTCTATCCTCTCTTATTAGAGTGAAAGTTTCAAAGATCTGCTCTTTCTCTTATCAAGCACCTTTTCTTTGGAATTTGCTACCTATGGACATTTGAACTGAAGTGGATTACTTGAAATTTCTGAAAGCAGTAAAATATTGGCTATTCAGTCAAGCCTTTGAATATTAACATCTTGTAGATGGCTTTGCTTCAGACCAGAATCATTTATCACATTATTGCAAAAGGTATAAAATATATGCCGATGATATAGAATTCTTTGTCCTCACTCGGTCTAACTGGTCAGAAACTGTCAAAATACTGGTGATTTGTCTATTCACAGTTCAGAAGTGGCTGTTCTAAACAAGCTTGCTCTGAATATGGCTAAAACAGATTTTGCATTAATTCAAAAGACGTCACCTCATGCTAAACCATAATATACATTTATTACCATTAACGGCCTATCCTTTTCAGTCGGTCATGTATAAGAAATCTTGGCATGTGGATGAACTTAAACCTGTCTTTACAACAACACATCAAAACAGTTGTCAGGGCAGGCTTTTTTAAACTACAAGTTATTTATGGTCTGAAAAACAGAGTAGTTCAATCATCAATCTTGACCACACTTAACTATTGTAAAGCAATTTACCTCAGCCTCCCATTGGGTACATTATAGCTGCTACAGCTTCTATTGAAAGCAGCTGCCAGACTTATTTCTGCCAAAAGCTGCAGTGATCATATTTCTCCAGTCCTGATAGACCTATATTGGCTCCCAATTGGTCAATGCATTCAGTATAAAATGGGGGTGACAGAACATAAATTGATTACTTCCAATGACTGTCCTTGCTCCAATGTTTTGATATGAATTTATTGCCCATCCCAGACCTTAAGAAGTCAGCAACGTGACCTAAACTGATGTGCCTTTTGCTGGACAAACAAGGTATGCTCAGACAGAGACTACCTTTTCTGAGGCAGCACCTACATTTTGGAACTCGTTACCAGAAGTGATGTAATAACTTGATTGTGCAAAATCATTCAAATCAGTGTTAAAAACATTTATTTTTAAATAGGAATATTTCTCCAGCTAACATTGGTACTGATTAGAAGCAAATATTTGAGTCTCTTGATTATATTTGGTGAAGAAGAACAGTGATTTTGCTTTGTTTTAGTATAAGGAAATGGTTTGCAACTGATTTCAGAAGGGCACTGTCCCTTCCATTGCAGCTTGTTCATGAAAAGGATAAATAAGTGTGTGGGTAAAGGTGAACCAGTAGATGAGACATATTTGGATTTTCAGAAGGTGTTTGAAAAAATCCCTTATGAGAGGCTTCTAAGAAAACTAAAATGTCATGGGATAGGAGGCGATGTAATTTTGTGGATTACAAACTTGTTAAAAGACAGGAAACTGTGTAGGATCAAATGGTCAGTTTTCACAGTGGAAAAAGGTAAACAGTGGAGTGGCTCAGAGATCAGTACTTCAGCCAGTACTTTTTAATATATTTATAAATGATATGGAAAGTGGTATGACAAGTGAGGTGATCATATTTACAGATGACAAAATTATTCCGAGAAGTTAAATCACAAGCGGTTTGTGATAAATTGCAGGAGGACTTTGAGAGAATGGAAGTTTGGGTATCAATATGTCAGATAGAGATGTGAATCATGTCCTCGATCGTCTTAACGATCAATTTCGGCTGGGAGGGGGAGGGAATCATATTGTTGCCGTTTGGGTGTGTAAACTATCGTGAAAATCGTTAAAATCGTGAGCCGACACACTAAAACCCCCTAAAACCCACCCCCGACCCTTTAAATTAAATCCCCCACCCTCCCGAACCCCCCCCCCCAAATGCTTTAAATAACCTGGGGATCCAGCGGTGGTCCAGAACGGCGGCGGTCCGGAACGGCCCCCTCAATTGAATCCTGTTGTCTTCAGCCGGCGCCATTTTGCAAAATGGCCGCCGCAAAATGGCGGCGGCCATAGACAAAACGATTTGACGCAGGAGGTCGTTCCGGACCCCCGCTGGACTTTTGGCAAGTCTTGTGGGGGTCAGGAGGCCCCCCCAAGCTGGCCAAAAGTTCCTGGGAGTCCAGCGGGGTTCAGGAAGCGATTTCTTGCCGCAAATCGTTTTCCGTACGGAAAATGGCGCCGGCAGGAGATCGACTGCAGGAGGTCATTCAGCGGGGGTTCTGGACCGCCACTGAACGACCTCCTGCAGTCGATCTCCTGCCGGCGCCATTTTCTGTACGGAAAACGATTCGCGGCAAGAAATCGCTTCCTGAACCCCGCTGGACTCCCAGGAACTTTTGGCCAGCTTGGGGGGGCCTCCTGACCCCCACAAGACTTGCCAAAAGTCCAGCGGGGGTCCGGAACGACCTCCTGCGTCGAATCATTTTTGTCTATGGCCGCCGCCATTTTGCGGCAGCCATTTTGCAAAATGGCGCCGGCTGAAGACAACAGGATTCAATTGAGGGGGCCGTTCCGGACCGCCGCCATTCTGGACCACCGCTGGATCCCCAGGTTATTTAAAGCATTTGGGGGGGTTCGGGAGGGTGGGGGATTTAATTTAAAGGGTCGGGTGTGGGTTTTAGGGGGTTTTAGTGTGCCGGTTTTCCTGCCCTTCCCCTTCCCCCGATTTACGATTTTTTAACGATAAATCGGGGGAATTGGTATTGTATCGTGGCCCTAACGATTTTTGACGATTTAAAATATATCGGACGATATTTTAAATCGTCAAAAAACGATTCACATCCCTAATGACAGATGAAATGTAATGTGGACAAGTGCAAGGTGATACATATAGGGAAAAATAACCCATGCTGGATCTACACAATGTTGGGTTCCTTTTTAGGAGTTATCAACCAGGAAAAAGATCTGGGCATCATAGTGGATAATACATTGAAATAATCAGCTCAGTGTGCTGCGTTAGTCAAAAAAGCAAACAGAATATTAGGAATTATTAGGAAGGGAATGGTGAATAAAACAGACAATGTCATAATGCCTCTTATTGCTCCATGGTGAGACCGCACCTTGAATACCGTGTGTAATTCTGATTGCTGCATCTCAAAAAAGCTCTAGCTGCACTGGAAAAGGTACAGAGAAGGGCAACCAAAATGATAAAGGGGATGGAACAGCTCCCCTATGAGGAAAAGCTAAAGAGGTTAAGGCTGTTTAGCTTGAAGAAGAGATGGCTGAGGGTAGATATGATAGGGGTCTACAAAATCACAAAAGATTGGAACGGATAAAAGTGAAATGGTTATTTACTCTTTTGAATGATACAAGGACATGAAATTAGCAAGTAATGCTTTTAAAACAAATTTTAAAACAACTCCCAATTAAGCCTTGGAATTTGTTGCCAGAGGATGTGGTTAAGGCAGCTTAGCTGGGTTTAAAAATGGTTTGAAGGAGAAGTCCATAAACTACTATTAATCAATAGAAAATAGCCACTGCTTGCTGGCAGCATTAGTAGCATGGGATCTATTTAATGTTTGGGAACTTGCCAGGTACTTGAGACTTGGATTGGCCACTGTTGGAAACAGGATACTGGGCTTGATGGACTCTTGATCTGACCCAGTATAGCATATGTTATGTCCTAATGTTCTTATGAAACACATACGTGTTGGGGGACAGCTGTTCTTCAAAATTATGCCAATATTGAAATACCATAAAAATGAGTAAATACCATAAAGATGAGTAAATGAAGACTTTTTGGACTTTTATTGTTGACATGTGGGATTGATACATTTTTCAATTTGTACATTTCCTCATTCTTTCCTTATGGTATGACTATTTGTGAAGTTCACTTTTTCCACTTTTGATTTGGGTATTTCTAATGTTAAAAAATAATCCCTCCAGCCAGTAAACTAAATAATTCAATTGCAAAATCCAGCTGACTTCACAACTCAATAATAAATAAATCATTTAAATATCTTTTAAGAACTTTTGAACAGCAAACTTTTTTTTTAAACCCTATAACAGCTACTGGCATGTTTTTATGCCACTATATGTTAGACTCTATTAGTAAAACAAAACACATTTTTATGGTGGGCTAATTGATGTTATGTTAGACACAAGTGTCAGAGTGCAGACAGAAGTAAAAACATCTCAAAAGATGAATCTGGATTAAAGGAAATTGAGAAAA
Organism: Rhinatrema bivittatum; assembly: GCF_901001135.1. Lineage (NCBI taxonomy): Eukaryota > Metazoa > Chordata > Amphibia > Gymnophiona > Rhinatrematidae > Rhinatrema > Rhinatrema bivittatum. The sequence continues at coordinate 228,952,266 of NC_042620.1, read as the reverse complement.
TATGTGCTGGATGTTCTAGAGTGTATGACATTTGGAGCAAAAACTGAAGGAGCTGGGGGTAAAGTTTTCAGGAATCAAAGGTCATAATAAATGATGAAAAGTCACAGACTTTCAACCCATTGCAATCATATACATGGATTGTGCAAGCCTTTAAAATCTTCACCAGCATGAAAACATGCCAACAGTTGCTCTATTCAGGGATGATCGTATGTGGAAAAAACTAACTTTGTCAGAGAAAAAACACCATTGTAATCATACTGTTGATTTTAAAAGCCCTATGTGCGCTGAAGCACTCGGCGTGGCACACACGGTGCGAATTTTAAAACCTGCGCGGATACGTGTGCAAAATTAATTTTTACAAAAGGGGCAAGGCATGGGCATGGTCTGGGCAGAGCATGGGCAGGGCATGGGTGAAACCAAAGTGCACAATGAAATCTGCCCTTTAGTCTCTATTGCAGCAAGTTTGCGTAGGGTCCTCCACCGCATAAATTTACTTCTGCTATGGACAGCATGCAAGTTGTAAAACAAAGAAAATAGCATAGTCAGTGGGGTTTTAAGGCTCTAGCCTAATAAGGTAAAATGGAGGCTAGTTAGTTAGGGGGGTTAGGAAGTCCTCTCCTTTACAGTGTCAAACTGGGGACAACTGGGAATAGTGGTAACTGCGTCAATGCACATGTCTAGTAAAATCCTCCCCACTTAACAAGGCGGCATTTGCACACACATTTACATGTCAATATGAAATTGTACGCACATGTACATGTAATAGCTGATTTTAAAATATGCACATGTATGTTTTAAAATCGCCATATCCATGTGTGCTCACGTATCGCTCTTAAAATCTACCTCATAGTCCCATGCTTTCCAGTGCAACCAAAATGTGAATACGAATTTTTAACAACAAAAATAACTCTTTCCTGCAAGGAAGTCTGAATGTTGCCTCTGTAGAATCTCTAGTCCCGGCTGGTTTTGGGATTCAAAACTGGTCTTTGGAATCAAAAGATTCTATTTTCTTAGAGAAAACAATGGGTGGGCCCTGAGCTATATTTTGATGGCCATTGAATCATCACTAGTTATTTGGGACCCACATGATCTTTTGTTTGTTAAAATATGACTAAAGTACAAGATACACTAGCACAAGTTTTATTTTAGCAAACTATGGAAAGGGGCCTTTTTATTAAAATGTGTCGATGAGTTAATACTTATTATTGGGGTTATAATTAGCAGGTTTAAGGCCAGTAAGCACATGTTCAGCCATATATAAAAACTAGGGACGTGAATCGTTTTTTGACGATTTAAAAAAATCGATATTTTTTAAATCATCAAAAATCGTTAGAGTGCGCGATACAATACAAATTCCCCCGATTTATCATTAAAAATCTTTAATCGGGTACGGGAGGTATTTGGGGGGAGGGCGGGAAAACCGGCACACCAAAACAACCCCTAAACCCACCGACCCTTTAAAACGAATCCCTTACCCTCCCGAACCCCCCCAAAATGTTTTAAATTACCTGGTGGTCCAGCGGGGGGCTCATGGCGCAATCTCCCGCTCTCGGGCCATCAGCGCCATTTTGGCTGCCACTAATAAAAATGGCACCGATGGCCCGATAAAAAAAAAACCCCACCCGACCCATTAAAACTTACCCCTTAGCCTCCCTCACCCTCCCTCACCCCCAAAAAACATTTTAAAATTACCTGGTGGTCCAGTGGGGGCGCAGGTGAGCGATCTCCCGCTCTCGGGCCATCAGCTGCGTTAATAAAAATGGCGCCGATGGCCCTTTGCCCTTACCATGTGACAGGGAATCTGTGCCATTGGCCGGCCTCTGTCACATGGTAGGAGCACTGGATGGCCGGCGCCATCTTTAAAGATGGCGCCGGCCATCCAACGTTTTTTGGGGGTTTGGGAGGGTGGGGGAGGGTTTTTTTGTTATCGGATCGGGCGCAGCCGATAACAAAAAAAAAATCGAGCCAGACGATAAAAATTTTAAGATTTGAATTGGAACCGGAACCGATCAGATTCCAGTTCTGATTCACATCTCTAATAAAAACTAGCAACTGTATCCGTTCTATGCCCGGGCGGTGAGCCTTTTTATTGTCACATATGCTCTTGTATGGAAGCGTTAGCTGAAAAGGAAAAACTAAATTGTTTTCACCCAGGGCAAGGGACATGGAGGCACATTTGCTAAAGCCAGGGCTGGCAAAGTTTATTTACCAAGCTGTCTCTCGCACTTCCCTACACCCCCTCTCTTCTCTCACACACACATTCTCTCTCACTGGCATCCCCCTCCCCTCATATAGGCTCCCTCTCTCTAAAACCCACACTCAAGCATCCCCCCACCCACCCTCTCTTACTTCCCATGCTCTCTCTCACACCCTCCCCACCCCCCTCTTACCAACCATGCTCTCCGTCCTCCCCTTCTCTCACACACACATTCTCTCACTGGCATCCCCCCCCCCCATGCTCTCTCTCACATCCTCCTGCTCTCTCTCTCCCTCCTCTCCCTGACACACATTCTCTCTCACTGGCATGCCATGGGACCCGCACCGTTCGGGGCGAAGATGAAGGCCCGGCGCACCATTCGTGGCACACGGGGGCCTTCCCTTTTCGCCGCGAATGGCATGCCGGGCCTTCATCTTCACCGTGAACGGAGTGTGTGCCGTGGGACATGCTCCGTTCGCGGCATGCCAGGGTCTCTTCTTCTATTTTCTGCCTGTCCCGTGATGGCCGCTGTCCTTCCGGTTTTGAATAGTCTTCCGGCGAGGGAGGAAATCGGCAAGGTGAGGGAGGAAATTTGCGGGAGGGAGGAATTCTGCACAAAATCCTCATTCCGCAGTAGTGCTGAATTCCCCCAGGAGTACCTCTTGTAGCTGGTGTTGTGACATGGCCACTGTATGGCATGTTTGAGCCTCCAAGGCGGCCAGGGAGTCACCTGCACCATCTATCAGTGGGCTGGGGAACATGCGCAAGCACTGATGGACACACTACCAAGCCTGATATATTATGGATGGGATTTGATTATTGTCTTCTGTAAATGTGGCTAAAAGTAGGAATGCAGGAAAAATTGGGCAGCAATACGGATGGGGCTGGGGCAAATACAGGAAATTAGTTTCAGAATTTTTATTTTGAAATCCTCGTGTATACTTTTGGGGACTTACTTTGCACCTGCTCCCATGCAGGTGCAAAGTACTTTGGCATATTGTAACTGCACTTGAGTGCCCAGCCCAAATTTTTAAAGGAAAATTCAGTGGGGAGTTATTTTTCAAAATTAGTTTGCAGGACCGCAAGTACAAAGAACCTGCAGGCCTGATAACGTCTTGTGGGGTTTCCTTATTGACATCTAAATGCTTGTATTGGCATCTAATGAATGCTGAAATGGCACAAATGAAAATTGATGGTACCAAATAGGCTTGCATTACTAATTAAGCAAAAACAAAAAAGCCTTAAGAGAATGAATAAATTATCTGTTTTGCACTATTTTTAACACTAGCACATCTGGTGGTAATTAAAGAAAAAAAAAGTACTAGATCAGGGCCAGCAGTAGCCTTCATCCTCCACTTGGCTACAATGGGGACAAGGAATCAAGCTGAAAAAGATTCCCAAGTGGCAATCTTGTGTACCCTTCAAGAAAACCATCACTGAACACGTCATTGTGCTGAATTGTTCTGTTAACATGTATTTTAAGGCCTTACTGTAGAGATGGCAAATTCGGGTCCTCAAGAACCACAAACATGTCAAGTTTTCTTGCCTCACAAATATACCTCATTTCTTTGAAGGGGCTAATAAATATTTGGATAACGGTGAACCAGTAGATGTAGAGCATTTGAATTTTCAGAAGGCATTTGCCAAAGTCCCTCATGAGAGGCTTTTAAGAAAACTAAAGTCAAGGGATTTTTTCGTGGATTACAAACTGGTTAAAAGTCAGGAAAGAGAGAGTAGGATTAAATGGTCAATTTTCTCAGTGGAAAAGGGTAAACAGTGGAGTGTCTCAGGGATCTGTACTTGGACTGGTGCTTTTCAAAATATTTATAAATGATCTGGAAAGGAATATGACGAGTGAGGTAATCAAATTTGCAGATGTTACCAAATTATTCAGAGAAGTTAAATCACAAGCGGATTGTGATAAATTGCAGGAGGACCTTGTGAGACTGAAAGACTGGGCATCCAAATGACAGATGAAATTTAATGCAGATGAGTGCAAGGTGATGCATATAGGGAAAAATAACTCTTGCTATAGTTACACAATGCTAGGTTCTATATTAGAAGTTACCACCCAGGAAAGAGATCTAGGTGTCTGTTGCATCCGTCGGTCGCAGACGGCTGCGACCACTCTGCCTTACGTCTTTTTCTCCCCTTTCACTCTCTTTGGGCAAGATGGCTGCCTCTGGTGCCAGGTTCCGAGGGCCTCAGCATTTCCAAACCAGCATGGGCATCCCCATCCGCCATGCTCACTTCCGTGGCCTCCTAGGGCATGAGCGCGCACATCTCCTACGCTCAAATACACGTCATGGAGGGAACCACAGCGGCGGCCCCACTGCATGACGTCAGTACCTCCGGGTATATCTAGCCTCTGCCTCCGCTACCACTTTGAGTTAGCAAAGACTTTGCTTCGCTACTCTGACTGCTCTAAGCTGCATACTTAGACGCCACTTTCACGCTAAGAGCCTCGCTACAGTAAGAAGCTCTAGACACTCGCTCCTCGGGGGTCTCTCGCTTCCAACTTCCATTCGGGGTTCCTCACTAACTAAGACAACCGCTCTTCGGGAGTCTTTCTCTCTATTCTACCTTCAGGATATTGGACCATTGGGTACTCTCTCCTCGAGGACCTATCTACATTTACATTCTGTACCACGGACTTTCGGTCCCACCATTCTACCACCAGGAAGACACCTTCATTCTGTGAGTACCTCTATGATCCGGTGCTCCAACTCCACCCACCAGCCGCGGCGTTGCCCACTCTGTGGGCTCCTGCCTATCATGACCTTCTGGGTGAGACTATACTTCTGATCCTGTTGAACGTACTGGCACTTCATGGATCAGTGCCTTACCTTCCTGCTCTCACCATCTCCCAACAGCAGTACAATAAAGACTCTATCCATACTGTGTCTGCTATCTGTGTCAGCCTATCGCAGTGGTTCCCTACAAGGGCCCCTCCCCATGGGCGGAGTCATCTCCATTGCGACCAAGGTTCCACAATGCTACAAACAAAACAGATTGCTAATTCCATGGACTCGGCTCAGCTTGCAGCCCTGCAGGCCATCCCTTGCCTAGCCCAGCAGATCACAGAACAACAATAATGGTAGCCAGGTAATGATGGAGTAGTAGGATGGTTCACAGGAGGAGCTGAAGAGTTCAGTTGAGCATGTGATTGAAGGCAATAGCTAGGCTCTCCAAACTCTTTGGAGAGCCTAGCTATTGCCTTCAATCACATGTTCAACTGAACTCTTCAGCTCCTCCTGTGAAGGAATTGCTGTCACCAGTGGTAAGGTAACCCTTAAGACCTCTGTATCTTTATCCACACCTACCCACTTTACGAGTAAAGCCAAGATGTGCAGAGGGTTCATTAATCAATGCAGCATGCATTTTTCATTACAGCCTACCCTTTTTCCCACTGAAGCTTCAAAGACCACCTACATCCTTTCGTTCCTTGAAGGACAAGCCCTGGACTTGGCTTCACCGTTATGGGAATGTGAAGATCCTATCCTGAATGACCTACCAGGATTTCTACAACTTTTTAAATCTGTGTTTGATGACCCGGCTCGCCAGACCATCACTGGATCCACCTTGCTTAACCTTCAGCAAGGTAACAAGCCACTTACAGACATTGCTATTGAATTTAAGACTCTAGCATCCGAACTACATTGGGACACTGGATGCTTACGTGCCATATTCATGGAAGGTCTCAACTCTCGCACAAAGGATGAATTAGTGGGTCATGATTTGCCTGATTCCCTTGAGTCCCTGATGGAACTAGCAGGGAGAATTCACTGCCATATCCACGATCGTACTCAAGAGGCTAAGAGTCCATAAAAGTCTACAGTGGGAGCTAACCATCCTAAACCTGTGCCTATTGCTTCCAGCTTACCGTCTGCACCCCTAGAGGAGGAAGAGCCTATGCAACTAGCCGAAGCCACTTGACCTCTAAGGAGAGATGTTATCGCAAGTGCATGGGGTTGTGCATATACTATGGCCAATCGGGTCAAGTAGTCCAAACCTGTCCCATTTGTCTGGAAAACTGACAGGCCTGGGATCTGCAGGAGGACTTCCCCTGGGCCTCACCTCTCCTACTCCTCTATTATTATTACCAGTATCCCTGTTTTGCGGAGGTCTCGAATTTCAGACTCTCGCTCTCATTGACTCTGGTGCCGGAGATAATTTAATTCTGAAACACTTGGTTGAACATCTACGGATTCCTACCATAACAATAGCTAAGCCTCTGGTATTGTCATCCATCCATGGAGAACCACTTCCTGGAGAAGTTTCATTGACCACCCAGGCCATCGTCCTGCACACTGGAGTTCTACACTCAGAATCAATTTCTTTTCTAGTGTTGGAAAAAAGCTATGCATCTGGTGGTATTGGGTCTGCTTCAAGACCATATGCCACAATTTAATTGGGCTACCTTGGAACTGTCCCGGTGGGGACCAGACTGTCATGGTTGGAGTCTTGCTGAAGTTTCACCACTCATCTGCATGCCCACTACTCCATCATTACCTGGCTTACCTCCTCAATACACCTCCTTTCCAGGATGGTTTCTCTAAGCAAGCAGCTGATGCTCTTCTGATTCACAGGGAGTTTGATTGTGCCATAAATCTGAGGCCAAATTCAGAACCTCCCAAAGGAAGAGTTTACCCTCCTTCAGTAGCTGAGACCAAAGCTATGTCTACCTACATACAAGAAAATCTACAAAAGGGATTTATCAGACCTTCCAAATCTCCTGCTGGTGCAGGCTTCTTTTTTGTAGGGAAGAAGGATGGCACCCTATGCCCCTGCATCGACTACAGGGGTCTGAATGAGATTACCATCAAGGACAGGTATCCCCTGCCCTTAATATCTGAACTGTTTGATAGACTCCAAGGGGCCAAAATATTCTCCAAATTGGACCTAAAAGGAGCTTACAACTTGGTGCATATTCGAGAAGGAGATGAATGGAAGACTGCTTTTAACAACCGTGATGGACACTTTGAATACCTCGTCATGCCCTTCGATTTAAGTAATGCACCTGCAGTCTTTCAAATATGATGAAAAACATCTTAAGGGATTTACTGTATCAATGCATATTAGTATATCTCGATGATATACTGATCTTTTCTCAGGATCTGCAAAGTCATCAGGAGGATGTTAAGAAGGTCTTAAGACATGTGCGTGAGTACCAACTTTACGCAAAGCTTGAGAAGTGTGAATTTCACAAAGAAGCTGTAGCCTTCCTAGGATATATTGTTTCTAAGAATAATTTTCAAATGGATCCCAAGAAACTTGAGAGTATCCGGGTCTGGCCTCAACCCACAGGCCTGAAGGCATTGCCTCGCTTCTTGGGATTTACCAATTACTACCGATCCTTTATTAAAAACTACTCATCATTGACAGTCCCTCTAACTGCTATGACCAAGAAAGGAGCCTTCCCTGCCAATTGGTCTCCAGAAGCCATCTCAGCCTTCCTGACGCTCAAAGAGGCTTTTCAAAAGAAGCCGTGTCTCTGCCATCCTGACCCACACCGTCCTTTCATCGTGGAGGTTGATGCATTCAACATTGGTGTGGGGGCAGTTCTAAGTCAATATAGCGAATCCAATGTGCTCCATCCTTGCTCCTTCTTTTCTAGGCGATTCTCGCCTGCTGAGAGAAACTATGATATAGGAGACGAGATTCTCACAATCAAGCTGGCTTTTGAAGAGTGGCATCCCTGGCTAGAAGGCACACAACACCAAATAGTAGTATAAGAAAATTAGGTCTTACCTTCGATATTTTTCGTTCTTGTAGTACCAAGGATCAGTCCAGACTCCTGGGTTTTGCCTCCGCACCAGCAGATGGAGACAGAGCAAGGCTTGTCAGGCTCTGTATAAATACCAGGGTGCCACCTGCAACCTGCCAGTATTATGTAATATCAAAGCAGAATAACTCTCACTGCAAACTAACTATATACATGAAGATCAAATGGGGAACCCTCGGGTCACTACTCCCAACAAAAACTTGACCCACAATGGAAACAGCCATGTAAAGGAATCTTACAGTTCAAAAAACCCCAGAGCAGCCTTAGGAACAGCGGACTCTCTGAACTTAATGCAGAAGTGGGCAGGACCCTGGACTGATTCTTGGTACTACGGGAACAACAATTATCAAAGGTAAGACCTAATTTTCTTTTCCCTATACGTACCAGATGAGTCCAGACTCCTGGGATGTAACAGAGCTTAAACTACTTGGGATGGGACCCTGAGATGCCCGCTTTCAAGTCGTCTGCTCTGAATTTCCCTCTATGGTGTCCTGAACATCCAGCCGATAATGACCTGCAAACATATGCAATGATTTCCAAGTCACTGCTCTGCAGATCTCTTGAGTAGAAATCTGATGACACTCCGCCCAGGAAGCCACCTGGGACTGAGTGGAGTGCACCTTCAGCCCCAAAGGCAAGGGCCGACCACTTAGAATGTATGCGGAATTGATGGCCTCCTTCAACCACCGCAAGATAGTGGCTTTAGGCACCATATTACCCTTTTTGGGACATTTCCAGATGATGAAGAGATGGTCCAACAGTCGAAACCCATTAGTAACCTCTAAATAGTGTAGGAGGGCCCTACTCGTCCAACTTCTTCAGGTCCTTGGAAAAGGGATCCGAACTGTCGAGATTAGTAAATGATGGAAGCTCCACCGACAGGTTCAAATGGAAGGCAGAAACTACTTTTGGTAGAAAAGAGGGAACCGTCCGAATGGTAACCCCGGAGTCAGAGATCCATAAAAAAGGTTCCCGACAGGACAAAGCCTGAAGCTCAGAAACTCATCTAGCTGAAGAGATTGCAACCAAAAATACTACCTTCAGTGTAATATTCTTTAGGGTTGCCTTCTTCATTGGTTCAAACAGTGGCACACACAAAGCCTTGAGTACTAGGGATGTGAATCGTGTCCTCGATCGTCTTAACGATCGATTTCGGCTGGGAGGGGGAGGGAATCGTATTGTTGCCGTTTGGGGGGGTAAAATATCGTGAAAAAATCGTTAAAAATCGAAAAAATCGAAAAACCGGCACATTAAAACCCCCTAAAACCCACCCCCGACCCTTTAAATTAAATCCCCCACCCTCCCGAACCCCCCCCAAATAACTTAAATAACCTGCGGGTCCAGCGGCGGTCCGGAACGGCAGCGGTCCGGAACGGGCTCCTGCTCTGAATCTTGTCGTCTTCAGCCGGCGCCATTTTCCAAAATGGCGCCGAAAAATGGCGGCGGCCATAGACGAAAAAGATTGGACGGCAGGAGGTCCTTCCGGACCCCCGCTGGACTTTTGGCAAGTCTCGTGGGGGTCAGGAGGCCCCCCACAAGCTGGCCAAAAGTTCCTGGAGGTCCAGCGGGGGTCAGGGAGCGATTTCCCGCCGCGAATCGTTTTCGTACGGAAAATGGCGCCGGCAGGAGATCGACTGCAGGAGGTCGTTCAGCGAGGCGCCGGAACCCTCGCTGAACGACCTCCTGCAGTCGATCTCCTGCCGGCGCTATTTTCCGTACGAAAACGATTCGCGGCGGGAAATCGCTCCCTGACCCCCGCTGGACCTCCAGGAACTTTTGGCCAGCTTGTGGGGGGCCTCCTGACCCCCACGAGACTTGCCAAAAGTCCAGCGGGGGTCCGGAAGGACCTCCTGCCGTCCAATCTTTTTCGTCTATGGCCGCCGCCATTTTTCGGCGCCATTTTGGAAAATGGCGCCGGCTGAAGACGACAAGATTCAGAGCAGGAGCCCGTTCCGGACCGCTGCCGTTCCGGACCGCCGCTGGACCCGCAGGTTATTTAAGTTATTTGGGGGGGGGTTCGGGAGGGTGGGGGATTTAATTTAAAGGGTCGGGGGTGGGTTTTAGGGGGTTTTAGTGTGCCGGCTCACGATTCTAACGATTTATAACGATAAATCGTTAGAATCTGTATTGTATTGTGTTCCATAACGGTTTAAGACGATATTAAAATTATCGGACGATAATTTTAATCGTCCTAAAACGATTCACATCCCTATTCAGTACCAAGTTTAAATTCCAGGAGGGACATAGAGCAAGTCGAGTTGGATGTAGGTGCTTTGCCCCCTTCAGAAACCGGGCAACATCTGGGTGTGATGCCAGTGTCCCCCCTTCCATCGAACCACGTAAGAAACCGAGGGCGGCCACCTGCACTCGTAACAAACTACAGGATAGGCCTTTGGCCAAGCCATCTTGCAGAAAGGCTAAAATATTAGAAACAGATGCCTGAGTGGCCCGAATTGCACGCGAAACACACCATGATTCAAAAACCTTCCAAACTTGCATATATGATAAAGAAGTTGACGACTTGCACGATCTAAGAAGGGTGGAAACCACTGCATCAGAATAACCCCTGCCTTTTAGACGATGCCTCTCAAATGCCATGCCACTAGACAAAAGTGATCTACCTGATCGAAACAGATGGGTCCCTGATGAAGAAGATTCGGCAATGACGGGAGATGCAGCGGTCCCTCCAGTGCAAGATTGAAGAGGTCTGCAAACCACGGGCGACGTGGATACTTGGAGGCCACCAGAATCACCTCCGTGGGATGACTCTCTATTTGATGAAGCACTTTGCCAATCAGAGGCCAGGGAGGAAAGATATAGAGCAGGAACGATGTTGGCCAGGGAAGCGCCAAGGTATCCACCCCCTCCGCCCCCCACTCCTGTCGACGGGCAAAGAAGAGTGGGGCCTTGGCATTTTGAAAGGTCGCCATCAGATCCATGGCTGGCATTCCCACCTGTCGCAGATTAGCTGGAATGCTCTGTACGTAAGCTCCCATTCTCCGGGATCAAGATGATGCCGACTCAAGAAGTCTGTGTCAATGTTGGTTTCCCCCGCTATGTGAGACGCGGCAATGCTGAGGAGGTGCCGTTCCACACACTGAATCAGCAGGCGAGCCTCTAACACCAGTGGGCGACTCCGGGTCCCCTCCTGACGATTGATATAGGCCACTGTGGTCGCATTGTTGGAGAAGATCCTGACCGACTTTCCCTGAACCAGGGGGAGGAAGGCCTGTAGTGCCAGACACACCACCATGGTTTCAAATCGATTGATCGACCAGCGAGACTCGGTCAAAGACAAGAGCCCCTGAAAGGACTTTCGCAGGCATACCGTTCCCCAACCGGATAGGCTCGCATCCGTGGAGACCACCGTCCATTCCGGGGCCACAAGCGAGACCCCCGGAGGAGATTGTCCGGATATAACCACCACCCCAGGCTGGAGCATGCCAAGGCCATTAGGGGCAACGAGAGATGGAATTTCTCGGACACCGGGCTCCAGCGGGAGAGCAACGCTGCTTGTAAGGGCCGCATATGCGCGAAAGACCGGGGTACCAGTTCCAAAGTTGATGCCATGGACCCTATAAACTGTAGATATTCCCAAACCGTTGGTGGCTGCATCTGTAGCAAGGCCCTGACCTGGCCTTGTAATTTAAGACTGCGCTCAACGGAGAGAAAAACTTTCCCCTGCTGCGTGTCGAATAAAGCTCCTAAACATTCCAGTGACTGAGAGGGATTGAGGTGACTCTTGGAAGTATTGACTACCCAGCCGTGCGAGCGCAATAACTGTAGGACCCATTGTATTGCTGACCAACAAAGCAACTCAGATTTTGCTCGGATCAACCAATTGTCAGCAATCCCTCCCGACGCAACTGCGCTGCTACCACTACCATTACCTTGGTGAAATTTCTCGGCGTTTTTGCGAGACTGAACGGTAACGCTTGAAACTGGTAATACTACCCCAATGCATAGAACCTCAGATGCTTCTGATGCTCTTTCCGGATTCCGATGTGTAAATATGCCTCCGTGAGATCCAGGGACACCAGAAACTCTCCCAGCCGTACGGAAGCAATCACGGACCTCAGCATCTCCATGCGAAAACGAGGAATCTGCAGACATCAGTTGATGCTTTTTAGATCTAGGATGGGTCGAAAGGATCTGTCTTTCTTTGTAATGACGAAGTATATGGAGTAATGTCCTCTTCATTGCTCCAAGGCAGGTACTGGGACAATGGCTTCCAGCTCTAACAGCTGTACCAATGTCTGATGGACCACTCGCTGCTTGTCTGCATGTCTGCATGGGGATGGAAAAAATCTCGGAATGGGCGAGTGAACAAAATCTAACGCGTAACCGTGATTTATCACAGAGAGAACCTATAGTTCTGTTGTGATTGTGGTCCATTCCTCGTAAAAGAAGGACAACCTGCCCCCTACCTTTAGTACGGAGGGATGGACCGGCTGGACATCATTGTGTCGACTTACCGCCGGGGATCGAAGAGGCGGAAGTGGGTCCACCAAAACGCCTACCACGAAAGGAATGAGACTGCTGTCTACTCCCCCCCAAACAAAATGAGGGGGAAGTGGTACTAGAGCGAGGAGGATGAGGTTTCCTATTTCCTCGAAACCTGGACCTGGTCGAGAAGGACCCCCTGGACCGCATCCTGTCCTCCAGGAGTCAGTATCCTTTATTCTCACCCAACAACTGGATCATATCGTCCAGTTCCTTCCCGAACAGGAGCTTGCCCTTAAATGGTAAGGAACCCAGTCGAGACTTGGAGGTGCCATCTGCGGCCCAGTTATGCAACCTCAACAGTCACCTGGCTGAGACGGCTGAAATCATGGAACGAGCCGACATTCTTAGTAGGTCATATAGAGCATCTGCACTATAAGCCACGACCACTTCGAGGCGACCCACCTGTCTGGCTTCATCCTCCGAGAGACCTTCGTTAGCGAGGAGCTGTTGCACCCAACGTAAGCCAGCTCATAACGCGAAGTTACTGCAAATTGCAGCTCGGGCCCCCAGGGCAGAAACTTCAAAAATCTTCTTAAGCTGAATCTCCAACTTTCAATCCTGAAGATCTTTCAGCGCCGTGGTCCCCGTGACTGGGATAGTAGTCCTCTTTGTTACTGCTGACACAGCAGCATCCATCTTCGGCACCTGAAGGATCTCCAGAGAATCCTCAGGCAAGGGATAAAGCTTATCCATAGCCTTTGTGACCTTCAAGCCCAAATCTGGGGTATCCCATTCCCTGAAGAGGAGGTCCGTAGCCGGAAAGTGAAAAGGGAACGTTGTGGGGGGGGGGGGGCACTCAGACCCAACAACACTGGATCCATGGATCCCAGACGAGACTCCTCAGGAGGTGCAGCAATCCCCAGCTCACCCAAAATGGCTGGGATGAGAGGTGCCAACTCATCCCTTTGGAAAAGGCGGATCACCCTCGGATCGTCACCCTCCACAGCCTGGCTCTGCCGGTTTGCCCCCTGTGTCGGTGTGCCATCTCCCTCTGCCCCCCTCTGGGGTGGGGAAGGCTCGTCCTGATCTTCTTGATCCGTGGAGTCAAGAGGGGAATCCGTGGCGTCCTGGGGGGGAAGCGCCCGCAATGTGCGCTTTGCCCTGGGCTGCCCCTCCGCGCCCTCTGGTCGTGGATGAAACTTGTCCCTTGGGAAGGGGTCCAAATTGGTTAGCTTCCCTGATTTCTTTAAGCATTTCATCATCTGTCTAACCATTTTGTCCAGGTGGATGGTAGTATACTCCTACATTATACTCTTTCCCAACACACATGGGATTTCTACCCATATAGATTTTACCGAACATTTAATCTCTTGTATGATCTTTATTCTGTTGGACTCTATACCCTCCCGGACATAAAGTGCCATACCCCCACCAAGTTGATCCTCCCTATCATTGCGATATAATTTTTACCCTGATATTGCACTGTCCCTTTGGTTATTCTCCTTCCACCAAGTCTTTGTGATGCCAGTTATGTCAATCTCATCATTTGCTGCTATACACTCTAACTCTCCCATCTTACTTCTTAGACTTCTGGCATTGGCCTACAGACATTTCAAAGTGTGTTTTCTGTTTCTATTAACAACCTGCTTTTCAGTTGTTAGGGATAATTCGGAAATCATTAGCTTCAGTGATTTTTTACATATGGGCACATGGACTATGTTTTCTTTTAATGGAACCTCTCTGTTGGGATTCCCTAACTCTCCTGTTTCATTAGTATTCTTCAAGGATATATTTCTCCGAACCATGCACTGCTGAGTGACTGTCAGCTTTCCCCCTTGTTCTAGTTTAAAAGATGCTCTATCTCCTTTTTGAAAGTTAGTACCAGCAGCTTGGTGCCACTCTGGTTAAGGTGGAGCCCATCCTTTCGGAAAAGTCTCCCCTTTCCCCAAAAATTTCCCCAGTTCCTTACAAAGCTGAATCCCTCTTCCCTGCACCATCATCTCATCCACGCATTGAAAATCTGGAGCTCTGCCTGCCTCTGGGGACCTGCACGTGGAACAGGAAACATTTCAGAGAATGCCACCCTGGAGGTTCTGGATTTCAGCTTCCTACCTAAAATCCTAAATTTGGCTTCCAGAACCTCTCTCCCACATTTTCCTATGTCGTTGGTGCCCTAATGTACCATGACAACTGGCTCCTCCCCAGAACTGTCTATAATCCTATCTAGGTGACGCGTGAGGTCTGCCACATTCACACCAGTCAGGCAAGTTACCAGGCAGTCCTCACGTCCACCAGCCACCCTGCTATCTACATTTCTAATAATCAAATCTCCATCTATGATGGGCAGCCTAACCCTTCCCTCCTGGGCAGTAGCCCTGGGCAGTAGCCCTGGGAGACTTGTCCTCAGTATGAAAGGACAATACATCCTTGCTACAGGATCACTTCCTGCTACACCAGGGTGATGTTCTCCTACTGAGAGACCTTTCTGATCCAAGGCAGCATTGGGGCTGCCAGACTGAATTTGGGACTTGGCTACTGTGTTCCTGAAGGTCTCATCAATGTACCTCTCTGTCTGCCTCAGCTCCTCCAAGTCTGCTACTCTAGCCTTCAGAGATCGGACGTGTTCCCTGAGAGACAGGATCTCTTTGTACCGAGTGCACACATACAATCTCTCACCGGCGGGTAAAAAAATCATACATGTGACACTCAATGCAAAAGACTGGAAAGCCCCCCTCTTGCTGCTGGACTGCTGCCTTCATCTGAGTTTTATTGAGCTCCTAGTTAAGTTTAGGATACTAAGGGAGTTGGAATGAGAGTACTTTAAATTTACAGGTGAATTTACTAATTAATCAGCTAGTGTCCTAAAAGGGGATGATTAAACTTTCAATAAGAGGTGGTACAATAGTATGATTTAGATAAAACCCTGATTGATTTTTAATGAGAAAGTGTCTTGTGCCTAAAAATCAAGGGTTGAGTGGGTGGGAAAGACAGACACTAGAATTAACTATCTCTGGCTTGCTTGTTAGCTCAGATACACACAAACTCTAAAGAATATATCCCTTCATTTCACCTTTTACCAAACTTTTATAAGCCCAAAAATTTCTGAAAGCTATACTTGCCAATCCTCTTTAACCACCGCTAAATTAATCTTCACTCAATTAATGGAAGGGTTTGAGATTTGTGCGCACTTCTGGTCCTCCTCTACTGCAAAGGGTGCAGGGCCTCTGGAAGCTGGGTCTGTGGAATTCAATCCCTGGATTGCTTGTGGTGACCTCTGGACTCCCAGGGGATGCTGAGAGCAGTATGCAGATGAGCCTTCCGGTCCTCCTCTACTGCAAAGGGTGCGGGGCCTCTGGAAGCTGGAGCTGTGGAATTCAATCCCTGGATCGCTTGCGGTGACATCTGGACTCCTCTCCCGGGGGATGCTGGGAACAGTATGCAAATGAGCCTTATGGTCCTCCTCTACTGCACTTGTCCACATTAGTGCAGTTAGTGTAGCTGGGTTTAAAAAAGGTTTGGATAAGTTCTTGGAGAAGAAGTCCATTAACTGCTATTAATCAAGATGACATAAGGAATAGCAACTGCTAATACTGCATCAATAGCATGGGATCTATTTAGTGTTTGGGTACTTGCCAGGTACTTGTAGCCTGTATTGGCCACTGTTGGAAACAGGATGCTGGACTTGATGGACCCTTGGTCTGACCCAGTATGGCAAGTTCTTATGTTATTATGGTCTTACAGTTGCATACAATAGAAGCAGTGCATGGAAATCTATCTCATGCATATTTATTGTGGATATCCTGAAAATCTAGCTTGGAGTTGGCTACCCTGTTTTAGGGGTGAATTTTAAAAGATCTGCTTGCATTAAAAAGCCCATAAAAATGAATATATGGGCCGAGTGCAAACAATCCTTATATTAAAACTGGCAAATTACATGTGTGAGCAACAGAACACACAAATAAAAAGGGTGGATTTGGAGTGGGTCAACAACATTCTGGGGTAAGGCCAATATTTATGTGCATAAATCCCAGATTTAAAGCTGGCAAACACAGCATGCTTCAGGCTGTTACCTGTACATTTTTATTTCTGTTCTCTATCAGGTATAAGTCTGCCAAAAAATTGTTATAGTCCAAACCTGGCTGGGTGATAGTCTGGGTATTTACAATTTATTTACAATTTTTTGTACCTTCTATATGAACAAACATTCTAAGCAGTGTGCAATAAATTAAACATGCGCATCATTTTAAAACACATTTTACAGCTTAAAAAAATGCTACTCATTCAAAAGCATCATAAAATAAATAAGCCTTCAATTTTTTATGAAACTGCTTTTAATGTGTAATAGAACAAAGTTGAGAGGTCAGTTATTCCACACTGTTGGGCCAGCGACTATAAATATACTTATAAAGGTAAACCGTGAGGTGAATATTCAATCAAATGAAAATAAAATACAAAATCCACCTGTATTTCATAGACACACCAATGCAAATCATATATTAAAAAATGTATGAGTGACCATCATATATAGGACGGCGATATCTACTAGTTTGTAGAAAGTCAGCAAGGTGATCTTATACAGACCTTGTCTTGGAAATATAAACATTGGTAATTGGAATATATTTTTTGAGATATTTTCATTATGAAATCATTTAGAAATTATACAAAAAATTGTTTTATTGTTGTAAGCAAAAGAACTTAGGGGCAGATTTTACAAGCCCTACGCGTGCCAAGCCTATTTTACATAGGCCCAGTGACACACGCAAGCCCCGGGATGTACATATGTCCCGGGGCTTGAAAAAAGGGGCGGGGTGTGGGCGGTTTAGGGCGGGGCCTCCGTAGGGCCTCTAAGCTGGGGGATCACACGCTGGCAGTTGGCTGGCATGCGCAACCTACGCGTGCCCAGAGGCAGGCACAACTTGCCAAACAAAGGTTGGGGGGGGGGGGGGTAGGTAGGGCTGGAGGGTGGGTTAGGTAGGGGAAGGGAGGGGAAGATGGGGGCAGAAGGAAAGTTCCCTCCGAGGCCACTCCGATTTTGAAGCAGCCTCGGAGGGAACAGGGAAAGCCATCGGGACTCCCCTAGGGCGTCCCGATGGCAATTTTATAACATGTGCACGGCTGCGTGCACATGTTATAAAATTGGGCATAGATTTGTGTGCGCCGGGTTGCGTGCACAAATCTACGCCCACGCATAGGTACTAAAATCTGGCCCTTAACTTGAAAGGACCATCAAGTAGTTCCAGCGACTGTAAAGATGTAAACTGCAATCAGACATTTTTATGAGAGGGGACTTGGAACATAGAGCTCTGGATGGTCTATGTTTGATAAGACTCTCAGATAAGTCAGAGGAACCTTCTTCTTGCATCACCTTGAAAACTAAAACAGCAACTTTGAAGTACATTCTCTAGGACACAGGATGCCAGTGGAGCTGCCGTAAAACTGGAGTAAAATGCTCTTTAAATGGGCAAGATGTAATCAGGTGAGCAGCAGTCTTGCAAAAACTGCAAGAAGTAAAATGGTGGGTAGGCAGGCTGAAGAACCCCGGGGGATCTTGATGACCTAGAGATAGACTGGGCAAACTGGTGGACTGATAGTTCAAACTGTTTATTCCCTTCACACGTGCATGTTTTTAAAATGTGCTCATTTGTGCATATAAAAACGGACCAGTCTTAAGAAA
Organism: Rhinatrema bivittatum; assembly: GCF_901001135.1. Classification (NCBI taxonomy): domain Eukaryota; kingdom Metazoa; phylum Chordata; class Amphibia; order Gymnophiona; family Rhinatrematidae; genus Rhinatrema; species Rhinatrema bivittatum. Next base: position 228,934,164 of record NC_042620.1, on the reverse strand, counting down.
AGATAAGCTCAGAGGGGTAGATTTTCAAATACCGCGAATAGGCGTACTTTTGCTGGCGCATCAGGCGCCAGCAAAAGTACGCAGGATTTTAGTAGATACGCGCGTAGCCGCGCGTATCCGCTAAAATCCTGGATCGGCGCTCACAGGCTATCGATTTCGTATAGCCGGCACGCGCCGAGCCGCGCAGCCTACCCCCGTTCCCTCCGAGGCCGCTCCGAAATCGGAGCGGCCTCGGAGGGAATCCTCTAACGCCCTCCCCTCACCTTCCCCTCCCTTCCTCTACCTAACCCACCCGCCCGGCCCTGTCTAAACCCCCCCTTACCCCGCTTACCCCCTTACCCCCTTACCCCGCTGGCGCGCGGGCCTCTTGCGCGCTGGGATGCGACCTGGGGGCGGGTTCGGAGGGCACGGCCACGCCCCCGGACCGCCCCCGGAACGCTCCAGACACGCCCCGAAAACGCCACGCGGTTCGGGCCCGCCCCGACACGCCCCCGACACGCCCCCTCAGAAAACCCTGGGACTTACGCGAGTCCCGGGGCTCTGCGCGCGCCGGTAGGCCTATGTAAAATAGGCTCACCGGCGCGCAGGGCCCTGCTCGCCTAAATCCGCCCGGATTTGGGCAGATTTAGGCGAGCAGGGCTCTTAAAATCCGCCCCATAATGTTTCCTTGCATAACTGCTTAAAATAAGGAGCACACATATGCTCACCAGGCTTATTTTAAATAATACATGTGCACTTGTGTGGGCAATTTAAAATCCCAGGATATGAGGGTATGGGTACACAAGCACTCGTTTTAAAGTTACTGTCGCTCTGTATAACACATTCTTTTAACTCATGCAAAACAGCCTGCAAATGCATGTTAAGCTTTATTACATAGATCTCCTAGTGTAGTGAGATTAATGTCAATACATGAAGTCTTTAGACTTAAGACAGACTTGGTGCCTGGTAACCTTGTCTTAAGTCAAATGGCTGTATGTTAAAACAAATTGTCCCAAATGAACAATGTTATAAATGGGGGATTTGTTCCAGCACCAGGACCCAATACCCTATTTTCACCAGAATTTAGTAATATAGAGAACAATAAAAAACATAGACATATTTTAATGCATTGCATATTTTTTATTGGAAGAGAAGAGTGACATAACCTCCATGTAGGATATTACACTAGCACTGTTTTGAAGAGAGGAATTCCCTGGCTGCTATTCTTCCTTCTAACATCACTTTGCCGGGCCTCTTAGTCATCAGAACACCAATGCGTGCTTGTTGGGAGATGTGCAGATGTCTTAAAGTTGAAACAACTGATGTAAGTTGGATAATGGGTGACAGTTTAGAAGTGTTGCATGTCTGACTCATTGTAACTCAAAAACTTGAAGTCATGCACTTCCTGTATTACTTATCTGTCTATCTTTTATAAGGATAGTTTAAAAACTGGTGATTTTTAGACTTGAAATTGAAAAACACAAACAAAAATAAATTACCGCAGCAGAAACATTGAAACAGGTTTCCATAAGGAATCTATAAACTCTTTTACCTAATGTCAAACTCCCTATTTTGGTAAAAGACATTGTCATCATAGAGATTCTTTGCTAGTTGCTTGTGAACCATTCTACAAATTACTTTTGTTGCAGTTATTTGAGATTAGACAACATAGGAAATTGAAGAATAGTATCAGATCTATCTGCTATAGGTGCTATCCTTCTTTATTTACTACAGCTTGTGTAGCAGTTTTTAAACTGTTGAAACTAATTACGCCTATTGCTTCCCTTGGCAGTGTATTTCCTATATTACTGACTGCCTGACTAATTAAATTCTGCCAGTTTCCTGTAGTCTTTAGCTCTATCTTAACTTCCTGTATGTTTGTGTTCTCTTACTGTATGTAACACAAGTTTGAACAATGATCACATCTGCATTGCTCTAGTTATTTTTTAGGTATCTCATTAGCATTCACTCTCTAAAGGATACAAACCTAGTCTTAAAAATCTTTTTGAATAGCGTAGATCCTTGAGTTGTTCTAAAGTCTTCTATGTAGTTATTTCCCCAACATGTTTCTGATATTGTTGACGCAAACTGAGATGTACTGTACTTTATTAAAATTGCTGTGAGGCCTGACAGGAGCTACAGGCTGCCAGTAACAGACTTCTTATTTGTGCCAGTACTTGAGGAAGTACAGTGGTTTACATGCTTTCTGGATGATGGATTGTCATACCACCATTTATCATTTCTAAAGAGCTACTAATCCATATGTAGTGCTGTATAGAAACACATAAGATAGTCCCTGCTCCAAGGAGCTTACAATCTACTCAAGACAAACGTACATGACTAAAAAGAATCTTTGGAAAGTGTATTTATTTTAGAGAGGTACTTAAGATTTAAAAGCAACTTCTAAAAGGTGAGTTTTTAAAACTATGGTTGAATATAGCCAAAGTAGGAGCATAACACATGTACTCAGGAAGTCTGTTCTAGTCAGTCAGCACAACAGGGTGTAACACATGGAGTCAGAAGCTGGCAGTGGAGAAGAAGGGCACAGAAAATAATGACTTGCCAGATGAACGGAGTTCACAAGGAAGGGTATAGGAACAGGGTTGGTGCAAGGGGATTTGACACCCTAGGCACCTTCTGCCTTGCTCCGCCCCCCCCCCCCCGGGAGTCATGCCGACAATCCCCTACCTCAGGTCGCTGCCCCGACTCTTACCTCTCACAAGCGGCGACGGCCCCGCACGGCTCGCCAGCGGTGGGGGCAAAGAGGTGTGGAGATTCAAATTCTCACTCCTCTTTGCTGCCACTGCTCACGGCCCCACATGGCTCGTGCCCCCTAATAGTTGGCAACCTGGGCCCAGGCCTTGCTCACCAAGAGCTTCTGCTGGCCCTGTATCGGAAGAGGGAAAAGGAGATAAGTTGATGAGGATCTGGAGAGTGAAATCATTTATAGGCATTGCTGAAGTCTATAATGTTGGCAGTTTAGTGCACCTGTCAGGTTCCACAGCTTTCTATATAAGAACCCTGAAAAATATGAAGTCTACATACATTAGGGATGTGTATTTGTTTTTAATCTAAAATAAAAATAAAATGTGATGAAACACTTGCATTTTATTTTGTTTTAAAACAAAAATAAACCTTGATAAGAATTTTTCTGTTGACTTTCATTTTAGAAAAATAAACATAAAATGAACTGCCCCCCTCCCCCCCCTTTCCTTCTCCATAAGCTCCTCTCCCCTAATGGGGTAAGACTTCTGAAGAGATGGGGGCTTAAGAAGAAAACCTGGGAGAGGGGGAAGAGTAATTTTGCTGTTTTAGATGGAAGTGGGTTAGGGGAGGTTTCTTTTGGGGGTTTTTTTTCTTTCTTTTTTACTTTTACTTTTATTTATTTATTTATTTATTTATAACTTTTTTATACCGAAGTTCAATTAACGGAGTTAATTATCATTCCGGTTTACATTACAACAAAACATTGACAGTAACAAAAGTTGTCTTACATAGAACAAGGGAGGAGATAACTTGGGCGCAACTTAAACAAATCTACCTTATAAATGGCCTGTGACCGATGGCCCGCAAATGCACAATAGAGACCAGCTCTACCGCGCATGTGCGGGCGAGAACGTCGCTCTGAGGCAGCTTCAGAAAGAAAAAAAAATGGCGGCGTCCAGTGGCAGCAGCGGGCGGCGGCGGCGGTACCGGCAGCGGGCGGCGACGGCGGTAGCGAGCGGCGGCGGTAGCGACGGCGGTAGCGGCGATGGCGGTAGCGAGCGGCGGCGGTAGCGGCGACAGCGGGCGGTAGCGAGGGAGGGAGAAGAGAGAGAGAGGGAGGGACGGACTGAGTGGGAGGGAGGGACGGAGAGAGAGAGTGGGAGGGAGTGACTGAGTGAGAGGGAGGGACTGAGTGGGAGGGAGGGATTGAGTGAGGGGGAGGGACTGAGTGAGAGGGAGGGAGTGGGACTGAGTGAGAGGGAGAGGGGGGACTGAGGGAGGGACTGAGTGAGAGGGAGGGAGTGGGACTGAGGGAGAGTGAGTGGGACTGAGTGAGTGAGAGGGAGGGGGGAGGGAGTGACTGAGTGGGAGGGAGGGATTGAGTGAGGGGGAGGGACTGAGGGAGGGAGTGGGACTAAGTGAGAGGGAGGGAGGGAGTGGGACTGAGGGAGAGGAGGGAGGGAGTGGGACTGAGGGAGAGGACGGAGGGAGTGGGGACTGAGTGAGAGTGAGTGGGACTGAGTGAGTGAGAGGGAGGGAGAGAGGGGGGGAGGGAGTGAGTGAGACTGAGTGGGAGGGAGGGACTGAGTGATAGGAGAGGGAGGGTGGGGAGGAGTGGGTGAGGGAGGGGGTGGTGAAGAGTGAGGGGAGAGAGAAAGAGGAGGAGGTGAGAGACAGAGGGATGTAGCCCGTTTTAACGGGCTTTAACGGCTTGTTAGTACATAAGGGAAACTTAAACAAATTGGTAAGTTATAGAGAGGGAGGAAAGGCCTGAAAGAAGGGGGTGTGGAAGGAAGAGGGGTTACTACAATTTTAAAGGGGATCAAGAGCGAGATAGCAAAATGGCAAGCTGGGGTGATGAGGCGGATGGGATTAGGAACCTAAGCTTGGGATGATAGGTTCCATGATAAAGTGGTTTTTAATTTAATTATTTTGGTTCATCAAGCAAAATGAACCAAAATAAACATTAGACAAAAACATAAATATGAGAAATGAAAGAATGGGGACAATAGAACATATTTTTCCTACACACACCTAACATACATTCTGTAAAACAAGGCACTCTAAATCAGTGTTTCCCATCCCAACCTTTGTCCCATAGCACACTGCTATGCCTTCATACTTGATCGGGTTTGCCACAGAAAAGTCACCACTGCCTGATGCTCACCTCTTATCAGCATTTGCATGTGTAAAAATGTTTTTCAAGCTGGATTTTGGCACTTTTCAAGGTCGGATAGGAGATGGCGGAGAGGTGTAAGGTAAATATTGAAAAGTGTGGATGAGAGGGAGGAACCTTGAGGAACTCCTTGGGAGAGGGAGTACTGGGTGGATTCTGCATTGCCTATTGTGACTGAGAAATCTCTGTTGGACAGGTAGGATTAAACCCACAGGAGGGCTGATCCTGTGATGCCTATGGCCAAAAGACGGGTGAGGAGGTGGTTGTGGCTTATAGTGTCGAATGCAGAAGAAATGTCGAGAAGGGCAAGAAAGTAGCAGTGACCTTGGTCCATGCCTCTGATCAGGTGGTTAGAGAGGGAGAGTAAGAGGGTTTCAGTATTGAAGTGCTTACGAAAACCGAATTGTGAAGGGTGGAGGATGTGATTGTTTTCAAGGTAGTCCATGAGTTGGGAGTTGACTACCTTTTCCATGATTTTCAAAATGAGTGGGAGATTTGAGATAGGATGGAAATTAGAAGGGTCATTGGGGTCTAACAATGTTTTTTTGAGCAGGGGTTTGACCACTGCATGCTTGAGTAAGTCAGGGACTAGGCCAGCAGAGAAGGAGCAGTTAATGATGACAGCTAGGAGTTTAGCAATGGTGTTGGGAATAGATAGGAGTGCTTTAGTAGGGATGGTGCCTGTGGGGTGGGCGGCGGGTTTAATCTTTTTAAGAATAGATTCAATTTCCTTGGAGGAGGTGAAGTCAAGTGAGTCAAGGGTGGAAGTGGTTAGGCTTGGGCTATGGGGAGTGGAAATTGGGGTATGGGGGAATCTGAGGAGGATGTTCACTATTTTTCTGTGGAAGTAGAGGGCTAGTTCTTCACATTTGCTAATGGGTTCATTGTTGGGGATGGAGGGAGGGGCAGACTTAGTGAGATCTGCAACATAGGAGAAAAGGGCTTTGGGGTTGTACATATACTCATGTATTTTGGAGACATAAAAGTCCCGTTTGGACTTAAGTATGGTGAGTCTGTAACAGTGAAGGGCGGACTTGTAGCTGGAGGGTCTTTGCGCCATATTCTCTCACTCCGTCTGAATTTATTTTTCATGGTTTTTAACTCAGTGGTGTACCAAGGTGGCCGCATGGTCCGGTTTCATCTGGGACCCCGACGGGTCAGCGCCAAATGCGCAGGGTGGGGGTGGGCCTCAAGTAGCGGTGGGAGGCATTTTCGGGCATCGGGCTGGCATCAGTTGGAGGCTCGTGGTGGCTCCTGGTGGCTCCTGATTCTGACGGATCAGCGCCGGCCATGCAGAGCTGGTGAATTGGGCGGATGGCGTGAGAAGGAGCGGGCGCGGGCCAACAGGGCCTTTTAAGTTCGGCCTCGGTGCGCATCGATGTTCTCAAAGGGGGGGGGGGCCTCGAGTAGCGGTGGGAGACGTCTTCAGGCATCAGGCTGGCATCGGTCGGAGGCTCGTGGTGGCTCGTGGTGGCATTAATTGAGACCAAGCAAAAGCAATTTTACAGATGCCTAAACCAACTTTCCAGAAAGACAAACAGAGAATCACAGGAATGGTGAATTTTGCTTCCAAATTCACTCCTAACCTCTCAGTTTATACCAACAATGCAAAGATATAACCTGTAGGGGTGTGCATTCGTTTGCAACGTATTAGCAATCTGCAACGTATATGCCATATTTGTTGTATTCGTGGGGGTCATGAAATGTATGGCGAACCCTCACGAATATAATGTATCATTAATGAATAAACCCCCACCCTCCTAACCCCCCCCCAAGACTTGCCAAAAGTCCCTGATGGTCCAGCGGGGGTCCTGGAGCGATCTCCTGCACTTGGGCTGTCAGCTGCCGGTATTCAAAATGGCGCCGATAGCCCCTGAGACATAGTAAGGGCAAAGGCTATCGGCGCCATTTTGAATACTGGCAGCTGACGGCCCGATTGCAGGAGATCACTCCAGGACCCCCGCTGGACCACCAGGGACTTTTGGCAAGTCTTGGGGTGGGGGGGACTCCTGACCTCCCTATGTAACTAATGAACGGATCGGGGTCCCCTGAAAACGGATGCAATGGATTTGGGTCCCGACGAATCCGAATACCAAATGGGACAAATCTGTCCCTGCTGCATATCCCTAGTAACCTGTCAGTAGACTGCAGCACAAGATAATGGATTGATAAATATCAAGAAGATGGCAACTGTTGCACTACATTTGAAGTTCTATGAGCCATCTAAAATAAGTAAGATGTCAACAGATGCCTCAAAAAATGAACTTGGTGTGATTCTATTCCAGGAATATGAAGGATAATGGTTACCAGTTGCATATACTATATTGCCCTGACTCCAGCAGAGAAAATGAATGGCCAGATGGAGAAATAGTAAAATTTTCATATAGATAAAAATAGTTTCAACTCTGTCTGCATATAGACACAGATTATAGACTAAAATAGACCACAAGCTCCTGATAACCATTGTAGGAGATCTAAGCAACACACCTGCCAGAATTCAAAGATTATTATTAGCCCTTCAAAGGTATGACTTTGACTTAAACTATAAACCAGACAAAGACAATGTAACATGTAGGACAGTGATTTAAAAATACCTATATCCATCATCGAAAAGAGGCAACCAGTTGAACTATTTCATGTGGCAATTGTTTGCATCTGCCACCAACACTAATGAGATTTTGAACAGTTTGTGAAATTATTCAAGGTTGCACTCTAAACAGTACCTTACAAAGAAAATTCCTTCTACTGCAGTTGTAACTCTCAGAGTTGCTTCTGCAATCACATTGTTGTATCTTGCTCAATATAGTTCACAATGATAGCCCATTTAAAAGATGATCACACCGGTATTGAAGTCTAAATGAGGGGCTAGAAATACTTTGTACTAGTCCACCATGAACATGGACATTGAAAACTCTATAGCTAAGTGTAAGGTTTTCCAGAATATTGGCCAATCCTACCAGCTGAACTTTTCAGTGATAAAAATGTTTCCATAGCTCTGTAAGAAAAGATAGATATTGGATTGTTTACATTAAAAAGTAAGGACTATGTTATACTTTTTGACTATTTCTCAAATTACCCAAAAAGATGCTCAGCGAGATAACTTGTCAGCCCAAGCTACAATCAAACATAGAAAAACAGTATTTGTCAGATATGGCATACCAGGATTTGTGATAACTGACAATGGACCACAATTTACCAGCATCAAGTTCAAACATATGAGCTTACACATGCTAAACCAAGTCCATAACATCCACAATCTAACAGACTTGCAGAATCCAGCATTAGGATTGTAAAGACTCTTGAGAAAAGGCCATAGATGCAGGTGAAGACTCTCATCTTATTCTGATGAACTACAGGACAATGTGAAAGTCTCCTGCTAAGTTACTATTTGGAAAGAAATAGCTGCACATCTTTCTGTACTAGATCAATGGGTACCCTATAATAATCTGGAAGTTCTTGAAAAAACTCAAAAGCATGAACCAGCGACAATTCTCATCACAAGAACAGAACAGTTCCACTTTGTTGACTGCAGCAAGATGAAAATGTTAAAGGATCCTGATGTTGAAGACCTATAGCCAAAGTCATATCACAAAGTTCATCTTGCTAATATTGAATCAAAACTGAATCAGATAAGTTTCTATGAAGAAACAGAAAATACCTTCTGCCAGTTCCTTCCACTAAAGAAGATGCTACTAAATCTAAAGCATCTTAAATTGATCACTGACTGAAGCAAATACGAATCAGCCATACATAACATTACAAGTCACATTGAGAGGACATATTGTATGCAAATCATAGAGATTAAATTGAACGTTGTTGAGGGAATTTAATTAATAATTCTCTGATGAACAAAAACTGAATACAAGATCTTACCAGATGAAATTGTAGAAAAAATGAATCTCAGCTTCTCCTTAGAAAAAGGGGGAAGTAGGGAAGATGGTCTAAAGCATAATGGGTTGCTTCTCATAAATATATATCTCAGACTTTCTGTTGAGGGTTGAGGGCTGTTCTGAGTTTAACCACTTGTGCTCTTGCCTTCCCCAAAGAGAAACACTGCAACTGTGAACTTCTTTGGACATTAGGTCATAGGAGGATCTAAGGCCAGGTGTGACTTATCATTCACATGTGTTAGGAAGCTGGGATGGGAAGGTCATAGCCCCCATTGGGGATTGGATATCTATCTACATTATTTTGGATATCTATCTACATTATTTTGGATTTTAATGGTAGATTCACTGAATGCTTAATGCTTTACTTACTAAACTGGGGCTTAAAACCAAAAATAATTAATATGTTAAAACTGTGTAGAATTTTTATGGAAAATAAATGGGCAGATTTTAAATGCCCAGCGCGCGTAATCCCGGCTTTTATGATGTGGCCGGGCCTTACACGTGCCAGGCGAATCTTCCAAGGGGCCCGGCCACACGCGTAAAGGCCAGGATCCGCTCAAGTACAGGGCCTCTTGGAAGAGGGTGTGTTTTGGGCAGGGAGGTGTAGGGCAGGGGGAGGCCCATGACAGCGTCATTTTTTGCTCTGTCGGCACGTGCACGTTACGTCAGGTCGGGCCCTGAAGTAACTTGTAAAATAAAAGGTAAAAATATTTAAAATTGTTTTCTAGAGGGTGGGGAGGAGAGGGGAAGGGGAAGGGAGGTTAGGGTAGGGGATAGGAAAGTTCCCTCCCAGTCCGGTCCTAATTTAGAGCAGACTGGGAGGAAAGTGGGGAAGGCCCCGATGCTTCGCTGCACAAAAATCACAAAAATGTAGCCCCCCTTGCGCGTGGCACCCCCGATTTTGTAACATGTGCACACCAGCATGTACATGAATATAAAATTGCGCATCCATATGCACGCGCCAGGTAGTGCACGCGCACATGGATGCACGTGCACATTTTTTAAAAATCTACCCCAACGTGTATAAACTTGAAAACATGTTACTAGTAATGATTCCATCAAATTGCAACTACAAGAGGAGTACTGTGCAAACAGGGAGGACAATTTTCAGGCAGTCATTTTATTAGGTTAAATCACTATTTACTTTACTTACATGAATGATTGAAAATTGCTATCTTTATAGCAAGTTGAAAACAGGAATAGATACTCCTCCTGCCTCTCCTTCCAGTGCCAACTCCTTGGTATTAATTACCTAGTTTACTTGGTAGTGTTGGTCCACACACCTGGAAGCTCCTGATTAGACCAGCTTCGGGTGTGTCCCCTGCTAGGAAGCTGTATATAAGGAGACCCTGTTTGGTCCAAAATGTCTTCTGAAACCTTACCTATGGAAACATTGACTAACTGACCTCTATCCCTGCTTTATGTTTGACTTCTAATGTACACCAGGTTTTCTGATCTACACCTAGTCCTGGCTGTGCTTAAAGAGCTTGTTTCCAAAACCACTACTTACTAAGACCCTTGCCCTCCTCTGGAGGAAAGTCCCTGTAATACCAGACACATAGGTTCAGAAGAATTGCAACACAAGTAGTGATGCTGTCAGAGCAATGGTATATGCTAAGCTGAGATGATCTTAAGGCTAAGTCCTTGCTTCAAAGTTCCACAGCTAAGAAAAGTTTAGGAACAAAAGCTTTAAATTTAGAGGGGAAAGCATGTTGTACTAGCAGTCTAATATCACTATCAGAGGTTTCCAATGTAACTGTCAGCAAGGTAAGATTGCATTTCTTTTCTACAACTGGCAGGTAGTGTGTTTTAATGTCTGCAAGAAAAATATACAGAAAAGGAGATCAAGTTTCTCTTGCAGTGTATGCAGTGACCGGTGATTGACTCTAATGTTGTCAACTTGCTTTCTCTGTGCAAATGAGTCAGTGATACAGTAACACTGCACTAATTCTTCTTTGTATGACTTGCACAAAGTTCTGTGCTCTGTTTATAAGAAAGGTGACAACTTCACACTCTAGGCTTTGATGTTTTGATGCCATTGTTGGTGCCCTTTGCCTGTCTTTGGGTGCCTTGTGTTATTCATGCCACTTTTTGTACCTCTTTGCACCTCTCACTACTCATACCATTGTTAGTGTCCTTTGCTCCTCTTTTGGAGTCATAAGATGTTCTTGCTACTTTTGGGCCAGATCATAAATCTATGCACGGGCTGTGACGGGGTCTATGTCCCAAACCCGAGAGGTCAGTTAAAATCCCCGGAACCAAAGATCCAAGAGAAGGGGGGAAGGAACACAGCAACACCAAGCTTCCCACAGGTGTGGGAAGTTAAGGGTGGAACTATAGAAACCAATCCTTGGCTTCAAGGGGAGGGCCAAAGTGAGAGTGAAACTTCCCGAGCCAATCAGCTAGTAGAGGACGAGGAGTTTACAGAGTATAAAAGAGAATCCCTAACCCAGCAGCTTCAGTCTCCTGCCGGGGACTGAAGGAGAAGGACCATACTACCGGCTGTTCGAAAGGACTAGAACTTTGGTTCTCCTGATTAGATGGAAGACGGATGGCTGGCATGACTTCCAGGAAGGTGAGCCGGTAGATAAAGACTGTTTTACTATCCAGATGTACCTACTGAAAAGGATATTGTTTTGAGAGACTGCCAGCGGGTGGTTGTATCGGAAGGGACAAGGAAAATATCCCGAGAGATACAGTGGGAGGTGGCAGTTAGGCCCATTGGGCAAGACTTTGGACTTTGTGAGAACATATGTAGATTTTGTTTGTTTGCTCATGAATGGCCTAGAGGAAGGACAGCAAAGGCTAAAGACTTGAGATGAACTTTTGAAGCCACTCTTTGCAAAGTGAGTCACTGGCCCAGTGGGGAGGGCATCTGCTTTCCAACCAGCTGGGGCAGGTTCAAACCCCACATGGAGACTTGTAAAGATAAATTATATAGAACTTCTATTTGAGTTTTCAAGTGGCCAGGAAAGCTCTTTCAGGGGCTGGACCTTACAGACGACGCAGTTGGGAGTGGAAGGACTGGTGACATGGGTGTAGATTTGTTTGCCCAACCCAGCGTGAACAAATCTACACCTGATTTTATAACATGCATACACTACACCGCGCGCATGTTATAAAATCTCGGCTCAGCGCATGCAAGGGGGTGCACCTTGAGCGTGCCAAGCCCGAGGGGAGCCCCGATGGCTTTCCCCGTTCCCGCCAAGGCCACTCCGAAATTGGAGCGGCCTTGGAGGGAACTTTTTTCCATCCCCCCTACCTTTACTCCAAACATTACGCCTGCCCAAGGCAGGCGTAACTTGTGTGTGCCGGTGGGCTGCCAATGTGCCATGCCATGGCATAGGCCGCTGTGCTGGAGAACTCAACCCTGCCCCTGGACCTCCCCCAAACCACCACCACGCCTCCGGACCACCCCTTTTTGCAAGCCACGGGGCATACGCGCGTCCTGGGGTGCACGCAGGGGCAGATTTTCTTGGGTTATGCGCGTATGTTACGCCCATAGCCTTTGAAAATCTGCCCCTCTGTGTCTTGAGATGCTATTTCTTATGCTGCTGACGCCTGTCAGCAAGTTTCATAAAACATAGATTCAAAACCTCAAAATTAGATACAAAAGTAGGATGTATAGCTTCCCTTATTGACTTTAATGGAAACAAATGAAACAAGTCAGATGAATCTCTGGAAGAATCATCGTCCTAAGTCAGGGCTTCCCAAACTGTGGGTTGGGAGCCCATCTTCCAGCTGGGGTCACAAGTGCCTCAAAAGGTAGTGCTCTTCAGATGCTGCCAGCAGCACTACTAGTGGAAGTCAGCATGGGGCCTGTAAGCCAGCAAGCCCTCAAAGGTCCAGCAGTGCTCTCAACCTTGTATGAGTTTACGTAGTCACAAGAAGCCTGCACAAAAATGGATTAGGACTGCTGCAGGGCCATGAACTTGCACTGGCTTATAGAATCTGTAATGTCTTTAATTACTAATTCTGCTGCCACTTGCAGATCAGGCTTTGGACCAGCCATGAGAGGAAGGGTGGGCTCAGTGTGCAAAGGCCAGTGAAAACTGTCATTGCTTTTCTCCCACTCACCACTGAACCTACCCAAGAGAAAAATGTTGCCCTACTTCTCATTCACTTTTGGCCCAGGGCCCAATGAAAAAGTTGCTGCTGACCATGGTCAAAGGGGGTTTGGAGAAGGAGCTGTTGGAAAAGAGGGATCAGATGCAAGAAAGGTTTAAGGGTTGGATCAGTGGGAGAGGGATTTGCTGTGGAAGGTGAGGGGAAGAGACAGGCCACTACATGGACAACTATGAAACTTCCCTGGTTTACCCCTCTGATTGGTTCTCTCATGTGGCCCTTTGGCTACGGTACATTGATGACATTCTGCTCATCTGGACAGGGACAGACATTCAATTTTTTGTCTTCTTTGACTGGTTAAATTCCCTCAACCCACACATACAATTTAACTTCTGCATTCACGCTTCACAAATTGCGTTTCTTGATGTCATTATCTCTGTAGAACAGGATCAATACATTACTACACTGTTTAGGAAGGAAACTGACAGGAACACGCTTTTGGCATACTCCAGCTGTCATCCGAAACCTCTGAGAGACAACATTCCTACGGGACAATTTTTAAGATTAAAACGTTTGTGCTCTTCTAGGAGTGATTTTTTGAATCAATCCCAGTTGTTGTCTCAGCGGTTTTTGGATAGAGGGTATCCCATACGGGTGGTCAAAAAAGCTTTTAAGAGGGCTTTATATACTGACCGTGACTGGTTGTTCCTCCCCTCATCAGACAACGAAGGTCAATGCTTTAATTGTATTTTGCCTTTTTCTATTGCTAGTAAAGCAATAGCAGCTATGATCCGGAGACATTGGGAGAATCTATCCCTTTCATCGCTTTTTCAGGGACCATTGCGGTTCACATTTCGGAGAGGCAACAATCTCCGGGATCAGTTAGTTCACGCAAATTTTAATAGACAAATGAGGGAGAGCGGAACTGGCCAGCATGGTCCTTTTGGGCATTGCTCAGTATGTAGTCACACCACCCTGTCAAATTCCTTTACTCATCCTGACACTGGATTTTTTCACCAACTTCGAAACAGGTCGGATTGCACTACGAGGGGCGTGGTTTATGTCATCCAATGCCCCTGCCCTTTACTGTACGTGGGTAAGACATCTAGGATGGTTAAGACCCGAATCATAGAATATTGCTCGAACATCTGTCTACTCAGGATGGACGAACCTCTAGTCACACATTGGGTTCAACATCATCACACCATTGCTGATCTACAATTTTCAATTTTAGAAGTGGTGGTACCCCCGTTTCGGGGAGGGGACTATTCTGAAATCCTGGGTAGACGTGAACAAAAGTGGATCTTTAAATTATCTACTGGCCATCCAAAAGGTCTTAATAAAGACATTGAATGGTTCTTGTTTTGTTGACACTTCTGTGGGGGAGGAGTTTAGTTGCGAGTCTCTCGCGGTATTTTCTGTCTTTGGTGCCAAAACTGCCTCTTTAAATTGTTCACTTGGTGTACGAGCCGGTGCGCTCCACGATGAATATATAAGGTATGCTTTTGTTTTTGAAATCTTGTATAAGCTTAACAGCCCTTTCTATAAGGTCCATCATTTATTGTTCTTTATACCATAGATAACATTAACTGTGGGTCCCTCCCGATGCAGCTACCGCGAAACACGGACCGTGTCGGGGGACTGTTTACTTGCATGTTTGAAGATCTATGGAGTTGCCAGGAATGATTGTTTAAAAACATTATCTCAATAAAAAATTGACTATAAGTTTGCTGATGGACTTGGTTACCTGTTTCTTGCACGCTGGGATTTTTTTAGATTTCAATTACCCCAATATTGACTGGGTAAATGTAACATCAGGTCTTGCTAGAGACATAAAGTTCCTGAATGAAATAAATGACTGCTTCATGGAGCAATTGGTTCAGGAACCAACAAGAGAGGGAGCTATTTTAGATTTAATTCTTAGTGGAACGCAGGATTTGGAGAGAGAGGTAATGTGGTGGGGCCACTTGGCAATAGTGATCATAACATGATCAAATTTAAACTAATAACTGGAAGGGGGACAATAAGTAAATCTATAGCTCTTTCAAAAGGGAAACTTTGATAAAATAAGGAAAATAGTTATAAAAAAAACTGAAAGGTGCTGCGGCAAAGGTTAAAAGTGTTAAACAAGCATGGATATTGTTTGAAAATACAATGCTAGAGGCGCAGTCCAGATGTATTCCATGCATTAAGAAAGGTGGAAGGAAGGCAAAACGATTACCGTCATGGTTAAAAGGTGAGGTGAAAGGCTTTTTTATCCAAAAGAATATCCTTCAAAAATTGGAAGAAAGATCCATCTGAAGAAAATAAGATAAAACATAAGCATTGTCAAGTTAAAACATTGATAAGACAGGTGAAGAGAGAATTTGAAATGAAGTTGGCCATAGAGGTAAAAACTCATAATAAAAACTTTTAAAATTATATCCAAAGCAAGAAACCTATGAGGGAGTTGGTTGGACCATTAGATGACCAAGGGGTTAAATGGGCTCTTAGGGAAGATAACGCCATTGCAGAAAGACTAAATGAATTCTTTGCTTCCGAGTTTACTGATGAGGATTTTGGGGAGATACCAGTTCTGAAGATATTTTTCAAGGGTGAAGAGTCAGACGAATTAAACCAAATCACCTTTAACTGGGAAGATGTAGTAGGCCAGATTGACAAACTAAAGAGTAGAAAATCACGTAGACTGGATAATATGCATCCTAGGGTTCTAAAGAAACTAAAAAAATGAAATTTCTGATCTATTAGTTAAAATTTGTAACCTATCATTAAAATCATCCATTGTACCTGAAGACTGGAGGGTGGCCAATGTAACCCCAATATTTAAAAAGGGCTCCAGGTGATCTGGGTAACTATAGACCAGTGAGCCTGACTTTAGTGCCAGGAAAAATAGTGGAAACTATTCTAAAGATCAAAATCGTAGAGCACATAGAAAGACATGGTTTAATGGAACACAGTCAACATGGATTTACCCAAGGAAGTCTTGCCTAAAAATCTGCTTCATTTTTTTGAAGAGGTTAATAAGCATGTGGATAAAGGTGAACTGGTAGATGTAGTGTATTTGGATTTTCAGAAGGCGTTTGATAAAGTCCCTTATGAGAGGCTTCTACGAAAACTAAAAAGTCATGGGATAGGAGGCGATGTCCTTTTGTGGATTACAAACTGGTTAAAAGACAGAAAACAGAGAGTAGGATTAAATGGTCAATTTTCTCAGTGGAAAAGGATAAATAGTGGAGTGCCTTAGGGATCTGTGCTTTTCAATATAGTTATAAATGATCTGTAAAGGAATATGACGAGTGAGGTTATCAAATTTGTGGATGATACAAAATTATTCAGAGTAGTTAAATCACAAGCAGATTGTGATACATTACAGGAGACCTTGCAAGACTGGAAGATTGGGCATCCAAATGGCAGATGAAATTTAATGTGGACAAGTGCAAGGTGTTGCACATAGGGAAAAATAACCCCTGCTGTAGTTACACGATGTTAGATTCCATATTAGGAACTACCACCCAAGAAAAGGATCTAGGCATCATATTGGATAACACTTTAAAATCGTCAGCTCAGTTTGCTGCAGCAGTCAAAAAAGCAAACAGAATGTTAGGAATTATTAGGAAGTGAATGGTTAAAACAGAAAATGTCATAATGCCTCTGTATCGCTCCATATTGAGACCGCACCTTGATTGAATACTGTGTACAATTCTGGTTGCCGCATCTCAAAAATGATATAGTTGTGATGGAGAAGGTACAGAGAAGGGCAACCAAAATGATAAAGGGGATGGAACAGCTCCCCTATGAGGAAAGGTTGAAGAGGTTAGGGCTGTTTAGCTTGGAGAAGAGATGGCTGAGGGGGGGATATGATAGAGGTCTTTAAGATCATGAGAGGTCTTGAACGAGTAGATGTGAATCAGTTATTTACACTTTCGAATAATAGAAGGACTAGGGGGCATTCCATGAAGTTAGCAAGTAGCACATTTAAGACTAATTGGAGAAAATTATTTTTCACTCAACACACAATTAAGCTCTGGTATTTGTTGCCAGAGAATGTGCTTAGTGCAGTTAGTGTAGCTGGATTCAAAAAAGGTTTGCATAATTTCTTGGAGGAGAAGTCCATTACCTGCTATTAATCAAGTTTACTTAGGGAGTAGCCACTGCTATTAATTGTATCAGTAGCATGGGATCTTCTTGGTATTTGGGTAATTGCCAGGTTCTTGTGGCCTGGTTTGGCCTCTGTTGGAAACAGATGCTGGGCTTGATGGACCCTTGGTCTGATACAGCATGACAATTTCTTATGTTCTTAAAATGTGTGAGATCTTTCTAGCCTGCTGTATGCTACATAACCTTGCACTAAACAGACACATGCCTTCTCCAGAGGAGACTCGATCAAGAGGAGGAGGAGGAAGAATAGCATCTGACTCAGGATTAATTGCAAGAAATCTATCGCTTGAGTCATAGGCAGGCTATACAATAAAGAAGCACTCTCATAGAAATTTGTTTGGCTTTTTGTCTGTAAGCAGATTCACCAGATGGCTATCCAGCAGGCAGTTCTCTCAAAATTTCTTAGAAAGACACCTGGGCCTTCTTCTGCTTTATTTATTTAGGTTTTTATATACCATCCTTCTAAAATAAAATCACAAAGGCTTTCATTTTAAATAAAGCCAGAGAGCTGTCTCTGTTGCTTGAACCAGCTAGTTTAGTTTGTTCATGTATGACTTGAGCCAGGCTCTGGAACCACTGTTTCCCTTTAGTGAAGGTCTGCACTATTCGCTTCATGTTGGTTATTAAGCCTTGGTACTACAGAAGCTTTTCTGCAGTCCTTTGCTTTATTAAAAAGAAAACAAAACCCTAGCCTGTCTGACTCTGAGTTATTTTTTTTCTGTCTACCCAGTAGGGCTACCCTCCCTGGCCTGCTATATTTTACCCTGCAGCAGCAGCTGCAGCCAGGTCTCTCCCTCCAAAAAAAATTCTTTATTTTTTTTTATGCTTCCCTGGCCTGTCAAGGCTTAAAACCTTTCAGGAAAAAAATGATCTGCTTTATTTTCTTTATTGGCTTGGGTATTTGCCTGCATGGTCACTGACTGCAGAAATTCATGATCTGACACTATGGGGCAGATTTTCAAAGGGGTACGCACATAAAATACGCGCATACCTCACGAAAACCTGCCCCAAGCTCCCCCTGTGCACGCCGAGCCTATGTTGCATAGGCTGCTAGCGCATGCAAAGCCCCAGGACATGGGTAAATCCCAGGGCTTTCCTGGGGGTGGGCGTGTCGGGGGGCGTGTCATGGCCGGCACGTCATCAGGGGCATTCCGGGGGCATGGCCGCAGACTCTGGACCAACCCCAGGACTGGAACATGGTGCGCTGGCAGCCGGCCCGGTGCGTGCAAGTTTGTCTTTATAGTCAGGGCCGGGGTGCGGGTTAGTTAGGAGAAGGAAAGGGAAGGTGGGGGGCGCCGGAAAGAAAGTTCCCTCCGAGGCCGCTCCGATTTCGGAGCGGCCTCGGAGGGAACAGAGGCAGGCTGTGCGGCTCGGCACGCACAGGCTGCCAATTTTGCGCAGCCTTGCGCACGCCGACCCCGGATTTTAAAAGATACTCGCGGCTACGCACATATCTATTAAAATCCGGCGTACTCTTGTTTGCGCTGGGTGCGCGAACAAAAGTACGCGCGTGCGTACTTTTTAAAAATCTGCCCCTATATGTGACACCATGAGTAGTCTTTGGTTTACCAGTGGACAGATTCAGTCTTGGCTATAGCTATCCTTTTGCAATTTTATTAATTAAAATAAAAAATTAACAAAACACAAGCCTGCATACCTCAGCAGTGCTGGAAACAGAAATGCAGCAGTTTACTCACAATTCATTTAGCAAAGTTCTTGCTTTCTCCTAGAATCATATGGGGCCTCCTTTTCCCTCTGGTCATGCATCTCATCCCTCTCACCAAGGGAATTGCACTGCCACCAAGATTCCCTAGTGGCTGTCTTCAGGTGGCCTAGACTTTTAAGGAGGATACAAAGTACACTCGTTTACAGAGGAGAGGTCAATTTTCTAGCCATTTCCATGGGAAAAGTATTGTTTTATTTCTTGGAAATGGGCTTTTTGAAAATTCACCACCCACTGTGCAGCTAAAGGTATGCACATGGGGGTCATTTTCAAAAGGATTTACTCACTTAAAACTGGGTTTTACATCTGTAAATGCACTTTACCTATGTAAGTGGGCTTTTGAAAATTGCTACAATATATGTCATTGAATTATGTATAGTTTTTACCTGTATTAAATACACATTAGGAGCATAAATGGGCATTTGAAAATTGTTTTGATAGTATGTATCATTTACATGCATAATTCCTTTGAAAATTACCTCCACTTTGAGCAATTTGAATACTTTGAACCACATATTATGGAGGTGTCTGAACCAATAAGTCAAGGGAGGTAACAAGGTTTTGGATATTCATATCTAAGCGCTCTTGTCTGGTAAAAGTATCCATATTAATATAACAAGCACAAATGTGTGCAGATACTTTTTCCAGGGGCGATAATCAAAGCAAAACTACATGTGTAATTTTGCTTTGATTATTGGTAGAAACCCAGAGACTGAAAACTACCAGCAAAGTTTGTTCAAAGCAGGCAGTCTCATTTACCTCAACAAACTAAACGGAAGATTATAAAAATATATTTTAAGGCATAAAGAGATGATAGAGGACTTGATTTAGAACCACAGAATGGAAATGATTAAATATCTAGTATCACCCTTAAAATAATTAGGGAGGGAAGGGAGTTCTGGTTAAGATGCTTGTTTGAAAAAGAAAAAAAACCTGCTAAGTTACAGGCTAATTTTAAATGAATATGTGAGCGCCCATACACGCACGAATGGATGTGAAGGCAGACATACACTGTAATTTTAAATCATGCACACCCTTGAGTGCATATGATTTACAATATGCTTATTGCACATAAGTATGCTTCTAATTTTAAGCCGTTACGCAAGCAAACATACTTTGCAAATCTTCCTTGGGACTTTGTCTGCTTTACCGTGCATAGGTAAGCGGATTTTAAAACATGCTTACGCCAAGAACATTTCCAATTTTTTCAATTGTTCCACCAGTTTGCCCATTCAATGTCCAGGTCATCCCAACCTCTCTGGTTCTTAATCCTGAGCTCCACCTAGTTGACCTGGACCCCTCACCCTGTTTGGGTTAGGCCTAAAATGTGATTTCTGCAGATGTACCCCTCATCAGGAGCAGCAGTAAATATACATGGCTAACAAGTCGCTAGGGATGTGCAGAGGAACGCCATACATTGCTTTCGGGATTCGTATTCGTTGGGGGGCAGATACGTTTCATTCAGCAAGGGGGCCCCCCGATACATTTATACGTTAATTCCTATTCGTTTCCCCGCTAAAATTGAATTAACTACAACCCCCCCCCCCCAAGACTTATCAAAACTCCCTGGTGGTCCAGAGGGGGGTCCGGGAGCCATCCCCTCCACTCACACCCTCGGCTGCCGGTTTCATTGTATTCATGGGGAATCGCGATACGTTTTGCTTCCCCATGAATACAACGAATAGGGCCCTCTACGTTGCGGATTCCCAATTCATAGGGAACGAATGCACACCCATACAAGCCCCTGCACACTGCAGCCCCCCCGGTTTTAAAATATGGCGTTATGTGCATAACTGTTGGCCCCAACCCAGATCTCCCATGCCAAGCCCCTTTTCTTTGCTCATGCCGGCTCCTATACGTGCATAATTAGCGGCTTTTAACACCCGCATTGATCACAAGAGACCTACATAGCCCCCTATATGGGCCTTTTAGCACAAGCAACACTATTAATATTTGGCCCAATATGATTCACTCTGTCTAATCTTATTATTAATTAAATCTAAGACATAAAGACACACAAATATCAAATTCAGTACTGCAGCTTTATTCTTTTACCTTTTGATGTTAGTCATTATGGCTTGGAGCGAGGCTTGCAATTTCATAATATCATCTTCTGACTATAAAGACAAATATTGCTTGAATTTACTTATTAATATTTTTACCAGGATAACACATGCTTGTGATTTTTCCAATGCTATCCTTGCTGCAGTAAGTCATCACATGGAAAGTATGTTAAAGAATCCTCATTGCATTCCGTGTTTCGCACATGAAAGAAAAGAAGACTGCTGATGGGGTGACACCGTGACAGTAGGAAAAGGAATCTGGAAAGTAAAGCAAGCTGCATAGTATAAGAGATGACATGTTTAGCATGTCAAATTTTTCCACAGTTTCCAGAAGATTTCCTAACATCAGTTCAGTTTTAAGCTGCATTCTGTCACAATGCCATTTTTTTTCTAAACAGTAATCTAAAATATTATTAGGAATGTGTAAATCATAGACTCTCTATTCTCCTGACATCTAAAGATAAAATAATAAGCACACAGAAATTCAAAGACCTAATCTAATTAAATCTTTGCTAAATAGTTGCCATAAAATGTCAGGCATTGTTTGTGGTTTTATAGTTATGAGCTCTACATTATTTAACTTGCATCAAATCTCCTTGAAGTATAACTGCCTCTCTTAAAACAGAAGTGCTAAGAAAATTTATAATATGTTATAAATAGGTGTAGAATTAAATCATGGCAGTTCAACAGCCTCTCTCCAGCCCTATACGACAGAACTGATCAACAATGAATATTCATCAGAATCCAGTTAATTTGCAGATTTTAATTATCCTGAAAACCAGACCTATTTATGGCCCTTAACGAAGAGGTTTGAGAACACCTGATCTGATCAAAACAATGAATAAACAACCTTTCTTTTGACTTTTTGTTTCGTTTTTAGGCAATAAATATTTGAAAGAAAAAAAAAAGCTTTTGAAAGCTTTTCTTTCTTTATCCAGTGCTATCATCATGCAAGAAAATGGAAGGTTTGCTATGCTGTTGTGCTATTTGATTTTTTTTTTTTTTTAAGTTTTGTAAACCTATCTGTATTTAAGCTAATGCAATAGAAAAATGAGGGGGATTTATATGCAAACAAGCCTTTTCATGACTTTTATTCTGCTAAATTGTCTAATTTCTTCAATGCCAGACAAAAATCGAAATACAGAAATTAATCTCATGCTGCAAAAAAGATTTAGAGAGGTGAGAGTGGGGGTTAAGCATGTTTGGGAAGGGGAAAAATGTGTTTAGTTTTCTGATTACATTTTAGGGGAGTTCTCTTCCCACAAATTTTGTTGCATGCAATGTTTCGTTTGTTTCTTTAGTTTAAAAACAAACAAAATAAACATTGGAAAAAAAACGAGTGCTCCCAGGGTCTCCTCTGCCCCCTAAAACATCCCTCCCACCGGGTAAGAGTGATGGGTCACAGCGACCTACAGCATCCTAATCCTACTCAAGGCTGAGGCTTGGCCTGGGCCAGCTGGTCCTGAAGCCTTGGCCTTATGTAGGCCTAGGCCATGGAACGTGGCTTTGATCTCAGCTTAGCCTTACAAAAGGAAGTTTGGTCATGACATTTGGGCCTCAGCCCGGACCCAGGCTTGGCACTGGATCCTGGCCCACACCCAGGCCCAATGCCGGGATCTGGCTTGGAGGTCAGACCCAATGAATTGGCCTCAGCCTAGGTCAGGGCACAGAAACAGGCCTGATGCCTGATACCGTGGCATGACCCAGAGGGTGGGTCCCAATGCCAGGGACTTGGCCTGTACCTAGGCTCAGAGCCAGGATCAATGGTGAGGTCTTGGCCAGAACCTAGATCCTGATGTGTGGGTCTCAGCCTAAGCCATGGATGCCTGATGCCACAGCCCAGCATGGAGGCCAGGTCACAATGCCAGGGCAATACAGAGGTATTATGACATTTTCCATTTTTGTAAACCATTCCCTTCTTAATAATTCTTAACATTCTGTTTGCTTTTTTGACTGCTGCAGCACACTGAGCTGACGATTTCAAAGTATCATCCACTATGATGCATAGATCTTTATCCTGAGTGGTAGCTCCTAATATATAACCTAACATTGTGTAACTACAGCAAGCAATATTTTTCCCTATATGCAATACCTTGCATTTGTCCACATTAAATTTCATCTGCCATTTGGATGCCTAATCTTCCAGTCTTGCAAGGTCCTCCTGCAATGTATTGTAATCTGCTTGTGATTTAACTACTCTGAATAATTTTGTATCATCTGCAGATTTGATAACCTCACTCATCATATTCCTTTCCAGATCATTTATAAATATATTGAAAAGCACCGGTCCAAGTACAGATCCCTGAGACACTCTATTGTTTACCATGTTCCACTAAGAAAACTGACCATTTAATCCTATCCTCTGTTTCCTGTCTTTTAATCAGTTTGTAATCCAAGAAAGGGAGGTTAAGTTAGGGGGTAGGGAGGTTAAGGTAGGGGGTATGGAAGTTCCCTCCCAGTCTGCTCCTTAATTGAAGCAGACTGGGAAGGAACTGGGGAAGGCCAGGATGCATCGCAGCACGTTTTTCCTAAATTATTCCCTCCTTTTGTGCGCCACGTGCACATGCGTGCACAGATTACAAAAAATATAAATGTGTGCTGCGTTAATCTTCAATGTGGTTGCATATGATCAATACATTTTCACTGATTTCAAGGATGAATGCCTCTCACCATAGATAAACAAACAATGTCCTTTTAATCAGAGAGCCTGATAGAAACAAAAATTTCAATCTACTTAAACAGATGCCCAGCGGTAAATTTGTTGACCAATTGCTCAGTAATGAGTTTACATTTGAAAATTCAGGATCTCTGATTAAAAGGACATTGTTCATTTATCTATGATGAGAGGTATTGATCCTTGAAATCATTGAAAATTTCTTGATCAAATGCAACCACATTGAACATTAACACAGCACACATTTATATTTTTTGTTATCAACAGCAACAGAGCCATTTCTGATGATGTTGTTGGGGGGCATATTTTGGGGGATGGGAGTTCAGTTGGATTTCCTCTGATGTCATCAAAAGACAATTAGGGGCAATTTCCAATTACATCATAAGGACATGGTTTGGGGTGCGCTGAAGGTGTGCTTTGGAGCAGGAGGGGTGTGACTTTGGGGATGGGGCATGGGCAGGGCTATGCCCATTCACTTCTAAGGAAGTGGCAGAGGCATGAATGGAGTTATGGTAGTGCATGGGTAGGGACTAGACCAGAAGTGAATGCTGATATGCTGATTTGCTGATGTCATCCTTATCTCACAAGGACTACTGTTCTTGTGAGATAAAGACTTTAAAAATTAGCAGTACATGCAGAACCAAGCACTGCATGTGTGCATATATTTACACCTGCTTGTTCATATAGTTTTCCACATATTCTTTAAAATATTTAAAATATGCACTTAAATGCTATCCTCAACTTGATTTTACCCCCAGAGTGCATGTCTTTAGTGTACAGGAAAGTTTGCATGGAATGCTTTTGTTCATACTTTCTTTTAAACGTACAATCCCCTGGGCAAATACAAAAGCCCATTTGCATGCATAAAACTGCATCTTATGCATGTAAATGTTTAAAAAATTAGACCCCATATGTAGAATAGTTTTGGTGTATGGAAAGCCAGATGCTGTTTTTAAGGATGTTCAAATTTATAATTCCATGCCAAAGGAATAATAAAAACAAAAACTAGCAAGACATTTTTTAAATATTTAAGATCTTGGTTGACTTGGAGGATTTAGATCCAAAACAAAGCCTTGACCTTTTGGAACAAGTTCCTATTTTCTACAATAAAGATGGCAAAAATGAATTTAAAAAACCACAGTATCAGCCATCTGTTGTCACCAGCAAAGTACTTCTTCAGATTCACTGTGAAGACTTATTAGACAAGCAAACACCCCAGATGGTGTCTGGGAGCATTTTAGTAAAAAAAATTAAAAAAAAAAAAAAAAATATATATATATATATATATATATTTTTTTTTAATTTTAGTACAAGTCAGTCTATATACTATACCATATGGATTGCTTTGCCTGAATAATTGATAAGTAATGTATTCAGTTTTGCTTATTTAGAAGATCAATTATCAAGTTTTAGGTGATACTTTCCAGCGCTATGCTTCCTTTCTTAGGTCAGTGAAGAATCTTTAAACACACAAACATATAATGCAAAGTATCTACATAAGCATATTTGCAATGACATAATGTATACAGAACAACAAGAAAAATATTAATTGCTGAGAACTCTGATTAAATGAACTGAAAAAAAAATCAGAGAACTGTGTGTCCACCTGCAACATTTATCAGTCTGTTCAGATCAATGTAATCAACTTTGCCAGAGAGAGAGAGAGATCATACTGTGAATCCTTAGTGAAGATCGTTCAGACTCTTGGGCTCCAGTTGGGTGATAGTTGCTCCAAATTTCCAGTGTCACTGCTGCATTCTTTGCAGCAAAAATAAAGAATTAGTGTGCCTTCTCAAGCTATATCAGCTTGAAAGATCCACTGCAGAAACTCCAACTTCTGAGCGCAAATTGACTAAACATAAAAAAAAAAAAAGAATTACTTGCAAAACAATATTTCAGCTTTTGCAGTGTCATATACTTGTATGTTAGTCATGATAACAGATTTTGGAGCCAATACAATATTGGGCTTTCCACTTAGCATGGAGGTAAGTGCGCAGTTGGATACACATTTTTGAGCCCAAAGGGAACGCAAATGCAATATCTGAATTAGCATGTCTATAAGATGTGTGCAAAATCTGTGCGTAGGGAATAACGCCAATGGCATGCAAATCTTATTTAAATGTGCGAATTAGGTATTAGTACCTGATGCTGTAATGCACGCCAAAACTTTGTGCATCTTTAGCGAGTTTTTTTGCGTTTGAAATTTTGTGCCTGCTTTACACTGATGTTATTGTGCTGGAGCTAGTGGTAGCTGGTGGTTCCTGAGGGTTTCTTGCTTTTTTGTTATTCTAATGGATACCATTTATTTCCTTGTCGTGTTGACCTTTTTCTTGCATCTGTGAGCTAGAACTAGGGCAACCTACATGTAACCCTGCCAACAAAAGAAGACCAGAGGACCATGCAGACCATGCGGAGCAGTCACAGATTAGCAAATGACTTTAATCCTTTAAAAGTTTTATTTAAACCTGTTGATTGCATGTCCAATTCCAGGGACATCAGGATATCCTGGACTTGGACGTCAGTTTCATTGATGCATAACAGTTGGACATTCATTAATTTGGTGTCCATTACTAGAATAATGGATGCCAAAGCCCTCAGCCCCAGGCCTCAAGCCTCAGGCGTCTTTAACTAACAAGGGCCTTTTTAAGAACCCTTTAATTTTGGGTCTGTTTAAAAATGTGTTCGTTTGTATCCCGCCAGCCACACAGCTGTGATAAGCTGAGGATGTGTTTGGTCTAACTGTTAGAAAAACACCTGATTGACCCTTGGTCTGACCCAGTATGGCAATGTCTTATGTTCCTTATGTTATTATGTTTCCAGGTGCCACCCAGAGCCATCCATAGATCCTTCAGGCAGCGTGTTATTCAGCCGTGCACAACTCTCCTAGGATTACCTGTCTGAAGTAGTGCAAAGATACCGTCTCATCTCTAGAGCAATTGAGACTCTGTACAAGGACCTGTGCAATGATATTTATCCTGTCACCTCTCGCAACCATGTGGTCCCTGGGCTGGCGAAACTTCGGTGTGCCTTGCATTCTTTTGTGACAGGAAGTTTCCAGAATATAGTCGGATTGATTTGCAGGATGAATCAGTCCTCAGTCTTGCGGCACTTTGGACAAGTCTTGAGGGCTATGATGAAATGTATGCAACAGTATATTTATTTCCCAGTGGACCTAGGCAACTGCAAAAGATCTGGCATGTATTATTTGACATAGCTAGGATACCCAATGTATTGGGTACAATAGACTGCACACATATTGCACTTATCCCCAGCTCGTAACAGGAGAGTGCATTCCGCAATCAGAAGTCATTCCATTCAATGAATGTGCAGGTGGTTTGTGATGCATGCCAATGGATCCTGAATGTAGTTTCAAGGTTTCTGGGAAGCTGCCACAATTCCTACATCCTTGCTCATTCCTCGCTTGGAACCAATTTTCCCGAAGGGAAATACGGTGATGGTTGATTGCTCTATAAGTACCAGTAGGTATCATAAATCTTGATAGAAAACCAGGATGCAAGGAGGAATGCACAAGTACAAGTTAATTGTTTTATCATAAGTATTTTGGTGATATTGTATTGTTAAAGCAGATGTAGTATAAGATGAGCCAGTTATGTATATGCCATATAAAGTAGTGTATATATGTGCTATTTGGTGTTTTGTCAGTCTGTTTGATGCAATTTTTATTACCTCTTTTATAAGTGATGTTGGCTATGGCTGTAAGCCGTGGTTGCTGACTCTGTTTTTGGCCCAGCAGAGTCAGCAACCACGGCTTTTCTTCTGCAGAAAGACGGTACAACGAGTCACATACCAGCACTAGGTCTGTCATCAAGTGTACATTTAGTGTGCTGAAAGGATGATTCAGATGCTTGGACTGTCAGGTGGGGCCCTACAGTACAGTCCCGAAAAGGTCGCATGCATTGTTATGGCCTGCTGCATGCTACATAACCTCGTGTTGTGCTTTGGGCTGAAAGTGGAGGTCCCTGAAAACTTGCCCCCAGATCTACCTGTACAACCAGCTGTGGAAGCAGACAACACAATGAGAGGCTTGGAGGTTCACCAAAAGGTCATTGCAGAGTATTTCTCATGTAGGTTCTTAGAGGTCTTACATATATAACCCCTCTCCTCTGTTGAAGATATTTCCAATAATCTAAATCCATTCTTTTGTGTTTTCTATTTCAGGACCTCCTGCATGTCGGCCGTCCGATGCCAGTACTCAAAATGGCGCCGATCGCCTTTGCCCTCACTTTGTCACAGGTACGATGGTCGGCCCCTGTGACATATGAGGGCAAAGGCGATCGGCACCATTTTGAATACTGGCAGCAGATCACCTTTGCCCTCACTATGTCACAGGGGCCGATCGTCGGTACCTGTGACAAAGTGAGGGCAAAGGCAATCGGCGCCATTTTGAGTACTGGCATCGGACGGCCAGCGTGCAGGAGGTCACTCCTGGACCCCCGCTGGACTTTGGGCAAGTCTTGTGAGGGTCAGGAGGCCCCCCCCAAGCTGGCCAAAAGTCCCTGGGGGTCCAACGGGGGTCCCAGAGCGACCTCCTGCACTCCGGCCATCTGATGCCAGTACTCAAAATGGCGCTGATAGCCTTTGCCCATACTATGTCACAGGGGCTACCGGTGCCATTGGTCAGCCCCTGTCACATGGTAGGAGCACAAGATGGCGCCGATGACCATGTGACAGGGGCTGACCAATGGCACCGGTAGCCCCTGTGACAAAGGCTATCGGCGCCATGATGAAACCAGTACCGAGGGTGTGAGTGCAGGGGATGGCTCCCGGACTCTCCGCTGGACCACCAGGGAGTTTTGGTAAGTCTTGGGGGGGTCAGGAGGGTGGGGGATTGTAGTTAATTTTAATTTTAGCTGGGACACCAATAGAAATCGCCGTATTAATGCATCGGGGTGCTATACGGCTGAATGCAATGTATCTGCTCCCCGATGAATCCGAATCACGAATGCAACATATGGCATCCCTCTGCACATCCCTAGCAGGTGGATGGTGAGCATATTAGGAATCACAGCTGATTATTCCATCCCCTAAATTGATAAAATAGTGATTGATGGGCACGCTAGTCCATTGACTTCTCTTTCCCCTATAATATTATTGTTGTAAGTAGAAATAATAAGGTTTATTATATCTGTTGTGTAAAATCAATGCATCTTGAATATTACCTTCCTTCCGTCCATCCTTCCATCTTCCTTTTTCCCAGCACTTTGCTATTTGCTATTTCAGATACCTCAAGCACAGAGGAGGAGCAAGAGGAGAAGGAGGAAGAAGAGTCTCTGCCATTACCACTACCTCTACCACACCTGCCACCTCTGCTGTCACCACCACCTCTGTCACCCCCACCACCTTTGCCATCACTGCCACCCTCAACACCACCGCCCCCAACACACCATGGCCCAAGACCACAGCCCCTGCCCATTTCCTGCCCCCATGTCCTGGAAGGACAAGGAGATAGTCATCATTGGGAGGAGTAATAGCCTAGTGGTTAGAGCAGTGGGCTTTGAACCAGGAGACCAGGGTTTGAGTCCCACTGTCGCTCCTTGTGACCTTGGGCAAGTCACTTTACCCTCCATTGCCTCAGGTATAAAAACTTAGATTGTAAGCCCTCTGGGGATTATACATTCAGGTACTGTAGGCATTTGTCTATCCCCAGATCTCTATCTGGGGATAGACAAATGCCTACAGTACCTGAATGTAAACCAATGTGCTATCTCAGATCAAATGTTGGTATATAAAGATAATAAATAAATAAAATAAATCATTGATGATGAGGATCCCTCCACTGATGCTGCATCTGTGACCTGTGATTGGCAGAATCAAGAGGCAGCATCTGATGGCATGCCTGGTGAGGAAGGTAGGCCTGGATCCTGTGCTCACACTGCTTGGATGGCTGGACTGCAGGATGGATACAATGCAAGGGCTCCTGGTGTATGTGGGGGCAAAGCTGGTACAAGGTCAGCAGCAGATTGAAATTCTGTCATTTATAGCAGGAGCTCAATTGCTTATGGTCCTGTCCAGTCCCAGCCAAATAGGCCCCTGCCACCCCACCAGTGATGTTCCTCCTCATCCCCCAGGGACACCATCCCAACCCCCATCCTGTTCTTTTTGTATATTGTACATGACTATGGAATTGGATCGAGGAAGAGTGCTTGATGTCATCTACTTGGATTTCAGCAAAGGTTTTGATATGGTCCTGCACAGGAGGCATGTGAATAAAATGTGAAGCTTAGGAGTGAGTGCCAAGGTGGCGGCCTGGATTGCTAACTGGTTGACTGACAGAAGACAATGTGTGATGGTAATTGGAACTTACTCTGAAGAGAGAGCGGTGTTAATTGGAGTACCACAAGGATCGGTGTTGGGACTGCTCCTGTTCAAAATCTTTGTGAGCGACATTGTGGATGGTATAGAAGGTAAGGTTTGTCTTTTTGCAGATTATACTAAGATCTGCAACAGAGTGGACATGCCGGAAGGAGTGGAGAGAATGAGACTGGATTTAAGGAAGCTGGAAGAGTGGTCAAAGATATGGCAGCTGAGATTCAATGCCAAGAAGTGCAGATTCATCCATATGGGGTGGGAAAATTTGAAAGAACTGTATTTGATGTGGGCTGAAGGGCTGATGTGCACAGAGCAAGAGAGAGACCTTGGGGTGATAGTGTCTAATGATCTGAAATCAGCGAAACAATGTGAGAAGGCGATAGCTAAATCCCGAAGAATGCTGGGCTGCATAGAGAGGAATATCTAGTAAAAGAAAAGAAATGATTATCCCCTTGTACAGGGCCTTGGTGAGGTCTCACCTGGAGTACTGTGTTCATTTCTGGAGACCGTATCTCCAAAGGGATAGAGACAGGATACAGGCGGTCCAGAGAAGGGCAACCAAAAATGTGGATGGTGTTCATAAAATGACTTATGAGGAGAGATTGAAGAACCTAAATATGAATACCCTGGAGGAGAGTAGGAACAGGAGTGATATGATACAGACTTTCAGATACTTGAAAGGTTTTAATGATCCATGGTCAACAACAAACCTTTTCCATTAGAAAAATATCAGTAGAACTAGGGGTCATGATTTGAAACTCCAGGGAGGAAGATTCAGAACCATTGTCAGGAAGTATTTCTTCACGGAGAGGGTGGTGGATGCCTGGAATGCCCTTCCGGAGGAAGTGGTGAAGACTAAAACTGTGAATGATTTCAAAGGGACATTGGATAAACACTGTGGATCTATAAAGGCTAGAGGATGGGAATGAAGAGAAAAGCCATGGATGTGGCTTGCTGGAATGGTGGCTACTACCTGGTGATTATTACCCTTACTCAATAAGCCTTCATACGGTTAATGCAAATCCAACATTGCTCTCTGCTTCAATGGCAAGGGAAAATTTGGAAAAGAAGATTTGAATTCAGACAACAACCAACAAGGACTGAACTACACAGTCTGGGTAAACAAATAAGCATAGGGTAGCTTGCTTATTGCGGTGGTTACTACCCAAAACCAATTAAGCCTGATTCTTCACTTTAAATGCATATACAGCATTGCTCTCTGTTTCAACAGCAGGGGGAAATGTAAAAAAGAGGATTTACATTCAGACAACATCCAACAAGGCATTGATCTGTGCAGTCTGGGTAAACAAGCAACGGGGTAACTTGCTTGATGCGGCGGTTACTACCCTTAACCATTAAGCCTTATGCTTCACTTTTGATGCAACTCCAACATTACTCTCTGCATCAATGGCAGGAGGTGGCAGGAAATTTGAACCAAACAGTTACCAACAAGGGCCCTGAACTTGGTGGTTGGTGAAACAGATAAGTATGGGAAAATAAGTGTGGGAGTTTGCTGGGCAGAATGGATGGGCCGATTGGTCTTTTTCTGTCATCATTTCTATGTTTCTATAGTTGTACATAATTTTATAATTTATACATCAATAATAATTAAGATTTCTAAATTTGATGCATGTCCTGTTGGCTCTCCAGTATTATGACCAGCACCAGCCTCCAGTGCTGTCCCTGTAATGTGCAAGGGCAAAAATACGATGGAATGGGAAGAGGTTAGGGGAGAGGATAATGACAATGGTAATGCCATAGTCGGGTGGGAATTTGGAAAGGGGTAGATGAAGATAGCAGGTGAGGGATATGGGTATCTAGGAAGCGATGTCTAGGGGTTGGGGGAAGAGGGAAGAAAAGGGAAAATATGTGAGGTTATGCCACTATGTCCTGTGTTTTTATTTGCAGGTTTCCCATGCTTGGGGAAATGCTTAATCCTAGCTGAATAAAACATAGAAAAGTATGGAACACAACTTTAAAACACTAGAATATTGAGAGACATTGCAGCCTTTAAAAAACACAATACTATTTTAATGCAAAACAAAGAACTAGAGAATGTCACTGTGGGTTCAGTGATGTTAAGGCTTTGGTTAAGTCCTCCAAGGCCACAACCAGTTGGCCCACCAGTGCAGTGCGTTAGGGATGTGAATCGTTTTAGGACGATTAAAATTATCGTCCGATAATTTTAATATCGTCTTAAACCGTTATGGAACACAATACAATACAGATTCTAACGATTTATCGTTATAAATCGTTAGAATCGTGAGCCGGCACACTAAAACCCCCTAAAACCCACCCCCGACCCTTTAAATTAAATCTCCCACCCTCCCGAACCCCCCCCAAATAACTTAAATAACCTGCGGGTCCAGCGGCGGTCCGGAACGGCAGCGGTCCGGAACGGGCTCCTGCTCCTGCATCTTGTCGTCTTCGGCCGGCGCCATTTTCCAAAATGGCGCCGAAAAATGGCGGCGGCCATAGACGAAAAAGATTGGACGGCAGGAGGTCCTTCCGGACCCCCGCTGGACTTTTGGCAAGTCTCGTGGGGGTCAGGAGGCCCCCCACAAGCTGGCCAAAAGTTCCTGGAGGTCCAGCGGGGGTCAGGGAGCGATTTCCCGCCGCGAATCGTTTTCGTACGGAAAATGGCGCCGGCCATACACGTATGGCCGGCGCCATTTTCCATACGGAAAATGGCGCCGGCAGGAGATCGACTGCAGGAGGTCGTTCAGCGAGGGTTCCGGCGCCTCGCTGAACGACCTCCTGCAGTCGATCTCCTGCCGGCGCCATTTTCCGTACGGAAAATGGCGCCGGCCATACGCGTATGGCCGGCGCCATTTTCCGTACGAAAACGATTCGCGGCGGGAAATCGCTCCCTGACCCCCGCTGGACCTCCAGGAACTTTTGGCCAGCTTGTGGGGGGCCTCCTGACCCCCACGAGACTTGCCAAAAGTCCAGCGGGGGTCCGGAAGGACCTCCTGCCGTCCAATCTTTTTCGTCTATGGCCGCCGCCATTTTTCGGCGCCATTTTGGAAAATGGCGCCGGCCGAAGACGACAAGATGCAGGAGCAGGAGCCCGTTCCGGACCGCTGCCGTTCCGGACCGCCGCTGGACCCGCAGGTTATTTAAGTTATTTGGGGGTGGGGGATTTAATTTAAAGGGTTGGGGGTGGGTTTTAGGGGGTTTTAATGTGCCGGTTTTTCGATTTTTCGATTTTTCGATTTTTAACGATTTTTCACGATTTTTCACGATATTTTACCCCCCCAAACGGCAACAATACGATTCCCTCCCCCTCCCAGCCGAAATCGATCGTTAAGACGATCGAGGACACGATTCACATCCCTACAGTGCGTTACCATGCTGCATTTGCTGAAGGACCGAGTGGATTGCAGTTCAGCCCTCAGCAGCAGCAGTGTTGTGACCTTGCTGCCATTCAGTCAGGTCAGTCACCATGTTGTTGGCCAGCTCATCCAGGCAAATGTTGGGCATTCCAACCACTTCCTCCTGCTGCTGTACTAGAGCCCCTGTAGTCTCCACTGACTGTGTTTCAGGGGGGGTCCTCCTGCACCCTTCTGCAAGCTGGGTCTCATTTACCAGTTCGCTCTCAGTGGGAGGGTGCTCATCTGTAATGTCAGGGACATGAATTCTGGCATGGAAGGAGAATCTGAACATCCTTCCACACTGTCATCCATTTTCTGAGTGGTCACATTGTTTGCTGCTGCAGCAGCAGGAATGGATAAAATGGTCAATAATTAGTTATGTTGATCACCCAAGCACCAGAAAAAGAAAAAAACAATGCAACATGGTAGTCAGTTCAAACATTGTACCTTCTGGTCACCCTGAGTCACACCCGTTGGGTGCAGACACTCCATCCACCGCCTCTGGGTGCAGAGTTGAAAGGATCAGCTCCTTCAAGGGAGTCAATGTCAGAGTAAAAGCAGGTCCACCAACTGTCCATTTTTGTGAAGCCACAATTTTTCACGCTTTCTCCTTCACCTCCCTGCAGGTGTCACACCAACAGTGCTGAATTTGCTTAATATCCTGTGTCTGACCTCTCATGCAATCCACATCCAGATTTGCCTCCTAGTCAATGCAGAAGACTTGGATTTGAAGAGTGCCCTATAGTTCTTGCAGATGTTCTGGCACAGCTTCTCCTTCTTTGCATCAGAGAAGTGCACATCAAGTACATGCTTCTGTGGAGTTTGGAGACCACTTTCCTGCCAGCTCTTCCCCTCAAAGTTCTCTGTCTGTCATCCTGAGACAACATTTGTTTTCTTCCACTGAGCTGTCCGTCCACTTGACCATCAGCATTTTGACTGTTGTTCCCCATTTCACTTGCTTGCTGCTGAAACAGAGACAGGAAACAAAAGTGTTGTAGACCAGTTATTAGCAATTTCAAGAAGAGCAATGACACATGAGAAAACAGAAATGACAGATAGGAAAAATGAATACAGAGAGAGAAAGGCAGGCCTTCCAGAGAACATGGACAGAGAGAGAAAGGCCAGAAAGAAAAACAGAGCATGGACAGATAGAAAAATAGACTATAGGAAGGACAAAGATAGGTCTTCCAGAGAACATGGACACAGAGAGAAAGGCCAGAAAGAAAAACAGACTCTAGGAAGGACAAAGATAGGTCTTCCAGAGAACATAGACAGAGAGAGAAAGGCCAGAAAGAAAAACAGACTCTAGGAAGGACAAAGATAGGTCTTCCAGAGAACATAGACGGAGAGAGAAAGGCCAGAAAGAAAAACAGACTCTAGGAAGGACAAAGACACAGGCCTTCCAGAGAGCATGGACAGTGAGAGAAAGGCCTCCCAGAATTACAAAGGCTTCCCTGGAAGCAAGAAAAAGGCAGGCTTTAAAGGCATCAAAATATGAACTGGCTGTCATATAAGGATTGGGTGTCCTTTAAGAAAAAGGCTTGTTTACAGATGTCCTTAACTAATATTCTACTGCAGTACAAGGACAGTGCATCACTATATCAATTTCCAGGGGCGGGAATGCAAAGATGTCCAAAAACTGAATAAGAATGTTGGTGCCATGAGGCGGGCTGCCTACCATTTAGAAAGCATTTCCGAAATCGGAACGTCCTTGCATCCCAGCCCCCTGATGTCAATTTAGTGACACCCAATTCTTGGACATTGGTCTTTCAGTATTATAAACGTTCAATCATAAGACATCGATTGGTGGGGCACATTTTTATTGACATCCGATTATTGGATGTCCTGAGCAGTGGTTGGCAGATGGACACACAGGAATTGGACGTCTATAGAAACCATTTGTGGACGTCCATTTACTACATGCCAAGAAAAAAAATACTTAGTATGAAATAAAAATTTAAATAAGTAGAAAGAAAACATGAAGATGCTCATCCAGGAACTGGAACATCCATAAAGACATTCTACCATTCGATGGCTGATAATAGAGCATTGATAACTCATTAAGGGATGAAGACTTGGGCATTGGTAAATTTGTTTCCAGGAGCCGGAATGTAAAGGCACTGAAAAAAGTTAGATAATGAATAGTGGACAGGTGGCCACTGGGTATTTAGAAAACATTCTTATCTACTTTTTCAATATCCTTGCATCTCGGGCCCCTGATATCGATTTAGCAATGCCTCATTCTTGGACGTTGATCCTTCAATCCGTGTTATACATGCTCTATCATCAGACATCCATTTACTACACGTCGATAAAAAAATATATAGAAAACGTAAATAAGTAGAAAGCATCCACCGCTTACATTTGGAAAATGAAGGAAATGAAGAGATTAAATAAAGTACAAGTTGTGTGAATTCAAGGGACCAGTCACACCAGTTTGTAGCCAGTAGAGGTCCAATTGAATTCAGCATAAAAGGAAAGTTTGCTTCGTGGTGGCAATTTATATACCCTGCAGATAGGATTATAGTATGCTTACAAATAGGATTATGACCCACTTCCTGATGTCACAGTAGGGGAGAAAAGCCGGTTTCAAATATTGGCTTTCTAATTAAAATATCATTTATTTTG
The DNA here is from genome assembly GCF_901001135.1 of Rhinatrema bivittatum. Taxonomy (NCBI): domain Eukaryota; kingdom Metazoa; phylum Chordata; class Amphibia; order Gymnophiona; family Rhinatrematidae; genus Rhinatrema; species Rhinatrema bivittatum. The sequence goes on along the minus strand of NC_042620.1, from coordinate 228,898,398 downwards.
TAGTTGAACAATTATATTATGCTTGACAAAAGCCTTTTTGACAGGTATACGCAGACTGAATGCACTCACAATGCAATATTGAACATCTGATGCAATAAAATGTATGGTGCTACCCATGCTCCGTTTCAAGCTATGAGTGCCTTTTTCGCACGCTTTTCATTTCTGATTAATTTAAATATTGCATGTTCAGTACCGGTGATAAATTGTGCACACATTAAAACTGTGTGCATGCCTAATGAATGCATTTTCTCTGCATGTCTTTTACTGCATCGGCCCCTGTATTTTTAAAGTAGCTAGTACAATAAATTGAAATTACAATAGCATTTTTTGCCAAATATTATTTAAAACAAAAGCAGTTAAATGTCACATAATAAGCAGGAAATTCCATTCTTGGTTCACAAAAGTTTTACTAATTAATATTTTTTCTAATTAATATTTTTTCTGTAAATGTATATTGCTTACCTTTGCAACCTTCTAACAACGTGTTATAGTTTTAAAGTTATTGTATTGATAGTATCATGACCCCTCCAGCATAAGTGTTCTTCTTAAGATATCTTTATGAATATAGTTGCCTAAGTAACTCTTATACTCCCTGTTCTCATATACATATATATCTCTTGTATTTTTATTGTATAGTTCTATTTATTACAATTATATCTTCTGTATATTTGTTTTCCACATTGTTCTACTGTTCTTTGTAAGGGGCTTTGCCCATAAGTTATTAGTTGTATGTAAACCGATACGATGTGCAAACGGCTATCGGTATATAAGAAACTTCAAATAAATAAATAAATAAATAAAAGTAAAGAATTAGGGTCCCTTCTCATACTATACTAGCTTGCGAGATCCATGGCAGCACTTCCGGCCTCTAGTGAGCACTAACCGACTAGTCATCAGAAGGAGACTTCCTAGAACTGTGATGGCAAACTCCGGTCCTCGAGTGCCACAAACAGGCCAGGTTTTCAGGATATCCACAATGAATATGCATGAGATAAATTTGTATACAATGCAGGCAGTGCATACAAATCTTTCTCATGCATATTCATTGTTTATATCCTGAAAACCAGACCTGTCTGTGGCACTCGAGAACTGGAGTTCACCATTTCTATCATAGAAGACTCTGCAAACTTTATTCAGTTCTTAAAGGGACCTCAGCATTTTTATTAAACTCCAAGCGCAGGAAAATTATAATAAAGATTACATTAGCACGTGTGATTTCAGATCAGAACTGGGATAATTCTATGCTAAATATTCTGAGAATTACCTTGGACCTATGGCCAATTGAAGAAACAGAATAAAAGGAAATATTGTGGCATGTCCAGCTCCAGTGATTTTCCTTGAGAAAAAAATGTAAAACGTTTTCCCCCCATTGGAAATACTGGCTGCTATTTGATCAAAAAAGAAGTCAGTTAGATTTCCTCTTGCTCAAGATGGAATAAATATATTTGTGATACAGACCTCAGGAAGGCAAATAAAAAACAGATATATAGGTGGGATAAAAATCCTGATAATTGACTGTATAAGTGGATTCACCTGCTGGCTCCAAATTTCTTTATTCAAGCAACGGTAAACTTTCGAAGAGTTTGAAAACACATAAATGACAATAAAATATCCCCTTTTACAACAGTAAAAATTTTAGAACAAAATATTTGGTTGCTGTATGCCTCCTGGAGACTAAAACTGCTGGGAGTGAATCAACCCATATAATGACAAAGCAGAAATATAGTTACACAGCACTGCTTGTGAAAACAAAAGCAGTAACATAAGGCTATCTTTCAAAAATAGGAAATATTTCCATAACTCATTTATATAATAGAAAGGATGAGAGATTATTTCCTTGGCAGATCAGTGTCATGAAGTATTTAATATTGTTTTTGAGCCATTGTTTTGCTGGTGACTTTATTGTTCTTCCTTCTTACACTCTACAGGGAATCCTGCAAAATCAGACATTTGTGTGATTATGACATTTTTAACAAGCAAACAATAAACATCCTAATCAGATCTTAAGAAATTCAAAACAGATTAGCCTTCCAAGTTACTGATTCTTTGCCCCATCATGTGGGAATCATTACAAGTACTTATCAATGCACACAGTCAAAAGACCATAACATTAGCGCCCCTCCTGCTTTCATACATAACATCCAATTAAAGTTTACAAATACTCAGTGCTGAAATATCCTGCTTGATTGTTTGCCTTTAGCTGTCAGTGAAAAGAACTGTATTGCTTTCTAAATAGCCTCAAGGGCTAAGTACAAAGAAATGCTATAACAATAAACTAGACAATGTTGTATTCTCAAATGTCTCTATGCTAAAAAAAAAAAAAATGTTAGAAGGGGTCTTCTATTTGCAAAGCCTACAGTTGAGCCTTTCACATCCTTTCAGCCTATTTTACAGATAGTCAGAGCTATACCTATTTCTCTGCTGGTCCCAGAGGTGCCTTTAAGGGCACAGAATGTCATTTTGGTTCTTCCTTCCTCTTCTGCTATCAGAATCTCAGATGAGTTGGAACTGTCTGATAATCAATCGTAATGGAAGGATGTGCAAGATTGTAATATAATTGCACAAGTAAGTATTGACAAAAGCCTGGAATTCCTGCTACATGCATGAACAGAATTCCAGATTAACAGCTGCTGCCTGCACATGTAGCTAATACCTTGATCCTAAACTAGTCCATGTGTTTTTCCTTCTGCAACTCTGAATAACACACAGAACAGGGAGATTTGCAATGGCAATGCAATCAAAGTAATCACAGTCACACAGGTACATGTGACCCATCAGGCAGTTTCTGTGATTTCAGACACTTCCTTCTACATTATAGAAAGGTCTAGAGTTACTGCAGAAGGGCTGACCAAATCAGAGAGAGAAGCATGGAAGCCAAAGATGCCAGAAGTCCTGACTATGGAATTAAGAATGCTATATAATTACAATGGAAAAATAATCAGAACAAAATATGGAAAACCTATTCTGAAGGTAAAGAAGATATTTAAGCAGATTTATAGGTAATGCCTGTAGGAAATAATACTTTTTACAGCATTGGGAAAAAAAAAGGATTGGTAAGCTTATCACAAATTCTAAGCATTACTAGAGCATTAAAGGGAATATTTTGAGAAAGAATGCAGGGACTGTAAAAGCTCAAATATAAATGGTTTACACTGTAATCGGTAGATACTGCTGGGAGAAGTATGCAAATATGTCTTCTAATTATCTGGCAGTAGAAACAGAGTGGAAGCTGAAGCTTGGACAGTGCTGAAATTCATTGCCAGAGGAGGTGGTGAAAGCTATTAGTGTAGCTGCATTTAAAAATCCATTAACCATTATTAAGTTATCATTGCAAACTTCCATTGCTTATTCTGCGGATTAGCACCTTGGAATCTATCTACCCCTTGGGATCCTGCCAGATACTTGTGACCTGGCTTGGCCACTGTGGGAAACAGGATTCTGGGCTTGATGGACCTTTGGTCTGACTCAGTATGGCAAATCTTATATCCTCTGGAAGCCTTGTCTGGGGCTGCTGGGAATAGTAGGCAAATCAGCCTTTCAGTTCTTTGGTGTTGGAAACAGTGTGGGGGCTGTGGAAACTAAAACCTTGGCAGTTAACAGTTTCCCCTGGAGTTCTTTACTGGTGCTGCTGGGAAAATATGCAAATGAGCCTTTAGGTCTCTTGCTGTTAAAAAAGGGCAGAGGATGTGAAACTGAGCCTAGATGGCTTGCAGTGCCCTCTGGAGACATCTGCTGATGCTCCTGGAAAAACTATGTAATGAGACTTCTGGATCTCTACTGCTGAAAACAGTGTGGGGATTGTGAAATCTGAAATCTAGACAGCCTTATAATATCATCTAGTGCTCTCTGGTGGGAAAAATATACAGATGAGTTTTTAAATTCTTTGCTATTAAAAATAAAGTACAGGGGCTATAAAAACTGAACCTAGATAGCTTACAGAGTCCTCTGCTGAAGCTACTAATAAAGGTATGCAAATGTGCCTTTCCAGTTCTTTATTGCTAGAAATAGTGTGGGGACTACAAAAGCTGAAACATAGATGTATCAAGATGATCTCTGGAGTCCTCTGATAAGGCTGCTGGGTAAACTATTAGGGATGTGAATCGTGTCCTCGATCGTCTTAACGATCGATTTCGGCTGGGAGGGGGAGGGAATCGTATTGTTGCCGTTTGGGGGGGTAAAATATCGTGAAAAATCGTTAAAAATCGTGAAAAATCGAAAAATCGAAAAACCGGCACATTAAAACCCCCTAAAACCCACCCCCGACCCTTTAAATTAAATCCCCCACCCTCCCGAACCCCCCCCCAAATAACTTAAATAACCTGCGGGTCCAGCGGCGGTCCGGAACGGCAGCGGTCCGGAACGGGCTCCTGCTCTGAATCTTGTCGTCTTCAGCCGGCGCCATTTTCCAAAATGGCGCCGAAAAATGGCGGCGGCCATAGACGAAAAAGATTGGACGGCAGGAGGGTCCTTCCGGACCCCCGCTGGACTTTTGGCAAGTCTCGTGGGGGTCAGGAGGCCCCCCACAAGCTGGCCAAAAGTTCCTGGAGGTCCAGCGGGGGTCAGGGAGCGATTTCCCGCCGCGAATCGTTTTCGTACGGAAAATGGTGCCGGCAGGAGATCGACTGCAGGAGGTCGTTCAGCGAGGCGCCGGAACCCTCGCTGAACGACCTCCTGCAGTCGATCTCCTGCCGGCGCCATTTTCCGTACGGAAAATGGCACCGGCCATACGCGTATGGCCGGCGCCATTTTCCGTACGAAAACGATTCGCGGCGGGAAATCGCTCCCTGACCCCCGCTGGACCTCCAGGAACTTTTGGCCAGCTTGTGGGGGGCCTCCTGACCCCCACGAGACTTGCCAAAAGTCCAGCGGGGGTCCGGAAGGACCTCCTGCCGTCCAATCTTTTTCGTCTATGGCCGCCGCCATTTTTCGGCGCCATTTTGGAAAATGGCGCCGGCTGAAGACGACAAGATTCAGAGCAGGAGCCCGTTCCGGACCGCTGCCGTTCCGGACCGCCGCTGGACCCGCAGGTTATTTAAGTTATTTGGGGGGGGGTTCGGGAGGGTGGGGGATTTAATTTAAAGGGTCGGGGGTGGGTTTTAGGGGGTTTTAGTGTGCCGGCTCACGATTCTAACGATTTATAACGATAAATCGTTAGAATCTGTATTGTATTGTGTTCCATAACGGTTTAAGACGATATTAAAATTATCGGACGATAATTTTAATCGTCCTAAAACGATTCACATCCCTATAAACTATACAACTGAGTTTTTCAGTTCTCTGCTGCTGGAAACAGTATAGGGGTTGTAGAAGAATAAGCCTAGACAACTCACAGTATCCTATTGAGTCACCTGCTGGGACTGCTGGGAGAAGTATGCAGATGAGCCTTTCAGACAGACGGATACCACTTTCTTCTAAGCACATTAAATATCTAGGTCATACCAAAATTAAAAGGTCGATGCAATATCGATACAGGGAAAATGGGCGTTCATGATTGAGCACCCACTCTTCTAACGCATGCTGATTAACCTCTCCAGAGCACCTGATTTAATATTAAATTTGGCTGCCATGGTAAAAAGGAGGCACTAGGGGAAATTGTGTGCCCCTAGCACCTCCTCATCAGCAGGTGCCCAGGAGAAGTGGCTGTCAGTGGGTTAGGAAAATGAACGCTTGTTAATTGAGCATCCCTTTTCCTAACATGATCACTGGCACACTTTTTACACATTGTTTTAAAGGTTTTCCTTCTTATTGTTCCTCCAAATTAATATTGACACGATATTAAGTCAGAGGAAGTACTGAAAAGCAGTATTTTCTAGGGATGTGCATTCATCCTGGTTCGGGAGCCCAAAACCCGAAGGAAGTTTTCCCGAAATTTCAGGAAAAAATTGTTTTTGGGGTTAGTGCACGCTAATGAAAAAATATTAGTATGCACTAAAACAAAATTCCGGTCTCCCCGAATTTTAAAGGTCCGAACCGAGGGAAATACGAAATTTGCTGCGGTGGGCCAAAAACTGGTTTGGGCTTCGCACATCCCTAGTATTTTCTGCTTTCCTGTACACTTTTTGGGCTGCTCAAAAATTAATGCCTGCTCCGGGCAAGCATTCATTTCTGAGGGTTAAAATGTGTGCTTTGGGCGCACATTTGTTTTTGCATTGGTGGAAAATAGCTAATAGTCTCATCAACATATATTTGCATGTGATGAGCGCTAATAGCTTTGCTGAGGATTGGATGCGTGTTTTGGATATGCTAATCCCCTTATAGCATAAGGGGTTGTGGATGCACACCCAAAATGCACGTCCAACCATGGGTTAACAAGTGAGCTCAGCTGAGCACACTGTATTGCATCAGCCTGTAAGTGTTTCAGTTTCATTTTCTTTCCTAGTTTCATTCTGTAATTCACTAATGATGAGAGTGACTAGGATGATGAATGGTTTCACACATTTTGGTAAGAAATTAAATGTGTATCTTTATAGTTTTGACATCAGACATGAGATCACAAAAGGATATTGCTGGACTTCATATACAGTTTTCTGAATTTTAGAGATTTGCAAGTGGTTAAATGGCACATTATGGTCAAGATGAAGAGCCAGTGAAAGGGTATTAAGCATGGTTTAATGGAACAAAGTCAGCATGGCTTTACCCAAGACAAGTCTTGCTTCACAAATCTGCTTCACTTTTTTGAAGGAGTTAAACATGTGGATAAAGGTGAACCTGTAGATGTAGTGTACTTGGATTTTTAGAAGGTATCTGACAAAGTTCCTCATGAGAGGCTTCTAGGAAAAATAAAAAGTCATGGGATAGGTGACAATGTCCTTTCATGGATTACAAACTGGTTAAAAGACAGGAAACAGAGAGTAGGATTAAATGGACAATTTTCTCAGTGGAAGGGAATGGGCAGTGGAGTGCCTCAGGGATCTGTATTGGGACCCTTACTTTTCAATATATTTATAAATGATCTGGAAAGAAATATGACAAGTGAGGTAATCAAATTTGCAGATGATACAAAATTGTTCAGAGTAGTTAAATCACAAGCAGATTCTGATAAATTGCAGGAAGACCTTGAGAGGCTGGAAAATTGGGCATCAAAATGGCAGATGAAATTTAATGTGGACATTAAATGTCCACATTAAATTAGATCCCCTAGATAGATACACACTAGACCAAATATCCTTCATGAACAATGGATCTCCATACTACCTTCAAGTTCTGAATAAGAGCCTCCCATGATTCTTACTGTTTATACTATTTAAACATTACGTTCCTTAGGCCTTTTCTTTCTAGCAGTTCAAGCTTCCAAGTTTACTAACCTTGTTATATGTAACTTTCTTCTTCCTGTTCTACTTATGGTTTTAGTTACAATTCCCCTATTCGATGTAAACCGATCTGATATGGTCTTCAATCATGAAGGTCGGTATAGAAAAGTGTTAAATAAAAATAAAAAAAGTGCAAGGTGATGCATATAGGGAAAAATAACCCATGCTCTAGTTACACAATGTTAGGTTCCATATTAGGTGCTACTACCCAAGAAAGACATCTAGGCATCATAGTGGATAACACACTGAAATCATCGGTTCAGGGTGCTGCAGCAGTCAAAAAAGCAAACAGAATGTTGGGAATTATTAGAAAGAGAATGGTGAATAAAACGGAAAATGTCATAATGCCTCTGTATCGCTCCATGGTGAGACCGCACCTTGAATACTGTGTACAATTCTGGTCGCCGCATCTCAAAAAAGATATAATCGCGATGGAGAAGGTACAGAGAAGGGTGACCAAAATGATAAAAGGAATGGAACAGCTCCCCTATGAGGAAAGACTGAATAGGTTAGGACTTTTCAGCTTGGAGAAGAAACGGCTGAGGAGGGATATGATAGAGGTGTTTAAAATCATGAGAGGTCTAGAACGGGTAGATGTGAATTGGTTATTTACTCTTTCAGATAATAGAAATATTAGGGGGCATTCCATGAAGTTAGCATGTGGCACATTTAAAACTAATTGGAGAAAGTTATTTTTCACTCAACGCACAAACTCTGGAATTTGTTGCCAGAAGATGTGGTTAGTGCAGTTATTATAGCTGTGCTAAAAAATGATTGGATAAGTTCTTGGAGGAGAATTCCATTACCTGCTATTAATTAAGTTGACTTAGATAATAACCACCGCTATTACTAGCAACAGTAACATGGAATAGACTTAGGTTTTGGGTACTTGCCAGGTTCTTATGGCCTGGATTGGCCACTGTTGGAAACAGGATGCTGGGCTTGATGGACCTTTGGTCTGACCCAGTATGGCATGTTCTTATGTTCTTATGTTCTTACTCTAGGCAGCCATTTGTATTGACCCTCCCCCCATGACTGAATTATTGGTGATAGTTCTGTGTCTTTCATCATTGACAAACTAGGCTCTTGCCAACAGTCCCAGGCTACCTACGGTGATCTTCATCCACCAGCAGGATGGGCTCTGCTGGCAACCCTGGCCTCCTTTCACAATCTAAGGCTACCAACAGGATGGGATCATCCAGTGGCCCTGAGCTTCCTCCAGTGCTTTTTGGCTGCTGGTGGGATGGGCTCTTCTGGTAGCCCCAGGTCTTTTCCCATGATCTTCAGCCATTGGCAGAATGATATCTACCAACAACACCTTGCCTCCTCTGGTACTCTTCAGCAAATGGTGGAATAGAATCTATTTGTAGCCTCATACCTTCTTCCATGATCTTTGGCCACCAGTGGGATGGGATATGCTGGCACATCACAGGCTTCATGTGATCTTCGACCACAGGCAGAATGGCTTCCACTGGGGGCTTCAGGCTTCCTCTGATCCTCTTTGGCTGCCAGCAGGATGGGCTCTGTCAGTGATCCTGCTGCTTCTTCTTTGATCCTTGGTTGCCAGCAGGATGGGTTCCACTGATAGCCCCAGGCCTCCTCCTATGATCTATGATCACCAGCAGTAGAGTCTCCAATGTTTGCTCCAGGCTTCCTTTGTCCTTCTATGGCCACAGTGGGATGGACTCCACCAGTGGTCATGGGCCTCCTTCCATATTGTCACTCCCCATTCCTCCAAGAATTTATGGCTCTTTAATGACTGGCTAGTTTGCCTAATGAAAGCACTAGCCAGTGCCATATGGAAAATGGTGTAGACCATCCATTGTCCCTTCCATGTATCAGGGGCTGCACAAGAGCACTTGTAGCTCTTATCACATGTTAAAGGCAAGGAGTGACTGGCACCATTTTGAATAAGGGCAGCCAGCAGCACAGGAGCAGGAAATCACTCTTGGATACCCCACTAGACTACCGGGAATTTGTAGTGCGTACTGGGGGGGGGGGGGGTGGCAGCGTTAGTAGGGGGTGGGGTGCACAGTTGGAGGGCTGCATAGGAAAATCTGGAAGGCTGGTTCTCAAAGCCAAATTTAGGCTTTTAAGTAAAAAGCTTAATTCTAGAACCTCCATCGTAGCATTCTCAGAGATACTCCTTATTCTGTGCACAGGTCTCCAGAGGCAGGAAGAGCTCCAGAGTCTCAATGCATGCACGATACAATGATGCAGGGAAGATGGATTCAGTTTTGTTATGAACTGGGCAACCTTTTGTGGAAGGGGGAATCATTTCTGAAAGGATGGGCTCCACCTTAATCAGGATGGAATCAGACTTCTGGCACTAAACTTTAAAAAGGAGATAAAGCAGCTTTTAAACTAGATCAAGGGGAAAGCCGTCAGCTGCTCAGCAGTGCATGGTTCAGAGGGAAGTATCCTCAAAGGATATTAATGAAAAGGAGAGTTAGCGAATCCAAAAAGAGAGGCTCCAGTGAAAGCAAAAATAGTCAATGTGCCTATAAGTGAAGAATCACCTGAGCCAAAGAATTCTAAATTATCTCTATCAACTGAAAAGCAGATTATTAATACAAACAAAAGCACATTTTGCCGTGTCTGTATGCCAATTCCAGAAGTCTAATAAGTAAGATGGAAGAGTCAGAGTGTATAGCAATGAATGATGGGATAGACATAATTGTCATCTCAGAGACCTCGTGGAAGGAGGATAATTAATGGGACAGTGTAATACCAGAGTACAAATTATTTCACAATGATAAAGAGGATCAACTTAATGGAGGTTTTTTGCTTTATGTCTGAGATGGCATAGAGTCCAACAGGATAAAGATCCTGCAAGAGACTAAATTCACAGAGAATCTTTATGGGTAGAAATTCCAAGTGTTGGTGATGAGTATAAAAATAGGAGTATTTTACCATCCACCTGGTCAGAGTTATAAGATGGATGATGAAATGCTAAGAGAAATTATGGAATCTAACCAATTTGACAATGCAGTAATACTGGGAGATTTCAATTACCCAAGTATTGATTAGGTAAATATAACATCAGGATGTGCTAGAAAGATAAAGTTCCTGAATAGAATAAATGACCAGGGATGTGAATCGGGCTTCAGACGATTGAAAATATCATCATCGTCAGAAATCGGGGGCTCCCCCGAAACGATAGGAAAACCCCACGATATTGATTGTGGGGATTCTCTTATCGTTTTGGGGGCGGGCGTGAAAAACGGCACACAAAAATAACCCCTAAACCCACCCCAACCTTTTAAAACTAATCCCTTTGCTTCCCCCACCCTCCCGACCCCCCCAAAACATTTTACAGGTACCTGGTGGTCCGGTGGGGGTCCCAGGAGCGATCTTCCGCTCTCGTGCCATCGGCTGCCACTAATCAAAATGGCGCCAATGGCCTTTGCTCTTACCATGTGACAGGGTATCCGTGCCATTGGCCGGCCCCTGTCATATGGAGGGAGCACTGGATGGCCGGCACCATCTTTAAAAATGGTGCGGGCCATCCAGTGCTCCTGCCATGTGACAGGGGCCTGCCAATGGTGGGCAGGGCATTGTAACTGACTAATTCCATCATAACAGATGTAGATGGAGTGGGAGACCATTATCAACAGACAAGAAGGAGAATTCTCTTTTCCTGCTATGGCAGGTAACCACATCAATGACCTATTTGGAGAAATCCTCAAAGAGCTTGGCCTTCATCCTTCCCAAAGTGCCATGAATGGGCCCAATAGTAATCAATTTTATAAAAGGGGGGTTTCAAATAATGATGTGTAGTAAAGGTTTATTTTCAGATCATTGTACAGCACCTTTCTATGACCTATATGAAAGTAGGAATATTTTATCTAATGACCCATTCACTCTTATTAAAGTATGGATCATGATAAAAGGCTATCCGCCTGTATTGACTGATGAGGAAAAGATTCAGAGTACATTTATTTATTTATTTGTTTATTTAATAGTTTTTATATACCAACTTTTCATGCAAACTTATCAAATTGGTTTACAGTATTTAGCAAATATTCATTTAAAAATATTTGTATTTCCAAAGAAGAAAGGAAGAAAATACATTTTTTCATAATATAAATAATTAACATAACTAACTAAATAGTAGGCTAAATAATCAAAATTTAAACACTTAGGGGGTCATTTACCAGATGGATCGCACGCGATAAGTCCCTTATCGCTTGCGATACCAAGATGGGGGCAGAGTTGGCCCCGGAAGAGGAGGAGTCGGGCGTCACCAGGGCTGACTCTGCGAAGACGCCACGGACGACGAAAAGGTAAGGGCCTTTTGGCATCCTATTTCATGCCCAATAGCTGCACCTTCTATGGTGGTGCTATTGGGTGCAAAACCGGCTGCGATCGCACTTCAGCGATCGCAGCCGGTTTTGCACCCTCAAGAATCACCAGTTGTTCTGGTGATTCTTGAGGGTGTGTGGAAGTGAAGTGAAGAGGTTAGCCATTCAATATTTTCATTGTAGAGGGTTTTGTGAATTAGTGACAAGATTTTATGCTTGGCCCTGTATTTGACCGGCAGCCAATGAAGTTCTTTTAATATTGGGTGATATGTTCGGATCTTCTAGTACCTGTCAAGAGTCTAGCTGCAGTGTTCTGCAGAAGGTGCAATGGTCATATTTGCAGGAAGGCCTAAGAATAGTGAGTTGCAATAGTCTAATCTTGATAAGACAAGTGCCTGTAAAACAGTTCTAAAGTCTTTTGGGAATAGGAGGGGTTTTAATATTTTGAATATGTTTAATTTGAAGTAATCATTGCTTTTGATTTTTTTAACACAGGATTTCATAGAGAATTTGCAATCTATATGAATCCCTAGTTCTCGTACTTCTCGGGAGACAGGGTAGTTTTTGGCAGCTTCTTGAATTTCAAGTTCTTTTGCCTTGATTAATTTAGCTGACATGTATAGGATTTCAGTTTTTTTAGTATTTAGGGAAAGATTCAATTGGGTTAATACCTTTTCAATGACGGATTGGTATATGTCCCAGAGCTTAAGAGTTTGGTCAATAGATTTTTGGATCGGTATTAAAATGTGAACGTCATCGGCATAGATAAAATGTGCTAGACCGAGGCCTGATAGAATTCTGCATAAAGGGAGCATATAGATATTAAAAAGTGTAGAGGATAGAGAGGATCCCTGGGGTACTCCAAAGTTGAGATCTATAGGATGTGATTCGTTATCAAGAAATTTTACTTTGAAGGTTCTATTTTTTAGGTAAGAGCTAAACCATTTGAGCACGGAGTCTTTAATTCCTATTTTGTTTAGTCTGTCAAGGAGGATATTATGATTAACTGTATCAAAGGCTGCTGAGATGTCTAGCAAGATCAGGAAGTAAGATTGGCTGTTATCGGTTCCTCTTAGGATGATATCTTGTAGTGAAGTTAAAATGGTCTGTGTACTAAAATATTTTCTAAATCCATGTTGTGCTGGATACAGGGTACTATGTTTTTCAAGATAATCTGTTAGTTGATTGTTAATTACTTTCTCAAGAATTTTTGATATACAAGGTAAATTAGAAATGGGTCTTAGGTTTGAAAGATCATATGAGTTGGCTTGTGTTTTTTTTTGTGATTGGTTTTACTATTGTGGATTTTAAAGTGTGTGGGACATTAGCTTCGGTTATGGACAGGTTAATTATATCGACAATAGGTTTAGAGACTATAAAGGTGATTGTTTTTAATAGTTTAGTTGGAATATGGTCAACTGGGTGGGCAGCTGGGTTCATTTTTCTAATTATACCTTTGATTTCAAGGGATGAAACTGTGTCAAAGGAGATTAAATGGTCCTTAGGGTTACTTGGTAGTACAATTTGGTTAGAGTTCTGGGGAGCTATGTTTTTTGTTATGTTTAAAGTTTTTTCCTTAAAATATTGAGCAATTGTATCACAATTAAAAGAGTTGTTTGTTGTGGGAGTTTCAATGGGACTGGTCAGGTCTTTTACATATGAAAATAGAGCTCTAGGGTTATATTGAAATTTATTTATTTTGTTAGAATATAATTCTTTTTTTGCTTTATTGGTGGCTTCATTATATTTATGTAATAGAGATTTGTAGTTAGTTAATGTTTCGGTGGAAGAAGCTCTCCAATGTCTCTCAGCTTTTCTCAGTATTATTTTAAATATTCTTAATTCATTGTTGTACCATGGGGTGTGGTGTTTTTTGTTAATGGAAATATCTTTTTTTAATAAGTGGGCAGCAATTATCAGTTACTTTTTTTTGTTAAAAAGAGCCATGAATTGATTGCGTTATCACTGTTTGATGTGTCTATGTCATTCAGAGCTTTTAAGAGATGATCAGTTAGGGTATCTAGTTGACAATGTTTCCTGTATTCAATTCTGGTCTTGGTTGCTGGGGATGTTATGGTTGTGTATTGGATATTTATATCACAGGTAATTAATTTATGATCAGACCATGGGATTGAGGTAGTAGGACTGAGAGTGGTGTTGAGATAAGAGTTCATGAATATTAAGTCTAGTGTGTGTCCTGCTTTGTGGGTTGATTGATTTACTATTTGTTGAAAACCTAATGCTGAAATTGAGTTTAAGAATGCCTCACAGCTGTGAGTCAATGGGTCCTTATCAACATGTAAGTTAATATCACAGAGTATGATGGTAGGAATTTCAGTTTTTAGGTTAGTAACGAAAAATTCAATTAGTGGAGAGACATTAAGCTCTAGTAAGCTTGTGGGTGCATAGATTAAACACATTTGTAGCCAATGGGAATTTAAAAGAGCTATTTTGAATTTGGGTGGTGAATTTATTTGCTGCATTTTTAGAAGGAGTTCCTTTTTTGATAGTATCATTATACCACCTCCTCTTTTATTGAGCCTAGGAATAGATGTGATGTCATATTTATTTTTAGGTAGTTGATTTAAAAGAACATAGTCAGATTTTTTAAACCAGGTTTCGGTGATTGCACATATATCAGGGTTGTTATCTGTGAGAAAGTCGTTAAGGATAGGCTTTTTTCCTGATTAGGAATTGTACATTTACCAAGAGTAGAGAAATAAGTAAGATACTAAGTAATTTATTTTTGGGAATTCAGGGGATAGAGATTAGATGTCTACATGGCTTTGGAAGTTTTTTCTTAAATATTTTTTGTTTTTGTCTATTGAGGGAGATGATGGAAGGGATGTGTTTGGAATCCATGTTGTTATTTAGCATAGTCCAGAGTTTAATTTAGATGAATAAAATAAGGGGCATCTCGCAGTGTCTTTTGGATGTTTAAGGGGAAAACTAAGTGGGAAAAACTAAGGGGCAAAACCAAGGGGCATGCCCCTTGGTCGCGCCCCTTAGGCGTGCGGCGCCTCCGGTCCTGCCACAGTGCTTTTCAACCCTCACTGGGCCATCGAAGCTCCTACATCAGCGTCGAAGTCCGAGAGGGGGGGCGGAGCACCGCGGGACTTTCAGGATCGGGGCCTGAGGAGAGAAGGAGGAGACAAAAAGAAAAAAGTGCTACCGTTTAAAGAGGAGGCACAGGTAAGTCTAAAAGTTTTACCAGGAGCTGGGATCTTCGTTGGGGAGCTGGTCTCTGGTCCTGCCACTGTGCTTTTCAACCCTCACTGGGCCGTCGACGCTCCTACGTCAGCGTCAATGTCCGTGAGGGGGGGGCAGAGTACCACGGGACTTCCAGGATCGGGGCCTGGGTAGAGAAGGAGGAGACAAAAAGAAAAAGTGCTACCATTTAAAGAGGAGGCGCAGGTAAGTAAAGATTTTACCAGGAGCTGGGATCTTCGCTGGGGATTATGGAGTGGTATACAAACAGTTACAATTAGTTAATATTCCTGGTTTGCCCACTTGTGGGGAGATTATTTTATTTCATGAAGAATTATATCCTAACTTAGAGGGAAAAGACCCCTTGAAACTACCTTTAGAGACAAAGGTAAAAGATGTGCGAGCCTTTATGATCAAACTGAATAATAAACTGAGATTTAAGCAATCACAAAAGACCAACCAACATATGAAACCTGACTCCCGGCCATATGACCACTAATTTTTATTCAAGTTAAAGCTCAGAGGAAACAGATTGTAAAGAATATAACAGGGAAGGTATGTGTTCACGAAAGGAGGTAGAAGCTGCACCAGCACTAATAGAATTAAGTAGTTCAGATGATTCTGACTGCATGGAGAGGATGTCACGGGGATCTCAAGTATTAATGTTAGGGAATCCATTATTTTTTAAGAAAAGAGCAATGCTGCCTAATAACTCTGATATAAGCTCAGTAACTAGTTATATGAATAGAGGAATGCAGACAGAAACTCTGATGAGATTCTGTTTGACTCCTAGATATACACAAATGAATCACAAAGAGATAATACAGTTTTTGACAAAATTACAGCCAATGGGAACAAATGTGTCCTTCCCCCAAGATTATATGTCTTCAGCTAGAAAACCTGGCAGATGTCCCAGAAAACAACACAGTATGAAATTCTTTGTAAGTCATTAATAATTGTTAAAAACCTGCAATGTAACATGTCTATAAGTCTTTGAGTATACGAGTCTATAAGTCTATAAACAAGTAAATTGTATAAATATGGTAAGAATTGTGAGCTAAAGGCTGCGGTCTTTGTTTTTGCTGTGATATAGTGTAGTGTATTGGGATTTTCAGAAGGCATTTGACAAAGTCCCTCATGAGAGGCTTCTAAGAAAACTAAAAGTCATGGAATAGGAGACAATGTACTTCTGAGGATTGCAAAATGGTTGTAAGACAGGAAACAGAGTACGATTAAATGGTAAGTTTTGTCAGTGGAAAAAGGTAAACATTGGAGTGCCTCAGGGATTTGTACTTAGATTGGTGCTTTAATATATATTTATATTTATAATATATTTATAAATGATCTGGAAAAGGGTACAATGATTAAAGTGATCAAATTTACAGATGCCACAAAATTATTAGAGAAGTTAAATCACAAACAGATTGATATAAATTGCATGAGGTACCTTGCTAGGCTGGAAGATTGGGCAACTAAATGGAAGATTAAATTTAAAGTGGACAAGTGCAAGGTGATGCATATAGGGAAAAATAACCCATGTTGTAGTTACATGATGATAGGTTAGATATTAGGGGTTACCACCCTGGAAAAAGATCTGGGCATCATAGTGAACAATACATTGAAATTGTAATCTTAGTGTGCTGCAGCAATCAAAAAAGCAAACAGGAATTATTAGGAAGGGAATGGTGATAAAAATGGAGAATGTCATAATAGCTCTGTATTGCTCCATGGTGAGACCACACCTTGAGTACCATATGCAATTCTGGTTACCACATCTCAAATAAGATATAGTTCCACTGGAGAAGGTACAGAGAAAGGCAATCAAAAGGATAAAGTGCATAGAACTCCTTCTGTATGAAAAAAGGTTAAAGAGGTTAGGGCTGTTCAGGTTGGAAAAGGGACAGCTGAAGGGAGATATGATAGAGGTCTATAAAATCATGAAAGTACATGAACGGGTAAATGTGAATTGGTTATTTACTCTTTCAGAGAATACAAGAATTAGGAGGCACTCCTTGAAGTTATCAAGTAACACATTTAAAAGAAATTGGAGAAAATACTTTTCACTCAATGCACACTTAAGCTCAGGAATTCATCGCCAGTGGATGTGATTAAAGAAGTCAGTGCAGCTATTTTTAAAAAAGGTGTAGATAAGATCCTGGGGTAGAATTCCATAAAATGCTATTACTCATGTTGAGTTAGGGAATATAGGCATGTGCAGCTAGAAACATTTTTTTTAAAACATTTGTTTTGTAGGGACTCTAATTTGTTTCTTTAATTTTTTTTAAAAAAATCATTTTTTAGTTTGATTTTTCTTTGTCATTAAAGTCAATGGGAGAAGCATCACAGGTAATTTACAGCCTATATTGGTTTCCAGAATAAGGTTTTTTAAATCAATTGTCTTAAAACTTGTTGTAAAAAATCAAAAGAAGGGGTAAAGAACTCCAGGTTAGCTAAAAAGACTGAGAAGATTGGAACATGGCATCAAAAGTAGCATGAATAGCCTTTGACTCCGTAAAGGGGCAAAGGGATAGCAGCTTTGATAGGATTTCAGCAAATCACTGTAAGAGGAGCAAAGAATTAGAAAAAGTGGGAAGAACACCCCAAACCTTCAAAAGAGTGCACCAGCAACAGTGCCATGTACCCTTGATGGTATTTCAAGTGGCTTTAGTGTCCTAAGGTAGTGTGAAGGTGGAACAAAGTAGTAAAGGTGGCAGTAAAACCTTCAAGGCAGGCACTGATAAAGGGACCAAGCAGCACAAACAGTGTCTTCAAGGTTCCGGAGCACCATGAGAGGTACAAAGCAGGTCCCCCAGACTGGCAAGTTCTTAGCATTGGGGTATGACAGAAAAGCATAGTGGCAAATGAAACTCCAAGGTATAAGGTTACTGCATGAATCAAGGCTGTGCTGCACAAAGGCCCCCAAGATGCATGGGGAAATTTAGATTTTCTTCTAGAATGGGTTTGCCAAATGTAAAAGTTCTTATCACAATTAGTACATCACAATGGTTTCTCTAATGATTCTGGGGTGGTTTTCCAGAAAGTAGTTAGTGCTGCTTTATTTAGAGTCCATCTCTCACATCATTGAGCTGCCATCATCTTGTTCTATTTTCTGATTTATTTTGTTTTGAATGAAATCTCTGACACTTCTCTAAGCAGTATCACATTCAGAACAGTGACATGGATATGCTTGATCATCTTCTGTCTTGTGCCAGTTTTTTTTCTCCTTCAGAATAAGGGATTTTTTAGGCAAAAAACATCATCCCATATCCTGTACCTCAATTCTGTCAAGTTGGCATTTCCTCATTTATTGGTTTTGCATGAGTCCCCTCTTATTACTTTATCCTTTTATGGTATTCCGTTCATTAAATCATTGCTCTTGAGCAATGATTCTCCAACAAAGCCCTCTGAATGAGGGCTTTGTTGGAGAAATTACCCCACTTTAATCATACATACAACAGGGTGGGAGAACCAGGCTGAGAGTGTTGGAGGAAAGGAGGATGTATCAAAGAAACAGGTGCTGCCATGCCCAGTAGTGGAACCCGTGTCTGTCTATTATTTACTTTTTTCAAGTGTTTGTGCTGGAGGCAAAACACCAGAGCATAACAAAACAAGAAGAGATCAAATGTGGAAAAAACCTCCCAAGGCTCTAAAAGAAGTTACCACTTCTTACCATCAACAGTGTCATAAACTCTTGTTGATATTTCAAGTGGTAAAGTGACACTGAACGTGGCATTAGCATGCTAAGGCAGCTTAAAGGGGGAAGAACACAGGAAAGGTGGCAGTAAAACCTCCAAGGCAGGCACTGATAAAGGGGCCAAGCAGCACAAAGAGTGGCTTCAAGGTTCCAGAGCGCCATGAGAAGTGCTAAGCAGCTCCCCCTGTCTGGCAAGGTGTGAGCTCTGGGGTACGATAGCAAGACACAGTGGCAAAGGAAACCCCAAGATGTAAGGTCTGGGCATGGAAGCAATGCTGAGTGGCACAAAGACCCCCAAGATGCTGGGTGAAATTTAGATTTTCTTGTAGAATGGGTTTGCCAAATGTATTTATTTATTTTATTTATTTTAAATTCTTTTACTATACCGATACTCAAGACACAGTCTTATCGTACCGGTTTACAATAGAACAGGGGAAACCAATTAACAACTATATAGAAGGTAAAAATTACATCAAACAGGGAGCGAAAAACTTGGGAGCTGGATGACAGGAAAGATATTTTAAAACGATATCAACTGAAGAGTGCTAATATAGTCATTGAAAAACCATGAAAACCAAAGACAGCAATACAAAATCAGCTAGATTAAGCTCTGCTGTGGGTTAATCTTAGGTAATTATTCACAATTATTCATAAATCTTGTGGACAGAGGAAGCATGGGGGGGTAAGCATGGGGGGAGGTGGAAGGGCAGGGATGGGGTAGGGGGAGTAGGGAGGCAGTCAGGGGTGAGAGACAATGTGTTTGATAAAATGTTCCTTCAACCGTAAGCTTGAGTGAACAGCCAGGTTTTCAGTTTCTTTCTGAAGGAGAGATGGCATTGTTCCTGGCGTATATCCGGGGGAAGCGAATTCCAATGGAGCGGATCCGTTGTCGAAAGTGCTCGCTTATGAATGGAGTTGTGGACTGAGGATTTGTTAGGGGGGGCCTTGAGAGTACCTTTGTAGGTGGATCTGATCGGTCTTGCGGAAGTATGTAGTTCGAGAGGGATAGAGAGTTGGAGTGTGGATTGCTGGTATACAGATTTGTGGATGATGGTGAGAGTCTTGAATATTATTCTATAATGGATGGGTAGCCAATGAAGGATTTTTAGGATAGGTGTGATGTGGTCCTTACGACGTGTGTTTGTAAGGATCCTGGCCGCTGCGTTTTGCAGCATCTGTAGAGGTTTAGTGGAGGAGGCGGGAAGACCGAGTAGTAGAGCGTTGCAATAGTCAATCTTTGAAAACAGTATGGCTTGCAGCACTGAACGGAAATCCTGGAAGTGTAAGAGCGGTCTTAGCTTTTTCAGGACCTGTAGCTTGAAGAAGCATTCTTTAGTTGTAGCGTTAATGAACTTTTTGAAATTCATTCTAGAGTCGAGGGTGGCCCCAAGGTCTCTAACCTGGCTAGGTTAAGACTCTTATCACTATAAGTACATCACAATTATTATTCTAATGATTGTGGGGTGGTTTTCTAATAAAGTAGTTGGGGGCTGCTTCATTTAGAGACCATTTCCTACATTGTTATTGAGCTGCCCTTAGCCTGTTCCATTTCTTGATTTGTTGGTTTTGCATGAAATCTCTGGCACTACTCTAAGCGTTATCACATTTCGAACATTGAAATGGTTATTCTTGAGCATCTTTTGTCTTCTGCCAGTTTTTATTTCCTTCAGAATGAGGGCTTATTTAGTCAAAAAGATCAGTATAACAAACAACAGCAGTATAACAGTATAATAAACCAAGAAATCCCTCTTCAGTTTTAGTGCAGTACTACTTTATGGTTTCTTCCTGACACTGCCAGTGCCAGTTCCAACCTGTCCAATTCTGGACACATTTAAATTTACTTCATCTGCTCTGCTTTTCACTGTCCCTGACATGATTGTTTTTATGTCACTGTGGATGTGAAGATTACAACAAAGATGTAATATTTTGCAGTGTTATTATAATGCCCACTGCCTAGTACCTTGTGCCCACACTGACTGCTGCCAGTCAAACAGAGAAGAAATGACTAATCTCAAGTGTACCTAAGACTTCAATCACTAGAAAGGAAAAACAGAAGAGCAAGCAAAGCTCCATAAATCTGCAATGAGACACAGATATTATGATGAGCATTGCCTCACTGCTTTGCTTTCCTCTCTTGTGTGGTGGGCTGTTGATGGGCTGACACAGTAAGACTATATAATATGCCCCAGCAAAAACTTTACCAAAAACTCAGAGAGAGCTCAGAGCTTTGCTTTCACACAGGCAATGTCCTGAGAAGCAGTGCAGAACAAATCATTGACATCCTCAGTCTTCAAGATCAGCGTCACTGTACCCGGTCTGCAGTGATAAGTCAGACTAGCAAAATGCTTTCCTGTGATATGCCATTCCTCTCATCGCCTTGACAATATGCCCATCCTCCCCTTCTCTGCTGACTGCCTGCTTTATACTGTATACATTTCTGTGTACATGCTTCTGTTGCTCCCCTTTTGATTTCTATGAGTTTTTTTTTACTATAATGGCTTATAAAAATACTTATATTTCAAATGAATCAAACAAATAGGGGTCCATTTTTTACAACTCATCTAAACCCTTCTAAACTCACCATTGAAGAAACAATGAAACTAGCCAATATGTATCTTGAAATAATCAAACAGCTCCTAAAGCAAATGGAATTGGTAATAAACATTGACAAAACTGAATTCTTACAAGAACGCAAATATATACATCCTATACAGCCTAAAATCACAATCAAAAATAATCAAGCCGTGGAGTTAGCAATAAAAGTACGGAATCTAGGGGTAATAATTGACCCTGAGTTAAACATGAAATAGCATATATCACAGAAATTAAAAGAAGGATACGGTAAACTAATGACCCTGAGAAGACTGAAACCCCTGCTAACGCTAAACAATTTTCGCACAGTTCTACAGGCAATGATATTTGCAAGCACAGACTATTGTAACTCTCTACTATTAGGGCTACCACAATCAACGATTAGGCCACTGCAAATATTGCAAAATTCTACTGCTAGAATTTTGACTGGCAAAAAAAGAAGTG
The DNA here is from genome assembly GCF_901001135.1 of Rhinatrema bivittatum. Lineage (NCBI taxonomy): Eukaryota > Metazoa > Chordata > Amphibia > Gymnophiona > Rhinatrematidae > Rhinatrema > Rhinatrema bivittatum. The sequence goes on along the minus strand of NC_042620.1, from coordinate 228,876,847 downwards.
ACCACATTACAGGAACACTTGCCGAACTACACTGGCTTCCAATTGAACAAAGAATTCAATATAAGGCATTATGTATAATTCACAAGCTAATCCACGATGATAAAGCCGACTGGCTTAACACAGCACAGTGAGTACATGTCCCGCACAGAAACCTGAGATCTGCTAATAAGGCTCTACTAACCGTCCCCTCTGTTAAATCAGCATGCCTCACTCAAGTAAGAGAAAGAGCACTGTCACTGGCTGGTCCTGTGCTGTGGAACACCATGCCACTCGAGATAATGCTGCAGAGAGATTTTAAAATATTCAGAACCACCTTGAAAACCTGGCTCTTTAAACAAGCTTTTTAACTTTTAACCTATACCACTCATATTTTACTTTATTGTGCCTTTATGTAAACCGTTGTGATGGTTACCTAACTTAACGACGGTATAGAAGAGTTTTGAAATAAAATAAATAAATTTAATCCATGGGGCCCCTTCAATTCATTTCAGAGCTCAACAAAAGGACCAAATTGTCCCCTATTCATATTGTTTTTCTATTTAGTTTTAAACTAATGCACATCCCTAAGGGAATAGCTACTGCTTATTATCGGAATCAATTGCATGGGATCTATTTAATGTTTGGGTACTTGCTTGGTACTTGTAACCTGGCTTGGTCACTGGCTTGGCCACTGTTGGAAATAGGATGCTCTTACACCCCCCACCTGCGGTCATCACGTGCTCGGGTCCGCTCACCTTCGAGGTCACACAGCGGATCCCGATCCTGTCTCCCTCGGGGCCCTCGCAAGCCCAGCTAGGCCCCGGCATCTTGCGACGGCGGTCGCCGGGCCTTCGGTCACATGCCAGGCCCCATGCCAGGCCTTGGCATCCCATCAGCTAGCCACACCCCTACGCGCATGCGCTCAGACCATCCGCCCTGATATGGGTTCTAGGGCGGGTCCTAGTTCCGCAACGCACTCTGATTGAATGGATGTTAAAAGGAAGTTCCTGGCCTCACTTCCTTGTCTTGGCAATCAGGTCGGTTTGTTCCTGAGATTGCCCTTGCTCATGTTCCAGCTTGCCTATTTCTAGTCTCATTCCAGGATCCTTCTGTTCCAGTTCCGTTCCTGTTTGTTCCTGCTTCCTTGCCTTGCTTGTTCCTGTCTTCATTGTTCGTCTTCCTGGTCTTACCTTGGACTGCCTTTCTGGTAAAGACCTCAGCTTGTTCCTGACCTGCCTGCCTGCCGCCTGCCAAAGACCTCAGCTTGTTCCTGACCTGCCTGCCTGCCACCTGCCAAGACCTCAGCCTGTTCCTGACTCGTCTGCCTGTCTGCCGCCTGCCTAAGGCCTCTGCCTGTTCTTCAACCCTGCCTGACCTCTGGATCTTGACCCTTGCTTCGTTGACCACTCCTCGGACTGATTCTTGGACTTGACCTTGCTCGCCTGACCTTGCTTCATTCTGGCTCTGGCCCTAGCCTTGTCATCACCAACACTCTTCTGGTTCACTTATCTCTAACCTGTTTCCAGCCTCAAACCCGATAGTGCTCTTCCAGTCCCTGTGGGCATGCTGGACTCAGACTCTCCCAGGAGACCCTGTGAGGCCCACCTAAGTCCCAGTGGCCCGGGTCCCTATGGGCCCCTCCCAGGGGGACCTCGGACTTCCAGTTATGATGATCTACACTGCCTCTGTCTCCTTCAGTGCTCCGCCCCCTGTGGTCAGTTCCCATACTGCCTCAGGCCAAGGGTCGACCCCCAAGGGCAACAGATGGTAGATTTCATTGATCTTCAGTCTAGACCTTCAGTCTAACACTTCCAGTCTAACTCTTTTCCGAGCCCGCTCGCTGCCTGATCACCGTAAGTGCTCCTCGTGGCCGGTGCTGACCCATCAGGGTCAGGAGCACCTCAACGACTGTCTGCCTGCCACCAATCAACCACACGAGGCCCACTCTAGCCCCGGCAAGGCCGTCCCGCTTGCCTCGAGGGGACCGCCCCTCCAAAGACACAGATACGGACGTCATCACCGGCCCTCCTGGGCTTTAAAGGGCGCCCCGACCACAGGAGTCCCTCCTTTCCGAGCCCAATCACTGCCTGCTCACCGTAAGTGCTCTGCGCGGCCAGCGCTGACCCATTGGGGTCAGGAGCACCTCGCCGACCGCCCACCGCCAATCAACCACACGAGGCCCGCTCTAGCCCCGGCAAGTCCGGCCCGCTCATTTCAAGGGGACCACCCCTCCAAAGACCAGGATATGGATGTCATCACCGGCCCTCCTGGGCTTTAAAGGGCACCCCGGCCACAGGCGTCATGCGCCGTGTGTCGCGCGACCAAGGGGCCTGCCCCTTTGTGCGCCCCTTATTGTCGCCCCAGTGTCCATTTCTTCCTGCCTCCCCCCCCCCCCCCCCGGACAGCTGTCCAGTTTTCCCTGTGCCCCACACCAACTTCCCACCTAATTCTGTCCGACTTCACATGTTCCCCTGTCTCTGCTCCTTGCTGAGCCACCCCATCACCACAGCGAACCCCTATGCCGTCCCCATCACTACCCCATCACTACCGCCTATCTCCCTTCAGTCCTCCTACCAGCCATCACTGAACTTTACCCCTCTTTTCCCCAATCCTGCGCTTATTATATTTTTCCCCCCACACCCTTCCTACTTCAGCATTCCCTGCCCACTCCTTCCTTATCTCTCACTGCTCATTCACCATACATTCCTACCCCATCCCCATCCTCAAACACTACAATCCTTACCCCCGCCCAAAGCCAAATTAGCCACCACAATACTACAGATCGCTACTCCCCATCATCACCACCCCAATCACCCAACTAGTCGGCCTCACCACCTTTGCAATCCTCCTCTTTAATGCACAATCCATCGTCAAAAAAACTGTATTACTTAATGACATCCTCTCAGATGATTGGCAGGACATCTGTGCCATTACTAAGACCTGGCTAAAAGTCTCTGATTCTGTTTTGTTCAACCAACTACCTACTGACCAATACAACATCATCTCCATCCTGCGACCCAGGAAACGTTGAGGTGGCCTCCTTTTAGCTGCAAACAAGAACCTACAATTATCCCATCACCCATCCCCTCCCCTCACAAACTGGAGATTGGTTTATTTAAATCCCTAATAACCCCCTACCTCCAACTATGCCTAATCTACACACCCCCAGGGATTCTTGAGAAAAAACCCTCATCCCTAATAGAATTTATCACCAAAAACATTAACATAAACCTTCCAGCCATCATTCTTGGAGACTTTAATCTCCATATTGATTCCACTCCCCAATCAGTCTCCTGTGACACCGTTATCAGTTCTATGAAGGCATTAGGCTTTCACCAGGCTCTCACCGCTCCTACTCACAAGGCAGGACACACCCTCAACCTCATTTTCACTAACGCCCTCATACACTCAGAACCCCCCACATGCACACCTATCCCCTGGTCTGACCATTACCGCATTGAAACTACTTGCTCTTTAAAAAACACTAATAACACCACACCACCCAAAAACTATCCACTTCCGCAAACCATGCAAAAGTGACAACCTCATCCCAGCCTTCACTAAGGAACTCTCCAATCTAGATCTCACTAATGTGGACTCCACCTTCTCCTCTTGGTCCAAAATAACAAGCGCTATTGCCAACCACCTCTGCCCTACCCTATCCTGTGAAATAAACCCAGCAAAGCACAAAAAGAAGCCATGATATACCTCTGAAATTAAGAATATGAAACTCACTCTCCGTAAAATAGAAAAAAGCTGGCGCCATGATCCTTCCACCTCCCAACTCGCAAAATTCAGAGCCTACCTCCATTCCTACAGAGAAGCTATGAATAAAACTAAAAGAGACTTCAACACATAAAGAATACACCAATACCAATTTAATGCTCGAGCTCTCTTTGAATTTGCGGCCAGCTTAACCAAATCACCCTCCTACACCGCCCCTGACTCTGACGACCAGGCCAATTGTGAAAACCTCACACAGTACTTCCATGATAAAATCCTCAACATTATGTCACGCTTCCCTGTACATCTATCACTCCAAAACACCCACTCTTCTCAAATTGTAGATGTCCCCCTTTCCACCACCACCAACACTAGCATCTGAACCCCCTCCAAACCTCTCATTCTTTATGAACATCACTGAAATGGAAGTTTAGTCCATCCTTAAAAAAATTAAACCAGCAGTACATCTATCCGATAACATTCCCACAAAAACCCTCCACACCATCGCTAATACAATTGCCAAACCCATCTCCCTCATCTTAAATAGATCTATAACTCTTGGCTCTGTCCCAAACCAATTAAAGCAAGCCATTATAAAACCCATCCTTAAAAAACCCTCCCTTGATCCTGCTGAACCTGCCAACTTTCACCCCATTTCCAACCTCTCATTCCTATGCAAAATCTTAGAAAAAATCCTCAATCACCAACTAACAGACTACTTGAATAAGAATCACATCTTTTTCCCCTCCCAATACGGTTTCCGTAAACACCATAGTACGGAAACCCTCCTCATTTCGCTGGCCGACTACATCCTAAAAGCCCTCGACAATGGTCAATCCTACATCCTTGCCCTATTTGATATTTCCTCCGCCTTTGATACTGTCTATCATAATATATTAATCAATCACCTCCTAGAAATTGGCATCTCAGGATCTGCTCTCCTCTGGTTTCAGTCTTTTCTCAGTAATCGACAATATAGAGCAAAAATTGGGAACAACAAATCTAAATCATATAACTTGGCACAAGGCGTTCCACAAGGCTCCTCACTTTCTTCCACCTTATTTAACATTTACCTCCTTCCCCTATGCCGTCTTCTGTCTGACCTTGGTCTTCCACATTTCATATATGCTGATGACATTCAGATTCTCATCCCTATCACTATATATCACAAGATATGCATACATTCATATCTAATGTTCATTGTATTTATTGAATTTTATTAAGTTATTGTTTTTTTGATTCAATCTCTGTCATACTGTTATGAATTTAAATGTAACTGGTTGTTATTATGTAAACCGGAGTGAAGGCAATGTCAGCTATACCTCGGTATATAAACAAATGCTAAATAAATAAATATCACTGACACACTGCCTAATGCAATCAAGACCTGGGAATCAGCCCTCCCCGCCATCAACGCTCTGCTCACCGACAACTTCCTCGCCCTTAACACTGCAAAAACCGAGCTACTAGCCATTTCCCCCAACATTATCACCATCAATCCCCCTTCAGTCAATCACCATACACCCCCCATTACTTTCTCTTCTCACATCCGCAGCCTTGGTGTCATCTTAGACAATCAACTTAATCTAAAAAAAATCATAAACACAACCCTAAAAGATGGCTTTTTCAAACTACACACATTAAAAAAAACTCAAACCCTTACTTCACATCCATGATTTCCACACTATACTACAAGCCATCATTCTGACTAAAATCAACTATTGCAATGCCATTCTCCTAGGTCTCCCAAAAAGCACGATCCAACCCTTACAAATTCTCCAAAATGTGGCTGCCCGTATCCTTACAAATGTACATAAAAACGACCATATCACCCCGGTACTCAAACACTTACACTGGTTACCCATATCATCCCGGATACAATATAAAACTCTCATTTTAATTCATAAATCCCTCCACAACAATGACATGTAATGGTTCAAGGAACACCTCTACCTCCACGAAACTGGAAGACCCACTAGAAAACAACATGTAGCTACCTTACACACTCCCTCACATAAGCTGACGAAACTGAAATCCACCGCAAACCATGCCCTCTCCACTGCTGACCCTTTCTTATGGAATAATATGCCTCACACTCTGCGACAGGAACCATGCTATAAGAAATTTAAACAGAACCTCAAAACATGGCTCTTCAAGCAAGCCTTCACTTGAGCCATCCTTCCCCTTCCTTTGCCCTCTACTCCCTCCCCCCTTCGTGAACTACCTTACCTCCCTTCGCTGGTCCCCTGCTCCCCTTTCCGCCAATGCTGTTTCCATTTGTCACTCTCTCAGCCATGCCTTATATGTATTCACCTTTTATACATAATGATATTCTACATCTCTGAGTAAATATTCCTTTAAGAGTTTAATTACTCGTTTACCAAGCTAAATGTTTATGTATGTACATATTTTGTCATATATATATCGACTTCCTTCTAAACATTGTTATACATAGTAATACATAATCTCTCATATTAATCACTTTCACTACCTTGCTATAGACTGTTTTTGAATTTGTTGTTCACTAAGGGGCGGATTTTCAGAGCCCTGCTCGCCTAAATCCGCCCAAATCCGGGCGGATTTAGGCGAGCAGGGCCCTGCGCGCCGGTGAGCCTATTTTACATAGGCCTACCGGCGCGCGCAGAGCCCCGGGACTCGCGTAAGTCCCGGGGTTCTCTGAGGGGGCGTGTCAGGGGCGTGTCGGGGCGGGCCCGGTCATCGCGGCGTTTAGGGGTCGTGTCGGCAGCGTTTTGGGGGCGGGTACGGGGGCGTGGCTACGGCCCGGGGCGGTCCAGGGGCGTGGCCGCGCCCTCCGTACCCGCCCCCAGGTCGCGTCCCGGCGGGCAAGAGGTCCGCTGGCGCGCGGGGATTTACGCCTCCCTCTGGGAGGCGTAAATCCCCCAACAAAGGTAAGGGGGGGGCTTAGACAGGGCCGGGTGGGTGGGTTAGGTAGGGGAAGGGAGGGGAAGGTAAGGGGAGGGCAAAAGGAAGTTCCCTCCGAGGCCGCTCCGATTTCGGAGCGGCCTCGGAGGGAACGGGGGTAGGCTGCGCGGCTCGGCGCGCGCCGGCTATACAAAGTCAATAGCCTTGCGCGCGCCGATCCAGGTTTTTAGCAGATACGCGCGGCTCCGCGCGTATCTACTAAAATCCAGCTTACTTTTGCTTGCGCCTGATGCGCCAGCAAAAGTAGGCCAATTTGCGCTATTTGAAAATCTACCCCTAAGTTATTTGTAAAACCTGTTGCTGAATTTGCTGTTTCCCTGTAAACCGATTAGATGTTCCAAACGATTATCGGTATATAAAACCCCACAAATAAATAAATAAAATAAATAACCCAGTAAGGCAACTTCCTATGTTTTTATATCCTTATGTGATTACTAAAGGAAGGATATATCTGCAAAACTCACTGTTATTTATTATGTTACTTTATAATGTCAGGTCATTCACAAAAAGTACTCTGAACCTCTCTCTTTGTCTCTCCAGCTCTTACACATGTTTTCAGCAGCAGCTATTTTACAGCTATGTTGAAACTTCTTGTCACCAATGTCAGAGATTTCTAATCCAGGCAATGACAGGAATCAGCCCATTTTGCCTTTTAATTTTAATCAGTTCCAGACAGATATTGCTGCAGGGTCTACTTAACTGCCAGTGATTAAGCGTGCTTGGTTACATTTTTTAAATAATTTTCAATCTAACTTTGCAAACTGAGCATTCACAGTGACAGATTTCCCTAGATTAAACATCTAACTTTCTCATCGTTTGCTGCCATTGTTGTTTCTTTCAGTTGGCACTAGATGAACAATCTCTGCCTTTAAGTATGAAATTTAAAAATGAAGGTAATTAATTGGACCATCTTCCTTCCAAATGTTGTTTTATTTATTCAACTAATATTTTTTGCTTCACAGAAATAAACAAATAAAAACATGTTTTCTTTTTAATGAATGTGATAGATAATTATTATTTTTTTTATTTTGTCTTATTATGGTTTAGCATCACACTATTTTTTTGTTATTCGTCTGCTTTAAAGGTCATGGTTGAGACAGTCCTTCCGAAAGCCTTTGATCATATTTACAGCGTTCTGAAATGACTTAAAGCAGACTAAATTGTCCTTAACTGCCTGTAGTAAAGGTCAAAGAAAATCATTTTTGTCAACCTTTGCCCATTCTGTAACTATTCATGGTAAAATTTGTTCTAAAATACTGTAATACATATGTTTTTTTTTTACTTTTAAAGACACCCTCAAGTAAGGCAATCAAGTTTATCTTTTGTGTTTCTCATATAAAATTGGAAGAAAATGAGGGTGCTAGATGGTATGTCACATTCTCCTGACCTACACCACTAGTTTGTTTTCCCCCTGTTACTTTGTAACCATCTGGACACAGTTTTACTCATAAATGAAGGGACAATTCAGTATACATGCTAGAATTGTATTATTACTTATATTATGAAATGCTAGACTTTTATTATGACTATTCCTCTCAGGACTTATTAGGAAAGGAACCGACCCGCCCCAATTAAGGTGGGGAAGCCACAACCAGCGAGGTACTCTGCCTCTGAAGCAAGGGAAGGAGCGGGGTCTGGGGGGATTAGCCAGCAAACAGAATTTAAAGGTAAGCAGGCCTGCTCCCCCCCCCCCCCCCAGCCTCTTCTTTTATCAGTTTTCCCAAACAGCCTGCCCATGAGGGGATGGTGTACACGGTTCTAATAAGCGTGGATGGTGTGGGGAGCTGCAGAATAGTCACAGCATGGGACGGTGGGTTGGCCACGATCTGGGGGGCGCAGCATGTAAATTCTTGAAAGCTGGCCAGGTAGATGAATACCACCAAGTAGCATGGTATTCCTGCTCCTATGTTGCATCAGTGGGTGACAACGAGATGAGTTGACGGTCAAGTCTTCAGCTTAAATGGTCAGGACTGGCCTGCGCGTCATGCAAAATTGTGTTGGAATGCTTAATGAGTGACACCTGAACGTTTATGGAGCAGGACTTCAGTGCACTGCTGAGAACTTTGTCTGTAATCAGGACTGAATGCAGGATAATCTGAGGGGCAAGACTTTGAAGGTCCTGTGTCCCACAATGGCTCTATATTGCAATAGCAGGATCCTATGGAACATTTAGTGAATTTTTTTTTTTTTTTTATATTTAATCTTTATTGAATTTTCATTTAAAGTTATTTAAACAAAAATACAGGAAGTAAGTCCAATGTTATTACATTACAAATAATAATACATCATACAATTTGACATCTTCATTACATAACCCATAATGGGGGAGCTTTACTATAATCAAATTTAATAAAACAAATAAAGTGAGAAGGAGAGAGTATTTACTTTTCTATTGGACATCATTACTACCTCCTACCGCATTCTTATCTACCAAAAATGTCTCAAATTGTAGGGGGTCAGAAAAACTATATTTATTACCCTGATAGTTCACTAGACATAAACAGGGATATTTTAAAAAGAAACTTGCTCCTATTGCAAGCAGCTTAACTTTCAGGGACAGGAAATGTCTCCTCTTAGCCTGAGTGGCTCGGGAGACATCAGGAAAAATTAGAATTTTCTGACCACAGAAATTCAGATCTTTATTTTTTAGGAAAACCCTAAACAATTTATCTTTGTCAGCTTCCATTAAAAAAGACACAAATAAAGTTGCCCTCACTTGAATTATATCTATTGATTCCTCGAGGAAGGTCGAGACCCCTATACTAGGGGATTCTGAACTCTCCTCTTCTTCAATTTTTTTTGGGAAATAAAATATTTTTGAAATTGCTGGAATCTCACTCTCTTGATATTGCATTACTTCCCTTAAGTATTTTTTGAACATCTCAAATGGAGACAAAAGCCTGGTCTTGGGGAAGTTAATTAAACGCAAGTTCTTGTTTCTCATTATGTTTTCTAAATTTTCTAATTCTCTATGTATAACAATACTATCTTTAATATGAGCAGATTCAGTATTTTCAACCAACTTAATTTTAGAAGTGATTTTTCCCATATCTTCTTTTAAGATATTTACTTCCTTTATTTGTTGCTCTATCTGTGTTTTGTTTGAACTAACACCAGCTGACATAGACTCATACAATTGCAAGACATTCTTATTAACACTTGACATTAATTTCCATAGATCTTGCAAGGTTATGTTATCAGGGGGGTTAATTGGCCATTGCTCAGGCCTCTTCAACCCCCCTGTCTCAGAACCTATAACAGATATAGATAGTTGTTCACTTATCTTTATTCCTCCTGAAGCTGCAGAGCCACTTCCAAGGGGCTGACTATCAGCTTCTAGTTGTAAAAAGTCATCTGGAAATGGTGTCTTAGGTTGAGGAGGAGAAGATGGTCCCTCACCAGGACTCAGGGAAGCCGAAAAATGCTCCCCTTTATGGTCCTCAGCTGGTGAATCGATCCGTCTAACCACATGATCGTCCATAGGGCCCCTTGTTGTTATTGGCGAAATTGGGAAGCTTTTGATTTTCCTTTTTCTCCCCATAGAAATGGGGGATAAATAAACAGCAAACTTCAATCAATATTCACTCCGAAGCACCTTTACCTCCAAGTGCCAGATTGTCCAGACTGCTCCGGACTAAGCCGGACCAAGCCGCTCGCCCCTTTGGAGCGAGCGGCTTAGGTGCGCCGTCGGCGACGGTGCGCCGTCTGCTGCTTGATTTTTAAAGGCAGGCACTGCTGGGTGATGTCACTTTACCCCGCCTCCTCTCGGGTTCTCAGCTGTTCCTCTGGTGCGATTTTACAAGGGGCAGTCCTCTCACAGTGCTCGGTTCGTTTGGGGGCGTCTCTCTCCACCTCTCACACCGCTCCCCAAGCTTTCCCGGGTCTGCCGCTTGATTTTTAAAGGCAGGCACTGCTGGGTGATGTCACTTTACCCCGCCTCCTCTCGGGTTCTCAGCTGTTCCTCCGGTGCGATTTTACAAGGGGCAGTCCTCTCACCGTGCTCGGTTCGTTTGGGGGCGTCTCTCTCCACCTCTCACACCGCTCCCCAAGCTTTCCCGGGTCTTGCCGCTTGATTTTTAAAGGCAGGCACTGCTGGGTGATGTCACTTTACCCCGCCTCCTCTCGGGTTCTCAGCTGTTCCTCCGGTGCGATTTTACAAGGGGCAGTCCTCTCACAGTGCTCGGTTCGTTTGGGGGCGTCTCTCTCCACCTCTCACACCGCTCCCCAAGCTTTCCCGGGTCTGCCGCTTGATTTTTAAAGGCAGGCACTGCTGGGTGATGTCACTTTACCCCGCCTCCCTCTCGGGTTCTCAGCTGTTCCTCCGGTGCGATTTTACAAGGGGCAGTCCTCTCACCGTGCTCGGTTCGTTTGGGGGCGTCTCTCTCCACCTCTCACACGCTCCCCAAGCTTTCCCGGGTCTGCCGCTTGATTTTTAAAGGCAGGCACTGCTGGGTGATGTCACTTTACCCCGCCTCCTCTCGGGTTCTCAGCTGTTCCTCCGGTGCAATTTTACAAGGGGCAGTCCTCTCACAGTGCTCGGTTCGTTTGGGGGCGTCTCTCTCCACCTCTCACACCGCTCCCCCACATTTAGTGAATTTAAATTCAGCAGCTGAAGGTTTGGTCATCCCCTGGGAATTGAGAATATATTAGTAAACTGATGTTTTTTTTAATTGAATGTTCATAATTGTTTTGTAATTTAATTGTATGCAGTGACCTATGCTGCGGCCATAACCATCCAATAAAGATCTTTTTGAATAATGGACTGACAGTTGTTTTACAAAATATGGCAAGAACATGGGACAAGGGTGGGGTTAATTATAGATAGGTGAGAGGAGGTGGTCACACATGAGATGTTTGTGTTCCTTTATTTAGGAATGTCATTCTTTTCTATGCATTTAGTTTATTTTAGAGATCTTGTGAACTATTTAACCAAGTTAGAATTACTGAAAGCATACATCCGTACCTGTCTTCTATAATGAATGATGAATACAGTGTGATTGTGTAAAGAAGAAATCTGATTGCCCTAATATCAGATGAGATAACCATGCTTTATTTATTTATTTATTTATTTATTTATTTAAAACTTTTTTTATACCGGCATTAGTGGGTACATCATACCGGTTCATATCCGAACCAAAGGTGGAAAATACATAAAACAGGGACAGGGGGTGGGACAGGAGAGAAAAGAGGAGGCCGAAAGAAAGCACACAGAGCAACAAATAATATATAAATAACAGGATAAATAGATGGTGCTGTTTTTCAATTCCCTCCCATCCCTTCAGGTTCCAGGAAGAAAGGCATTGGGATAAGTGTGATTTCAACGATGGCGAGATTTAAATGTCTGGGCTCAGATGACACTGCAGGAAGAGGACACCAGAAGCAGCATAGAGACATGATCCCTCTTTGGCAGTGGAAGAAGCTAGTCCCATACCATCATCAACAGAGGGAAAGCATCCACATATGAGGATGAGTCTGACTTCAGTGTGCAATTGCTACAGGATAACAAGTGTAGTGAACAGGTAAGAAATAGTGTATTAGCAGATTATTTTCAATAGTGTGGCAAATGGCCTCAACAATTGTTACATGTTATTAATGGTGGATCATGTACATTGTACAGGAAGGAAAGTAAGCTTCTGCTTCTGGTAAATATAGGCATATTAAAACAACAGGAAGGAATTCGGATTAAATACTCAACCATAGAAATTAAAATAGGCTTATCAAAATTGTTCATAGTATGGCCAACTATGTGGTTATGTAACAGAGTGAGTGTGAGAGTGAAATATCCAAACGTTGATTTTAATAGTCATAAACCTTTAAAATTAGGTGCTCCATATTCAATTATTTATTTTTCACAAAAGTATTCAATATGATGCACCAGATGCTTTTGCTTTTGGAAATTCTACTCTATTTGGAATGTATTGAATGCTTCTGGAGTATTCTAATGAAGAATTTAATTTTGTGACAAATAAGTAATTGAATACAGAGAACCTAATTTAAAAAGTCTATGATTATAAAAAATCAGTGTTTGAATATTTCCCTCTTTCTGTGACATATTGGGGTAGATTTTAAATAGGTGCACGTGGGCGTACATGTGTGCGAGCTACCCGGCGCACATGTATGCATTTTATAACTTACGCACACAGGCACACACAAGTTATAAAATCAGGTGTTGGCACGCGCAAGGGGGTGCACAATTGTGCACCTTGCACGCGCTGAGTCGTCTTGCCTTCCCCCGTTCCCTCCCCCCTAACCTGACCTTCCCACCCCTTCCCCTAACCTTTCCTCCCCTAGCCTTACTCTAGCCCCTTCCAAATTTTTATTTTACCTTTTGCGCCTGCCTCTGGGTAGGCGCAAGTTGCACGCACCGGCAGGCTGCCGGCACGTGATCCTTCGACACTGTGTTGCAGGCTTCTGGCCCCGCCCCTGCCCCGCCCCACCCCAGACCACCCCTTTAGCAAAGCTCTGGGACTTACACACATCCCGGGACTTTATGCGTGTTTCCGGGGCTTTTTAAAATAGCCACGGCGCGTGAAAGACCTGTTAAGCATGTAACCTTTTTAATATCCGGCCATTATGTTTATGAGTGTGAGTAAGTTTAAATCCACTTTAGGATTTTGCTGTTTCTGCACAATGATGCAGTTAAAAAGAATTGAAATGTTAATGAATCTTAAACCAACAAAAGGGTTAAAAACAAACAGGTAGATATTGCATGTTATGTATAAATTTAATAGGAGAAGATGTGGAGTTGTCATGGGTTACATATATACTGAATAGCAAAGCAAGGCCATAAGTGAAAGAAATTGTACTGTTCCATGTGTCAGACTTACACTTATTTTTTCAATTTAATATGATGTTTTTTTCAGATATTTCTAAAAGCAAAAAGTTCAGTCCCCCTACACAGGCTGTGTTTTGTCGGTGATCCTGTGTTGGGAGGGACAGAGAACAGGTATCCATCTTATATCAACATTAATGAGCAAAAAACTTCATATACAGCAAAATGTATTTATTTGTGACACATTCTCATCAAAAAATGCAGGATGTGTGGTTCACTTGAAACCAGAGGGGTAGATTTTATAAATTTGCGCGAGGGCGTACTTTTGTTCGCGCACCAAGCGCAACCAAAAGTACGCTGGATTTTCTAAGATACGCACGTAGCCGCGCATATCTTATAAAATCCGGGGTCGGCGCGCGCAAGGAGGTGCACATTTGTGCAACCTGCGCGCGCCGAGCCCAGCACGCGTTGCCTGTTCCCTCCGAGGCCGCTTCCTTCGCCCTTCCCCCACCTTCCCCTCCCTTCCCCTACTTAACCTACCCCCCCGGCCCTATCTAAACCCCCCCACATCTTTGTTGGCAGATTTACGCCTGCTTTCAGCAGGTGTAAATCTGCGCGCGCCAGCGGGCTGCTGGCGCGCCATCACACGACCCGGGGGCTGGTCCAGAGGCCTCGACCACACCCCCAGGCTGGTGTCATGCCCCCAACACGCCTCCCGCCCCACCCCGCCCCGAAATTTGTGCCGCCCACCTGACACGCCCCCGAAATGCCCCCTTTGCAAAGCCCCGGGACTTACGCGCGTCCCGGGGCTTGCGTGCGCCGCCGAGCCTATGCAAAATAGGCTCGGCGCATGCAGGGGGGGTTTGGGGTAGGTTTTTGGGGGGTACGCACGTATCTTACGCGCGTACCCCTTTGAAAATCTACCCCAGTGTATTTAGATTTTAGTAAGATCTTTGATACAGTTCTACATAGACAACTTAAAAATAAACTAAGCACTTTTTATATAGGATCTAAAGTGACTGAGTTAGAAACTGGTTGAGTGGGAGGTGATAAAGGTTAGTGGTAAATGGACTTCACTCCCAAGAAAAGAGTGTTACTACTAAAATGGTCAATTATCATTGATGTGCATTCATTGTTGTTTTAAGGCCATTCATTTAATTTGTTTCAGCAGTTGTGTACATATCTCACAATCAACATGTCGATGGAATGCTCTCATGTGGGCACCTATCCGAATGTGTGTATACAATCATTTGTTTGCACATACCTTCTGATTGAGAGATATACATGCACAGCCAAAATGAATGAAATGAATGACCCAACAAATGCACATCTCTGTCCTTGAATTGGTTCTTTTCAAATTTTTTATAAGCTATTCTGTGCATGGATTATCAGAAAATGTTTGTCTTTTTGCAGATGATACCAAAATCTGCAATAGGGTAGACACCCAGGAAGATGTGGAAAATATGAGGAATGATATAGTGAATGATCTAGAGTCTGGCAGCTAAGATTTAAAGCTAAAAAATGCAGGGTCCTGCATTTGGGCTGCAAAACCCCAAAGGAGCAAGCAGTTGAAATTCTATGTATGAATCAAGAATCTGGAGATTCTGGAGATGATTGTATCTGATAATCTCATGGTTGCCAAACCAGTGGAGAAAGAGAAGGTGAAAGCCAAAAAGATTCTTTTATGTAAAGGGAAAGGAATGGCCAGCAGAAAAATCTAGGTGATATTGTCCCAGTATAAGTTCCCAGTGAGATCTCATTTGGAATACCGTGTACAATTCTGAATACCACACCTTCAAAAAGATGGATGGATTCAGTACAGAGGGTAGCTACGAAAATGGTCAATTATCATTGTTGTAAAGGGTATGGGGACAGAGCTAAAAGTCCAAACATGTATACCCTAAATGAAACAAAACAAAAAAATAGGGATCTAATTTCTTACAGAGCACTTATAAAACTATAAAAAGAGAAAAGTATCAGAACTCACTGAGTGCTCAACAGATATAATCCACAGGCTCTTGCCCACAATGGGCTACAACCAGTATCATATGTTTGAGCACAAAAGATGTTTACCTCATATACTTTTTCTCCTTTCACAATCCTATTAAAAATTAATTTTGAAAACCTTTATTGAAACCAATTATTATACCATGTACTATCTACTATAACCTAGTGCCCTAGGTGAACCTTTGGTCATACGCCCGCTCCCCACCTTACTTATTGGTGGCAGCTACAGTACAGCAAGTCCTTCTATTGGTGGCAGTAACTCAAGTACAGTACTCCCTTCTTTAGCCATATTAGGTCTGGCACAGCACCCCTCTATGCCTTGTGCTGGCAGAATTTTTGATCTCTAAGTGACTACATAGTTTGCCTAATGGAAACACTGGCCCTGAAATTGTGAAATAAAGGGTTGAATCACCAGAGTTGTGCATCTAAAATGTGTGTGTACATGCTTAAAAGCAAGTATTTGCAGTAAGCTAATTTTAAGAATGATAGACATATGCATGTAAGGTGCTGTTGTGTGGAAAAGTAGGTGCATAGAAAAAGGCATGTCAAGGGTGTTCTGGGAAATGATTTTGAAGTATTCATGCAGTTCAGTATTTTAAATGAAGTATGTGACTAGATTAACAAATATGAATGGACAATTTCACACCTGCTATTTAAGCTGACTAATTCAAACCTCACTTGACTTTTGGGAAATAGTGCAGGGGCTGGTGATCAGTGTTGAACACACAGAAGATTGTTAGGAGTCCTAGGAGAGTGTTTGAAGTGCTTTTTGTGTTGAGTAATTGGTTTTCTGATGTGCCCATTATTTGTTCTCTGTTTGTCAATGTGTGTGTCTTTTCTGTTTGTCACTCAGTGTGTCTCAGGCTATTTTTTGTTTCTTTTACAGTGTATATGGCTGTGTTTATAGAATATAAGGTGATTTTAAAAGCCCGGCACGTGCATCAATGAGGGGATGCACAAAGAAGTCAGGTTTAAATGAACGTATTTTAAAAGTTCAGATATACGCGCATAAATGCCATGGTGCGCACATCTCAAATGTTTCCAAAAAGGAGTGGAGTGTGGAATAGTCTTGGCAGGGCATGGGCATTTCTGGGAGTGGGCAAGAGATATGCGCTTAAGTGCCTTGGTGCGCACCGAGGTCCCCTACCACATAACTGTACTTCTGCTATGGATGACATATAAGTTAAAAATAAAAAGATTGAACCGTTTCTGATGGGGTTTAAAGGGTCTGGGATAACTGGGGGTATGTAGGCTATCAAACCAGGGGAGGTGGAGGACCTATCTGTTAACTGGCTGAACTGATGGACAAACAGGTAAACTGGGAATGGTGTGGGCATGCACCACTTTTAAAATCCTGTGACTCACATGGTAGAAGTGGATATGAATGCCCATGCGCATGCCCACTTAAAATTTGGCACACACGTGCTGGTAGTGGATGTGGGGTATTACTGTTGGTAGTAGAAAGTACAGCAATGAGCGCTAAAAATAAGTAGATCAGATAGAATCAAAATCTCATTGGAGGGAAAGACGACAGAGGAGAAGGAGGTACCCCATGGAGAAGATATGCAGGTCCAGAACATAGTTTTAGGATCTGTTTGATGAGCAAGTCTTGCACAGGTTCAGGTTTAATAAGGAAATCATTGTACACCTCTGCCAGCATTGGAAGGGATCTTTTCCCTTCTGTTCAGATAGAATGGCAAAGCACTGCCTATCTCAAAATTACCACAGCCCTGGCCTTCTTGCCCACCAGAAATTTCCAGACCTTTCTCGGGTCACAGGTGGAATAAAACAGTCATCCATCTCACTCTATATTGCACAATTATATTGAGTGCTTTTCTCAGGAGAGCAAATCAATACATTTTTGTCCTACTGATAGACAGCACTGAGAGCATACTATGACAAAGTTTTGCAACATTAGTCATTTCCAATTTGGGACAATTGATTGCAGACATAGCAATAATGCCACCTATTGGGACTGAGGCCTGTTTCTACAACCACTAGGGTTTCCAATCTATTAACATGCAGGAGGTCTACAATGCTAAATGTGTATTAACTGTTATTATAGCATGTTTCAGGATCCTGCTGCAATGCCTGCATTCTGTCAAAGTCAGACATTCATGACTGCTTTCTGAATGGACACATTGCTGGAAGTTGGATTACAAGTATATATGTACAACTACTCTATAAATAATCATTGCTCTGTTTTCTAGCAGGCATTGCAGCTTTTCAAAAGGAGGTTGAATCAAGCCTTATCCAGGGCCACAACAGTACACTCCATCTTTGCCTCTCTAACACTCTTTTTCTCTGCCTTCTCCCCCACAGGTGATTGTGGCTATTCCATCAAAACCTGTTTCATGATCCCCATTGTATACTCTGAGAAAGCTGTAGAGGAGCACTACATCCAGGTCCATAGGCAGACCAGAACTCTCATAGACATGACTTTTTCACCTCACTCAAAACCCACTTTACCTGCATAAATCTGAGGTATGTCTCTTCTACAAGCCCATTAAGCTCTGTGACATTTTACTAGCCTGCTGTTTGCACAATAATCTGTGAAAAACCATGACCTCCAATCTCCTGAAGGTGAAGGACCATAAACCATTGATCTTGAAGAGGGGGAAGAAAAGGAAGAGGCGCCAGAAAAAGAAGTGGAATTGGAAGAGATACACTACCTTGTCCATGTTGAGGCAGTCTACCGTAAGTAATTACGTATTTACAGTTAATGTGACATACCCTCTATTCATATATGCACAGATGTATATGACACTGACTGCACCTGAGGCAGACACCAAAGTGATATCACTTTTGTACAGCTCAGGAAGAACATTGCTACCTGTTAACAGATCTGGACAGGACATGAGTAGGTGGACATCACCTCTGTTCTTTACAGCCACTGGACTCTCACAGAAGTACTAAATGGAAACCCAAGCCTCCGGTAATTTTTTGGAAGGAGGAGGGTGTCAGAGATGCCTGGCTAGGTACAACTGAGTAGGCCAGGGCCCTTATCTATTTTGCAGTGACAAAGAGAAGGGTTGAAGGTTTCCATGGAGTAGCCAGCTGAGCTACACCCAGACCCTGAGGATATTATTGTGGTGGGAGGGAGACGGAGGGCCTTCAGAGGGCCCATTAATTATTTTTGTTGTTTTAATTTATTATTATTATTATTATTATTATTATATTATTATTTTGCAAATGAACCGAATTGAAAATATTTTCAAACAAACAGAAAATTAAAACTTAACTAAACTAAATAACAACCTAAAACAAAAATCTTGGGCCTGCACATCCCTATTAAGAACACATGCAAGGCCTTAGCCTGTGGCCAGTAGCTCATAAGCACATGTGTGTTTCATTCATGCCTCTAAGACCTCTCTGTTTATGGCATTTTCCTTTCTCTGCCGTTACATCATATACACAGAGGACTGGGACAGGGTCCCACCTTTAACACTTTTGCATTAACTCTGCAAAGCAGTTTGTAAACCACTTACCTTCCTGAGAGACATATGTTGCTTGCACTCTAAAACTTACATCAATGCTCATCTGTGCTCACAGATAATGCTGCAACACCATGCAGCACTGCCAAGCGCCTTTCTGCTGGTAAGCAAAGCTATGCTGCCAAAGATTCCTCTTATAGCAGACTGTCTGGGCAGTTGTGGCTAGGAGTTTACAGCTAATTCAAGCAGGCCTTCAAAAAGACAGAGTGTGGGCATGCAACAAATTGCTACAAGAATTTTAATGCCTGTGAATATAGTCATTAAACTTGCACATCCCTTCCTTTGCTTTCCGCAGGAGCTGCATACCTCAGCACTTTTATTATAGGCTATGCCTTGCAAGAGCTGCATAGAAACAGACAGATTCCTACTTCAATGAGGGAAACTACACATGCGTATTACATATGTAGAGTCAGAAATCAAGATTGCCAAATGACGTACAAATCAGCTTATGTCCCTTCAGATCATGAGGTAACTTGCTGACTCACACCTGCCACTGTCTCTCTATTGATATTTCTGAGCACCTTGAATTCTATGGAAGATAAGCTCAATTGCTGAGAAGAGACCTGGGCTGTTTTACTTTCACCTTCTTGAACAGGTTGCATCAATTTTTTATGCTGGTCCTCTATATGCCAGCAATTTTGGAAACCAGCACTGAACTTGTTGATCATAGCTTTGTAGATTTTTTCCTTCAGATAGGTATTCCCTCTAGTAGATGCGAGTCCATATAGATGGTTCTGAGCTTTCGTAATTTCATTTACCAGCATGACCACTCCCAGGCTGAAAATTAGATTTCCACAACTGAGCAGCCCTCCTTGGCAGCCAATGTGCAAATACTGGCAGTGGGAATGCACACAGATGAAAAATACCTGCATCTGCACCTATTTTCTGATTAAGTATATGCATGTAGGGAAAAACTGGGCATGCAAAATATACATGTATACTTTTACATAAGACAACAAAAAATTAGAGAACCAAAGCACTTGTCTTATCAATCAAACCATATATAACAAAAAAGAACAAGTATATATAATCTTTATATTCTTTGTGCTGTTGTGGTCAAGAAATTTTTAGAAAGGGTTTTTTAGAAAATGTTCTTAAAGATGAGACCGCATCAGCAAGCCAGACAACTGCAGTGAGCACACTTGCCGTCCGGACTACTCGTCATTTGCGGCGTGGTGTTGTATATAATGTTTTAACCTGCTAAATGTCAAATTCCATCTGCATCCCGCTTTTAAATAAAGTCCATCTGTGACCCGAAACATGAAGAATTGCACCCGACAGCGGCCGGTGTTTTGCGATATTGATCGCTTCCTCAGGAGTGTTTTAAAGAAATATTTGTCAGGACAGATGCTAAGAAGTCAAAAGAACGAAAGCAGACATTTAGAAATATTCCAATAGAATCAAATACTTAGCTTTGAATGAACACAGCAATGCGAACCTTTCTGTTGGAACCAAATGTCTCTGCTGTTTTACAATGAAACGGGGCAGAAGAACCCTGAACTCCTTTGCCCTTTAAAAAAGCCCATGCTTTACGCGCGTGATGACGTGTTTCAGGTGTTTGCTGCAGCTCTTAGTGCCAAACTATAAAGTGTATTCCAGGACCACTTTCGGCAGAAAGGTCATCCCCAGTTTGTGCAAGCATTGCCATCCTGTTAGAAAAGTTGGAGGACTTTCAAAAGAAAGAGGAAATGAGAGGTAAGGTGCTGTGCTTTTTTATATCCTTGGAAAAGCAGGTAACAAATAGACTAGGAACCCTGACTACAAACAGGGCACATGTCAAGTTCCTGCAGCTGTGACAAGCTATCACAGCCCCTTAGTGACAAGCTACCTCAGCCCCCCTCCCCTGGGAGTGATGAAGGTACATCGGAGCACAGAGCACAGCAGGGACACAGCAAGGGATGCTGGGATAGCCTTTGCTACTCGGCTTTATGAGAGAGGGTCCTGGAAAGAAAGATTAATCCTGGTAAGCAAATCCATGTAGCCAATGGGAAAAAATAGTTTAAAAATAAATGTTTGGATCAGATTGATTGTGGGGTGACCAGTGCTAGCCCCCCCCCCCCCCCATCACTTGTTCAAGGCTGGTTTCGTGCTAGACTCTACTCTAAGCAGGAATCCAATCCAAGTTTTCCTGCAGGTACCCTGTATGTGTATGTGAAGCTCAAAAGCACATGGGCTAGCCTATGATATGAGTGGAAGTGGAGAGTACACAGAGAGGAGACCGCTGGACCACGAGCGAGTGAAAGCGTCCCTCAGCTATGAGTGTTGGCTGTGAGTGAGCAAGCAGAAGTTCTCTACTTTGCAGTTGTGGATGGATGCAAAGAGGTCTATGTGTGGATACCCCCAACTTTGGAAGATTGTGTCCGCTTCTGTAGGGTTGAGAGACCATTTGTGCAGATGGAAGATTCGACTCAATTGGACCGCTAGGACATTGTCCACACCCGTCAAGTAAGTCGCTCTGAGGAACATCGAGTGGGAAAGAGCCCACACCCATATCTGTGCAACTTCCTGGCACAGAAGGTAGGAGCCCATTCCCCCTTGCTTGCTGATGTACCACATCGCTACCTAGTTGTCGGTTTGAATCAGGATGGTCTTGTTTGAGAGGCAATCCTGAAAAACTCTGAGGGCATATCTGATTGCTTGAAGTTCCAGGAAATTTATCAGATGTTTGGCTTCCTCTGGAGACCAGGGGCCCTGAGTCTGTAGGCCGTTGACATGAGCACCCCAACCTAGATTGGAGGCATCTGTTGTTAGGATAATTTGAGGCTCTGGAACCTGAAAGGGAAAGCCTTGAAGGAGGCTGGAGAGCTACGTCCACCAGGTCAGAGACAGGTGGAGGTACTTGGTAACATGGTAGGGATGTGCAGAGGGACATCATATGTTGAATTCGGGATTCATATTCGTCGGGGGGGGGGGAAGATATGTTGCATTCGGCAAGGGGGGCCCCCGATACGTACAGGCATTAATTCTTATTCGTTTCAAGGCTAAAATTGAATTAAGTACAACCCCCCACCCTCCTGACCCCCCCCAAGACTTACCAAAACTCCCTGGTAGTCCAGCGGGGGGTCCGGGAGCCATCTCTTGCACTCACACCCTCGGCTGCCAGTATTCAAAATGGCACCGATAGCCTTTGACCTTCTATGTCACAGGGGCTACCGGTGCCATTGGTCAGCCCCTGTCACATGGTAGGAGCAATGGATGGCCGGTGCCATCTTGTGCTCCTACCATGTGACAAGAGCTGACCAATGGCACCAGTAGCCCCTGTGACATAGTGAGGGCAAAGGCTATCGGCGCCATTTTGATTACTGGCAGCCAACAGCCTGAGTGAAGGAGGTCGCTCCTGGACCCCTGCTGGACCACCAGGGACTTTTGTCAACTCTTGGGGGACCCTCCTGACCCCCACAAGACTTGCCAAAAGTCCCTGATGGTGCAGCGGGGGTCCGGGAGTGACCTCCTGCACTCAGGCCATCGGCTGCCAGTATTCAAAATGGCACCAATAGCCTTTCCCCTCACTATGTCACAGGGGATTCGTATTTGTCGGGGGGGGGGGGGCAGATGCATTGCATTCGGCAAGGGGGGCCCCCCGATATGTACATGCATTAATTCTTATTCATTTCCCAGCTAAAATTGAATTAAGTACAACCACCCACCCTCCTGACCCCCCCAAGACTTACCAAAACTCCCTGGTGGTTCAGCAGGGTTCCAGGAGCTGATGTAGCATTTGAGCGCCAGCCATCCATTGCTCCTACCATGTGACAGGGGCTGACCAATGGCACCGGTAGCCTTGTTATAGGGGTATGCATTTATTTCCTATGTATTTCTAATCCGCAAATTATAGGGCCATTTTTGTATTCATGGGGAAGCGAAACATATGGCGATTCCCCACAAATACAACAAATCTTCGCCGAATTATTCAGCCGTCTAAAGAGGCGAATTTAAGCAAACCCCCACCCTCATGACCCCCCCCCCCAAGACTTACCAAAACTCCCTGGTGGTCCAGTGGGGGGTCCGGGAGACATCTCCTTCAATCACACCCTCGGCTGCCGGTATTCAAAATGGCGCTGATAGCCTTTGACCTTCTATGTCACGTGTAAATCCTTTTGAAAACTCACCTGAATGATTACCTACTACCTGAATGCAACCTGCTTTGAAACTTCACAATGACATAAAATAAATAAAAAATGTATTATTATATGTTGGAACCTTAGATTTCAGTTTTTATTTTATTTTCCCTAGGAATTTACCAATGTTTCTTTCAAAAAGAACAAAATAGGAGAAATCAGTGGAAAAAATCTAGATGTGCAGAAGTTTTATATATTTTAGTTATCTATTGCTATTTTTTGTTGTTGTTAATTATCTATTCTGCTTACAAATTCAAGTTATTATTCTTGAAAATGTAATGTATAAATATTAATAAATTAAAAAAAATCCAGTGGAAAAAATACATTTTCATTTTCAAAGAAAATATTATTTTTTTTCTGATTCTAATAAACACTGATACATTCCCAGGATAACTAAAATAAAATAAAAACTGAAAATAAAGATCCTTATGCATATGTTTTGAAATTAACTTTTTCAGTGCTTAAGCTGTATAATACTTTTTAATGAAGGTCATATGACTCAGAATTCAACAATTAGAGTAGTTTATAAGCTATTCTAATTGTATTAGACTGGTTTATAATATTAAACTATTCTGATAGTGATATTAAAATATTAGAAACATAAGACCTTGCAATATGCCATGCTGAATCAGATGAAAGATCCATTGAACCCATCATCCTGAATCTAACAGTAGTCAATCCAGGTCACAAAAAAAAATAGATTAATTGTTTGTTGTCCACTCCTAGGGAAAAGAATGACGTTCCCAAGTCTACATTGTTCGTAATGGTTTATCCAGTGTTTTCTTTTTCTTAATAATACTGTATTGGATACTTTGTTGGTTTCATTAAAACCTTCTACTGTTCTCATATAGTTGGCTCTACAAAATAAAAAAAAAATGACTGAATAATCTGTTTCTTGAAGAAAATAGCTATATTAATAAATTATTAATTTTCTTATTGATTGCATGATTGATCAGTCCAGAATTAAACTTGTAATGTACAAATCTTGCTTTATAAATCAGCCTTGTTAAATCTGACTTTTAAAAATTTCAAATAAAACTGAACCCTGCAGCTATTAAACAGTACAATAAAAAGCAGGTTCCGTAAACAAACTGGAATGATAGATATTGACTAAGTGTTCTGTCACTGGAACCAGACATTCAGACTCCCTGTTGCTTTAATTTTTGATTTAATTTTTTGATAATGCAGCGTAGTTGCATCTGTGTCTCTGAGACAGAGGGAGAGAAATGACAAGCCAAGACATTAAGCTGTTTTGTATCTACTTAACAATATTTCTGATTCTTTTTTTTTCTCCCAGCATTCAAAATCTGCTGTTCTCTAGGGGTACTAAAATAGATGTGATTAGGTTATCGACTGCCAAAAATACAAGGTAATGTCTGATTTGAAATTAAAGAAAATAGATCTATGAAACATGTTATAGTAATTTTTAGATACTTATGCAATCAGTTATCATTTGTTGCTAGAACATAAATATTTGTATATCAGAGTCAGTTATATTCATATAATACATACTGTGGGCCTGATTTCCAAAAGCATTTGCAAACTTAAGATTGGGTTTTACATGTGTATATGCACTTTGCCCATGTAAGTAGGCTTATGAAAATTACTACAATATATGCCATTGAATTGTCTAATAGGTTTTTACTGTGTTAAGTGCACTTAACGCAGGAAAAATGATTTAGAAAATTGCTGTGATTGTTATATTTACATGCATAATTCCTTTGAAAATTCACCTATAATGGGTGATTTTTCAAAACTTTACAGAAGTAAAAATTAACATATATGCTTGTAAGTAGCTTCTACTCGCATATTAAGTATTTTAAAAAAGTTGAAAATACGCACATATTTTTTCATTCACACATACACACACATATACGTGCATATAAAATGGGTGATCTAGAGGCATTTTGGGAGTGGGCCAACACTAACACACTTATAGGGTGTTACGATTCTGGCTGCTGTGCAGCCTCTTCACCACCAGAGGCCCCCGATGAGCATGCTCCCCTAGCTGGCCCGGCCATCCTTGCCTACCTGCCCCATATCAGGAACTCTCTATTTAAAGATGCCTAGCCCATGCCTTGGTGCTTTGGCATTGAGTTTCTTTGGGCTCCCTGCTTTAGCCATCTGTTCCTTGCCTTGCACACCTTCGGGCATCCTGCTTTTCTGCCTTGCCTGCTCTGTAATATGGGCCTCTGCTGATCTTGCTCTGTGGTCTACAGGTATTCTAGTTCTTGTTTGCCTTCTTGTCCCCTCTCTCTCTGAATCCCTTTGTAGCTGCCCTATTACTCTTCTGCTTCTCCCTGCTTTCCTTGGACTTCCTTGCCTTGCTGCCTTCGACATTTTGGGGCTCAGCCGAGCGCACTGTATAACCTGCAGTTGGACGTGGGTTTTAAAGCACGTCCAATGCACGTCCAATGCATGTGAATGAGGCTATTAGGCATTCACTCCTGATGCAAAAAAAAAAAAAAGTGCGTCTAGGATGCACATTTAGTGATCAGAAATTAACGTCTGCCTGGAGCAGGTGTTAATTGCTGTGCGCTCCTTAAACCAGTTTTTTGGCCCGCCATGGGAAATTTTGTATTTCCTGTGGTTCGGGCCTTTTAAATTCAGAGAGACTCGAATTTCGGATTAGTACGCACTAACCCCGAAAACGAATTTTTCCGGAAATTTCGGGAAAAATTTGTTCAGGTTTTGGACTCTGACTCGGACGAATGCACATCCCTAGAAAAAACTGCTTTTCTGTACTACCTCCTACTTAATATCAATGCGATATTAAGTAGGAGGAAAAACTAAAGTAATTTAATTTAAAAAAAAAAAACATTAAAAAATAGTGCCAGCAGTCGGGTGCAGGAAATGGATGCTCAATTGAGAAGAGTCCGTTTCCTGAACCCCTGGATGTGCAGCGTTTAGGAAAAACGATGCTGATAAACTCAGCGTAGGTTTTCGTAACCGGCGGAGGGCCAATGCACTCGGGCTCTCCTTAGAAAGGAGGCGCTAGGGGTGCGGAAGCAACACTAGTGCCTCCTTGCTAATGCAACCCCCTAATTTAAATATTGGGGGCACATTATGAAAGTGGGCTCTGACTGTTCAGCACCCACTTTCTATGCCAAAATATTGCATCAGCCCCTTTGAGTTTTCATGTTCAGTATAGTTGTTGCCCTCTCTAAAGTTGCTGGGGAAATTCCTTATATTACATTGAAAACATTTCTCACAGAAGCTCTCTCTTTTTCTTCTGATAATATTCCCTCGGTAAACATGTGTTACGTTTTGAATAAGAGAACTTCCTCGAGAGGAACAGCACTAGCAAATATCCCAGCAAACTTAACTAGCTTCCTGGAAAAAACTCTAATACAGATGTATTAGAGAGATATGGTCTCTTGGCTTCATTTATTACTAAGCAGGATGTGAATAATGTTATGAAATCTTATTTCAGAAATTTTCCAGTAATGTTCTATGGCTAGCCAGTAAAGTTATTTCTGGATCTGGTACAGGTTACCCAGATCAGGAGAAAGGAGTTTCTTACTTTGCAACAAAATGTTACTGCTTTAGGTTTTTCTTTTGTGCTACAGTATCTGTATTTTGAAGAGGGGGGCAGAGGTATATGTATTTTTTCAGTTTGATCAGTTTCACCAATTTGTGGAGGCCTGTCAGCCTACCACCTATTCCCCAATTACTTCTAATGGGGAGAGGGCTAGAGAATAAAAATTAGGGATTTCATTCGTTTTCAATGCATTGGCAATCTGCAATGCATAAGTCCCTATTCGTTGTATTCATGGGTTCGCAAAACGCATCGTGATCCCCCATGAATACAACATATCATATTAGTTTCATTCTTTTGGCTCGCAGTGATTTCTTAGCAGCCATTTGAAATAGGAGATAGCAAAAACCAGCCCTTTCCTTTGAGCATTAAGTGACCTAACAGGACTGTCACAGAGTGGGTCAGACAGGTTGGCAAGGAGACGAGAATGCAACCTATCAGAGCTAAGCATATTTCTAATGCGGTCAATCGCCACTCTCACTCAGTGCTCTGTGACACTATTCCTGATGATGCAGCACTATTTATATGTTAAACACGCGGCGTACCACACACTTTCTTTGCGGGGATGGTCTGGGGGGTGGTCCGGGGAGGTGGCTGCACTGAGAGCTAGTCTGAGTGTCTGAAATCTGTATTCAATTGCTCACTACTTTGATAGAATTTTACATTGAAAAAGATATTTCTTCGATTTGGCTGCAGTGCCACCAGCTAGCCATGCTTTATTTGTCTGCACTTTTTTTTTAATTGATCCGAGACGGTTTTCTGTCTGTGCCACTGAGAGAAGCTGCTATCAGTGGCATGTTGCTGGTTATTTTTATATTTTACCTCCTGTGGTAGGTTGCAAGCAGGATTTGGGTGCTGTGGGTGGTAGATATATTCAATTTCTAGCTAGTTTGATAGAATTTTCCATTGAAAAAGATATTTCTTCCTTTTCGCTACTGTGCCAAGCAAGCCATGCTTTTCATTTAACTGCAGGGTTTTTTTTTATTGAACTCAGGCTGTGTCTCTGTGCTACTGAAACAAGCTGCTAGCAGTGCATGTTGCTGGTTATTTTTATATTTTACCCCCTGGGGTAGGTTGCAAGCAGGATTTGGGTGTTGTGGGTAGGAGATATATTCAATTTTTAGCTAGTTTGATAGAATTTTCCATTGAAAAAGATATTCTTTCTTTTTTGCTACTGTGCCAAGCAAGCCATGCTTTTTATTTAACTACAGTTTTTGTTTTTTTTAATAGAACTCAGGCTGTCTCTTTATGGTCTTTTAAGCCAAGAAGACAGTGAGTGTACTCACTGGACATCAATGGGCACTGGGCAGTTTTGCAGACTCACATATATATTATAGAGATGAGCTTCGTTTTTTACTACTGGGTCATTTTTTGAGTTGGATGCTTCGGGGTAAAGTTCGTTTTTCCTCGGTTAGTTTTTGGGAAAAATGAACAAAAAACTAAGCGGGAAAAATGAAACCGGCCCAAAAAATGATGCAGGAAAACAAAGCTAAAAAAAACCCCACCTCAAGCATTAAAATTTATTATAAAACATTAAATACAACCTCCCCACCATCCCAATCCTTCCCCAAGACTTACTAACTTCCTTGGTGGTTCAGCGGGGTCCCACAAGCGATTTGTTCCTCCATCTCGTCTGGCCTGCCTCGCTCAAAATGGTGCCGATAGCCTCTGACCTACTATGTCATAGGGGCTACCAGTGCCATTGGTCAGCCCCTGTCACATGGCCATCGGCACCATCTTGTGCTCCTATCATGTGACAGGGGCTGAACAATGGCACCGGTAGCCCCTGTGACATAGTATGGGCAAAGGCTATCGGTGCCATTTTGATTACTGGCAGACGATTGCGAGATCGCTCCCGGACCCCCGCTGGACCCCCAGGGACTTTTGGAAAGTCTTGGGGGGGGGGGTCAGGAGGCCCCCCAAGCTGGCTAAAAGTCCCTGGGGGTCCAGCAGGGGTCCCGGAGCAATCTCCTGCCCTCGGGCCATTGGCTGCCAGTATTCAAAACGGCGCCAATAGCCTTTGCCCATACTATGTCACAGGGGCTACCAGTGCCATTGGTCAGCCCCTGTCACATGGTAGGAGCAATGATATGACAATGGTATGACAATACATTAATACACAAGTTCAGGAACATAGCAGTGCACTTCCACAGAAGTGAGAAGGTGGGGTAGTTTCTCCGACAAAAGCAGACTGATTTGGACATGCCTCACAAGCATCTCATTCAAGACATTGCCACCTGGTGGAATTCCACCTTTATGATGCTGCAGAGGTTAGTGGAGCTGCAGACACCTCTTCATGAACTTTCTGGTTCAATGGACATAGCTGTGCAGAATCCTCTAAGGCATCATGATGGGTTAGTCATGAGTCAGCTGGTAAAAATCCTGCAGCCCTTTAAGGATCTCACGGAGGAGCTGAGTTCCAGAAGTGCCACCTTGGCTGACATCATCCCTATAGTTAATTTTCTGGAGGAAAATTTGGAGGGCTTTAAACAAGAAGAGGGAATGACAGCTGAGGTGCTGCATTGTCTGGACTTTTTGCAGAAGCAGGTGCAAGACTACACATACCTGCTTGCCACAGTCTGTGATCCCAGTGTGAAAGGGAAACTCGCCCTACAGTCCAATTGTCTCTCATTTGTGAAGGAACTGCTGTTAGCAAAAGTTTGTGATCAGGAATTACATAGACAGAGACAGATTAGGCATGAAGCAGAGGAGGAAACAGCGGCGGGCACTTCAGAGAGTTGTGCTAGCCCAAGCAGGAGCAGCACTCTGTCAGTGACAGCTAGTACCTCCTCCTCCTCCTCCTCCACTTCAGCATGCCAAAGGCATGTTGCCTATAAAGAATCATCTGTTCTGCTATGGGGTAGAGAGAAAGCAGGTGGCATGAGTGATTCTCAGCCCACCCAAGCAAAGGAGACACCAGCACAGCTGTCAGTGACACAGTATCTCTAGAGTCTACAGAGGACATGCAGACAGATCCACTGGCATATTGGGCACACAAGTCCACTGTCTGGCTACACCTTGCCAAATTGGCTCAGCAATATCTGTCATGTCCACCACCCAGTGTGCCCAGTGAATGTGTATTTTCAATGACAAGGGATATCATGAGCCCTCACCACTCAAGGCTGGTACCAGAGTTGATGGAAATGCTGGTGTTTTTGAAAATAAACCTGCCTTTGCTTGGGTTTCCAAATTTTCCCTGTGAATGGCAAGATGAATAAAAACAATTGAAAGCCTTGCAGCAGCTCCAACTGCCTCCTATGCTCCAGATAATATCAGCACATGTACCTGACCTGAAACGCTGTGCCTGTCCGTCCACTGTCCAGGCCATACATCCCTACAAGGGCCTGAACACTAATGCTGTGCCTGTCTGTCTAGGCCTTACATCCCTACAAGGTCCTGACCTCTATCCTTTAATGCTGTGCCTGCCTATCTATCGAGGCTTTATGTCCCTACAAGGGCTTGACCTCTATCCTCCAATGCTGTGCCTGTCCATCCAGGCCTTATGTCCCTTCAAGGGCTTGACCTCTATCCTCGAATGCTGTGCCTGCCCGTCTAGGCCTTATGTCCCTAAAAGGGCTTGATCTCTAATTATGTACCTGTCCATCCAGGCCTTATGTCCCTACAAGGGCTTGACCTCTGTCCTTCTAATGCGGTGCCTGCCTGTCCATTCAAGCTTTATGTACCTACAAGGGCTTGACCTCTATCCTCGAATGCTGTGTCAGTCTGTCTAGGCCTTACATCCCTACAAAGGCTTGAACTCTATCCTCTAATGCTGTGCCTGCCTGTCCATCCAGGCCTTACATCCCTACAAGGGCTTGACCTCTATCCTCAAATGCTGTGCCTGTCTATACAGACTTTACTTTCCTATGAGGACTTGACCTCTAACCTCTAATGCTGTGCCTGTCCATCCAGGCCTTATGTCCCTACAAGGGCTTGACCTCTATCCTCAAATGCTGTGCTTGTCCGTCAAGGATTTACATCCCTACAAGGACTTGACATTTATCCTCTAATGCTGTGCCTGCCTGTCTGCCCAGGCTTTATGTCCCTATGAGGGCTTGACCTCTATCCTCAAATAATGTGCCTGTCCATCTAGGCCTTACATCCCTACAAGAGCTTGACCTCTATCCTCTAATGCTGTGCCTGCCTGTACATCCATGCTTTATGTCCCTAGAAGGGCTTGACCTCTAATGCTGTGCCTGTCCATCCAGGCCTTACGTCCCTACAGGGTCTTGACCTCTATCCTCGAATGCTGTGCTTGTCCGTCCAGGCCTTATGTCCATAAAAGGGCTTGACCTCTAATGCTGTGCCTGTCCATCCAGGCCTTACATCCCTACAAGGGCTTTACCGCTGTCCTCTAATGCTGTGCCTGCCTATACATCCAGGCTTTATGTCCCTACGAGTGCTTGACCTCTATCCTAAAATGCTGTGCCTGTTCTTCCAGGCCTTATGTCCCTACAAGGGCTTGACCTCTATCTTCTAATGCTGTGCCTGCCTGTCCGTCCGGGCTTTATGTCCCTTCAAAGGCTTGACCTTGTTCCTCGAATGCTGTGCCTGTCCATCCAGGTCTTATGTCCCTAAAAGGGCTTGACCTCTATTGTTGTGCCTCTCCGTCTAGGCCTTACGTCCCTACAAGGGCTTGACTATCCTCTAATGCTGTGCCTGCCTGTCCATCCACGCTTTAGGTCCCTACGAGGACTTTATTTATTTATTTATTTATTTAAAAATATTTCTATACCATCGCTAAGTTATGTACCATCGCAACGGTTTACAAATAGGCACAAAATAAGGTATGTATAGGTAGGTTATCATACATTCTAACAGGTGCCAATTAAGTATGGTTACAAACTCATTAATAAAATCAATATTTGAGTAGTGATGGTCTAGTCCAGGTGTATTATTGAGTTACTCTTTATTTTAGTTTACTTCTTAGCTGTATTATCATGCAATTTTTATATTGTTGTGTTGTTTATTCTCAACTGCGCTTCTCTGTACTTGCTTTCTCTTTACCTCTCTACCCTCCTGTCTCTTTAGGAAAGGCTTGTTTAAAGAGCCATGTCTTTAAGGTTTTCTTAAAAGATTTGATATCACTCTGTAATCTGATTTCAGTGGGCATTGTGTTCCATAGATTGGGCCCTGCCAGTGATAAGGCCCTTTCTCTCTTTTTTTTTTTTAATTCTTTATTTATCCATTTTAAACATAATTATAGACAGTAATCATACTTGTCAATGATATGGCAATATTAGAAATGACTCTTTAATGGTTTCTGGTCCAATTTACTTTATATATTTTTTTGTAATTTTTTATAATTTTTTATATAACTTTTACTTTCCATCACACTGGTGAGAACTCCAAAGGTCACATTTGAAAGTCAATTAGTAGTCAGTTTTCTCAATCCCGATAAAAATTAATTCAGCAGTGGTACTTATCTGCATACCCAACACGATCGTGTTTCGGACCCCCACTCTTGAGGTCCTGCTTCAGGGGACAAAAACTTTCATATTATTCCGTGACAATCATCAGAAAAACCGATATGCTAAATTCAATAGCTGTATCTATCCATTATTGTAGACGTGATCCCGGCTTGGAATCGCCTTTCTTTAAACATGGCTCTCAACGAATGGCTTTTCAAGTGTTGAAAACGGAAGACCCTCCCCTCTCCTATGCTCTAATGATTCAACCAATGTCGCCTAACAGGTCGGGTAAACTCATAGGCTTCCTTTACCTTAGTTCTCCATCACGTCGTCTCTTATCACAACAACCAGAAACAAAGTCATCAACTTGGGCCGAATAAGCCACAGTCTTCAACCAGGGTCTCCACACAGGTCGGGTAAACTCATAAGCTTCCTTTATCTTAGTTCTCAATCACGCAAAACCGGAAATGATATCATCAACATTGCCCCGACATGAGCCGGATAGGCCACAGTCTTCAAACAGGTCCTCATTTCTTCATAAATTATTTCCACATCACGTCCTACTTCAGACATAAGTGCCCAATCTTAAAACTTGGCTCATTTCCTCTATATCTCTTATCATGTCTTGATATTCCATCACACCAATTTCTTCATACTCTCGGGAACTATTCCATCCCGGGCTATTCTACAGTCTTCAATCAGGTCGTATTTTCTCCAGGTGAAACACTCCACTAGCTGTCCATATTTGCCTAAAGAAATTAATATCCTTATCAAAAGATCTCAAATTAAGGAATACCAATTAATTTTCTCATTCAGGCCACATGGGTCCATCGACTTCAAGGTATAAATCCAATGGTGTTCACGTTTATTAAGGCGATATTGAATATCTCCTCCCCTGCAACTTGGATGTATTTTTTCAATAATTAACCAACGAAGATCAATAAAACCATGTTTATGTTGTACACAGTGCTGTACAAGTGGGACCGCCATTTTCAACGTTTTCAAGCAACTTCTATGCTCGATAAGTCTAGTACGAATTTTCCTTTTCGTTCTCCCCACATAAATCAACCCGCACGGACATTGGATGACATAAATGACGCCCTCCGACTCGTAAGTTGTCAAGGATCTAAGTTTCACTGTTACATTCAAATGTGGAGCCTGCCACTGTTCACCAGTCCAAAAGAGGGAACACACCTCACAGTGTCCGCACGGACAATGACCCCCATTTTGCAAAACTTCTGTCGTTGGAATAAAGGTAGAATGTACTACCATGTCACGTAGATTTTGTCCCCTAAAAAAAGCAAATCTTGGACCTGCCTGAAATGTTTCGTGTAGAGCTAACACCTGCCAATGGGTACGAATCACATTTATTACTGAATGAACTTGGGCAGAATATCTCAAAGTACATGTCAGTTGTTTAGAAAAGGGGCGTTGTTGGTAATGTAAAAGCAGCTCTCTGTTTGCAAATAATGCCCTTTTAAAGGCTCTCTTAACCACTGATCCGGGATCGCGTCTACAATAATGGATGGATACAGCTATTGAATTTAGCATATCGGTTTTTCTGATGATTGTCATGGAATAATATGAAAGTTTTTGTCCCCTGAAGCAGGACCTCAAGAGTGGGGGTCCGAAACGTGATCGTGTTGGGCTATGCAGATAAGTACCACTGCTGAATTAATTTTTATCGGGATTCAGAAAAGTGACTACTAATTGACTTTCAAATGTGACCTTTGGAGTTCTCACCAGTGTGATGGAAAGTAAAAGTTATATAAAAAATTATAAAAAATTACAAAAAAATATATAAAGTAAATTGGACCAGAAACCATTAAAGAGTCTGGTAAAAATACCTTGACCCTATGAGCAGTGGTCCTACAAAACTATAGTGTATTGTGAGACAATAGCTATTCCTAAATACTTAAAGAAGGAACCAGGTGTACCAGCATTTTGGGATATTGTTTACAATTTTGGTGCCTGGAATACATAAGGGGGTAGATTTTCAAAAAATGCGCGTTCACGTACTTTTGTTGGCGCACCAGTCGCAAACAAAAGTACGCTGGATTTTAGTAGATACTCGCATAGCCGCGCTATCTGCTAAAATTCAGGATCGGCGCGCGCAAGGCTGCCGATTTTGGGCAGCTGGCGCGCGCCGTGCCGCGCAGCCTGCCTCTGTTCCCTCCAAGGCCGCTCTGAAATCGGAGCGGCCTCGGAGGGACCTCGCTTTCGCCCTCCCCTCACCTTCCCCTCCCTTCCTCTATCTAACCCACCCCCTCCGGCCCTATCTAAAACCCCCCCTACCTTTGTCCGGGGATTTACGCCTCCAGGAGGGAGAAGTAAATCCCCGCGCGCCAGCGGGCCGCTAGCGCGCCGAGACGCGACCCGGGGGCGGTTCCGGAGGGCGCGGCCACACCCCCGGACCGCCCCGGGCCGAAACCATGCCCCCGGGCCCACCCCCGAAATGCCGCGTCCCGCCCCCAAAACGCCATGTCGATCAGCCCCGCCCCCGACACGCCCCCGACACGCCCCCGACAAAAAACCCCGGGACTTACGCGAGTCCCGGGGCTCTGCACGTGCCGGCAGGCCTATGGAAAATAGGCGCGCCGGCGCGCAAGGCCCTGCTCGCATAAATCCGGGCAGATTTACGCGAGCAGGGCTTTTAAAATCCGCCCCAAGGTGTGTGAGAGCCAATAGTGTGTGTGATTAATATTAGAAATGAACCATCTTTTATAAGGCAATCCAAAAAAAAGAAAAAACAATATAATCTAATATTTATATGCCAAATTATAAAAAAATCTGATGATACTAGATATTTCTAGTTGGAGCAATATAAAGAAAACATTTTCATGGTAAAATAGATGTATATTAAATGCTATATTCTAATTACCCAAAACCAATCAGGGCTCAACTATCTTGGCAACTTTGAATTCAGGATTTTTCTAAGTTCTGTAGGTTCCAGGAACACATACCTATTATTCAAATGTTTAACAACACATTTACAGGAAAAGTAAACTACCATATGGGCCCCCAGCTGTTTTACATCTGGGCCCATCTGCAGAAAACAGCACTGGGCCCATCTGCAGAAAACCTTAACTTCTTAACACATTCTCTCAGTAAGGTAAAGCTTTTCTTGATTTCTCAAGAAAAGCTTTAAAATATGATCTCTATCCTCAGCTTTCTGGAATCTCACACATAAGGATCCTCTAGACTCTACTTGCTCTCCCATCGACTCTTCTAGGAAATTAGTTAGATTTCCTAGCTGTAAAGATTGATTAGAATCATTGCCATTCCCCCTTTTTTTTGTTACAATATAGATTTTTTCTATTAAAGGTATTTTTTGAGAAGGAATTAATAAATTTTCTCCTAAAAATCTTCTAAATTGTTCCAAATGAGATATAAGTCTAACAAAGGGAAAATTTAAAATTCTAATGTTATTATATCTCATACTGTTCTCTATTATTTCAATTCTTCTCATATTTGCTGTTTCTCCTTTTATTAACCCTGTTTGGACTTCTTGCATTTGATTCAAGTGCTTTTCTAGATTCTCAAATTTCTCTGAGTGTTGTTTAACCTTACTGTCCATTGTACTATCTTGGACTTGCATTTCAGACATTTTTATCTCTAAATTTTTCATAGAAACTTTCAAATCCATCAATAAACCCCATATATTTTCTAAGGTGATTTTATGAGTCTCATTCACTTCAGAACTCTCTTTCTTAGGATTCTTCTTCCCTGATTTCGGGTAGTCTTCACTCCTCGATGCAGAGGATGCTACCCTCTCTTCAGCGCCCTTAGGTGTTGATGTTGAGGGGTCCGAGGGCTGATAACTCTCTCCGTTGTTGAGGGGCGGTTTGGAATCCTTTTCCCAATTGGAGTTTCATCAGACAGTCTGTGTGGGACATTTCTTGCTGCAGTGTGAGTTATTGCCTGCTTAATGATTTCTTCTTTGAATTCAGACGCCAGTGGGAGGAGCTAGAGGCGCGCATAAGATCCACGGCCTGAGAGAGCTCACCGGGCGGTTTGGAATCCTTTTCCCAATTGGAGTTTCATCAGACAGTCTGTGTGGGACATTTCTTGCTGCAGTGTGAGTTATTGCCTGCTTAAAGATTTCTTCTTTGAATTTGGACGCCAGTGGGAGGAGCTAGAGGCGCACATAAGATCCGCGCCTCTGCGGCGCCCCGCTGAGGGCGCGTGTGGCTTTGTCCAGCTTAGTCCGGATTTGTACGGATTTTAAGGCCAGTGATATTTTCTTAAAGAATAATGTTTATTCTATTTTCTTGATTTAGGAAAATTCTGAACCTTCTCATAAGAGGTTTTCTGTGTATTTGTTTACTATGTATAAGAGCTTACTCAGGAAATTTAGGTAAGTTTTAAAACATTTCTTGTTCTTAAGATATGCCTCATGAAAGGAAAGTCAAGGTAAGGGTTTTTCCAGCTGAACCCTCTCCCTTGTTACAACAACGCCTAATCCCTGAATATGCACTTTCGGCCACACTACAGGGGAGTGCTAGTCCCATTGGTGTAGCGGGGGTAGGGATACCGCTATCACCGGGAGAAATATCTTTAAGCCCCCCAGAACCTTGCCAGCTGCTTACAGCTTCCCCCCTAAAACCCTCCCTGGTTGTTGTTGGAAATGGAGATAATTCTACCACATTACAACAACCAACTGGAGACCATGTAGAGGATTTAGTGATAGTCAGGTCCTCTACACCAGAACATAAATCTGGGGTAGTAGAGGAGGAGACACTGACTGGGATTAAAGAACTATCAGCTGTGTCTGTAGAGTCCCTTGCGGACATGATCAGAAAGCTGTCTGTTAGCATTCAAGAACAGTCATTAATATTAAAAAATGTTTCCCAGAAGTTAGATTTTGTATCTCAAGATCATAAAAAAATTATTACAGAACAATGTGTGCAGATACAATCTCTAGGAGAAGAAGTAAAGGGATTGAAAGATTTGTCATCAGTTATCTCTCGAGATAAGTTGGTAACATCTAGAAAAATTGAGTTTTTGGAAAACTCCATTAAATACTTGAATATCTGGGTTTTAAACTTTCCAAAAATTAAAGAAGAACCATTGCTTATTACTTTTAGGAAATATCTGATGGAAAACTTAAAAATTCCATCAGATAAAGTACCAGAAATAAAGAAGTTAGTTCAATTATCAAATAAGTAATTTTCTAATGATAATGTAAAAAGAAATCCCATAGATTTTCAGAATTTAACAAGGTTTCTTGAAGAATCTCAGGTGGACATACTCACACATATTACACTTTTAATTACTTTTCAATCTGAACAGGAAAATAATTTAGTGATGAAAGCATATTTTAAAAATTTGGATATTAACTTCATGGTTAACAAGGTCAGGTTGTTTCCTGACCTAGCAAAGTGTATTCAGGTACGCCGAAAGGCTTTTCTATCTTTAAAACCTGAAGCTGAGGCATTAGGTGCTATAATGAAAATAAAATACCCATGTAAATGCATGTTAAAACTTCGAGGAACAACATATATTTTCTTTGAAATAAATCAGTTAAGAGATTTCTTGAAAGCAAAACAGGTTCTGAATGAAGGAAATGTTAATGAGGTTAATTAAGAATAATGGCCATATCTTATACAATTGAAATTGTTAGAATATTTCTTGGAAATCCCTATCTAATATAGCATAGGAATCTCTTGCAAGTATTACCTCTATGATGTTTTAGCAATGACAAGCGCAAAGATATGATATTATTTCTTGATGTTTATATTTGTAATCTTATTGTGGAATATCATTGTGGTTTGTCAGCTATTGTATTTCACTACAAAGTGTATAAATTATCTTTGTAATTTGTTAAAAATTCAATAAAGAGAAATTGAAAAAAAGGAAAACCAAAAACAAACCTCTCTCCGTTGTTTTCCTCCTCCACTTCCAACGGGTGGGCCACCATACTTCCTCTTACTATCTCCACATCTTTCCCATTCCCCGCCCCGACGTTAGGCATCAAATCTACACTTTCAGTGGAGATTTGAACCTCTGAAAATGAATCAAATGTGGGATTGGGCGCATCTGGAGTCAAGGGCGCACCGGAGCTCAATGAGATCTGATGCTGTTCCTGGGATAACATAACCTGCTCCTGGTTTGCATCCAATTCGGAACCTCCTCCCGGTGTATTGGCATTTAAAGTCCTGAGAAAGTTATCGATTAATAATTGAGAAGGGGCAGGACTGAGAACAGTCGGGGCCTCCGGACGTAGTCTGCCCTTTCTCTTAGTATGTGGCATTGTTTAGAGGAAGTAGTTTTTACATTTCTCAGCACATCTAATATTCAGTTCTAGGATCATCAATGAAGAGAAAGAGAGGTAATAAGTTAAGCACTTGGTAAAACTTACTATTCCAGCGCATAAGATATTGTTCCCATTTAACTTCTGTGGAATCCAAACAAAGCCTGCGAACCGCAGGGAGGGTTGGTTTTAACACTCCCAACCCCTCCCCTCAATGACATCAGTGGCCGGTGTCAGCTGCAGCTCCAACGAGCAGTCCTCCTTCAGGGAAACAGCAGCGATTCAAACAGGGGAAAACAGTCCAAATAAGCGGGGCCAGGAACTTCTTACCCCACCAAGGTAATTCTCCTCTCCTTCTCTCGTTTTGTGCTGCAGGGAGGGTTGGGTTTTAACACTCCCAACCCCTCCCCTCAATGACATCAGTGGCCGGTCTCAGCTGCAGCTCCAACGAGCAGTCCTCCTTCAGGGAAACAGCGGCAATTCAAACAGGGGAAAACAGTCCAAATAAGCGGGGCCTGGAACTCCTTACCCCACCAAGGTAATTCTCCTCTCCTTCTCTCGTTTTGTGCTGCAGGGAGGGTTGGGTTTTAACAGTACCAACCCCTCCCCTCAGTGACGTCAGTGGCCAGTCTCAGCTGCAGCTCCAACGAGCAGTCCTCCTTCAGGGAAACAGCAGTGATTCAAACAGGGGAAAACAGTCCAAATAAGCAGGGCCAGGAAACTCCTTACCCCACCAAGGTAATTCTCCTCTCCTTCTCTCAGGCCCTTTCTCTTACTTGGGTTAGTTTTGCTGATTTTACTGAAGGAACTGTTAGTAGTGCTTTGTTAGCTGAGTGGAGGTTTCTTTGTGGGACATGGACTCATAGGGCTGTGTTTAGCCAGTCTGCTTCTTTATCATATATTAGTTTGTGTATGGTGCATAAGACCTTGTATTTTATCCTGTATTCGCTTGGCAACCAATGTAAGTCTGCTAAAGTTTCAGTTATATGGTCCCTCCTTTTTTTTCCCATCAGTATTCTGGCTGCAGTATTTTGAAGTATTTGGAGTAGTCTTATTGATGTGCTGGGGAGTCCTAGTAAGAGTGCATTGCAGTAATCAATGCTGGAAAAAACAAGTGTTTGTAAAACTGTTCTGAAGTGGGCAGGTGTGAGTAATGGTTTCAGTCTTTTTAGGATCATAAGTTTTGCGTATCCTTTCCTTACTTTTAAGGATATGTATTGTTTTAGATTGATTTCTGAATCCATTATTACTCCCAGATTTCTTACTTTTTCGGCTAGTTCTATTTTCTGGTTATTTCTTAGAGTTATTGGGGTTTGAATAATTTCAGTATGTTTTCTTTCAAGGTGTAGGAATTCAGTTTTGTCAATGTTAATAACCAGTTCCATTTGGGTTATTAGTTGTTTTATTATGTCTAGGTACATATTTGCTAGACCTAGTGTTTTTTCAATTGTGCCATCTAATGGTAGAATTAACTGAATGTCGTCTGCGTAGATGTAATGTATTATCCCTAGGCCTGCCAGCAGATGGCATAAGGGCAGCATATATATGTTAAAGAGGGTGGCAGACAAAGCTGAACCCTGAGGTACTCTGGTTTCGAGTTTAAATTTTTCTGAATGTTGGGCCTATCCATCCAGGCCTTACATCCATATAAGGGCTTCACTTCTATCCTCTAATGCTGTGCCTGCCTGTCCATCAAGGCTTGATGTCCCTATAAGGGCTCAACCTATAATGCTGTGCCTGTCCATCCAGGTGCCCTTTCCTGCTCAAAGGAAAGGGAACTCTCCTCAGGTGTAGCTGGCTTACCTCTTAGTACCTGTTGACCCATGTTGAACTGCTGTTCACATGGCACCCTCCTCCACATCGCCATGCTTTGAAGGCTCGTGCTCCACTCTAGGAGCCAACCCATTCCGGGGAGCCTTTTCCTTCTCAAAGGAAAGGGAATTGTCCCCGGGGTAGCCGGCCTGCCTGTCTCTTAGTACCTGTTGACCCATGTTGAACCTCTGTTCACATGGCACCCTCCTCTGCCTCGGCCTTGAAAATTCTCATTGTATATCTGCTAATTCACCAGATTTTAAAAGACGCCAATGGAAACACCCCACTTTAGGGGTGAACCCATTCTAGGGAGCCCTTTCCTGTGCAAAGGAAAGGGAACTCTCCCCGGGGCCAGCCTGTCTTGCCCCTATCAAAACCACAGGGACCAGACTACCTCTGCTCTGCCAGCCTGTCTTACCCCCTATCAGCTTTCTGGCACTCTAACTTGCTGCCATATACCAGATGACTCACTCAAGTCCTTGTAGTGTTCTTGCCACTATCATGGTTCCTCAGTGTGTTGGTGCTAGTCTTTCTGCTTGCTATGTTTCTCCTTCATTGTTCTGTAGGATGTTGATACCACTTGTCTTGCCACTTTGCCTGTTGTGCTGCCTTCGAGGGTTCATGCATCTGTTATCCGTGCTCTATTATGAAGCTGTGGTGTGTTTTTAATACTCTCTCTGCCTCTTTGCACCTCTGTTAAAGCACTATTGCCACTCCTGGTACCCCTTTGCTCCTTTAAAGTGCCTTAGGCTATTCATGCCACTTTGATGCCACTTTACCACAGTCTAAGTACCTTGGAGCTCTTTTCTCATTCTGATGATTGCTCCCCAGAAGTTTCATCAGAATTGACACACACACACCAGTCTCTCTCTCATTTCCACTGCCCAGGCTTCTCAATCCCTGAATCATATTCTTTCTCCACATTCACACACACCAGTTTCTTTCTCTCACACACACAGTCACCTTACCAACCAGTCTCTCTCTCATGCATGCACACACACACACACACACAGGCTTCCCTCTCCCATGCTCTCTCTCACACATACCCCCACAACACCAGGATTCTTATTCTCACATACCCAGATTTCTCACTTCCATGCTTTTTCTCTATTTCACACACACCCACACATCAGTCACATCCCTGACTGTCTCACACTCTCACATACACATCAGTCATCGCCTTGAGCAGTCACTTTCATTGTCTCTCACATATACACATACATCAGCTCTCTGACCAGTTTCTCTCAATCACACACATGCTTTCGATCAAATACTTTCTCTCACTTACACACAGGCTCTCAATCACACACACATTCTCTCACTTACACACTGGCTGGCTGGCTGCTTCTCTCTCTTTCTCCCCCCCCCCCCCGAGCACAAATGGTAGCTGCAGCAGCCTCTTCCTCCAGCCCCCGCAAGCAAAGAAAGTAAAATCCCATCGGCTGCGGGAGGCTTATGCTGCTGCTCCTTTCTCGATTACCAGCTGCTTCAATTGCTCAGGGGCCGATGCAGCAGACGCCGCTGCTACTTTATCACGCGGCACGGCTCTTTCTTCTTCCCGCGCACCGCGTATCACTTCCGGGTCACGGGGGGGGGGGGGGGGCAGGCACGGGAAGAAGAAAAGACTAACCACGGGTGCCACAGCTTCTTTTAGCACTGCTGCCGTTCCCACTGGGCTTGAACGTGCTGATAGCTCGTCGGCAACAGCAGCAGGGAAAAAAGAGCGGCGGGAGAGACTGGGATCACGCGACACACCAGCTGGTGCTTGGCGACACACCGGTTGAGAAGCGCTGCCCTACACAACCCCCCATGGGCTGGTCATGGACCATGATGGTGGCACGCCAGGAAAGGTAGACAAGCAGAGAATCTGGAAGCAGGACAAAGATAAACTGGGCAGCACAGAAACAGATCCAGCCAGAACGGGCTCCAGTGACCGGGAACAGGAACCAGTTCAATACAGATTTACCCTCAGGATGGTCATCTGGAGGCAGAATCTGGCAGGCAAGGCTAGGCAG
Source organism: Rhinatrema bivittatum (assembly GCF_901001135.1). Taxonomy (NCBI): domain Eukaryota; kingdom Metazoa; phylum Chordata; class Amphibia; order Gymnophiona; family Rhinatrematidae; genus Rhinatrema; species Rhinatrema bivittatum. The sequence continues at coordinate 228,834,782 of NC_042620.1, read as the reverse complement.
GAATACCAGGAGCCAGGAACTGGAGAAACCAGGACATCAGGACACAGGAACTAGAACACAAAACATCAGGAACTTCTGGAACTTCTGGACAAGGAACATCAGGACACTGGGGAGACAATGAAGGAGCTTCAAGCGGAACAAGACCAGGAACATCAGGACAAAGGAGACCAGGAACATCAAACAAGAAGCCATCAAAACACAAGAGAACCACGGAAGACTTTGACTGGAAGAGGAGCACAGGCAACTGTCCAGATTAGAAGGCCCCATGGAGAACAAGCAGAGCCCTTTTATAGGGCTGGATGAAGGAGTAGGCTGATGAGGTCATCCGGTGGGGCCGCGGACTTTTCCTGCCACTGGCCCTTTAAATATTGAGCAGAGGCACACATGCGTGCCTAGCAGGGCCTGGGGACAGGAGAGACTTCTAGTCTCTCTCTACAGCTCAACAACCCAGAGATTATATTCCAGTATTAGAAGGACTTCAGCCTTGCCAGACACATCTGGTGGTCCAGCTTCCAGTCTAATAAAGAACTATTTGTGTTTATTTCAAATTCTAGCCTAGCCGGTGGTTCCTCTCAGGATCTCCTCCTGGGGGCGCTGTCATCTGCCATCGGCCCAGGGATTCACCATTTCCATCAAGTGGTCATTCCTTATACTACAATCACTCTGTGGAAGCCAACCACTACAGACCATTAACACCGCTTACGGAAGTATGATATAGATAGTTAACTTCTCTTTCTATGGGACTTGCCAGCAGCCTATATATAACAGATTGCTACCCTGTAGCGGAGGCATGATAGATTGCTTTCTCAGTAGCGAAGTACAATATACCTATTGTTAGCTCCTCTCCTCAGAAGAGTATCATTGAACAGATTGCCAACTCCTCTTCCCTGAGAGAGTTGATCCATAACAGATTGCTACCTTCTTTCCTTACAGGAGCATCTAACAGCAGTTCGCTAATAGATCTACAGATAGCTAACTCCTCCCCTCTGGAGGAGCAGATCATGACAGATTGGTACTCCTCCCCCTTTCAGGAGAAAAGCAGAACAGATTGCTAACTCCGCCCTCCTGGCAGGGTGAGCGATAACAGATTGCTAACTCCTCCCCTCTGGAGGAGGAGAGCAAGAACAGCATCATAGTGGAGAATACTTTAAAATCATCGGCTCAGTGTGCTGCAGCAGTCAAAAAAGCAAACAGAATGTTAGGAATTATTAGGAAGGGAATGGTTAATGAAACGGAAAATGCCATAATGCCTTTATACCGCTCTATGGTGAGACATCTGGTCCAGGTAATTTACTACTCTTAAGTTTGTCAATCAGATCTACCACATCTTCTAGGTTCACCGTGATTTGGTTCAGTCCATCTGAATCATTACCCATGAAAACCTTCTGTAGTACAGGTACCTCCCCAACATCCTCTTCAGTAAACACCGAAGAAAATAAATCATTTAATCTTTCCGCGATGGCCTTATCTTCTCTAAGTGCCCCTTTAACCCCTCGATCATCTAACGGTCCAACTGACTCCCTCACAGGCTTTCTGCTTCGGATATATTTTAAAAAGTTTTTACTGTGAGTTTTTGCCTCTATGGTCAACGTCTTTTCAAATTCTCTCTTAGCCTGTCTTAACAATGTCTTACATTTAACTTGCCAATGTTTATGTATTATCCTATTTTCTTCTGTTGGAGCCTTCTTCCAATTTTTGATTGAAGATCTTTTGGTTAAAATACCTTCTTTCACCTCCCCTTCTAACCATGCTGGTAATCGTTTTGCCTTCTTTCCACCTTTCTTAATGTGTGGAATACATCTGGACTGTTCTTCTAGAATGGTATTTTTTAACAATGACCACGCCCCTTGCACACTTTTTACTTTTGTAGTTGCTCCATTCAGTTTTTTTCTATTTTTCTCATTTTATCAAAGTTTCCCTTTTGAAAGTTTAGCACGAGAGCCGTGGATTTGCTTACTGTCCCCCTTCCAGTCATTAAAATCAAATCTGATCATATTATGATCACTATTGCCAAGCGGCCCCACCACCGTTACCTCTCTCACCAAATCATGTTCTCCACTGAGAATTAGATCTAAAATTGCTCCTTCTCTCAACGGTTCCTGAACCAATTGCTCCATAAAGCTATCATTTATTCTATCATCTAGCGTGTCCCGATGATACATTTACCCAGTCAATATTGGGGTAATTGAAGTCTCCCATTATTACCGCACTACCAATTTGGTTAGTTTCCCTAATTTATCTTAGCATTTCACTGTCAGTCTCACCATCTTGACCAGGTGGACGGTAGTATACTCCTATCACTATAGTCTTCCCCAACAGACAAGGGATTTCTACCCATAAAGATTCAATTGTGCATTTAGTCTCATGCAGGATGTTTATCCTGTTGGACTCTATGCCATCCCAGACATAAAGCACCACACTGCCTCCCGGGTGCTCCTCTCTGTCATTGCGATATAATTTGTACAAGGGATGTAAATCGTTTTTTGACGATTTAAAATATCGTCCGATATATTTTCAATCGTCAAAAATCGTTAGAGGTGCGATACAATAGGATTTCCCCTGATTTATCGTCAAAAATCATAAATCGGGGGAAGGGGGAGGGGAAGGGGGAGGGTGGGAAAACCGGCACACTAAAACAACCCTAAAACCCACCCCGACCCTTTAAAATAAATCCCCCACCCTCCCAAACCCCCCCAAAATGTCTTAAATTACCTGGGGTCCAGTGGGGGGGGGGTCCCGGTGTGATCTTCCATTCTCGGGCCACGGGTGAGTTAATAGAAATGGCGCCGGCGCTACCTTTGCCCTGTAATATGACAGGGCAAAGGTAGTGCCGGCGCCATTTTGGTTCCTGTCCCCCGACGTCACGAGCGCAGGAGATCGCTCCCGTACCCCCACTGGACCCCCAGGGACTTTTGGCCAGCTTGGGGGGCTTCCTGACCCCCACAAAAGTTGCCAAAAGTCCAGCGGGGGTCCGGGAGCGATCTCCTGCGCTCGTGACATCGGGGGATCGAGAGTGGAAGATCACACCGGGACCCCCCCACTGGACCCCAGGTAATTTAAGACATTTTGGGGGGGTTCGGGAGGGTGGGGGATTTATTTTAAAGGGTCGGGGTGGGTTTTAGGGTTGTTTTAGTGTGCCAGTTTTCCCGCCCTCCCCCGATTTACGATTTACACGATTTAAAAAAAACAAAACCATGACGATCCGATTCCCTCCCCCCCCCCCAGCCAAACTCGATCATTAAGACAATCGATCACACGATTCACATCTCTAATTTGTACCCTGGTATAGCACTGTCCCATTGGTGGTCCTCCTTCCACCATGTCTCTGAGATGACAAGTCTATTTCATTATTCACTGCTATACATTCTAATTCTCTCATCTTACTTCTTAGACTTCTGGCATTAGCATACAAACATTTCAAAGTTTGGTTTTTTGTTTGTATTTTCATTCTGCTTTTTAATTGATAGGGATAAATTAGAATTTTTTAGCTCAGGTGAGTTTTTAGTTACAGTCACTTGGACTACTTTTCTTTTTATTGGAACCTCACTGTCGGGATGCCCTAACTCTAATGCATCATTAGTATCTACTGCATCATTAGTATCCTTTGAAGATACCTTCTTAGTGTTTGGGTAATTGTCATGCGCTTGTGGCCTGGTTTGGCCTCTTTTGGAAACAGGATGCTGGGCTTTATGGACCCTTGGTCTGACCCAGCATGGCAATTTCTTATGTTCTTATGTTCAAAACTAGACATGGTGTCAGTAAATGTGCAGACTGGACAGTGTCCAGAGGGCTTATGGAGACCAATAATAGAGTTATGAAGATTCACTAGGTTAAATTCAGAGTGCGTTTACATGTCCTTTAAATTGCTACCTCGCCGATAAATAAATCTTAGGGGGCTTTGAAAAATACTACCTAGAGCAAGTGAGTTCCAATTCTTTCAGATTATATTTGTTACAGTCCTAATTAATATGTAAAACGGAAGAATACAATTAGTCATAACATCCGTGGAGTGGTTTTGAGTTATAAATAATAGATCCCTATTCACATGTAATGCCTGTTTAAAGGCTTTTTTCACAACCGTATTCGGGTTCCCCCTTTCCATGAACTGGAGTGACATCTCCTTAGCTTTAATTGTGAACATCTCCTTTGAAGAACATAACCACCGCAGTCTGAGGAATTGGCCACTCGATATATTATTTTTAAGCATCCTTGGATGACAACTATCAAAATTCGACAATGTGTTCTGATCGGTTTTCTTCCTAAAAATTGTAGTCTAAAATTTGTGTTCATTAGATGATTTTACAACATCTAAAAAAGATATTTGAGAGGAGTTGATGTTGAAATTGAACTGTAGGTTGTTATTACAGTTGTTTAGCCAATTAATGAACATAAAAAATTGAACATCTGTACCCAGCCAGATTAGAAACAAATCATCAATAAATCGCAGCCATAGGTATGAAAATTGAGACCACTCTGACGGATAGACAAATGTTTCCTCAAAGTTAGATACATATAAGCACACCAAACTGGGGGCCATGGTAGCCCCCATGGCAGTGCCCTTCACTTGTTGATAAAATGTGTTGTCAAAGTGAAAATAATTCTGTTTGAGAACATGCAACATGATGGAATTGCATGTACTGCCACCGTTGCATACACATTTCTCTCATGAATATTCATTGCAGATATCCTGAAAACCTGAATGGCTGAGCATAACACAGGGTAGATTTGAGAAGCATGCCCTAGGTTAATCTTCAGCCTTGCATCCCACTCTCCAATTAACTTTCAGGCCCATAGGTCCCCTCCCCCGATGATATTTTTATCATAAACTCAACAGTCATCTTGACTCTGCCATAACCATCCTAGAGCAGTCCTATACAAACACACAAATGGAGTATGTATATATTGATAAACAAAATTAAAATGAGACAAAATATTAGTAATTTGTTTTTTTTTTTAAATGAAATGAACTGTGCCCCCAGAAATATATTTATTTTTATTGATGTTTGTTTGAAAAATATCATTGAATAAAACCAACATACCCAAAATTCACCTGAGATGATGTCAAGGAAGTGGACCCTTGTGACTGCTTCATGGTTGGCACCAACTAGAGAGCGAACTCACTAGGCCCATGCCAGCAGCTGACAGAGAAACCTGTAGGCAGGACGGATGGAGCTTCACCTATACCAGCTGCAGGGAAGGAAAGACAACACAAGGAAACAACACAGAAACACAGAACAAGGCACAAGGCAAGAACAAGACAAGGATAGCAACATACACTGGACCATAGGGGCACCAGGAGACCTGTTACTGAGGCACTGGCTGGTTTGAAGAGACTTCCTTATATACTCCTGGAAGATGTGACATTATGAGCCAGAGCCACAGGAAGTCCAGGCTAGGGGACCTATAAAGGCAGTCCAGAGTTGGAGGATAAGACAAAAAAGACTCTATCTGAAATTAAGTTAGACATAAATGAACATAGAATGCAAGTGTTTAAACCTCAGGAGAAATCTGGGAGTGGACCTACACTTCTGCCTTCTGCCCCTCCCCCAAACCGTCAACCCCCAGAGTGCCCAGCTTATCCAGATGTACCCCTATACCCAGTAAAGACCATGGATACATTATAGAACTCTCCGTGTATACCCAAGGATATTCTAGATGATCCAGTCTATCAGAGGAGGGGCTACCCTATGAATCCATCGAGGCCACCAAGGGAAGGTTCCCTAGTGTCCTCTGAAATCTGATATGGTGCCTCCCCAGCCCAGCCCCATGCCACACTCCTGCATGGGTTCCTTGGAACACTCTTCTGGAGGCCCCTACACCTTCCCGTAGTGTCTCTCCTGGATCCCCCTACAGGGTTCCTGACAATATACCCCCTTATGTTCATGAGGCTGGACAGAGATTCCACCATTCCCTTCTGGATGATCTGTTACATTTGCAGCCTAACACCAACAGATTCAACATTACAAGCCCAATACTTCTAGCTATGGACACTGAATCCAATCAATATAACTTCACAACTATTTAGTGAGGTATAGAAGTAGTAGAGGGAAAAAATATCACACTCTGTCCCTTTATCTCAGTGAGGCTACCACAATACCTGAAGATTCCATTTTTAATTCTGCTTTGTTAATCTTACTTTCAGCTTCCTCAGCTTCCAGCCTAGGCAGATGATGGTAGATTCACATGTTGTGGAATATATAGAATGGCAAAAAACCTTTACAGACTTCTGCTAATCAAGGGCAGAAACTTCTAGTGTGGCCTAAATAACAAAAGTGGGATTTTAGAAAATGAAACATGCATTCAATAGCAGGTCCGGTGTATGGATGGACACTATTGTAGTGCTTTACTGAGTCTCAATGCAGGAATGGATTGGCATAGGGACATGAAGTGATATGCATTATCACCTATAAGTATAACAAGAATAATCTCTGTCAGAATTTACTTCACACTTGACATACCACACTTAACACAGTTGAACTCTTCTGTATATAACCTAGCATCTGAGTTGCATATAAATATTTATAAAACCCAGAACTTTGACAAATGAACAGTATTATTACTAATAAAAGAAACATAGTAATTAACATTATATAACAATGCAGAGTAGCAGGAAATACAGAAAAAATACAGTATAAGCAAAAAGAACTATTGTTTTATGGCTATGAACTTGTCAATTTCATACAGAAAAGAAAGGAATAACTTGCTTTACAATTCAGACCACAGCTCAATAAAGAATAGACAACTGTTTCAAGCATGTGTTTACTTAAGAATAAATGTTGTAAAATCATTTTTAAATGAGTGTTTATGTTTCATTGGATTAAAAGAAAATAGAACTTGATTGCCTATTAAAAATGATTTTACAGTGTTTATCATTAAGTCCTCATCAGCTTGCTAGAACTAAATGGAAGAGAAAAATGAGACTGTTGTTTAGTTCTGAAAACTCAAAAGCAACATAGTGTGAACAAAGGACATGTCATGGAACTTAATGTCGTAAGAACTCCAGGAAACTCACACTGGTAAACAGATGTGTTGATTTAATTAGCTGATAAAACAATAACATATTTATGTAAAAGCATCTGAATCATGCTGACAGAAGTTGCCACTATTGCATTTTTGAGTAGAGCAGTGGTATAATCTAAGGCAGCAAACTAATTGGGATTACATCCAAACCTATTCCTGAGGATGAAGTGGAAGAGGAGCTAGGCAATCAGTGCTCATCCACAACAGGCCACAAATTAGATTGGATAACTCTGAACCAGTGGTGAGGGATGTGCATTCATTTTGTTTCATTTCATTAATGTATGTGCAGACATTTTTTATGAACTTAAAATCAGTTTTATATGTGTATGCAAATGAGTATGCATGTAAAAACACATCTTAAGGTGAATTTTTAAACAGTTACTCACGTAAATAAGGCCATATATACGTATGCGTGGTCTGGTTGTATATAATCCATATTTAAAAAATGAACCACATACATGTGTATATGCATGCACATGAGCAAAAGTACATGCATAAAAAAGAGGCATGTTAGTGGTGTGTCTGAGATGTGTTTATGCATATGCACTTACTGACCTATTTTAAAAGCTACCTTCATGCACACGCAAGCACAAATATGCACATACATTTGCTACTGCTCATTTAAGCATCCAAGTGCTAATTTTCACTTTGAATATCAACTTGCTGTTTAGTGACCTGGCTTCTCTGGGTGCATGGACATAGGAACAGGCCAGGAAGTGGGAGGGAGTATATTAGGGACAGACGGAATTACTGGGGGATACTGGGAAACCATGGGACATACAAGTGGATAACAGGGATAGACTGGCTCATGAGAGGAGAGGTGTTGTTGCAGTGACTGTACCAAGGATAGATATGGTCATACTGGTTTGGTAACTGAGACATTCAGGTTTATGCTGGGAACTAGAAGAACAAATTAGGGAAAACAGACACGTAAATGGGGGTGTGTGTGTGTGTGTTACTGGAATATACTGGGAGGGTGAGATAGTAGTGGAGAACCCTTTTCAAGTTGACCCTAAAGGTCCTATGGGTACTCAGGTCTCTATAGCAGAGTAGGGAGAGAAAGAGAGAGCAGAGGAGGAGAAGGAAGGGAAGGAGGAAGTAGCCCTTTCAAAGAGTCTACAGAATTAGGACATAATTTTTGGATGTTTCTGAGGAGCAAGTCATGTGTAGTTTCAGGCTCAACAAGGGAACCATACTGTATCTATGCCCATAGTTAGAGAGGGACCTGCAACCTACTACCCAAAGAGGTCACATTTTGTCAGTACATATCAAGGTCACTACTGCCCTGACATTTTTTTCCATGACACTTTCCAGACACCTCTAGGAGTCATGGCTGGAATCAGCCAGTCTGCCACTTTTATATGTATGGATCAGGTACTGGCTGTCTTGCTCAGGAAAACACACTATATATTCTCCCTCAGAGCAGATACCACCAACAACAAATCTTGACTGAGTTCTATCAAATAGCAGACGTGAGTAGAGATGTGCATTTGTTTATCACAAATTAGGCAATTTTTTCGAAATTGCCTAATTCGTCGTGGGTTGGGGGCCCTGAATCCCGAAACAGATTTTCCCCGAACTTCGGGGAAAATTTGTTTTTCGGGTTTGTACGAGGGGAGGGGGACATTTTATTTTTTTAAATAAAAAAACACCCCAAGTATTAAAATTTACTATAATACACCCCCCCCCCCCCATCCCGATCCCTCCCCAAGACTTATTAACATCCCTGGTACCAAGCATCCATTGCTCCTACCATGTGACAGAGGCTGATCAATGGCACCAATAGCCCCCGTGACATAGTAGGTCAAAGGCTATCGGCGCCATTTTGATGCGAGGCAGGCCTGACGGCATGGAGGGAGAAATCACTCATGGGACCCCGCTGGACCACCAGGGATGTTAGTAAGTCTTAGGGAGGGATCGGGATAGTGGGGGGAGGGGGTTTGTATTTAATGTATTATAGTAAATTTTAATGCTTGGGGTGGGTTTTTTTGAGCTTTGTTTTCCCACGTCGTTTTTTGGGCCCGTTTTGTTTTTCCCCGCTTAGTTTTTCCTTCGTTTTTCCAAAAATATATCGGAGGAAAAACGAACTTTACAACTCAAAAAACGACACGGTAGAAAAAAACGAAGCTCATCTCTAGATGTGAGTAGTATGTCTGTTTGTACTCACTTAATACACCCAGTAGTGTGCTGTCACCTGGCCTAAAATCTGACCACAGCAGGGAGCCTCCGTGAAGCGCAATGGTACCCTTTTTCTTGAGGAAGCAAGCTGTGCACTCCAGCTAATGGAAATATTGCTTTCCAGAGAGCACACAGCTTTGGGAAGTAATACGAACCATGCAACAAGGCCATAGGTTTCCACTGTTATTAGAACAACCATTAAATGTTATAAATGTCCCAGAGGAAGTTGTAGCTTGTAATTATATCTTCACTGTACTTGTGACTTGGTTTAAGTCATTCCTTATTATCCTAACATATTGACAACACATATACATTGATTGTCCTATTAATGGAATGTGCAGCTGTAACCGCTCTATTTGTAGGCCACATTGGGCCTGCCATAGTGACTTCACTTGTACACCTGAACCTTCACCCACACCTCTAGAGGCACTTCTAGTCACCCCCCCTGCACACCTGAATTCACCCCATCTTCACCCCCATATCCCTAAAGGCTCCCCCTAGTGAAACCCCACATTGTGAACTGCCTCCACCACCACAACCCACATTCTGCTTACTCCATGTGGGTATGATGCTTCATGGTTGAATAAGAAGTGCAGATCAATATCATATCAAATGGGTAACCCACAGGTATAATTCTAACGAATAAATAATATCTAGATACCTGTGTATTATTTGTCTCATTTATTGTTTTTTAATCTTTAAATACAATTTCATTATTCAAATAATACACTTTAAAACATCACCCCATCATTCACACCACATACACACATGCTCAATCATTGTTATACAAACAAATATTGCACCTAATTCTAATACAACAGTTCACCTATACTAATGTATTGGAATACATCCATATACCATTTATCAAAATAAATTTGCAATCAGATAGCTCCAGAAAATTTTTTGTATTACATTTATCAGTTTTTATTGAACGAACAATTATCGACTTATCTTCCTCTTAGTTCCCTTTCATGTTCTTTATTTATTCATAAATTTCCTCTTTATTGTTGTACATTCCCGACGACAAGCTTCCGTTTCACCGAGGTGGTTTCCTCAGGGGACCATTATCAACTCTATAATTTCGTTTGAAGAACCGGGAACTCCTCTATACACTGTATAGGATGATTGATGCATGTGCTATCGTTACTATATATCCATCTGTATAATTCCTTACCACTATTATTCTTAACTTCTTCTTTATTAATCAGAACCTTCCAATATCCACTGTTTGTTTCAATACCGTCAACGACAAACTGCAGCGTTTTTAAACTCAACTTCTTACTCTCCGCCGCTACCTTCATACACGCCGCTGTTTCACATGCGCTCAATAGCTGTATCACAAACGCTGATTCCAATACATCATTCCCATCTTCTAGCGTGCCTCTCACTTGTGCTTCACCTTTCCCAAAACCCCGGCATTTTGGGAAAGGTGAAGCACAAGTGAGAGGCACGCTAGAAGATGGGAATGATGTATTGGAATCAGCGTTTGTGATACAGCTATTGAGCGCATGTGAAACAGCGGCGTGTATGAAGGTAGCGGCATAGAGTAAGAAGTTGAGTTTAAAAACGCTGCAGTTTGACGTTGACGGTATTGAAACAAACAGTGGATATTGGAAGGTTCTGATTAATAAAGAAGAAGTTAAGAATAATAGTGGTAAGGAATTATACAGATGGATATATAGTAACGATAGCACATGCAACAATCATCCTATACAGTGTATAGAGGAGTTCCCGGTTCTTCAAACGAAATTATAGAGTTGATAATGGTCCCCTGAGGAAACCACCTCGGTGAAACGGAAGCTTGTCGTCGGGAATGTACAACAATAAAGAGGAAATTTATGAATAAATAAAGAACATGAAAGGGAACTAAGAGGAAGATAAGTCGATAATTGTTCGTTCAATAAAAACTGATAAATGTAATACAAAAAATTTTCTGGAGCTATCTGATTGCAAATTTATTTTGATAAATGGTATATGGATGTATTCCAATACATTAGTATAGGTGAACTGTTGTATTAGAATTAGGTGCAATATTTGTTTGTATAACAATGATTGAGCATGTGTGTATGTGGTGTGAATGATGGGGTGATGTTTTAAAGTGTATTATTTGAATAATGAAATTGTATTTAAAGATTAAAAAACAATAAATGAGACAAATAATACACAGGTATCTGAATAAGAAGTGCATCATCCTCCAGGCCTACTTGTTGTGGCACAACTTGTGGTGCACCCTGGAGATGGGAACTAAGACCCCTTCATGTTCCACCAGAGACACCAAGCAGAAGACATCCCTGGCAGTGAAGTTGGGCTGACATTTCTGTAAAACCACATCCCTGTAGAACCATATGGAAGCATTCATGTGGCTGGTACATGCAAATTTATGCATACATTACAAAACACAAGCAAATGTTCACAAATATCCACATGCAACTTCTAATTTAAATGTATGCATATTTTGTATTGAATGTGCAAATGCATGTAAACAATACAAAATGCATGCTCATGTGTGCACAAGCCCATATGCGTGTGAATATGGGGTCACAAGCATTTGTTTGAAAGTTATTCTCCCTGGGACAGATTTTCAAAGGGGTATGCAAGTAAGACCCTCAAAAACCTGCCCCAAGCTCCCCCTGCGCATGCTGAGCCTATGTTGCATAGGCTGCCGGCGTGCGCAAGTCCCGAGGCTTTCCTGGGGGGGGGGGGGGGCGTGTCGGGGCATGTTGGGGGGGGCGTGTTGAGGCCGGCACGTCATCGGGGGCATTCTGGGGACAGGGCTGCGTGCGTGGTTCCGGCCCAGGGGCATGGCCGTGGCCTCCGGACCAGCCCCTGGACCGGAACATGGTGCGCTGGCAGCCGGCCTGGCATGTGCAAGTTATGCCTGCCTCGGGCAGGCGTAACTTTTGGAATAAATGTAGGGGAGGAAATTAGTTAGGGCTGGGGGGTGGGTTAGGTAGGGGAAGGGAAGGTGGGGGGAATCGGAAGGAAAGTTCCCTCCAGGCCACTCCGATTTCGGAGCGGCCTCGGAGGGAACAGAGGCAGGCTGCGCGGCTCGGCATATGCAGGCTGCCAATTTAGCGCAGCCTTGTGTGTGCCGACCCCGGATTTTAAAAGATATGCGCGGCTAAGCAGGTATCTATTAAAATCCGGCATACTTTTGTTTGCGCCGGTCGCGCAAACAAAAGTACGCGCGGGCGTACTTTTTAAAAATCTGCCCCACAATGCATTAAAAAAAAGAATCAAAACAAACTTTAAAAATACATATTTAAAAACCCAAGAAAAACAAAACAAATACAATTTTTTCCTGAGTACACCTTTACCTGGGTTCCAGCCTAGGCTGAGGCATCGGCCTTACATAGGTGAAGCAGAGTCTGCAGTGACCTATTGTGTCCTTGGCCTACAAGGGCCTGGGCCTAGGCCTTACCAGTGGATCCCCACCGGACTGGGTAAGTGGGGGCTGGGGGGAGGCCAGGCCCCGGCATTTTTTATGGGTGGTTGGGAGAGAGGGACAGGAGACCTTTGGAGGCCCCATTTTCATTTCTATTTCTTTTGATTCATTTTTTTCACGTGAATGAAACAAATCAAACAATCCATGAACCAAAATTCATGGGGAAAAATCTCCCAAAAACAAACCGAAAAACAAAAACAATTTTTGTTCAAATACAAGTGGGAGGAAAGTGTCTTTATGGTCAGTATCAAATTGTCCTATGCAGGAAACCTGGGAATGTGGAAATCCATATTCAATCACAGGCCAGATAGCAAAGTTAGCTGGAAAATCATATCTGATTAACTTTGGAGGTATATTCAGTAGTGCAACTGCACTATTGAATATTAGAGATGTGCTTCTTGTTTTGCTACCGGGTCGTTTTTTGACTCGGATACTTCGTGGTAAAGTTCGGTTTTTATCGTTTAGTTTTTTTGAAAAAAAAAAAAAAAACTAAACGGGGAAAACCGAAACCGGGCCAAAAAATGACGCGGGAAAACAAAGCTAAAAAAAAAACCCACCCCACGCATTTAAATTAATTTTAATACATTACATACACCCCCCCCCATCCCGATCCCTCCCCAAGACTTACCAACATCCCTGGTGGTCCAGCGGGGGTCCCGGGTGCCATTTGTCCCTCCGTGGCGTGCCCAGTGTGCTAGTGCTAGCCACACTCAAAATGGTGCCGAATAGCCTCTGAACTACTATGTCACAGGGGCTACCGGCGCCATTGGTCAGCCCCTGTCACATGGTAGGAGAACCGACCAATGGCGCTGAAAGCCCCTGTGACATAGTATGGGCGAAGGCTATCGGCGCCATTTTGATTATTGGCAGCCGACGACAACATCGCTCCAGGACCCCCGCTGGACCCCCCAGGGATTATTGGCAAGCCTTGGGGGTGTCAGGAGGCCCCCCCAAGCTGGCCAAAAAGCTTGCCAATAATCCCTGGGGATCCAGCGGGGCTCCGGGAGTGATGTCGTCGTCGGCTGCTCTCACACACAAGCTTTCTTTCACACAGGATCCCACTCTTGCATGCTCTCTCTCACATATACATAGGCCCCCACTCTCATATGCTCTCTCTCATAGGAAAGCTCTTACTGTCACATGCTCTCTCTGACATGCAAATTACCATTTCTCCCACATATGCAAGCTCTTACACTTACATAATTTCATTCACACACAGTCTCACACACTCACACACACACATACAGGCTCTCACACTTATAGGCTCTTACATTCATGTTCCCATTCTCTCAAAAATACACATACAGGCTCTCACTCTTACATGCTATCTCACACACAGGCTCTCACATGCAGTTTCCCACTCCCATAAATACAAACACACACAGGCTCTCACTTTCACATGCTGTCTCTCATATACAGGCTCCCATTTCCTCCCATAGACACACACACATACTCTCTCACTCACAATTTTACATTGCCACACAAACACACAAGCTTTCACCTGCTCTTTCTCACATGCAAGCTCCCACTCCCATAAATATGTATACACACAGACTCACAGGCTCTCATTCTCACATACAGGCTCCCACTCCCACACACCCATATACTCCTTCACACCCACACACAGGCTCTCACACCTACATGCTCTCTCTATCACCCATACACACACACACACACTCAGGCAGGATCCCAATCACACATATACACACAAACACACACACAGGCAGCTTGCCATTCAAAGGCTGCTGGCAGCAGAGAAAAGTAGCAGGCCTGGGAGGCTGTCGGCAGCTGAGAAGAGGAAGGAACCCGTTCTTTTGCTGCTCCCATGTGCGCTATTCAAAACTCACAGGGATAGTACTTCCTCTTTGCTGATATTACAATGCATGAGATCAGCATAGAGTATATACTTGCTGCATGTGGTCTGAAGGCTGGCAAAGAAGCAGGAGAATGGGCTTCTTGATCTTCTTTGCTGCTGGTGGCTTCCCAGGCCTGCTATTCTTCTCAGTCGGCGGTAGCCTCCAGGACCTCTTTTTTCTTCAGCCCCCGGAGAAATGGGGTCCACTGGTGGCCTTGCGGGCCTCTTTCTCTTCTTGGTTGCTGGCAAGATGGGGTCCGCCAGTGACATCATAGGCATCTTCCTCTTCATGCTGCTGCTCTCCTGGTGTGCACGCAGTTGGTGGTGCACTGCACACCCTGTTTCAAAGTTGGTGGCACTTGTGTACAACTGCACACTATGGGCCGGATTTTAAGAGGTACGCACGGGCATACATTTGTGCGCATAAACCGGCGCGCACAAATGTATGCCCAATTTTATAACATGTGTACGCAATTTTATAACATGCACGCACAAATGTATGCCTGATTTTATAATATGCACGCCACTAGTGCACCTTGTACGCGCCGAGCCCTAGGGGAGCCCCGATGGCTTTCCCCATTCCCTCTGAGGCAGCTCTGAAATCAGAGCAGCCTTGGTGGGAACTTTCCTTCCACCCCCCCCCCACCTTCCCCTCCCTTCCCCTACCTAACCCGTCCCCCAGCCCTACCTAAACCCTCCCTTCACCTTTGTTTTACAAGTTGTGCCTGCCTGGAGGCATAGGTTGTGCATGCCGGCCAAGTGCCGTTGCGCGATCCCCTGGCCTAGTGGCCCTACGAAGACCTCTGGCCATGCCCCTGACCTGCCCCGGACTGCCCCCACCCCTTTTTTCAAGCCATGGGACATACGCGCGTCCCGGGGCTTGCGTGCATCACCGAGCCTATGCAAAATAGGCTTGGCGCACGTAACCCCCCTGCACGCGTAAATCCAGCTGGATTTACGCACGTAGGGCTTTTAAAATCTGCCCCTATGGACACTACGCCCATGTACATCCCTATTACATTTAACTTGACTCCTAGTTGGGTACTTCAATTTGAATTTGGCCACAAACCCAACTCCATCTGTTAATAGTTGAGGGCCTTTTCTGCTCCAGAGTGGTATGAGAAACATAGGATAGATTCTAACATTAGAATAAAAAAAACAGTCAGTGCACATTTTCAGATGAGATTTTCAATATCCAATTCCCTTCAGGCTTCAATGCAAAGAAAAAATAAAATTGTTTCTTTCATCTAATGAGACCATTGATTCCACCTGATTTTGCATTACATTCCCAATAATTAAGTCAGAGATGAAGCCACTTCTTATTCAATCTTTAAGAAGAAAATAAAATAGCCCTATACCTGAAGATAGTAAGCCTTCAGGTAGAATCTGTAAATAACCCAACATATATGTTCTAA
Organism: Rhinatrema bivittatum; assembly: GCF_901001135.1. Classification (NCBI taxonomy): domain Eukaryota; kingdom Metazoa; phylum Chordata; class Amphibia; order Gymnophiona; family Rhinatrematidae; genus Rhinatrema; species Rhinatrema bivittatum. The sequence continues at coordinate 228,818,869 of NC_042620.1, read as the reverse complement.
AAAGATCAAACATTGAAAAGTTTTACAAATAATGAACATTCTCCAACAATTCTTTTTTTTCCTTTTAGGAACAATGATATTGTTAACCAATGCCAAATTAATAGCCTAAACCAAGGAAAACTGCAACTTCACCCATTCACATTCTTCTTCATCAAAGAAGCTATTAAGGAAGTTGCATTCTTTAATTCTGAGATGGATATTTTAAGAGTAATGAATTCAGAAAGAAACACTTTTTAAAAAATGTCCATCATATCTATGTATAATAATTAAGTATACTTTACAAGATCCATAGGTAACTGCAGAACCCCAGCTGGTATCTGGATCAAATTTGCTCCAACTTTCTTCTCCTGCAAAGAAATCTTCACATGTCCTTCCACTCCAACAGACTGTGGCTCAGTTGCACAACCTATAAACACCTTGCAAATGGCAAAAAATAAATCATTCATTCCAGCAATACCTCTAAATTCAGGCTGAGGCAATGAGAATAATTGTAAGGGTTCCAATCATGATATCTTCAGAACTGGAGAGATCTCCAACCTAGGCAAAGACAGCAGGAGACTTGCTACCTCGGAGAACAGAGATATCACTACTGAAGTTATCACTACCACATCAGTGTTCTGTCAGTCTACTTCTTTAAAAGCATCCATTGGATCCTTGACAATTAAAACAGTGCTATCTACTACAGAGAAAAAAGCCCATAACCATGATCCATGCTTCAGCATTTACCAAATTAGCAGGAAGCAATAGGTAAAACAAGTCCCAAATGCAGCAGTCAGAGCAAGAGAAAAGAACTCTCAGAAGCTCATAGACCTTCTTCTTTTATATGCTTTTTAATATAGCTTTTTAACTTGTTAGCACCCTTGGAAAAGAATGCTGAAAAAAAGCATGTCAATACATAAGCAAATAAATAAGTAAAGAAGCAGGCAAATACATAAATTAAATAAATTAAATACATTTTTAAATGGAGTTTAATTGGTTTCCCAGAAATATACAGGGCCTCATATCTGTCCTTCAAAAACATAATGGGGTAGATTTTAAACTGACATGCCAATTTTATAACATGCACGCCCCTTCAAAGAGGCCCGGCATTTATATATGTACCGGGGTTTACGGGTGTGACCAGGCCCCTTTGAAAATGTGCCCAGTGCGCACAAGGGCAGGCCACGCCTGTAAAGCCCAGAATTTACGCACGTGGCCCTTTGAAAATCTACCCTATAGTGATTATATTTATTCACTGAAGATGACAAAAAATCTTTCTGCTAGTAATTTTTCTATGTCTCAAGATTGGATGAATAAAATTCAGAACCTTAAATGCCACAGCCATAATCATGCTTGCAAGCATTCCAGACTAAACTGCCCAATGACTACATTTTCTGTTCTCTCTACCTTTGTTTTAAGTTCATGTTTTTGCTCCAATCTCAATCCCTTACCCAGACACAAGCACACACACACACATTTAATCTCTGATCCACATCCCCTTGTTAAAATGTATTCTTATATTCACATCTGTCTATACTAGATGTGCCTTATAAATGTGCATATTTAAAGAACATTATAATGTTCTTTAAATAATTTCCTTAATTATTCCTTTTAATCTTGTTTTTGTATACATAGAATTACCTTATTTTAGATTGTTATGTTCTCTGTATTTTGAATGAAAAATGATAAATAAAGATTTAAAAAAATGTGCATATATTTACACAGTGAAGTACAAGGGTAGCTCTCCCATCTATACCCTTAATGGACGATGGAAGTTAAACAGAAGAATATGTTAGAAATAGAAACTTATCCTTCAGTAAGAGGTGTAATGAAAGGAGAACATTCCAATAAATACAATGTTATGGTACACTTCTAGACAGCAGCAGCCTATTTTTATGTTCCTCTTAACAAAGAAGAAAGAAATAATATAAATAAGTCATGCAAGATAAAAAAAAATATATATAGTTTCTATGGTTATGTTTCCTGACTGATATAACAAAGGGAAATATTGTTCTCTGGTCATGCTATATATCTCTTATATATGTCATCTCATGATTTTATTAGATCTCTGCTTGCTGGCTGCATGGGACATGCATATATGATACAGGCTGCTAGAGATATCATTGGAAACTGACATGCTGAGCTTGATTCTACTGAGAGTTAACTGAATACCATTCTCACATTATTCTATGATGTTTTCTTTGATGCATTTCAGGGTTTACAGTGCAAAGTATCTCAAGTTTTCTGTATGATTAACTCATTTTACTAAAGATCTCCATTTAGAGCTCATTATTTTGCTAGTTAAATTATAAATAGAATTACCTAAATTATTTATGCTCTAGCTCATTATTTTCATACTATCAGACATTTTTAACTTTTCACAATTGTCCAACATAATTTCTAAAAGCATACATTGTTTCTGAAATTCTAGTATTTTTGCTCTCAGTTATTTTATGATGTATGGTGTATGATATACTTGCCAATTTTATTTTATCATCATCTCATAAATGTTCAGTGCTTGATAGAATATTAAACATTATTTATTTATGTAAAATACATAGGTAAAAAATAATACAATACACACACTTGTATAATTGAGCATAAAATTAACCACTTTCCCTAGGATTCTGAAAATCAAATAATAATACATTTAAACTTAAATTATGAATTTTTGGTAATTTTTCCTTTATATTAATGACTTTGGTCATTCTCGAATGCTAATTTGAACAGCCAAGTTTTTAACTCTTTCTTAAAGGCTTTAACTGCATCCTTAATTCTTCTGGTGATATTTCCACAGTTTCAGTCTGACAATGGAAAAGGCTCTATCTCTAACTTCTGTCAAATGGGCCTTTGAATTGATGGAATACTTAATAAGTATTTATTAGCTGTTCTTACATTTCTTTGATTCATGTGAGAATGTAATGCCACTCCCAACCAATCTGACTCCTTATTCACAATTTTATGAAAAACACTTAAAACTTAGTATTGCATGCAAAATTTGATTGGTAGGCACTGTAAATTCATCAAGTCGGCAGTGATGTGATCATATTTTTTACCTCCAGTTAATACTCTTGCTGTTGCATTTTGTAACCTTTGTAGAGATTTTAATGTTACAGCAAGTAAGCCTAATGACGTTAGCAGCTGCTACTTGCTCTTTCGTTGCTCGTCACCAGTTCCCTTAAAATTTTAAACTGTTCCCCATTTGTTGTTATTCGCTGTACGAGTAACTACGCAGACTCAGTTCTTGGTATAAAATTGGCCGCAGCTTTTATTTAAACATAACATAATAACTTTCTCAAGATACCCGCGCCGGCAGGGTGTTCTGCTGCTGCCCGCCGCCTGGACCAAGCAAGGCAGCCTGACAATGAGGGCCCCCCGCCTTGTTCCCGAGCAAGAGGCCATCGCCTCATACGCCTCCCGGCACCCACGGCTTCCCAGCCGTCGCTTATGGCGAGTCGCGGCCCTTTAAGGGGCCGCCGACGTTATCTAAGGGCGCTGCCGGCACCTCCTTCTACACGTGGTAGCCCCCCCCCCCCCGGCGGTGTCCTCGACGCTCCAACGGCTGCAGGTGAGTGGGCTGTGATCGCTGCCCTTCCCCCCACCCTTTCCTTCCTCCCTGCCGCCATCACCCGCTTGCTGCCATCATGGGTGGGCTCCGGGTAGTGGCCCCAAGCCCACCCTTTCCTAGTGCATTGTAGTAGTCAAGATTTGAAAAAAATAATAGTTTGCAGAACTGTACAGAAATCATTTGGGTTCAACAGAGGCTTCAGTTGTTTTATTAAGTGAAGCTTATTGTATCCAGTTTTAATTATTTTATTAATATGTCTCTTCAAAACCAAGTTATTATCAATTATGATACCTAAATCAAGTACATGGTCAGCAATATCAATAGTATATATTCCCCTATATTGCCGTGACCTATTTTTTCTGTTTAGCTATATAATTTCCATTTTTCGCATATTCAGTGTCAATTTAAGATGGGAAAGCAATTTTTGAATTGCAGATAAATAAATATTCATTGTCTTGAATGCATGTTCAATAGAGTTATCTACTGGTATGATGACTTGTACATTGTCAGCATACATGTAAAAAAATTAAGCCTAAACCAAACAGCAGTTTGCACAATAGTAAAAGATATACATTGAATAAGATGGCTGATAATTTTAGATCTGTGGGTCTCCAGTAGACATCATCATAACATGAGATAAGGTATCACCTATCTTTACTTGGTAAGATGTATTTTTTTAAAAAATGAAGTAAACCATTTTAATACATTACACGTTATACTAATTTCTACCAATCTATGTTGTAATATCATGTGGTCTACGGTGTCAAATGCCATTGACAAATCAAACACAATTACCAAGTAGGATTGTCCTGAAACAAAGTCTCTGAGGACTATATTGGTCATAGAAAGTGGAAGTGTTTCTGTGTTATGGTTTTTCCTAAACCAAACTGATTTGGGAATAGAATGTTATTTTCCTCAAAGTATTCAGATATTTGCATATGTATAGCATTTTCTATTATCTATGGCCTGAACGGTAAAATGGAGATTAGCTAAAAGGGCCAACCATATTTTATTTCACATACTGTAACAATTTCTAACCACGTAAACATAGACACTTTAATGCATCTATGTTATATTCAATCTATCTTCTAGGCTCTGAATGTATTTAATTCCTTGTAAGTATCATATTTGTGTGGTGTTGGGATAAAAGAGGGGAGGATGTGCTATAGATCTTCTAGATCTTGGTCTTCATTCTGAATGAAATTTAGGGTTTCCTTTGTTCTTTCAGTTCTTTTCCAGATCTTAATTACTTCCTCTAATTGTCTGTACAGCATTTATTTTGAGCAGCATTTTAGTTCAAATTAAAGATAATTTGGAGGAAGGCCTAGATTTTATCTTCTTCTGATTTGACATTAAGAGCACAATATACTTAATATACAATTGAGTTCCATCAGGTCAGCCTGGTAATGCTCTCTGCATATATATATGATGATTTGTTTGCTGGATGCTGGGTCTCTTTGATAATATATTGTCTTATATTGTCTTCCTATTTTTGCTGTGGTTCATTAATCATCATCATTGTTTATTTATAATCATGCTTTTCCAGCAAAAGAGTTCAAGCAATGTAACAGAGTAAACAGATAAACAGTGGTATCAGGAACATAGGTCAAATGAAATTATAGCATGCATGAGTACATTTAGTCGATATAAATATATGAATATGCTCAAGTATAAAACACATTTTAAAAGCATTGTTGTATCAGTGACTAGAATGGTCTATGATAGCCTAACTGAATTGTAGTTTGTCTGAGACTTGGTGCTTAGACTATGGTTAAATGATTCAGGATAAGAAATTTTGGCTCCTGTTGTGAGTCAAATGTTGCTACAAATAGCAAAGATTTTAGTCACTTGCAAAAAGTGAGGCAGTCTAGCATAAGCCTGATGTTAAGCAGCAGAGCTTTCCAGAAGGTAGGAAAGTGATCCTGCTACAGTTCTCTTCCTAGTGCTGAAGAACCACATTTCGTTGGTGACTGGTCCCACTAGGTGGGTTTAAGATAGTGCAGGGAGTAGGAGAGAGTGTATACAGTGAACCGGTTGCAGAAGAAGCTTGTCAATAATAATTTGGAGGGCACTTTCCCATGGAAGTATGTTTTTACAACCCTCATCGTTGATAAAAGTATGCCTTGAGCTCATCCTGCCTACATTTTCTCTCTTAGGGCCTTATTTTCCAAACGTTTCGCACGCGGTAAGGGACGTTTCACACGCGAAATGTCCCTTTTCGTGTGCGATACCAAAATGGGGGCAGAGTCGGGCCCGGAAAAGGAGGAGTCGGGGCATCACCGGGGCCAACTCTGCGACGACAGTGTGCACAGCAAAAAGGTAAGTGCCTTTTCGCTGCCTATTTTGCTCCCAATAGCTACATCTCCTATGGTGGCGCTATTGGGTGCGAAACCAACAGCGATCGCACCGCGACGGTGCGATTGCTGCTGGCTAGCGCAGGCCCGCCCCCCGTTTCGGCCCCCTGCTCCTCATCTTCTAAAGTATCGCAGGTCTGCGATACTTTAGAAAATGAGGCCCTTAATGTGGAGGCACTCTCAAGGGTAGTTTTAAGACAGGGGAGGGAGTAATTCACAGAGTTTTGTATATTCAAAATGATGTGCATTGTTTTGCTTGGAAAAGGGCACAGAGAAAAAAAAAAACAAGTGCAAATATATGTGGATACCTTTTCATGTGGAAATATTGACAGCAAAATGATCAGGTTGGTTTTAAAAGTGTTGCTCATGCAAAATTGATAACATATGCGAGTACGTGGGCCATGCCCAAGCAATGCAGATTTTAAAATGCTGCAAAATATGCACATATGTACCCGGGCATGCATAAGGAATAAGGGGCGGGGAATGGGTGGGGCCTAGGCATTCTAGGGAGCGGCAAAAACTTGCATGCATAACCCCACATTTTAAAAATGAAACCCACAGGAGCAAGGCTGTAGAACTCAAGTTGTAGGGCTTATAGGACAAGGTGAGGGGTCTAGTCAACAGAGCAGCATTCAGGATGAAGAACCAGAGGGGACTGAAAGACCTCTCTATTAACTGCACAAACTGGTAAACTAATTGACAAACTGGGAATATACCTCATGAGAGCGTGTTTTAAAATTCACTGACATACCGTACCCATTTAAGAGCTGACTTGCTACTATTGAAGACACAATCTCACTAGCTGTGCTCAAATAACCTCTTAAATTTAGGAGCATACTTACACACGGTTAGTGCATTTTAAAAGATACGGTCATAAGTGTGCACATGATTAAAATTCCTAGTGTATCGTCATTTGCACACTGATACAAAGCCATGTATGGGCGCATGCATGCTCCTTTTAAAATCATCTTGTATGCGTATAGTTTTGTTTTGCTTATTGATACAAACTCTGTGGGTAAAAACTTCCCAAGGTTCTTGCATCAAAGTGAGCAGTTTAATAATTGCTACCAAAATGTTTTAAAACGAACAAATTGCTATAATCCCTTTAAAAAGGTTTTGTTTGGCTCCTGTTTTTTTCCAACAAATACTAAAGTACCTATAGTTTAGCGTTGAAAAACTAAGTGCTTTGTTTATTTATTTAGAAAACTCTGAGGGCTCAGGTTCACTAATCATTGTTTCATTTCACATCACTAAAATAATACTGGTTTTGTTTTTATAGAGTTGTCCTTTAATTTTGAATATTGCTACAACAGATTCTATCTAACTGTCAATAGGTTTTATCCATGTTAAATGCTCTTAACATGGGTAACTTGGCTTTTGAATATTGCTACAATAATATGTTACATTTACTTTTTCCTTTGAAAATTACCCTGCCAAATGGGAGAAAATCATTAATAAATCAGGCCCTACATTTGTAAAACCCACCCTGGGTATTCCTTGACATGTCCCTGTTTTTTGTCCAGCTAAATCTATGCTCAGTGATTTTGTCCATAAACATTTTAGCTAGATCAGGGGCTGGGGGAGGGATTTTTAACTGTTTAGATTAATCAGGTTAAAAGCCTATTTTAACTTCATAAATATTTTGGATATCAACCTTATAGTTACATAGCTGATTTAAAGTCAACAAAAGGTCAAAAGAGTTTAACTTTCTGCTGAATGCCTAACAGAGATATTTTTTACTCTGGTCATCCTCAAGGGCTGCAAATATTTGAATATTTGGTATATTTGCATATATTTGGTACAATAACTGAGTTAATTAGCACATTTTAGTTACTTTGAAAACCAGCCCTGTCTGCAGCCCTCGATGACTTGAGAGCCCCTGGCATAACAGCTGTCTGTTTGTAATCCAGAGAGAGAGAGAGAAAAGCACTGACTCTGCGGCCAACTCCATCAATGATCAAATTTAGCTAGTCTCTGTTCTGTTTTTGTTCCATTGAATAAATATGGGGATGATTTTTTTAGAAATATGGGGCATTTTTGCAGATCTAATGACCAGAAGAATATGAGTCTTTCTAGGCACTACAAGCTCTGGAATACTTCTCTAAAACACCAAAACGCAGACAAATTAAGATCAGGTTTTAACAGAATACAAGATTTATTGAAAGGATTTTTTCAAATCATGGGGAAATACTCTGGCTGGGAAATAATCCTGCTAAAAGTTCTGAGCACTTGTTAGGGCTGCAGCATAACCTAGGTTTTTCACTTCTTATCATGAATGCCTTAGACCAACACATCTGAGGAATGATTCACACTCTAGAGCTCAGTTACAACAGTATTTCCAAACATGCAGGGAAGCCTGGCTGCAGTATATCAAAGCTTTCCCTGATCTGTTTGAATGACTTGTATGACTGCCAGATGGCTACAAATTTAAAAAAAGGAAGAAAGTGTTCTTCTATATCTTACTTGCATGTCCACAGGAAAAGAGAGGGAGATAGAAGTAGCTCATTCTCTGACTGGCTAGAACTCTGTACCAATCATCTCCATCATAAAGAAACCCTTGTTAAGTGTTTTATTTATTTGTTTTTATATACTGATATTCGACATTGCATATCACATCGGTTTATAGATTAACTCTTGGAATAATGTGACAACGATGTCCGGGGAGCGTCGTTGAGCTCCCCGGCCATGGCAGACCCATGGCCAGACTTACTCAGCCCCGACACTGGGCCCCCAGAGCTCCTTGGCGGTGGCGGGCAGTTGCCTTCAAGCTCGTGTTTCCTCCATGTTTCCGGGACCCTCTTGTGCTTCCACAAGCTCCTTCGGGGCTGACTGGGCCTCCCATGTGCGGTGTGGGGAGATGCTGCCACTTCCTCCTCTCTGGCCTGTTGGCCTTAGGCGCGGGCACTCGTGCCTCTCTTGGTTTTATAAGGGCCGGGGCAGGAAAGCCTCCCTTGGTCCCAGGTGATGATGTCAACCAGCTCTACTATTTAAGGCAGACTCAGACGTTCAGAGCCTGCCTTGGCAATAGGTCTCCATGCTTCTCTGTCATGTGCTTTGTTGCTACTCCTGTTCCAGTTTCTGATCTAGTACCTATTCCAGTTCCAGTTTCTGTTCCAGTTCCTTCTCCAGTTCCTGCCCCAGCTTGTGTTCCTGTTCCTGCTTACTTTATGATGGACCTCCTTGGCTTTGATCCTTTGCTCGGACATGACCTCGCCTTCAGCCATCTGCCTCTGACCCTTTGCTTGGACCTGACCTCGCCTTCAGCCACCTGCCTCCGACCCTTTCATTGGATCTGACCTCACTTTTAGCTGCCAGCCTCAACCCTCTGTCTGGACGTGACCTCAGTTTTCACCTCATCCTACTGGAACCCTTCATCTCCGCTGCCACCCGGCACTCTGCCTCTGGACATCTTTTCCAGGATCAATCACGTGAAGGCCTGCCTAAGTCCAGCTGGTCCTGGTACCCAAGGGCTCAACCTGTGGGGAATGACGGCTGGTATTGGTGAAGTTCCAGTCGGCCTCAGTTTCCCGCTTAGCCTTCCCTCCCAATGATGGGGACCCATGGGAGCTTCCCCCATGGGTGGCACCAACACAATCTCAGGTCAGGGGTCCACCTCCACAACATTAAGTTGGTCCTTGAAATAGCAAACCTTCTGCATTTTCTTTTTTGCCTTCTAAAATGCATTTTTTAAAGTATCATTTGCTTCTTTGCAAAGTAATGGGTATATGCACTGTTTTTGTTCCAGACCTATGCTAGTCTCAAGGTCTAGGAGTTCCAGAGATAAATGTGTGAATCAATGTTGTAGACAGATATCTGGATGGAGTGGAAATGATTAATGTAATGTCTATAATGATGGCTCCTTCTCTAGTATGCTCTAAACATCTATTGTCAAACCATAATAAAAAAAATTTAAATGTATATATATATATATATATATATATATATATATATATATACTGTTTTTTTAGGGATGTATATTGGTTTGAAATGACATATAATGTTAATACTGTTTTTTGTCGGTTTTAAAACAAAATAATTGAAAAAACCTGAATTTTCTGGATAGTGCATACTATTTACAAACTTCTGCTTACTGTTTCTGAATAGTGTGCACCATTCAGACTTAGGGGCGGATTTTAAGAGCCCTGCTCGCCGGTGAGCCTATTTTACATAGGCTCACCGGCGCGCGCAGACCCCGGGACTCGCGTAAGTCCCGGGGTTCTCCGAGGGGGGCATGTCGGGGGCATGTCGGGGGGCGGGCCCAAACCGTGCGGCGTTTAGGGGGCGTGCCGGGAGCGTTTCGGGGGCGGACCCGGAGGCATGGTTACGGCCCGGGGCGGCCCGGGGGCGTGGCCGCGCCCTCCGGACCCGCCCCCAGGTCATGTCCCGGCGCGCAGGAGGCCCGCTGACGCGCGGGGATTTACGCCTCCCTCCCGCCGGCTATACAGAATTGATAGCCTTGCGCGCGCCGATCCAGGATTTTAGTGGATACGCGCGGCTCCGCGCGTATCTACTAAAATCCAGCATACTTTTGCTTGCGCCTGATGCGCCAGCAAAAGTAGGCCTATTTGCATAGTTTGAAAATCTACCCCTTAGTGTGCACTCTTTCCTAAATATTAAAAAAGAAACAAGACATAGAAAAACATTACTGACAACAAAAAAATGACCCCCAAACAGCATGACACAACATGAAATGACATATTTTGTCCTAGCTTAAGAACATAAGAAATTGCCATGCTGGGTCAGACCAAGGGTCCATCAAGCCCAGTATCCTGTTTCCAACAGAGGCCAAAACCAGGCCACAAGAACCTGGCAATTACCCTACTGTTTTTTTTAATGACTCTATTTACCCTCCAGATGACAAAGAATTTGCGTGAATCTGAGCCCCTAGTGTTTGACTCATGGAGAACTGACATATTTCACAAAGGTCAAAGAGCTGTACTGTTCATTTCACTATCATATGAATTTGAATAGATTTTGTTTACTCTGCTATTGAAAAAAAAAGTACAGTTTTGCTTCCAAATAGCAAAGAGTTCTTTTTTTATGAGATTAAGCAATGTATCTGTTCAATGTATTCTCATGGTTCAGGCACTTTTCAGTCTAGTGAATAGCATGAAAGTGTAAATGTACTTGCTATTTTGAGCTCTACTTTCACATTTGAAACAAGTAACACTTCTTTTCTAATTCTTTAGCTCTCTGCTTATTAAAAAAGATATCTGAAATCTCTACTAGAGCCTACTATTGCCATAGTACAAAATAATTAACTAGAACAGTAAATGGGTCACTGTGACTTTTAAATTGCTTCAAAATCCTTTTTAAACAAATGGAAGTATTTTAAATAAAATGTGTAGAAAAAAAGCTAAATAAATCAGAATGAAATATGGGTAGAATTGCATGGGGAATTTAAAGACCGGGTCTTGTGATCTCCCTACAAGATTGTACCTCCCTCCAGCTGCTTCTCCCCTTTTGCCTAAATCTCCCTAAGCTTGTTCACAATCTACACCTCCCTTCCCCTGCAGTTGCTTTCTTTCCTTCTTCCAACTTAACTTGTTATTCATCAAGTTGCCGCCTTCCCCATTGGTCTACTCTCCCAGCTTCTTCCCTCTATCCAGTTGTTCCTTCCTCTTTTCCCCATTCTTTCCTTGCAGCTTATATTAATGACACAACTCTGTCCTAGGTATGACTACCACAGTAGAGGCTATTCTGTCTTAAGCTTGGCCCCCTTTCAGCAAAAGAGGCACTTCTAACTTTGGCCATCTCTGGTAGATGTAGGCCAATTTACCCTCCACAACAGATAAAACAGGAACAAGAACAATACATGTAAAAACAGAGGACACGTGATGTCTAGTTTCAGAATAATTTCAGTGTAAATAAGGGTGTCAGCAAGCCAGGAAACAAGTGTAAGACCACTTTAAAGGTAGTAGCCTGAACCTCTCAATCATTCTCCCAAAAGAAGTCTAAAGACAGACAAGATGATATTAAAGAATAAAGTTATTTTTTGTACTTTTTAGTTTGCATGTAAAATAACATACAATGTTCAGAAAAATCAGCATGAAGGAAGAAAAAACAAAACCCCGACATCAGCTGGCATTTTGGATTCACTGCATCAGGGGGACTTATCTGACAGCATAGAATTCTTCTGCAAAATGAAATGCTCTAGTTGGTTCATCCGATCTCCATTGAAGTTTGTGAAAATGGCAGAAAACCAACCCAATCCCATCACTGTATTTAAAAGATGGAGATTCTTCTGGGAATGATGTGTCATGCGTCTGATGTCACAGCCTACAAAAGAATAAGCTTTATTGATATGAACAACACATCAAATAAAAGGAGTTGTAATATACCTCTATAGTTATAATATTTAAAAGAAAACAGTAAGATCCAACAAAGAATTAGGGCAAAATAGTAGTGATGGTCCATCAGATGTGCCTCACTGTGGTACATTGTCAACTATCTGACTAAACATATTATCAGCCATTAGTAGAAGACCCTGCTCAGATGCTACAATCAACTATCAGCACAACAGTTGAAGCAGATCTATCTGCTGGCTTCCTTACCAAAAGGGAAGCGAGGTTTTTTACGGTCTAGTCACCCACTTATACCAGTCTTCTATTTACTTACAGGCCGATACAGTAAAGTGCGGCCGCGGTTACCCTGCTTCTAACCCGCTTTCTACTCACAATTTGGCCGTGTTAGTCCAACCCGCGATTCACTATCCCTTTTAACCCATCCTTACCGCTTCTTTAAATCAACAGGAAACCCTTTCTGCCCACGGCATGTATATGATATGTAAACGATCGGATTAGCTATTCCCTCCCATACAGTAACGTGCGCCCCGATTTTCGCCTTTTTAAACTGTAGTTTTGCTGCACATTTAACCTGCTAAGTTACCGCCTACCCTTACCCCTGTGTTAGCGTGGAGTGTCAGGCAAGCCCCGGCAGAGAGAGAGACAGCAATAGGCAGGCTCTGGTCAAAATCGACTCGACATGTTATTAAAGTAAATGTGAATAAAGTACAACAAAAGTAAACTTACTGCATGTGAATGACAAACAGTCCTCTCTCCCCCCCTCCCGAAGCAAGGCACACAGCGAAAATCAACTCGACATGTTATTAAAGCAAATATGCATGACCGAACGCCGTGACGTCACGCACGGCGTGCGCTCATGCGCCTTCACTGCCTTGAGTGCCCAAATTGCACGTACAGGCGTGTGTTCATTCAACTTCACCGGCGGAGGCTTCTGGAAGCCGCTTTCGCCACCGGCTGCCCCCGGGAGGTAGGGGAGCCGCAGTGTGCACCTTGGGAGGGGGGGAGAGAGGACTGTTTGTCATCCACATGCAGTAAGTTTACTTTTGTTGCACTTTATTCACATTTGCTTTAATAACATGTCGAGTCGATTTTCGCCGTGAGCCTTGCTTCGGGAGGGGGGGAGAGAGGACTGGCAATCCCCAATGCCCGAGCGTAGGATAACCATCCACTTCCTGGTACCTGTCATTTCAAATGACATTTGAAATGACAGGTACCAGCACACCCAGGATACTGTATAGGCGCTGTATAGCGCTCTATACAGTAAAATGGATTGCTCAGGTCTACCGCTTCATGGACGTGCTTTGGATGCGGCTTGCATTTGCGTCTAATTTAAATACTGTATTGAGCGGTATGTGATCCGAACTGTGCGTGTGGCAAACGAGGGTGCGTCCGGCACTGCCGCACTCTTTCTAATGCATCTTTACTGTATTGGCCTGTTACAAAGATTCACAAATGAATTGACAATCCTCCAGGGAGACCTATTGTCTCTAGTTGTGATTCTCTATTAGAAACTCTTTCTCAGTTCATTGACAAATATCTTGCTCCCTTGATTCCACAACTTCCATCATTTGTCAGAGATCCTCAAGTCCTGATTAATCAGTTGAATGATTTTACTTGCACTGCTGAGATTACTTTTCTTGTCACACTTGATGTAGAGGCATTATATTCTAATATCCCTCAGCATTGGGCTTTGGAGATCATTGAATGAGCATCAGATTCCCATGTATTTCTTATGTGAATTAACAGAAATTGAACTGACAAACTTTTTTTTAGCATTTGATGGCCACTTTTACCAACAGATTGGTGGCACAGCTATGGGTGCCATGATGGCCCCAGATGTGGCCAATCTATATATGGCAGGATTTGAATCTACTTGGATTTGGGATGGTCCCTTCTCCTCTCATCTACTTCTATGGAGAAGATATACAGATGATATCTTCATCCTATTGGGAGACACCCATACACATCTGAATTCATTTATTGACTAGATCAACAATTGTGATCCTCGATTACATTTTACTGCTACCATTCATGAGTCTAGAATGTCTTTTTTAGACATGGTGATTTTGAAAACACCTTGTGGTCTTTAGATGACTAAGGGGGTCATTTACTAAAGCGATCACGCGCAAAAAGGGACTTTTTGCACTCAAAAAATCCCTTTTCACATGCGATCACTAAATGTGGGCCGCATCAAGACAAGAAGAGAAGGAGTCGGGACAGCACTGGGGCAGACGCCATGAATACGGTGTTGATGGCGAAACGGTAAGCTTCCGTAGCACTGCCTATTTCGTGCCGAATAACTACACCCCCCCCCGCCCCCCTGTACCACAGGATTCAGAGAGTCCGGCGGTGTTAGTAAATCCAGGCCTTTGTATAGGAAAACTACTGATACAGATTCCTATTTACACTATACAAGTGCACATCTTTTAAGTCTAAGGTAAATGTTACCTGTGGGACAATTTTTGGACGCCGACATATTTGTACCAACCTAGAATAATTCAAAATTCAAGCTGAAATTTTGACCACATGACTTGCATCTTAGGCTATTTAAAGAAAGCTTACCTGCATGGCAGGTTCTCTCATAGAGAATTACTTCTAGCCCCACAGCAAGATGACTCTTCAGACTCTTTGACTTGTGTGCTCCCTTTCTTCCTGGGGGTTGGAACCACCCGTAAGACTATTCGGAAATATTGGCATCTGCTACAACTCATTCCAGCATTTCAAGATCCTCCATGATTTTCTTTTACTTTGGGTAAAAATCTGTGTGATCATTTAGTTCACTCTGATTTCCAACAAGAATCTCTGAGACCTGTGTGTACAATATCAATGAACAGAGCTACCCTTGAGTTCACATATTTATATCGATATGACTCTAATTGTCAATTGAAGGGGGTAGTATATATCATCAAATGTCCATGTGAGAAGTGTTATGTGGGCAAAACTACCCGTAAGATTTCCACTCACATGATAGAACATTAGAGTTGTTTAAAACACAACCGTTTATTTGTACCTCTGGTTGAACATTGCTTAGAATTGGGACACACATTTGATGACCTACAGTTCTGCGTGCTAGATCAATTAACTCAAAATTGGTGAGGTGGGGATTTCTCCCATCACCTATTATAATTAGAACAGAAATGGATTTATCGATTGAAAACTCTAGCACCTATAGGACTGAATTCTGAGTTAGATCTTACTGTTTTCCTTTAAATATTATAACTATAGAGTTATATTACAACACCTTTTATTTGATGTGTAGTTTGTGTCAATAAAGCTTATTCTTTTGTGACATCAGATAATAATGCATTGTTCCTGGAAGCATCTCCATCTTTTAAATACAGTGATGGGATCGGGTCAGTTTTCTGCCATTTTCACAAACTTCAATGGAGATCAGGTAATACAATTAGAGCATTTCATTTTGCATAATAATTCCTCACTATCAGATAAGTCCCCCTGATGCAGGGAATGCAAAATGCCAGCGATGTTGGGGTTTGTTTTCACTGTCTTCATGTTGATTTTTCTAAATGTTATACTTTATTTTATTTTTTAACTTTTAATTTATAGTTTATTAAGTTTATTAAGTTTATTAATTTATAGTTTATTAAGATTTTAAACAAAATTACAATTGTGAAAAATCATTAAGAAATAATTTTACATATCAAATAAACTTAAGGCAATATTTTTTATCACTCTTAATACATTAAAAATTCCTAGTCCCCATAATGGGAGGATCTAACAAGAAAATTATAGGAAATGTAAATATATAACTTACTTATACAGGAGATATATACTTCATTTAACAGCTTTTTATACCTCAACCTTCTTTATCCACCAGAAAGGATTCTAAGTGGGCTGGATCCTGGAAGATAAATTTATTTTTCTGCAATACTACTAAACATTTACAAGGAAATTTTAGAAAAAAATGTATCTCCTAATGATAAAACTCTAGGTTTTAATAGCAGGAACTGTTTCCTTCTAAATTGTCTACTTCGAGATACATCGGGGAATATTTGTATTTTTTATCCACAGAACAAGAAATCTTTGTTCTTAAAATATTTTTGCAAAATTAAATTTTTGTCACTTTCTCTACAAAGAGTTATCAGCAAAATAGCTCTTTGAGGAATGTCATCTATTGAAGGTTCTAAAAATGCAGTCAAATTAGGTGATTCTTGTTGGACCTGATCCATGGCTTCCTCGCCCTCTGGAATCCTTAATCTGCTGTAGGGCATATAGTATATTTTAGATATACTCATTTCATCAGCACTTGAAATTGACAGAATTTCCACTAAATATTTCCTAAATAATTCATACGCGGATATTAATCTAGAAACTGGAAAATTTAGTAACCTTAGATCTCTTACCCTACATTTTCTAGATTTTCTAATTGTCTTTGTTGTTAAACTATCTTTAATAAATGAATTATTTGCCATTTGTAATGCATTTATCTGAGATGATACAATTTCATTGACTTCCTCTATAGTTCTGAATAATAGAAGCAGGCATAGTTTTCAGTAATTCATTAATCGCTTTCCAGACATTCTCTAACATAACATTTTGGAGGTCAATGGAGTCTGAGACTATTCTGGTAGTCTCAAATCTCCCTGTGCCCCAAATACCTCTGTATCACCACAAACAGTGGATATTACAGAGTCAGCAGCTGATATTCCTTCTGTTTTTGTCATACTTAGGGGAAGAGAGGAGGACACACCACTCAGTTGTTGAGGTTGCTCCATTAGGCGGGAGCTCTCAGGGGATCCAGAAGAAAAATATATTTCTGATATTGAATTATGGGCAGTTCGACTTACCCTCCTCAGCACATGGGAGTCCATGGGTCCTGTGGCTGTAGAAACAGCTGGTGAAGATGTCCAGACCTTAGTTTTTCTTTTCCTCCCCATATAAATTATAGGGAAGAAATCTCAATAAGGGGCGTGCCCCTTTGGCGTGCGGCTTCGGCAGCGTGCCTGCGGCTATGCGCCGCACTAGCCTCAAATTTATCGGATGTTCCTGGCCCCAAATGATGACGTCACAAAGGGGGCATGGTCTGGGCCATTCTCAGATGAAATAGGGCTCCCTGGTATAGATTGGAGCCTCGAAAACACTCCCTCTTGCCTTGCCTCTCTGAAAGAGAGGTTTCTCCACCAATTCTTTATTTTACATTGAAACTAAAAAGTACAAAAAGCAACATTAATCTTTAACATTATCTTGTCTGTCTTTAGATTTCTTTTTGTGAATAAGAACATAAGAACATGATCAAGAAGTCTGGGCTACCACCTTTGGGGTGGCTTACACTTGTTTCCTGGCTTGCTGACACCCTTATTTACACTGAAATTATTCTAAAACTAGACCTCAAGTGTCCACTATTTTTACATATGGGGTAGATTTTAAAAGGAGCATGCGCAGTGTACATGTGCGTCCGCTACCCAGCGCACACACATGTACGCTGGATTTTATAACTAGCGCATGCAGGCATTCACAAGTTATAAAATCATGGGTTGGCGCACGCAGGGGGGTGCACAATTGTGCAACTTGCGCATGCCGAGCCACGCTGCCTTCCCCCGTTCTCTTCTCCCCACCCCACCTTCCCTTCTGTTCCCCTACCTCCTCCATCCTTTTCCCCTACCTTTTCTTTCTGTTTTTTTTAATTTCACAATTTACTTCAGCCCCAGGGCTGAAGTATGTTGCACATGCTGGCCGACTGCCAGCACGCGATCCCCGGCACAGCAGCAAATATGGCCACTGTGCCGGGATCCTGATCCTGCCCCCAGACCGCCCCACCCCCTCCCCACCTCTTTTGGCAAGCCCCGGGACTTACACGTGTCCTGGGTTTTACGCGCATTGCCGGACCTTTTTAAAATAGGCCCGGCGTGCGTAACCCTTTTAAAATATGGCCCATATTGTTCTTTTTCCTGTTTTATCTGTTGTACTTGATATTTCTATATACAGAATTGTGGATTTGGTTGCTTAGTTGTGGCCAATTTAACCTGACATCATGGCAATGGCAGAAAATCAATTTGGAGAAAGAACAGTACTCCAACGCACTCTGCCCCATGGGGGTCAGGTGTTTGATCTTCAGTATCTTGCTCATTCCCATGCAGACCAAAACAGTCAGGGCTCCATTCCTACTCTCATATTCAAGACAACACTTTTGCAGCAGCTGGGATGCTTATGGTTTTGAATTGCCCACCTGCCATTTAATACCTGCTTGTGACAAAGTTTTCAGAAAGAAGGATAGACAGACAAGCCCAAACAATAAGTATTTTTTTAATTACATACAAATGCTAAAAAGTGATTTTCTTGGAATGAGGGTGGAAGGTGTGGATATAATTATTTGAATTAGCAAAGAAAATATGAAAATTCTGGGTTTTTTTCTGAATATTCCATTTAAGAATGGAATCCCACTGAGTCTTTTTCTATTGTTTCACAATTTTTAAATCAAATTTATATTTTGAACATTTTAGTTTACTGCATATAAAATTTTAAAATAGTAAATTATTTTAAGTAATTCATTACCATAATAGTAAATGTGTTAAGTCAAATACATGTTATGTTCATTTAAATGAATTAATAAATGAGAGAACTGAGGAAAGGCTCATTATAGCAGGCAATTCATGAGGAATTTTATTCACCAAATAGATTTGTCCTCTGTTAGATATTTATTTATTTAATTTTGACATATTTGATATTCTGCTGTTTTTTCCACTAGTGGCCTCAAGGCATATTACAAAAAAAGTTTTAACTAATATAGTACATTGCTGAAAGCTGGGATACTTCTCGCTTTGAATTGCACACCTGCCATTTAATACCTGTTTGAATCATATTTACATGGATAGCACTGAGACACCAGGATATATGATTTATTGTCCATTCTTGAAGGTTCAGGTAGATAGTTTGAAAAGACTGTCTCTGCCAAGGGGACTGTAAAGGAAGGTGTGGCCAAAGAACCTTGCCTTAGATTTTTTCCTGAAAGTGAAGTAAAACAGCTCAGGGATGTACATTCATTTGAAACAAATAGGTAATCTGAAATGAAACATTTTTGTTTTGTTTCAATTAAAATAAAATAAATGTACAGTGATCTTGTACTTCCAAAAAAATACTGAAAATGTTCATTCTTATTTGTTTTCAAATCCTATTCAAGTTTATGGAGGAAGCAAAACTACAGAGGTTTTTTTTTTTCTACCCAAGGCAAGTCAGACAGAATAGGTGGGAAGGGACAAGAAAGGAGCAGGACCAATCAAGGTCAAACACTTTTTAAATTAGCCAGTGTCAACGGTCAGCTGCACGGATTGACAAAGGCTTCCTTATCTTTCAAACTTGAAACTGAAAACAAAATGTAACTTTAAGCAGTCAATGGTTTATTCTCTCATTTCTCTGTTGGATTTCAAACAGAGAAACCGTGATTCTGAAGTTTTTTTTCTCAGACACAAAGAAAACGTTTTTTGGGTTTTTTTTAAATTGTAAAGTTGGGAATTAGAAACTTAAAGCAAGGATGGCTGAGCTCTTGCCTGTTTTTACATTGTCACTTTGTGAAAAGAAACACTACAATATAACCTGTCTGTTTACTGTATCATCACACAGGCTGGAGGAAGAGTATATCTCTGTGAATTTGCTGCACAGAAAGAGATCTGTTATTTAATTTAACAGCTGTAATGTTTCTGAATAATGACCAGGTAGAAAACAATTTTTCCTTTCTTTGTTCTCTCTGACTTTCTTTGTATGGAAAAAGGAATAGCATGATTTGGCACTTCCTGCCAAATCATGCTAAAACCTGAAAGCTCAACTCAAGGGATAAACTGCCTATTACCATAAAACACACTCCTTTTCCTATTGCATGCGATATTTAGTACATTTTGATAAATTCAGGCCTCTGTCCTGCTTCAAATTTCATATCTATGCCTTCAACTTCTTTGGTTACTAATGTTTCAATAAATGGTATTTTGCAAGAAATCCCTTCTTCAACTACATTGGAGAATACAGGGGAAGTTGTTGAAGTGGAAAGGGTTCCTTTACCATCTGTAGAACCTTCAAATATTTCCTTGGTAGATATTTGGCTTATTGTCAATAAATTAGAGAAAATACTATCTGATTCCACCTCACAGTTATGTAAGATCATAGAAGAAACTAGTTCAAAACTGAGTGAACAGAATGTTCAAATAAATACTTTGGAACAATCTGTGCAAACAATGAACTCTCAGTTGTTTGTCTGCAGAAGACATGAGTTGCTTACATTCAAGATAACAATATTGCAATCTCAACTACAGAATATGGAGAACAGTTTAGGGGGGGAAATATATGTTTTTCCCTTTACTATGCTACTATCCATGAAAGAATTATGTAAAAAATATGTAATTGAGGTACTATCTATAGCTGAAAGCAAATGTCCCATTCTTTCTAATATTTATTACCTACCTAAAGCTGGAAGTTTAACATTTAATGAGGGTGGGATGGACTTTCTTTTAGTGGAGAGCCCATCAATCTCAGATTTTCTTGAATTATCAATTGATGATATCACAGCTAGAGCTACTCTTAAAGTTTCCTTTGTATTGCAGCAGGTTAAAGGTATGGTGTGTCAGATGTTTTGCTGTAATAAGGACTTAGCTTAAGCTTTCTATGGCCAGAAAATTCAAGTGTTCCCTGACATATCTCAGGCCACTCAATATCATAGGAAGCAATTCCTACAATTAACATCTAAAGGTGTTTTGTTTTTCCTCAAATATCCTTGTAAATGTCACATAACATATCAGAAAAGTAAATTCATTTTTATTGATCCTTTACCTTTAGAAACATAATATTTAGGTTAAATCTACTGAGTTATAATGACCATTTTGTGTAATAATGATATTTCTGTCTCCTCTTGACATGAAGTAACTTTTGTTTCATATTGTATTTCCTTAAATTTCCCCCATTATGAGAGTTTTTGCACAATTATGTTCTGCTTTCATTTTAAGCTATTATTATGTTTTATTATACTTTTCCAAAATTTTTATTTGATGCAAATTGATGAAAACTTAATAAAGTATTTAAAAAAAAGAACGTAGGTACCAGGTGGCATTCATTTCATTTTATTTCATTTCATTTATTAAAATTTATTAATCGCCTAACACAGAATAGGCCTAGGCGATGAACAAAAAATACATACATAATAAAAACAATAATAAACACACACTTCAGACAAATTTTTTTAGTTTTACAGAAACTGGGGGAAAAATACTACCAAATAATGGTATCTATGTCCCTAGATCAAGTTATTTATTATTTATCAGTTGACATTAATGAAAGCTCATAGCAATTACTCTTCTCACATTATTCTCATTTTTCTAATAACCATATTGTCACATTCTTTTCACTGAAAACTGAATTACACATACTTCAGGCTGTTACATATTATAAGCACGGCAGAGTAAAAATGCTTTAAATTCTAATTTAAATCTTTTAACATCATCCAAAGACCTCAATTCCATAGGAATGAAATTCCACTGAGTAGGAGCTGCTACGGAAAAAGAGGTCTCCCTCGTACTAAACAACTTAGCATGTCGAACCGAAGGGATCTCTAAAAGATTCAATTGAGAAGATCTCAAACATCTTACAGGTTTAAAAATCCGTAATAATGCATTAAGCCAATATGAAGAATCTGAAGCAAGAAGCTTATAGACTATCATGCCAATTTTAAACACAATATGCTCGGAAACTGGCAGCCAATTAAACCTACATAAAGTAGGAGAAATCTGCTCGAAACGCTTAGAATGAGAAACTAACCTAGTGGCTGAATTCAATAAAAGCTGTATTGAATAAATCAAACCTTTAGGTAAACCAATATAAAGACTATTGCAATAGTCAATATGTGGAAATATGGTCGCCCTTACCACTGTCAAGAAATCACTGTCATAAAGCAAGTGTCGTAAACTTGCTAACAACCGGAGTTTAAAGAAACAAATTTTGATGAGGGACCTAATCTGAGGTTTGAATGAAAAGGTAGAATCAAGCAACACTCCAAGGCTCCTTATAGGTTTAACCAGAGAGAATGAAATTTTATCTATAGACACTGTATCATGAGACGGTATTGAATGTGATTGATAAATAAAAATAGCAGTCTTACTTGTGTTCAACAAGAGTTTATTTTGTCTCAACCATTGTTTAATGGTGTCCATACATAAAAGTAAAGAATCAACTGTTTCTTGCCACTAATGTTGAACTTTTATGTAAAACTGAATATCATCAGCATAGATCTTAAAACCATCTGTGATGATAGTCAACAATTTGGCAATGGGGGCAAGATAAATATTAAATAACATTGCCGAAAGGGCAGAGCCCTGTGGCATCCCAGCCTTCAACTGTTGAAATGACGAACATAAATTCCTGAATTTGATGGATTGAGACCGCTGAGATAAATAACTATTAAACCACGCAAGAACTGTTCCTGAAATCCCACCTTCCTGAAGGTGACATAATAAAATTTGATGATCAATTGAATCAAAAGCAGCAGTAATATCAAGCGAAACCAAAAGAAATTGTTGCCCGCTGTCAAGGCTCTGTTTAATGGAATCAACCATAGAGATAAGAAGTAATTCTGTACTTAGACCATGACGAAATCCAAATTGATAAGGACTGAAAACCTTATTTTCTTTCCAAGAAATCAGTCAATTGATTTAAAACTATCCCTTCAATCACTTTAGCAATAAAAGAAAGCGAAGAAATAGGTCTATAATTCTCAACCTTACTAGCATCTAAATTAGATTTTTTTAAGCAATGGCTTAACCACTGCAGATTTCAGTACAGTGGGCATTATCCTGGTAGTAAGCGAGGGATTTACTATTTGAGTAATAGAAGCTGTCATGAGATCGAAAATATCTTTAAATGTCACAGTAGAGACATTTAAAATGGGACACATGGTGTTATTTAAATTTGCAATTACATTTGTGATTTCTACAGAAGAAACTAATTCAAATTCAGACCACAAATTTAAGATAGTTACAACCAATTCAGAATACCAAGGAGCCACATCTTTAAAGGTTAAAAGTACATTTTCCAATTTCAAAGAGAAATAATTAGCAAACATATCAGCTGAGAGTGCAGACAAATCAGAACTATATTCTAATGTCTGCTTCTTAATTAATCTATGCACAAGATTGAACAAAGCTTTAGAATTATAACCAATTTCATTTATCTTTCTGGAATAATATTCCCTTTTTGCAGATAAAGTATCAGACCGATATTTTTCTAAAGAAGATCGATAAATTGAAGCAGTTTCACGTGAAACTGCTTAAACCATTTACGTTCATTTTTCCTTAACTGTTGACGAGACAATATTAATGCCTGGGTATTCCAAGGTAAAATTCTTTTCTTATTAGATAGAGTCAGAATAACACCTCAAAGGAGCTATGGCATTCAAAGAAGAATTCAAATATGAAACCCATTCATCCAAAAAATTATCTATATTGCTATTCTCTAAGAATTCTGGAATTGCAACAAGAGTATCTTTGAGTTTACTAATGTTTACAAATGATCTCTTCACATATCCTTCTCTCTTAATCACTTTACTAACCCATCGATTCCACCTTGTAAAGAAAAACTAATCAAAGAATGATCTGACCAGGGAACAGCCTTCATGACTGGAGAACTGCCTAGCTGAAATTTGGAGGTTTTATTAATAAAAAACAAGTCAAGAATATTACCCAGTCGATGTGTAGGTGATTTAATGACTTGAGACCATCCCAGAGAACATAGAATGTCATTACACAACTGAATCTGAGAATCAACCTCTAAGAGGATATAAGATAAATTAAAATCACCCAATAAAATCATATTATTTAAACTAACAGAAGCTAAAAATATTTGTTCAAACAATAAAGAAAGATTAGAGTGTAATATCTCAGGGGGGCAATAAACAAGACAAATAGAAAAATTTGAAGTATACACAAGTAACAATTTCTGATTTAATGATCCACTAAGGTTTTTAGATTTTAAATTCAAGGCTTCCCTACAGATAATTAGTAAACCACTACCCCTTCCTTTAGCCCTTGGCTGAGAGAAAAAAGTATAACCTAAACACATTTGATTAAGAGTAACCAAATCTGAATCAAATAATCAACTCTCCACGATACAAACTACATCAGGTTTCTCATCAACTATCACATCATATATAATTTAAAATTTCTTCCTAACTGCCTGAGCGTTAATTAACAAAATTTTCAAATCACTTACACCAGAGTCCAACTTCAAATCTGACTGAAATATATTCACTAAAAAAAGATGGATGCCGCAACATCCTGTTCGAACCATTTTTCTTTTTAGATAAAGAACCATATAAACCATTCCCGACTACAACAGGAATGGGCTGATTATAAACAGGAGAAACCTCAAAATAAGGTGTTGTTGGAAATATATTGAGTGTATTGTTTAGTGCGCTGTGTGAAACAGTTTGAAGGAGTTTAAAGATTTCTAGTTTTTGAGTCATTATGGTGGGCCTGTTATAAGTAAGTCATGAAAAGAACCTGGTAAGCATGGGAAGGGAGTGTGTATGGTGTGTCATGACTATGAGATTTTTGTGTTGGTGGAATGTGGTTACAGTTATGGGATATTTCCTCAGATGGTGAAATATTCCCCCTGATGAAGCTGGTGAAGTTGAAACAAGGGCCTCTTGTAGGGGTTATACCAGAATGAAAGGCGATTGGCCTAGCTTCTGAGACAGAAGATAAACATCGGTGGGATTTAAATTGAAAAAAGAACAAGGAGAAATGAGTGATATAGGCATATGAATAAGTGAGGCAATACAATAGAAAGAAACGTGTGATGTTTATAGAAATCCTTTTGGGCTTAAAGTATTGATAAATATGATTGTTATGCAAGAAAAAATGCCTTTCAATTGACAGCTACATATTGTTACTTTAAGGGTTGTAAGTGGTGTATAATGCCACAGGGATTATTGATACATGTGTGATATTGTGTTACAAAAAGGTTATTTATGCCTGTTCCATTACTGTTAATGATTTTAATGAATGGATGTGTATGAATGCGTGAGTAGTGTGTAACATGACACATTTTATATGATTTGGATATTACATTGTTAATAAAGTTTTGTAACCTCTCTTACATGTATGTGTAGAATGCAACTAGTCCAGCCATCTCCTCTATTTATGGCACAGCTCCCAGGCCTTCTTCTTCATTTCTTTAATCTATACAGAGAAATAGGAATACAAAGTTTAGTGAATGCTGTAGCTATTACTGTGACCTCCATATTGGTATGCATCTATGTTTTCTATTGATGTCTGGAGTGAGTAGCATTACTCCTTGCACTATCCTAATGCACTAAGATGTGGTGTGTTGCCTCCAGGCCCAAAAATACTCCAGCACAGGAAAACTCAATGAATTGCCATGGTACCCCTTTTCATGAAGGAGCAAGCTAGCTATTAGAAAAGGGATAACTCTGGTACAACACTAAGCAGCCTCCACAACTATTTCCGCACTCCTATAGCCCTCCCTAGTGACTAGAGATGTGAATCGTTTTTGTTTTTCGTATCATCCTTCATTTTCGGCCCGCCATGGGAAATTTCATTTTCCCACGGTTTGGGCCTTTTTTTTTGGGGGGGAAGTTGTTTTTTGGGTCCTCCGAACCATGCCAAAATGGACAATTTCATTGAAATTGTCCAATTCGGCAAAAATGAATGCACATCTCTACTAGTGACAACCCTTGCACATGATAAGAAGACCCCACTGCTATCCCCACACTCCTATAGCCCATCCTAGTGACCCCCATTCACACCATAAATAGCCCCCACCCTACTCACATCAGTATGATGCTCAGGGATTAAACTCTTGCTGCAGGCCTTTCTAGGCCTGCTTGTTGTTCCTCAGGTTCCTTCTTACCCTCTTATGCTCCATGACCAGGAACACAAGTTAGGTGACATCCCTGGTGCTGAATTTCAGCTGGTGTGTTGGAGATTGCATTGTGGAATGAACCGATCCCATATGAATAGGAACTTGTGCATCATGGAAGCATACACATGCATGATACATGCACATATTTGCACATAAACAAAACACCACATGCAAATGTATACATAGCATTTTTGTGCAACATGAATGCAAAAATTACACATATTTTATATCAGGCACACAATTGCATGTACATGATATAAAATTGTGTGCATGTGAGTCCATATGTATGTGAATATGAGCTTGCATGCAATTCTTTTAAAGTTATCCTCCATGAGTTTACCTAGCTTTCTCTATCTAACGCACAATAAGAATTTATTTAGTTTTTTATATTAAATCTAACACAAAGAATTTACCTAGCTTACTTTTAAAAATGTAACACAAACTAAGAATTTACTAAACTTTGAAATCAACACATAGAATCTCAGTTTATCCCCAATATCTTTTCTGTCCCAAGCTTTAAGCCACAAAATTTTCCAGCAAAGCAATACTTACAAATCCTTTTCAATCACCACCAAAATCACATTCTGCTTTCCGTATGCCCTCAGGATTAAAGGTAACTGAGCTCTTGCCTTACTATATATCTATGCTTCAAAGGCAAATTGCTTCAACAATTGATGATTCACACTGTAATTAATTTTCCAAAGTGACCCTCTCAGCTATTATCCCTTCTTAACAATTCTTTCTTATACAATCTCACAGTTCTTTTATAACTGTTTTTCTTGTAAATCAATCACACAAAGGAAAGGTAACTTTCAAACAAGTCCATGCAACCCCATATATGCTTATGTATAACTGTGCAAATAAGAACATAAGAACATAAGAAAATGCCATACTGGGTCAGACCAAGAGCCCATCAAGCCCTGCATCCTGTTTCCAACAGTGGCCAATCCAGGCCATAAGAACCTGGCAAGTACCCAAAAACTAAGTCTCTTCCATGTAACCATTGCTAATGGCAGTGGCTATTCTCTAAGTGAACTTAATAGCAGGTAATGGACTTCTCCTCCAAGAACTTATCCAATCCTTTTTTAAACACAGCTATACTAACTGCAGTAACCACATTCTCTGGCAACAAATTCCAGAGTTTAATTGTGCGTTGAGTAAAAAAGAACTTTCTCCCATTAGTTTTAAATGTGCCCCATGCTAACTTCATGGAGTGCCCCCTAGTCTTTCTACTATCCAAAACAGTAAATAACCGATTCACATCTACCCGTTCAAGACCTCTCATGATTTTAAACACCTCTATCATATCCCCCCTCAGTCGTCTCTTCTCCAAGATGAACAGTGCTAACCTCTTTAGTCTTTCCTCATAGGGGAGTTGTTCCATTCCCCTTATCATTTTGGTAGCCCTTCTCTGTACCTTCTCCATCGCAATTATATCTTTTTTGATATGCAGCGACCAGAATTGTACACAGTATTCAAGGTGCGGTCTCACCGTGGAACGATACAGAGGCATTATGACATTTTCCGTTTTATTCACCATTCCTTTTCTAATAATTCCCAACATTCTGTTTGCTTTTTTGACTGCCGCAGCACACTGCACCCACGATTTCAATGTGTTATCCACTATGACACCTAGATCTCTTTCTTGGGTTGTAGCACCTAATATGGAACCCAACATTGTGTAATTATAGCATGGGTTATTTTTCCCTATATGCATCACCTTGCACTTATCCACATTAAATTTCATCTGCCATTTGGATGCCCAATTTTCCAGTCTCACAAGGTCTTCCTGCAATTTATCACAATCTGCTTGTGATTTAACTACTCTGAACAATTTTGTGTCATCTGCAAATTTGATTATCTCACTCGTCGTATTTCTTTCCAGATCATTTATAAATATATTGAACAGTAAGGGTCCCAATACAGATCCCTGAGGCACTCCACTGTCCACTCCCTTCCACTGAGAAAATTGCCCATTTAATCCTACTCTCTGTTTCCTGTCTTTTAGCCAGTTTGCAATCCACGAAAGGACATCGCCACCTATCCCATGACTTTTTACTTTTCCTAGAAGCCTCTCATGAGGAACTTTGTCAAACACCTTCTGAAAATCCAAGTATACTATATCTACCGGTTCACCTTTATCCACATGTTTATTAACTCCTTCAAAAAAGTGAAGCAGATTTGTGAGGCAAGACTTGCCCTGGGTAAAGCCATGCTGACTTTGTTCCATTAAACCATGTCTTTCTATATGTTCTGTGATTT
The DNA here is from genome assembly GCF_901001135.1 of Rhinatrema bivittatum. Lineage (NCBI taxonomy): Eukaryota > Metazoa > Chordata > Amphibia > Gymnophiona > Rhinatrematidae > Rhinatrema > Rhinatrema bivittatum. Next base: position 228,790,529 of record NC_042620.1, on the reverse strand, counting down.
TGATGTTTAGAACACTTTCCACTATTTTTCCTGGCACTGAAGTCAGGCTAACCGGTCTGTAGTTTCCCGGAACGCCCCTGGAGCCCTTTTTAAATATTGGGGTTACATTTGCTATCCTCCAGTCTTCAGGTACAATGGATGATTTTAATGATAAGTTACAAATTTTTACTAATAGGTCTGAAATTTCATTTTTTAGTTCCTTCAGAACTCTGGGGTGTATACCATCCGGTCCAGGTGATTTACTACTCTTCAGTTTGTCAATCAGGCCTACCACATCTTCTAGGTTCACCGTGATTTGATTCAGTCCATCTGAATCATTACCCATGAAAACCTTCTCCATTACGGGTACCTCCCCAACATCCTCTTCAGTAAACACCGAAGCAAAGAAATAATTTAATCTTTACGCGATGGCCTTATCTTCTCTACATGCCCCTTTAACCCCTTGGTCATCTAACGGTCCAACTGACTCCCTCACAGGCTTTCTGCTTCGGATATATTTTAAAAAGTTTTTACTGTGAGTTTTTGCCTCTACAGCCAACTTCTTTTCAAACTCTCTTTTAGCCTGTCTTATCAATGTCTTACATTTAACTTGAATTCAAAAAGGAAATGTCACATCAGAAAAACTTTATATTGAATCACCGATTCCCAAAATGTATCCAAATATTTTTGTTGTTATTTAATTTTGTTTTAGCCGCATCATCAAGCCTGACAGCGTGTTCTCTGTAAATTCAAAATGAGAGCCGCCCGGACCTCTAATCATTTGCGGCAGAAGTTGTATCTATGTTTACTCTTTTTTTCTTTCAATTTTCTTTCTTTCAATTTTACAATCTTTTTATATTTTTTGTTGATATTTAAGCTTCAATTCAATGGCACTGCTGATGTCAAAATTATTATGATTTTAAATCAAGCTCAACATACGGCCAAAGTTTCGCAGCGTCAGCTGCTTCATCAGGAGCTATGATGCAAGTGCGAGATCTTTATTAAAGAATATGAGCAAACTTTCTCTGTCAAATGGATTCCTGTATGTGAAGACAATTCAATATATATTTTTAGCAACTTGTGTATATAAATAGTAAAATCACTTATCTGGGAACGGTCAGCAATCAAACCTTCAAGCTGGACGAGCCTCGTCTCACCACATCATTCGACAAGAAGAACAGAGACCATTTTCACGTCAGACGCGAGCTTATAAACAACTGCCATCCAATCCAGACTACACACATCATTGATAAGTGTGACGTCAGTATCAAGTTTTCTGTCACAAGAAAACATTAAGCTCTAATTCAGCATTCAATCCCTTTGGATGGAGGGTGTCCAAAAAATGTATCCATCTTTGTTCTGCTTTCAACAATTTTTTGTTAATGTCACCCCAACGCCAATGAGGTAAAATTTGCTCCAATACACAGACTTGCAGTTCATCAAAACTGTGATCCTTTGCCAGACAATGGGACTCTATGGGTGCAGTCAAACGTTGTGTGACTCGACTTGAGCGGTGCTCAATGATACTTGTCCAAAGTTGTCTTGTGGTTTTGCCAACGTATGTCATCTTGCATGGACACTGAATCATGTAGATGACACCAGCAGATTTACACGTGGTGTTATGCTTTAATTGTACTGTAATCAGTGGATTCTCAAACTGGATGTCAGTAGTCACAATCATATTACTACATACAGAACATGTCCCACATGCTGTGTGTGAACCAGTATTCTGTTTAGATGGAAAAATCATAGAGTCCGAATGTACCAATTGGTCCTTCAAATTAGAACCTCTCATATATGTGAATCTGGGTTGCGATTCAAATTCACTATGATGTTGTAGTATTGACCAGTTTTGATGGATAAGTTGTCTAAGTGTAGATGCCATAGGGTGTGAGGCGGGCATTTCTCAGAGCTAAATATACCAACAGAGATTGGTTATTTTTACCAAGAGATAGAACATCAGAAGAACTGACAACATATGTAGTGCCCTTTTCCCCTATGGCATCTACACTTAGACAACTTATCCATCAAAACTGGTCAATACTACAACATCATAGTGAATTTGAATCGCGACCCAGATTCACATATATGAGAGGTTCTAATCTGAAGGACCAATTGGTACATTCGGAATCCACGATTTTTCCATCTAAACAGAATACTGGTTCACACACAGCATGTGGAACCTGTTCTGTATGTAGTAATATGATTGTGACTACTGACATCCAGTTTGAGAATCCACTGATTACAGTACAATTAAAACATAACACCACGTGTAAATCTGCTGGTGTCATCTGCATGATTCAGTGTCCATGCAAGATGACATACGTTGGCAAAACCCCAAGACAACTTCAGACCCGTATCATTGAGCACCGCTCAAGTCTAGTCACACAACATCTGACTGCACCTATAGTGTCCCATTGTCTGGCAAAGGATCACAGTTTTGATGAACTACGAGTCTGTGTATTGGAGCAAATTTTACCTCATTGGCGTGGGGGTGACATTAACAAAAAATTGTTGAAAGCAGAACAAAGATGGATACATTTTTTGGACACCCTCCATCCAAAGGGATTGAATGCTGAATTAGAGCTTAATGTTTTCTTGTGACAGAAAACTTGATACTGACGTCACATTTATCAATGACGTGTGTATTCTGGATTGGATGGCAGCTGTTTATAAGCTTGCGTCTGACGTGAAAATGGTCTCTGTTCTTCTTGTCGAATGATGTGGTGAGACGAGGCTCGTCCAGCTTGAAGGTTTGATTGCTGACCGTTCCCAGATAAGTGATTTTACTATTTATATACACAAGTTGCTAAAAATATATATTGAATTGTCTTCACATACAGGAATCCATTTGACAGAGAAAGTTTGCTCATATTCTTTAATAAAGATCTCACACTTGCATCATAGCTCCTGATGAAGCAGCTGACGCTGCAAAACTTTGGCCGTATGTTGAGCTTGATTTAAAATCATAATAATTTTGACATCAGCAGTGCCATTGAATTGAAGCTTAAATATAAACAAAAAATATAAAAAGATTGTAAAATTGAAAGAAAGAAAATTGAAAGAAAAAAAGACTAAACATAGATACAACTTCTGCCGCAAATGATTAGAGGTCCGGGCGGCTCTCATTTTGAATTTACAGAGAACACACTGTCAGGCTTAATGATGCGGCTAAAACAAAATTAAATAACAACAAAAATATTTGGATACATTTTGGGAATCGGTGATTCAATATAAAGTTTTTCTGATGTGACATTTCCTTTTTGAATTTAATTTGGTGTTGTGGAAATTGTCTTTGTTCTTTTTGAGACGTTACATTTAACTTGCCAATGTTTATGCATTATCCTATTTTCTTCTGTTGGATGCTTCTTCCAATTTTTGAATGAAGATCTTTTGGCTAAAATAGCTTCTTTCATCTCCCCTTTTAACCATGCCGGTAATCGTTTTGCCTTCTTTCCACCTTTCTTAATGTGTGGAATACATCTGGACTGTGCTTCTAGAATGGTATTTTTTAACAATGACCACGCCTCTTGGACATTTTTTACTTTTGTAGCTGCTCCTTTCAGTTTTTTTCTAACAATTTTTCTCATTTTATCAAAGTTTCCCTTTTGAAAGTTTAGCACGAGAGCCTTGGATTTGCACACTGTTCCTTTTCCAGTCATTAAATCAAATTTGATCATATTATGATCTCTATTGCCAAGCGGCCCCACCACCGTTACCTCTCTCACCAAGTCCTGTGCTCCACTAAGAATTAGATCTAAAATTGTTCCCTCTCTTTGGTTCCTGAACCAATTGCTCCATAAAGCTATCATTTATTAGAGATGTGAATCGTGTCCTCGATCGTCTTAACGATCGATTTCGGCTGGGAGGGGGAGGGAATCGTATTGTTGCCGTTTGGGGGGGGGGTAAAATATCGTGATAAATCGTTAAAACCCGCTAAAATCGTTAAAACCCGCTAAAACCCACCCCCGACCCTTTAAATTAAATCCCCCACCCTCCCGAACCCCCCCCCCAAATAACTTAAATTACCTGGTGGTCCAGCGGCGGTCCAGAACGGCAGCGGTCAGGAACGGGCTCCTGCTATTGAATCTTGTTGTCTTCAGCCGGCGCCATTTTCCAAAATGGCGCCGAAAAATGGCGGCGGCCATAGACCAACAGGATTCGACGGCAGGAGGTCCTTCCGGACCCCCGCTGGACTTTTGGCAAGTCTTGTGGGGGTCAGGAGGCCCCCCCCAAGCTGGCCAAAAGTTCCTGGAGGTCCAGCGGGGGTCAGGGAGCGATTTCCCGCCGCGAATCGTTTTCCGTACGGAAAATGGCGCCGGCAGGAGATCGACTGCAGGAGGTCGTTCAGCGAAGATTCCGGCGCCTCGCTGAACGACCTCCTGCAGTCGATCTCCCATTATTACTGCACTACCAATTTTGTTAGCTTCCCTAATTTCTCTTAGCATTTCACTGTCCATCTCACCATCTTGACCAGGAGGATGGTAGTATACCCCTATCACTGTAGTCTTCCCTGACACACAAGGGATTTCTACCCATAAAGATTCAATTTTGTATTTCGTCTCATGCAGGATGTTTATCCTGTTGGACTCTATGCCATCCCGGACATAAAGCACCACACCTCCTCCCGAGTGCTCCTCTCTGTCATTGCGATATAATTTTTACCCCGGTATAGCACTGTCCCATTGGTTATCCTCTTTCCACCATGTCTCTGAGATGCCAATTAAGTCTATGTCATCATTTACTGCTAGAATAACCCAAAACAAATCCTTCATATTACATGTGTGACTTCTCTTAAGTGGGATTCCTCAATTCTCAAAATAGAGTATAGTGATTCAACCGTTGTAAAACAAAAAATATTTATGGAAGGAGAGGAACGTTTCATATGCAATAATCATAAATCCCCAACAGGGTGATCTGACTGTCAATCTAATCATCAACGAACCTCCTCCAACCAAAGTGTATAATCAATGTGCAAACATTTTTTCAAAAGTGAATTTTTCTGTTTGTATCCTTTAAAACATTAATCATTTCACTTGTTAATAAAGGTGAGGTAAATCACTCCAAAGTTCCAAGTATTTTTTAAGTATTTTTTCAAATGAACACTCCTCGCAGCCTTGTAACTGATCCCGGTGAAGGGTATGAAACAATGCTTTCAAGGCAACCTAGATCGGCATGCTAGGCAGTCTCTGATGGCTTAAACAAAAGCTCATACAACATCCCGACTTATCTGGTGGTTGTGCGGGTCACCGACGCGGCCACGTTTCAGGTCCACTCTCGGACTTTTCATCAGGGAAGTTCGTCCTCTGGCAATGTCTAGTCGGTCAATGTTGAGCCGTTGCCTACTAGGTACATGACGTGAATCATCCGATTCTATCCAAGGCTGACAACACTGTAGGCTAACGGAAGTGTCTTATTTGAAATGATTGCTGGAATAGCTGCGTGTCCAATCCCCAGCAGGCTCTGAACGGATGACGTGTCCAATCATACGGCCAATCAAAAAAACAGACCCCGTTGAATGCTCTATATATAATTGCAAGTTATACAATGAAACTCCAATCTAATAGTTCATTCAATCCTGCAGGGACTTGTGATTGCAAGGTGAAAATCCAAAAGGCTTCTCGTTTATTTAACAGTCTTGTTCGATCCCCCCCGCGGCGGGGGGATGGAACTTGATCCAAAATTGTCCATTTCAGATCTGAAAAACCATGGCTTAACTGCACACAGTGAGACACGATTGGTGCTGTTAAAGTTACAGTGTGTAATTTCGACTTATGTTCATTTAAGCAAATTCTGATTTTTCTAGTGGTTCTGCCAATGTATGTCTTGGGACAAGGACACACAATGGCATAAACCACGTGGTCTGATTCACAAGTGGTATGAGTCTTACGAAAAACCTTGTAACCCATCACTGGATCGGTCCATGTGTCTCCATTTGAAAAAATACTTTAAAAATACTTGGAACTTTGGAGTGATTTACCTCACCTTTATTAACAAGTGAAATGATTAATGTTTTAAAGGATACACACAGAAAAATTCACTTTTGAAAAAATGTTTGCACATTGATTATACACTTTGGTTGGAGGAGGTTCGTTAATGATTAGATTGACAGTCAGATCACCCTGTTGGGGATTTATGATTATTGCATATGAAACATTCCTCTCCTTCCATAAATATTTTTTGTTTTACAACGGTTGAATCACTATACTCTATTTTGAGAATTGAGGAATCCCACTTAAGAGAAGTCACACATGTAATATGAAGGATTTGTTTTGGGTTATTCTATGATCATTGTAAGAATCCTTCTTAACTTGATTTGGTGCTCATTGATTCATCATTTACTGCTATACATTCTAATTCTCCCATCTTACTTCTTAGACTTCTGGCATTAGCATACAAGCATTTCAAAGTTTGTTTTTTGTTTGTATTTTTATTCTGCTTTTTAATTGATAGGGATAAGTTAGAATTTTTTAGCTCAGGTGAGTTTTTAGTTACAGGCACTTGGACTACTTTTCTAATTATTGGAACCTCACTGTCGGGATGCCCTAATTCTAATGCATCATTAGTATCCTTTAAAGATACTTCTCTCCAAACCATGCACTGCTGAGTGACTGTCGGCTTTCCCCTTTGTTCTACTACAGTATTTTATAACTTGTGCATATCAGGCACATGCAGATTATAAAATACACATATTTCTATCACCAACATATGCCATGTTTCTTCATGAGTGAATATCTGCAATGCATTGAAAGTATGTAATTGTCCTGCTATTTTAAAAACATACGTGTATATGTTCATTACATGAAAAAGCTTGTGATATGTTCATGAGCAGGTCATATATTTTAAAACATGCACGCATAAATGAAATCATCAGTTTGCTGAAACCTCTAATAGTTCAACCAGTCTTGCATGTCATTGAAACGCTCCTAGTTCTTTACTCTGAACTCCCTCCAGTTCACCAGACTTCCCACCCAACCAATAGTAAACAACAGAGAAATCTGATATCAATTGCACAAGATAATTTGACAAATATATGCACATAAGTTTCCTATAAAATAGCAACTTGCGTGCGTACCTCTTGGCTCCACCACTACAATGCCCCTAGACAGCCCTTTTTTTTGACGCATAAATGTGTGTGTGAGACTGAAAATATGTGTGTACGTTTGATATTTACAAAATAGCATGTACACAAGTACATGCTACTTATGCAAGTATATGCTAATTTTATACCTGTAAATGAAAAGTCACCCCTAAGAATTTACCTAGCTTTATCTATTAAATCTGTGAAATTCTCCCAGTCTAGTTTCTTTAACTCCTTGGAGCACAGCCTGAACTTCTCCTTCCTGTTCACCTCTGTAGGATCTTGGATTCAAAGTTCTTGAAGGCTCAAGGGAAATGGCTACAGCCCATCAAAGATTAGGCTCTGAGCAAATGAAAGTATATTCAGGATTAAATGGACAATTTTCTCAGTAGAAAAGGGTATACAGTAGAGTGTCTCAAGGATTTCTACTAGGACCCATGCTTTTCAATATATTTATAAATGAAATGGAAAGGAATACGACAAGTGAGGTAATCAAATTTGCAAATGATACAAAATTATTCAGAGTAGTTAAATCACAAGCGGATTGTGATAAAATACAGGAAGACCTTGTGAGACTGGTAAATTGGGCATCCAAATGGCAGATGAAATTTAATGTGGATAATTGCCAAGTGATGCATATAGGGAAAAATAACCCATGCTGTAGTTACACGATGCTAGGTTCCATATTAGGAGCTACTGCCCAGATAACAGATCTAGGCATCATAGTGGATAATACTTTGAAATCGTCAGCTCAGAGTGCTGTGGCAGTCAAAAAACAAACAGAATGTTAGGAATTATTAGGAAGGGAATGATGAATAAAATGAAGGATGTCATAATGCCTCCGTATTGCTCTATGGTGAGACTGCACCTTCAATACTATGTACAATTCTGGTCACCTCATCAAAAGAAAGATAGAGTTGCAATGGAGAAGGTACAGAGACAGGGCAACCAAAATGATTAAGGGGATGGAACTGCTCCCCTATGAGGAAAGACTAAAGAGGTTATGGCTGTTCAGCTTGGAGAAGAGACGGCTGAGGGGGTATATGATAAAAGTCTTGAAAATCATGAGAGGTCTAGAATGGGTAAATGTGAATCATTATTTACTCTTTCGGATAATAGAAGGACTAGGGGGGGGGGCACTCCATGAAGTTAGCATGTAGCACATTTAAAACTAATCAGAGAAAATTCTTTTTCACTCCGCACAATTAAACTCTGGAATTTGTTGTCAGGGGATGTGGTTAGTGCAGTCAGTGTAGCTGGATTTTAAAAAGGTTTGGATAAGTTCTTGGAGGAGAAATCCATTATCTGCTATTAATTAAGTTGACTTAGAAAATAGCTACTGCTGTTACTAGCATCAATAGTGTGGGATATACTTAGTTTTTGGGTCCAGAAAAAATGCCCCTCTCACAGGGAGTCCTACAAGGCTCATCCCTATCCCCTACCCTCTTCAACGTTTATATGCTGCCATTATGCAAATACTTAGACAAAACAGGACTCACTTACTTCCTATATGCCGATGACTTTCAAATCCTGCTCCCCATCAGAGACAACATCAACTAAACCAATGGGAATCATACCAGACAGACATAACCTCCATCCTCAATGAAATGGCACTGACACTCAACTGAAGTAAGGCGGAAATTCTTCATCTCTCCAGAAAAACGTCAACACCCATCTCTGACCCCACAACTCTGTCCAAATGCAACATGCTCTCGATGGTTAGAGACCTCGGAGTCACCCTGGACCAGGAATTGAACTTCAAACAGCATATCAAGACACTGTAAAAGAAGGGTTCTACAAACTCCAAATCCTTAAGAAACTCCAACCTCTACTCCACCCCCCAGACTACCGGACGGTACTGCAATCCCTCCTTTTCGCCAAAATAGACTATTGCAACACCCTCCTAACAGGCCTCCCCGCATCTACCCTCAAGCCCCTCCAGCTTCTTCAAAATGCAGCAGCATAATCTCTAACAAATAAGAAAAAAACAGATCACATTACACCCACACTCAAACAACTCCACTGGCTGCCCATCCCGTTCAGATCTCAATACAAATCTCTCATGCTTATACACAAAGCAATCCACAATGACAAAGCCAGCTGGTTACAAGGACCTCTGACCCCTTGCAACCCCACCAGAAATCTCCGCTCAACCAATACAGGCCTACTCCCAAACCCCTCCATCAAGGAAGTATGTTGAATCTCCACAAGAGAACGTGCCGCCTCCATAGCAGGCCCTCACCTCTGGAACAACCTGTCACCCTCCCTCAGAACTGACCCCTCTACACCTACCTTCTGAAAGAACCTCAAAACCTGGCTCTTCCGGAAAGCCTTCCCGCCAGATAAATAATTCTGTCATTGCCACCCTTCCCACCAAATATCATTCTCTACCACCCCGCTCACCCTCCCCCCTAGCCCTTCCAATTGCCCCTCTAATCCTGTACATAGTTAATTCAAGTCAGAACTTATCTCTGTTTAAATAGATATTCTTTTAAGCAAATTATACTTGTAATACTATTTTGGAAATCAGTTATATGTACTTAGCTATTTATGCAGTTAATCTGTTACAATGTATCATGTCATTATAAGGCTGGCCTTAGACAACATGTTATATGTAAACCGATGTGACATGTCAAATCGAATGTCGGTATAGAAAAATAAATAAATAAATAAATAAATAAATAATACTTGTAGCCTGGCTTGGCCACTGTTGGAAACAGGATGCTGGGCTTGATAGACCCTTGGTCTGATCCAGTATGGCAATTTCTTATGTTCTTATGTTCTTAGGGGCAACAAATATTATTTGTCTCAAATTAAAACTGATGAAAATTCCATTCAGTCTAAAGGGAGCCTCAATTTTATTTTTATGGTCTTCTGCAGCTGCCCGTTCTGCCTCTCTTCTAGAAGTGAGACCCAAAACACATTATTATAGTTCCAGCTTTTAGAATTGCTCAGAATGTAGTATCTCAATTCCAGATCCCAAATCTCTTCATAAGTCTTTCAAAAAGTACTATTACTTCAGGTCCCATGTGGCAGTGTCAATCTACTTCAAACGAGCTTGTTTGCAGTGTTTCTCTCTCACATTGCAAGCTCAGGCCTGGATTTATCAAAATGCACTAAATATTGCATGTGATAGGAAAAGGGGTGTGTTTTATGGTAATAGGCAGTTTATCATAATTTGTGCTAATACCCATGCAAAGTGCTATCTTTTTCACACTTTGCAATAGGTGCATTTCCTAGATACAACCACCCAAGTAGAGAGTTCATCAAGCTAGGTTGAGAGAACATTGCACAAATCTCATCTTTGGGTGAGTTTCCTCACTCTGAAGGTCATCAAATCTTCACAAGAGAGCACTGTTCAGTTTGTACTTCTCACTTTGAATGTCAAAGTGGCCCCTAACCCCTACACTAATACCTAAACCTCACCTTTAGTGATCAGGTGGGCCTCCCATAGAGATATAAATACCTATCTAGCATGAGACCATTATGGCTAGTCTCTCTCTCTCTCTCTCTCTCTCTCTCTCTCTCCTAGGAGGGCCCTGATTGGCTGGCTCAAAGTGTAGTTAAAGCCACACAAAACTATGAGCCTTGGCCAAAATATCCTCCTCTTTTGCATGCGTTAAAGGTGGTTTTTACATGCAAAAATGTCATATAGCACTTTGATAAATGACCCCCCTCATTCATCTATCGCAGAAATTTGGAAAAATATCCCATTTCCTTTAAAAATCTTGATCTCAGGTCACAAATAAATGTCTCCACATAGCAACTTTTAAAGTGGCAAGAAAATCTGACTTGAAACTTCCTCTTTTAAGTGGTTGTAAAAAGTGCAGTTCTAACAGTAAAATCTAAGAATTCAATTGATCAGCAACATTCCACACAGGCAGCTTGTTAAATACTTTTTATTTTTCATTACACACATACAGCCAATATTCAGTTCTTAGATTACCCATTTCCTTGCATCATATTCTCTTGACATCATCACCTCATACAGCCAACATGATGGAGTTTTTCCTTCATCCAAACATATTGATTACTAAATAGTATGATGTAAGCTATAATACGTCCCTTTTCTCCATCTTAGATCTTATCCTCTATTTTAGATCCAAGGACAAGTTGTCCTTAAATGTTCCATATTAGATGGAGCATCACTCTTTCAACTGAAAACATGTTTATCTCCTACAAAAAGGGGAACAATTGGAGTTTCATTTGTGATCTAATAATCCAGGTGTGGGCTTAAAATAATTCTTGTTTTCAGACAGTTATGATTTCTAATGATTTTTTAATCATATCATAAGACTTTAGACACATACAAAAACAATTGCCTAGCTCTACTCTTTGTTCCACAGCAATACTCTGCAAAATTGGCCTAGTAATGAAGACCCTAAGACACTGGACTTCTTTTCTAATCTAATTCCACCCAATCTTGCCTGGTTAGCAATTAAGTTGTCTCATTTTGGCATTAATTTTCTATGGGTCTAACTTTGTGTAGCCCCTGACTCTGGAAGCCTGTCAGTTGAGTCTGCTTGTATGCTCCTTTCCACCATCTCCTCTGTGGATGCTCTAAGGAGTTGATTTTAAAAGCATTGTTTGCACAAAAAGGCCATATATGTATGAGCCACACGTGAGCAATGCAAATTTTAAATGCCATGATTTATGCATGTATATGCACATGTGCAAGCAAATAATAAGAGGGCAGGCATGGATGTTACAGGGCAGGATCAACAGTTACACATGTAACTCTGTATTTTAAAACCAAAGGCTACAACAACATGAGCATGTTTTAAAATTAATTTACAAATGAGTGTTAAAGCCAGCAACATCAAATGGAAGCTATGCGAAGTAGGTTTGATCAAGTAACCATTTAAATTATGAACATACTTATTTGTAGTAGGCGCATTTTAAATTATACACATGCAAGTGCGTGTATGATCTAAAATTGCATTGTATCTCCGCTCATGCCTCAATATGTCCATATATGGGTTCACGCATGCTCATTTTTTTTTTAATATAAGGTTTTATTGACTTAATGAACAATACAGTAGTATTCAAACGTGTAAGGGAGAAAGTCACACTTCCTTCCTCCCTTTTATTGCCTCTCTTTTGCTTGTACAAGTAAAACCTGCCCATTTTCCTGATGTCCTGCCCCCAGAACCTCTTTCAACTTGCCAGTCAGTGGCATGATAGGGGATGTAGTTTCTATAAGGTCAAGCAGGTTCCGTACCTGCCTGGCCATTGTAATATGGTGCCTGGATCGCTTATGCAAGCCTGGCAGGCTAGGTTTAGTGGGAGTGTGTGTGTGTGTGTGTGTGTGTGTGGGGGGGGGGGGAACTGATGGCCTCTGGCCATTGGCTGCGTGAAGTTGTAAGTTAGATTTGTTTGTGGTTTGAATTCAAACCACCTGCTGCTAGGGAACTGATTGGTTCCCGTGTGCCCGGGGGAACTGGGAGTGGGAGGAGTAGGGGTGGTTTCCCTGGTGTGCTGCTGGTTTCCCTGGTGTGCACTGCGCCAGATGCTGCAACCCTCCTTCCTTCTCTCCAATTGGCTCACCTTATTTTGGAGTGTTCCGGTCCTGCTGGATGGCGTCGGAGGAAGTAGTGAAGCCGGGTGAGGAGTCATCCGCATCGGCATGAGAGGAGGTCCATGGCGGTTTGGGTCTGGGAGCTGTCTCGGCAGCGGTGAGAGCTGATGCAGGTGGTCCTGGGGGGCGGGTTTCACGGTCCTGAGTGTGCAGCATTAAGGCAGCAGCAGTCCAGAGAAGAATGGGTGCTTCTGTGGCCTTGCCGAGTGCCGACACATGGTCGAGCTGTGGCCCTCCCCCGGGCCTCACGAGATTCCCAAGCCTTTGCCGGTGTCTGTGTTAGCTGCAGCTTCGCACACGGAGCTGTCCAGTGCTGAAGCTGAGGGAAACACAGCACTTGAAAATTTACTTTTAAATCCTACATTCAGGCCTGTTCCTGGTGCTGATCCTGGGCCCACGGGGGCTGGGGTGAGCTGGGTGGAGATTGTGGTAGTCCCAGCGGCCAGGCTGACTATTGCAGGCCACCTCGATGGGTTCTTCTTTGTCCCATCGGGGAGGTCACTTCTGAGATTTGTAATCCAAGTCCAGCTCCAGGTCCTGCTTATGAGAATGACTAGCATAGTGCCAGTGGAGTCCCAGGGTACTTCTGGGGCTCTTGTGACAATTGGGGTCTATATTTTCCACCTTGGGGTGAGGGGCCTCCACCTTCTTGGTTCAGTCATTCTGAGGGGAGGTTTCCTCCTACTCTGGTGTCCCCTTGGGGTGCTACCTCTGGCTCTTGATGTGGGGTTCCAGCTTCATCCTCTTTTGGCATGGGCCCTTGCCATTGCCATTGGCCCTTCTTCTCTGAGGGTCCTCCTGGTGGTCTGGTGGCTTGGGCTCTTCTGGGCCTGTGGTTGCTGCTGCTTCTTCTTTTTCACAGATGTATCCAGCTGGGGAATCGATCGATGACCCTGGACCTTCACAATGAGAAGGATGGTGGTATGATCCTGTTTCTGCAGTGGCAAATACATCTGGTTCCAAATCCCAGTAAAACCGGTCTGGTCAGCAGGCAGCCTGGTGAGTCATATGCTACTATCTGTATCGGGGTATCAGGTCCTTCCCAGGGCGGGGTACCAGTTGCCCCCAGTGGTGGGGTTGCCAGCTCGAGTGAACAGGCTTCTGTTTCACAGGGGGGGAGGGGGTTTTTCAGAGCAGCCGGCTACTAGTTTTTCGGCCTCCAAGAAATGGGAGAAGTCTTGGTGAAAAAAGAAGCGCTCTTGGTCTAGTTATTCCGACTCCTCTTCGTCTTCTTCTTCATCTTCTTCTGCCTCTTCGGGCTCTTCAATAGTGGGCTCTAGTGAGAAAGGTGATGCTGGCAGAAAATGGCAGGTGAGGGGGGCACCTGCGCTAGTTAGTCTGTCCGATTTGTGGGAGGATGTCCCTAAAGTCCCTTCGAAAGAAGATCAGACAGTGTAAGTACATCGATATCTTCCAGTTGTTGGAGGGACGCAGGGGGAATAGAAGGGAGAAGAAAAAAGGTGGGATGGATAGATTTCAGGGTACTCAATGGAGGGTGGCTCACGATGTGCTCAATTGTATCCATTCCTTCCTTTGGTTGGCCAGCATGGTAGGTCATCATGACCATACCCAGTACGGGACTCTGCTCACATATGTTGATGCCATTCTGGCAGCTAGTGGGATATACAAAGGATGGTCATGGTTCAATTATGATAAGCACTTCATGGATCATATGGAGGAAAACAAATTCATGACCTGGGGTACTAGGGATGTCAGGTTGTAGCAGGGTCATCCAGTGGAACTGATGCTAGTGGAGTTTCCAGTGGGTCTGGCATGCAGTCCTTTTGGGCGGAAGTGGGTCCAGTGAGCTGCGGTCGAGCGGGGTTCAGTTTCCAGGATGTGTGCTGGAGGTATAACCATTCGGCCTGCAACCTCCCCGATTGCAAATTTAAACATGTGTGTTCCAGTTGTGGGATGGGCCACCCCACCTTTAAATGTCCAAAGTAATCTGGCATCGAGAGTGGCAATGGTGCCACTGTGTTATGCTTCGATTCCTGGGGGAAGAGGAGTTAGCAATCTGTTATACTTTGACTCCTGAGGAAGGGAGGAGTTAGCAATCTGTATGATCTACTCCTCAAGAAGGGAGGAGTTAGCAAACTGTAATGAATCTGCTCCTGTAGAAAGAGGAGTAGCAATCTGTTATGCTCAGCTCCTGAAGAGGGAGTAGTAAACAATCTGTAAGTGTTTAGACTGCAGAGTAGCAATCTGTTGCTGAAGACTCCTAATGGAGAAGGAGTAGCAATCTGTTACCAGTGGCGTGCTTGGAGAGGACACTCAGCTGTAGAGGAATGTAGATAGGTGGATCCTTGGGCCAATGGCAGATGACTGCACCCCCAGGAGGATATCCTGAGAGAGACCACCAGCTAGGCTTGAGTACGGAGACAGACACAGATAATTCTTTTATTAGACAGGATAGTAGAACCACCAGAGGTGGCAGTATTGAGCTGATATGCCCGGCAGGGCTGAAGTCCCTCAGGTACTGGAACAGCGATCCCAGGGTTGCTGAGCTGTAGATAAACTATAGATAGTAAGTAGACAGGGTATGCTGTGTTCATAGCCAGAACTGGATGACAAAACTCACATAAGGACTTTAGGAAGCTCAGTAGCTGGAAAGGGTTACGTCCTCGAGGAGCGAGTACCTGGTTCCAGGGAAAGCTCTGAGAGAGCAATGGTAACTCACAAATGTCTGTATCTGCGATAGCTTCCAGGCAATAGCGAATCTTCAGAGTGTTCAGGAACATGGGCCCTCGAGGAGCAAGTACCGGTTCCTACCTGCAATCTGAAATAAAGAAAAGAGAGTGAGGCCCCCAGGAGCGGGTACCCCTGGTAAGTTCGAGGAGGCAGAGTAGCTTGGGAGTAAAGCCGAAGCAATCCCCCTTTGCTAACTCGATTAGTTTAGCGAATACTGAGACCTTTTATATTGTAAGCGGATGATGTCATCTCAGGGGGACGCCCCCGAAGTTCACGCCCTTGCTGGTACATCAATCGGAGCGTGCGCGCGCCCTACAGCATCAAGAACATGGCGTATCCGTAGCATCGAGCCAGTCCGGGGACGCCGGAGGGAGACGGCAAGAAGACGCCGCGGCTGCTAACCGTTCATCAATCCCGGATGAGTCACCACAGAGGTAAAGAGGGCGGAGTGAGGGCATCGAGCAGCGACAGATGCAACAGACTGCCAAAAGTACCCAAAAATGAGTAGTGGAGAGGGCTTCCACCCCCCATCGTTTGACGGCCACATTGCCATGGCTGGGTAGGTATCCTAATGAGGATGCAGCGCGTTTCTTGTTTTGTGGTTTTAAACACGTCTTTCATTTTCCCTTTGTGGGTCCTCTGGGGGTTGGGGGAACAGAACTGTCTGTCAGTGCAGAAATTGGCTCATGTAGTCGCTGCTAAATTGCAACAGGAGATTGACTTGGGGAGGATGACGGGTCCTTTCCTGATTTCTCCATTTGTTGACATGGTTTTATCGCCTTTGTCAGTGGTGCCGAAGAAGGAACCAGGAAAATATTGCTTGATCCATAATCTTTCATTCCCAGAAGGCAATTCTGTCAACGATTACATTCCCAGAGATCTTTGCACTGTGCGGTATACTTCCTTTGATTCAGCAGTGGTGGGGGGTCTGTTGTTGCAGTGTTGGGGTCCTGATGGCAAAAGTGGACATCGAGTATGCCTTCGGGTTGCTCCTTATTCACCCGGAGTGTTTTCCCTTTTGGGTTTTCATTTTCAAGACACATTTTACTTTAATAGATGCTTGCCCATGGGTGTTCTATTGCCTGTGCTTACTTTGAAGTCTTTAGTTCGTTTGTTCATTGGGTGGTTGCTGAGCAGGCCAGTGTGGCGAACTTTGTGCACTATTTGGATGACTTTCTGTTTGTGGGTGACTCATCTTCGTCGAATTGCCGACAACTGTTGCACTGTTTTCAGAGCACTGACTCAGATTTTGGTATCCCCAAGGCTGAGGACAAGATAGAGGGCCCCTGTACTAGGTTGGCTTTCTTAGCTCTTGAGTTAGATTTGATCAAGATTACTTCATGGTTGTCAGTGGAAAAAGTGGCAGTTATGAGAGATCTCATGTCCAAGGCGAAGCTTGCCAAAAATTTAACTTTACATCAGATGTAATCCCTAGTGATCAGTCTGAATTTTGCTTGTCAAGAAATCCCTATGGTCAGGGTTTTCCTGCACTGGTTGAGCTTCAGTATTACCAGTTTGCGGAAGAGTGGTCATCACAATCACATAGCTCAATGGATGCATAAAGATTTGTGGATCTGGGACCATTTCTTGTCTGACTTCAATGGCTGTTCTTTGTGGCAAAATGAGTCAGTCTTGAACCACAACTTGGAATTGTTTACCGACGCCGTTGGCTTCGGTGCCTACCTTCAGGGCATGTGGTGTGTGGCACCTTGGCCAGAGGATTGGAAGGATTCTGGGGTTACCAAGAATATTACTTTCTTGGAATTGTTCCCCATTGTCGTCTCTGTGTTCCTGTGGGATTCGCATCTCCAAGATAGGCGGGTAGTGTTTTGGTGTGACAACCTGAGTGTCGTGGAAGTCATCAATAAGTGGTCAGTGAAGTGTATACTGATGTTAAATTTTTTGCGGGAGCTTGTGTTGCTCTGTATGGGGTTGAATATTACTGTATGGGCTCGGTATGTTCCCGGGGTCTCTAACTGTGTGGCTGATTCTCTTTCTCATTGCAAGTGGACCTTGTTTCGGGAGCTCGCACCAGAAGCAGATCAGCATGGAGTGTTGGTGCCACCTTTCCTTTGGAGCTTCAGTTTCCAGAAGCTTGGAAGCTGTTCCGGGCATCCTTAGCTCCGTCCACCTGGAGCAGTTACGTGGCACCAGCAAACAAGCTTGTGTCCTTCCTGGCAGGTTTGGGTTGGCATTGGGGACCCGTTTCGGATGGGTATATCATGCAATTTATTGAACATGCTAGGGTGAGTGGGGCTTCTAGGGCTTCGGTCGCTAGACAGCTGTCAGGGTTCTCTTTCTTCATGAGGGCCCATGGCTGGGGTTTTCCTGTAGGGAGGATTTTGGTTTGTCATTTAATGCTGGGGTTGGCCCTTAGGTCCACTCCGTAATTAGATAAACATTTAGCTATTACCCATGAGATTTTGAGCAAGTCATAGGAGTCATTGCCTAGCATTTGCAACAGTGATTATGAGTTTGGTTTGTTTCACCTTGCCTTCGTTTTTGACTTTTTTGGCATTTCTCGTATTAGCGAATTGGTTGCGAGAGCTACCAAGGGGGTCTGAGACTTCCGGCCTCTTATTTCAGCATGTGAGCATCAGAGCAGATTCAGTGGCTCTCTTCATTCATAGATTCAAAATGGATCAGGAGGTTAGAGGGTCATCGGTGGTGCTTCATTCCGTGCCAGGCTTGCAGACCTGGCCTGTGGCTAATGTGGTTGCCTTTGGGCGGATTCGCCCAGAAGGCGGTTCTCATTTTCTTATTCATCTTGATTTACGGTCACTGACAAAATACCAGTTTGAGGTGGTTTTGTGGACTGGATTGTCTGCGTTGGGACTGGATACTTCAAGTTTTGGGACTCACTCCTTCTGAATCAGTGCAGCAACATCTGCAGCGACATCTGGTCTTTCGGGAGGAGTGATTCAAAGAATAAGGAGGTGGAAGTCATACCCCTTCACTGGGTATGTGCGTACTGGTACTCCTTAATCACACATGATATTAATTGTTTTCTCCTTGCAGGTGCAGCATTTTAGGGGACAGTTGTTTGGATCCTGGGACATTCCTATGTGGCCTGGGCCCATTTGCATACTCAAGAACGCCTGTATGGGACACATTTGGACTTGGAAGGCCGGGCAGTGAACATTTGTTGGATGGGGTGGAGGGGAATGCACTGGGGGGAGTTGCTGCCATGCCTGCAAATGGCGGCTTAATTTGTTCAGCCCACCACGTTTTAATTATCCATCTTGGCAGGAATGACTGGGGCAAGATGTCCGGCCACAGGCTTATTAGCATGGTGCACAGGGATTTGATGTCCATTTTCTGCTTGTTGCATGCTACTGTACTCTGCTGGTCTGACATAATTCCAAGGTCGGCTGTGATTGCGAATAAAATTTGGCATTGTTGTCATGCCAAAGCCAACCAGCAGATTGGTTCTTGGATGGCTGCGATGGAGGGGTTTCATATTTCAACCAAACCACAATATGTCACTCAGTTTTCATATTCAACATGATTGGTCCTGGGACCTGGAAGGTGGGCTGATCAGGGGGATGGGGTCCACTTATCCTTTATTGGTTTGGATCTATTCTTGAATTCGCTGCAGGAGGCCTTGGAATGCATCCTGGATTGGAGTCCTGGCTGCGTGGCAGGTAGCCCAAGCCAATTGGGGGGTTAAGCGTTGGTTAAAAGTTGTCTGATTTGACAGAGGTCATATCAGGGATTCCTAGCAGAACAACTGGCTTCAGTTGTTGCTGGTTCAACTCCTTGCTGGACAGTGGCGGGGGTCGACATCGTGGGATGCACTGCAATTATGTTACTTCATACAGGCTGAGGTAGCCTGTTTATGCCCATCCTGCTGGTCGGTGGTGGACAGGTGGTGGTGGGGGAACTTATTATTATGGTTTCCTGGTTCAAGCTCCTGGGTGTTGGTAATAAAGCTGTGGCATGTTTGATCCCCAATTTTGTTTTGTGTGTATTTATTCTATTGTGAAGGTACGGGTGCGAGCAGAAGCGTAGGTCCTGGCTACCCATATTACACTCCCTCTATTTTATCCTGCTTTGGGAATTTTCTTCTTCACTAACTGCATCCTGGTGTTTCCCCTGGTCCCCCTGGGGCCAGCATAGTGATGTCCCATCACACTAACAGAAATAATTTACTTAGCTTTCTCTATTAAATTTAACACAATGAATTTATCTAGCTTTCTCTTTTAAATGAATACATAGAATATCAATTTATCCCACAAAATCTTTTATGCTCCAAGCTTTAAGTCACAAAATTTGCCAGCAAAGCAAAACTTACAAATCCTCTTCAATCACCAGCAAAATCAATCTCTTCTCTCAGTATTCCTTCAGGATTTAATAATGAGTATTGTTTGCCTGAAAAGTGTGCAAAATATGAACTGAGGGAGTATTCTAAGCAGAAATTATATCTGTTGATGGGTAAGCAGGATGTTAGTATTGGTTTGCTGGGAAAGAGAAGTTAAATCTTGTAATTGAATTTGTTAGAGTGTTAATAAAGAAATTTGAACTGAAGAATTTGTTAGAGGATTGAACTATCACTGTGTGTATTTGTGTAGTGGGAAGTAGTATGAGAGCTTGAATTAATCCTATGCATAGTTTAAGATGTACATTTAATTATGAATATATATTTGTGTGTTGAGAACGTGATTATAAGAGTTTGCAAAGTCACAGAATTGCTCTAAGAAAATGCCTTGATCCCAGCTCCAGAAAGAGGTTTTGAAAGATAATAGGTGGGTGGGAGGGTTAGGGTGGGAGTAGGGGAGAGGGAGGCGAAGAGAGGGCATTGTATTTTGATTTTGGTTAATACAGGAGGGGTCATGAGAGGGGTAGGCAATTGAGTGGACAGATGGATGTTTTATTTTTACATTTTAGTTGAAGAGGTTTTGAGGGTGGGGGATTCAGCTTGGTAATGCCCAATTTTTACATATTGGGTAGGGGTCGTGGAATTATGTCACCAGCCCTGTGCACCACATTTTAAAAAATTACTATTGCCACTTAACCAGCTATATTCTTTCAAATATAGTCGGTTAAGTGTTAAATTACCTGGCCACACATGGCTGGACCACTTTAGGGCTACTCTGAAGCAGTCTAAAAGTTATATGTCTAACTTAGGGGGTTATTTTCTAACCCTATCACACGCGAAAAGGGACTTTTTGCATGAAAAAGTCCCTTTTTTCATGTGATAGCTAGATTGGGGTGGAGTCGGGGCAGCGTCGGCACCAAAAGAGGAGGAGTTGGGGCAGCATCGGGGTGGATGCTGCAGAAACTTCGCTGGCGGCGATAAGGTAAGACCCCTTATCGCTGCCAGTAGCGTGCCCAATAGCACCACTTTTCACGATGATGCTATTGGGTGCGAAAGCCGGCAGCAATAACACCGCGGTGGTGCAATCGTTGCCGGCTTTCGCAGGCCCACCCCCCACTTCGCCCCCCACACCCCCCGTTACAGTGCGATTCACAAAGCCCTGCAAAGTACTGAATCATTATTGAAATATAAAACTGCTCTTCACGAGTATAGAAGGGAGATTAACATGGCTAAACGAAACTTTTATTCTGAAAGGATGCATAAATTCCAATTCAATCCTTAGATTTTATTTGCCTATGTTTCTGATCTTACTAAACTTAAAGGAAATACACACTCTTTCGAAAATCCAAAGGAAAAAGCCAATCAATTTGCTCCTTCTTTGTAAATAAAGTTCAGAACATAGTGAAAGAGTTAAATAATTTACCTAACCAAAATATATTACTCCCCACTAATCCATCAGTGGCCTGGTCTTCGTTTGAAGCGGTATCGTCCTTAGAAGTATGCAATTTGATAAAAAAGATCAACCCAGCCAATCATCCATTGGATGTTATTTCGACAAAGGTTCTTAAATTAGTTCCAGATATTATAGCTAAACCTTTGGCAGATATTATTAATTTGTCACTAGAAGAGGGAATATTTCTGGATAGTTTAAAATGTGCATTAGTAAAACCGTTACTAAAGAAAAAACAACTTGACCCAGAAGTTATGGCCAACTATCGCCCTATTTCAATATTGCCATTGGTGGCCAAATTATTAGAAAAAGTGGTAAATCGACAGATGATGGAGTATCTTGAGGAAAATCATTTGTTGTTTCCCTCACAGTTTGGATTCCGGAAATTCCACAATAAAGAAACTCTACTAATCTCCTTGACGGACACAATCCAAAAAGGATTTGATCAATATAAATCGTACTTATTAATCCAATTGGATATATCAGCATCATTTGATACGATTAATCATGAAATTTTAATAACTAGACTACAAGAAATTGGGTTGAAAGATACAACACTTGCCTGAGTTAGATCTTTTTTAAACAAGAGATCTTTTAAGATAAAATTGGGCACAGCAGAATCAGAACCAGTGGAGACACAGACGGGGGTCCCTCAGGGTTCTTCTTTGTCGCCCACCCTTTTTAATGTTTATATAGCCCCACTTTGTAGATTTTTAGCTGGACTAGAATTGACTCATCATATATTTGCGGACGATGTCCAAATTTTACTTCCCATAAATGATACAATTCAGGCCACTCTGAAGGAATGGGAAGTGTATTTTATATCATTAAAACAGTTGTTGACTCATATGTCATTATCTCTAAACAGCCTTAAAACAGAAATACTATATTTAAGCAGTAAAGTAATGGAAAAAACAGAAATAGAAATTAAGTCATTGTTACCAACTTATAATATCAAATATGAAGTTAGAGACCTGGGCCCTATCCTTGACACTGAATTAAGTATGAAAGCCACAATTAAAGCTATAAACAGAGATGGCTTTTATAAATTGCAAATCTTAAAAAGATTAAAACCATTGCTACATATAGGAGATTTTCGTACAGTGTTACAGGCCATTATTTCACCAAAATTGGATTACTGCAATGCTGTGCTGTTGGGAGTTCCAAACTCAACTTTAAGACCTTTGCAGCTAATGCAGAATACAGCAGCATGGGTATTGACCTACAAGAGAAAATATGATCATATCTCACCCGTTCTGAGAGAGCTGCATTGGTTACCAATACATGCAAGGATTCAATATAAATGTCTAATGCTAATACATAAAATAGTACAGGCAATAATATGGATTGGTTAAGTGCTTCAATAAGTATACACACTCCAGCATGTAATTTAAGATCTTCCGGGAAAGCACTATTTACGACCCCTTCCCCGAAATTAGTACACTTGAGTTGAGTCAGAGAGAGGACTCTCTGGCTGGCCCAAAAATATGGAACGCTTTGCCGTTAGATATTAGATCAGAACCATGCATTCAGAAGTTCAAAAAATGTATCAAGACATGGTTATTTGAACAGGCATTTAATGAAACAATGGAAGCCAGTAGCTAATCATGAGTCTAGAGAACAAGATATTTATCTCTGCTAGAATACTTGAATTTAGGGGATGAAATTTTATTTAGATAGGAATAAAGTGATTGAGCTGTCAACTTTTAGGATGCTTTTATTAGTGTATTGTTTTATATTAGTTTTAATTTTTAGAATATTTTATGATTGTATTGTAATTATGTTATATTGTAACTATTGATTTTTAGTTATTATACTGTTAACCGACCTGATATTTAGCAAGGAAGGCCAGTATACAAAAAATGTTTAAATAAATAAATAAAAATCCAGGCCTTAGCTGGATACAGCTCAGTAGGGGTTAGTTTCTAAACATTTATTGTGTGTGTTAGTGCCTTTTCGCATGCAATAGGATGCAAATAAGCTGGAGGGGAGGAGTCGGGGTGGGGAGGGGGAGGAATCGGCCATGGCACCACTGCCAGCAATAATGTGAGGGATATTATTGCCGGCAGTAGTGTGGGAAATAACACCACCTTTTACAGTGGCACTATTCATGTGAAAGGCTGCAACCAGCCTTTCACAGGCCCGCTTCCCCTTCTCCCCTCCCCCTTTTTCGCTGGATTCATCATTCTGCGAAGAATGATGAATCTAGCCCAGTATTGACTAAGTTAACCAGATAACTTTGCCCCATCCCAGAATGCCCCTAAAATGCTTATTTATCCAGCTAAATTTTTGCTGATAATGACTTATTGGCTAATATTCAGACAGCTATGTATTCAAAACTCAGCATTTAGTTGGATTACTCACAAGTGATCCAACTAATAATCTTTGAATATGTATCTCCATATTCTTTATTTTTGTTTAACTAATTTTCTACTAATTGTTTTATTATTTATTTTTTATTACTGTAATTCATGCTATCCTCAGTCTAATACTCGTACTTTGTCTCTGCTTTTATTTAATTTTAGTTGTCTTTGTAGAAGAAACAAAATTCAGAAATATCATGAAACTGAAAAAATATATATATAATTTTCTGAATTTTGCTTCCTCTTCATAGGTTATAATAAGACAAGTAATGCAATAGAGATGTGAATATAAAGAAAAGGATATTGCAAGCAATTTGAAAGTCTTTGACTAAAGTAAATATGTCATATTTGATTAAATCTCTATTAGTAGTGCTTTCATTTAATTTAATGCACCATACTCAAGCTTTTAAAGCACATTCAAGAATTAGAGCACATACTTTTTTACTGTTATCTATAAGTGACAGGAAGTTCAGAAAATGTTTTCCCCCAGCAGCACATATTAAACAGTTCACACAAGGACCTAAGAATCATTGTATATTATGGTACATGCAAAATACCATAATTAATCATTGTTGACTTTTATATTATCATCTCTACAAAGGAGAAAATGAAATAGTCTAATGGTTAGAGTATTGGAGGAAGAGTTTGGATTATGTCTCATAACTGATACTCTGCTTCAGTCTGTTGAACTTTTTTTGAATAATGAGGATCCCAATATTTTTCCTTATATATTTCTTTCAGGAGCTACAATATTTTATCATGAGCATAAACTAATGTGACACATTTAATTTTTAATCTATATTTATAAAGCTTGGATACATGCTAGTTGAATAGAAGATCTAAAAATCTTACGGAATAACATATTTCTTCTTGAGGTCATATTTGTTCAATGTGTTCTGATGATACTTTCATTGTTTAATTGGGGAACTATGTATAATACTTAGACTTTGTAAATGATAGCAGGATGGACCATAGGAGGGTAAAGCCAACCTAAATATTGTTAAGAAGATTAGGCAGTGCATTAAATCAAATAAGAATATGCCTGTTGCATATTTAATGCATTTATTTCATTGAACACGACCAATAAATGAAGACAACTTACCCAAATATGATGCACCTTCTTTTAAAGAAGATTTCACTCTGTATCAACGCAATGATAAGTTGGCTTAATTGCACCTCTATAGGGCAATGCACTGTTTCCTGAAGGATTTTAGTTTACAAGCTAATATCTTGTGAATATGTTGAGCATTTGCCATATATCCCCTCAGTAGTAGCTATGATTGCTGTCCTTTGGCTTTTCTATTTGGGAATAGTTATGTTTGGGTCTTGAAATTCAGACCTAAACAGGCCCATGTGTTCAGGAGCATAGTCCCAAATGCTTCTTGGACATGGAAGCACAGTCCAGTTAGGTCAGAAGAATTGTGTGATATTTTGGTGAAGATTTGTTTTTGTTTCAGACAAAATAGAAAAGACATCTAAGATCATCTGAGCTTAATCCATTTATAGCTTCTTGTGACATCAGTATACCCTAGCAGGTTTAAGTCAGCTGTGTCTAGGAGCAGTTCTAATATTAGGTAAGATGAGGTGGCAAAAAGTGCCCCCCCCTTCAAAACACTGTTACACCCTTAATGCAGGTATAAACACCCATGAACAGGAAGAAGGTGATGGTGGTGGGGATCCTGGCCCTGCAGAATATAAGAAAACAGCAGTGGCGGTGGTGGCCAGAAATTGTGACCTGCCCATGGGGATTCCAAGCCCCGTGGATAAAAAGTAGACAGCAGGAACAGCAACAACAACAGCATGACATTGTGACATCTCACAGGCAGGAAGCAGATAGCAACGGCGTGAAATTCTGACATGCCTGGGGAGAACCCAGGCTGCGTGAGCAGAGAAAGAAACCTCAGATTGGTGCAGAATTATGATGGGAAACCTGCAAGCAGAAAGTAGAAGAGACCTGGTAGGTGAGATGTGAGGGAAGGGAAGGGATGGGATGGGGGCTGAATGAGGGGGAATAGAATGGCATGGTAGGAGAGGGGTAAGTGAGTGCATGAGAGGGATGGGAAGCAAAGGGGGCTGAGTGAATGAGGTAGATGAAAGAGAAAGTGGGGTGACTGAGAAAGAAAAGAAGAGGAAGGGTGAAAACGGAGATGGAAAGAATGGGAACGAGAGAACCTGTATATAGCTGTGGGCACACATGTGTGAGTAAGCGTGTGTGTGAGGGAGAATGAATAAACCTGTGTTAGAAAGTGTGTGTATATGAGACATAATGGAGAAAGTTTGTGTGTAGCCACTTTCTCCCACTAATCCAGGACAATGTCAAGATGACTGGAAATTAAAATTTCCCAAGTGTGGAAAGCTGGGAATTTTTAAAATCCTTATTAGTTTAAATTATTGGATGTTATTTGATGAGTCTGATGATTTTTAAAATATTTTATTGGTTTTTTGGTAACATTTTACATTTTTTTATATACATTTAATTATAGAATGTTGTTCTATTCATCGGTTGTCTTGAAATATTTATTTATTTTTATTAATATGGTTTCACTATTATGACTGATATTTTATATTTCCTGATTTTATAGTTTTATAAAGATTTATGTTATCTGTTTTTCCATTATTGCACTGCATACAGAGTCTGGGTTTTTGTGATTTCCAGTTCAGTTTCTGTTTGCACGTTTCTATTTGTAGTGTACTTTATGGTTATTTTATTCTTTATTTAGTGAAGGCCTGCTGTAATATTTGCATTATCATGAGTAGGATTCTTACTGCATGCAATGCATGTAAATATAATATCTGTTGTTGCGCGTCCCGTCCACGTGGGTGCCGCGACCGGGCCTGCTCACCTGACGCTGCCCTCTACTAGCTCTGTTCTCGCTGCTGCTGCCAGCCCGTCCGGCTTCCTCCATACCATAGCCTCGTGCACAACCGACGTCCTCAGTTTTAAAGGGCCAAGTGTGGGAAGCCCGACACTGACCCATCCCGATTACATCACATAGCCCTAGTATAAATAGCGAGGCCCTGTCCCCAGGACCTCGCCTTGGGAATCGGGTCAACACATCGGTGTACTAGTTTGCCTGTTCCTTGTATCTGATCCTTGTTCCAGCGTCTCCTTGTTCCAGTATCTCCTTGTTCCAGCGTCTGCTTGTTCCAGCATCTCCGTGTATTCCTGTGTCCTTACCCAGGTAGTACCTTCTCGGACTGATCTCTGGTATAGACCTCGGCCTGCCTGACTACTCTCTTCCTCTGTTGTCTGGAACTGACCACTGCCTGCCTGATCACTCTCTTTGTCTGTTGCCTGGAACTGACCCTCGCTTGCCTTGACTACGCTCAGACTGACCTTGGTATTGACCCCTGCTTTGGCTGACCACTTCTGGATGGATACTCTGGCTTTGACCCTTGTGCTTCACTCGGACACTCTCTTCTGGCATACCATGACTACCAGACCAACCTGCTTGGATTCCAACTGCGGCCTTCACCAGACTAGACCCGCAGGCACTGCCTGTCTTGTCCGGAGAGCCTTCCTGAACTGTTACCTCCCTGAGGTCTCTGGAGCTTCCAGTTGGGGTCTGGTCCATCCTCTCTGCATCAGCCATGCACCCTT
This sequence comes from Rhinatrema bivittatum, assembly GCF_901001135.1. NCBI lineage: Eukaryota > Metazoa > Chordata > Amphibia > Gymnophiona > Rhinatrematidae > Rhinatrema > Rhinatrema bivittatum. Next base: position 228,763,468 of record NC_042620.1, on the reverse strand, counting down.
GCTCGTGGTGGGCACACCCCTCCGCTACTTCTCTGGGAGACCATCCGAGGCCCACCTAAGTCCAAGCAGTCCAGGTACCCAAGGGCTCAACCTGCGGAAACCCTGGACTGTTATTAATGAAGTTCCAGCTAGTCTCTGTCTCCTCGTGTGCTCAGCCTCCTGGTGGCAGGAGCTCTCTGGGTCTGACCAGAGGGCTGTAACAATCCTGCACCAGGCCAAGGGTCCACCTCCAGCACAACATCTATGTTGTTGGAAGTGATGTTTTTTTTCCCGTCGATAGCAGGGCTGAATTAGCCATGCTGTTATGGGGATCTGTCAATCAGGCCCTGGAGGCGGAGCTTGTCAAAGCAGAGAACAGAGCTTTGCTCTCTGCCGCTGCGCGTGTGTTCCCGCACAGGAAAGTAACGGAATCTCCTCAGTCTGTTTTTCCGCGAGCGGGATCGCACGCGGAGCTGATCTCTCCTCAGTTTAAAAACAGAATTAAAATGTCAAAACCGGGGTTCAAACCCTGTCACTGTGGGAAAAGAATGTCGGTCACGGACGGACACGACCGATGTTATCAATGTCTCGGACCACATCACAAAAGAGAGAATTGTGAGTTTTGCTCTAAGATGTCACCTAGAGCATTAAAACAAAGGGCCTATAGGCTTCAGGAATTTTTTGCCTCACGAGATCCGTCGGAGGCTCATTCATCGCCTGGCCCGCTAACTTCATCGGCTCCATCGAAAAAGAAAACTTTGCCGTCTGATCCTAAGTCCTCCACTCTAGGAGGTAAGGGAAAAGCAAAAAATCTAAGGCCAGTGGGTTCTCAGAAATCCCCAGTGCCTATAGAGCCGCAACATACCTCATCGGAGGAGGAACCCTCGGCGCTGAAGACTTCTGCGCCTATGGCGCCGTCTGCGCAAACTAACATACCGGCGCTGTGGATGGAGTCTGCGTGCAACCTACAGCTTCCGGCGTGCATGGCACAGAAGAAACCACCACACGGAACAGTTACGCGCACGGCGCCGGAAAAACCTGTGCGTACGGCGCCGGAGAAACCTGCGTATATGGCGCCGACTACTAAGAAACCTATGCGCACGGCGCCGAACACATCAGTGCCGATAACCCATGTGCGTGCCGCATCCGAAATATATGCGCATAAAACTACAACTGCGCATAAATCTACTTCCGTGCACAGATATACAAGTGTGCATAAGTCGACCGTCATGCACACGCGCATACCCGCGCATAACTCTACATCTGCGCGTAAGCATATATCCACACATAAATCTAACTAAGCACATAGATCAAAATCTGCGCGTGAAAACCATAATTATTCAATCAGAAAATTAACAACGAGCTTGAAGCGGAAACGATACCCTTCACATAGCTCTGCTCCAGACACTGAAACCACGGATACTGATACATCATCTGATGACTATCACAAGTATTCAAGTCACTCCCACCGTACTAAATTACCAAAGACGAGTGCTACATGGGAGATAAGTCCTTCGACTTCTAAATCATCTTCGTAAACCTACTGCACGCTCAAAAAGAGACATAGTACAAATATTTTCCTCTAACACTTCTTCAGATTGTGAAGATTTAAGGAATACTTCAGTCAATAGACTACAAAAAGATAGGGAGTTTCCTACAGCTTCACCTCAAACAAGTATCAAACAACAACAAGACAGTCGTATGGTAATGCCATCTCATACAAGAGAAGCATTTTTTCAACTGTCTCAATCTTTAGCAGGCTTTTACAAGATGCTGCAATCATCATTCAAAATGACTAATATTGCTGATGACAATGCTACGAAACATAAAGCACAGTCTAATGAAAAACAGTCGGCAGAACTGACATCTCCCATGATAAACCAACCAGCCTCGCCAACTCATATCCACGAGACATCTTTAGATTCTCCTTCAATACAAACATCCCCATCATCATCGGTGGGATGTCTCTCAGATCTGCAGGACCACATACAGGAGCCATATTCCCCTCCTGAAGACCTTACATACCCAAAATTCCTAGAAAAAATGGGTACCATTTTACATCTAGAAGTCCAAAAAGAAACAGACCCTAAGGCAGAAACCCTCGGTCTTCTAAAGATTTTTGATACTCAGGTGGAACCAACTTCTCTTCCACCACAAGATATCCTGCATTCAGTCTTACAAAAATCCTGGGAGGCCCCTCATACAATAGCAGCCATTTCCAGGAAAACAGACATAAAATTTTGTATGAAGAAAACGTCACTATACACTCTACCACAATTGCCTCACGCATCAATTGTAGTAGAGTCGGCGTTGCAAAGGTTCAAGAAAACAAAGTTACATACCACTTTCCCACCGGGGAAAGACAACAAATATTTAGATGAGTTTGGCAGGAAAATATACCATAACTCGATGTTAACTGCACAAATTATGCAACATCAGTTCTACATGGTACAATACCTCTATGAGTGCATGCAAGCTATGAAAGGTATACATTCCTCAGTGGCGGAACAGATACCTCAGCCTCTTTATGATATGGAAGAGTGTTCTCGACACCTCTTGAGGTCAATCTACGAAGCACATGAAACATCATCCAGGGCATCTGCAACAGCCATTGCAGCCCGCAGACTAGCATGGTTACGTTCAAGTTCAATACGTGAAGACTTGCACGAGAAACTAACAAACCTCCCATGTACAGGAGATAACCTGTTCGGAGAGAAATTCCAGTACACAGTAAGTAAATTAAAAGATGAAGCTCTAGCAGTACAATCGCTAACAGCAAATCCAATTTACTCGACTACACGTCGTTATGTGGGATCTACTTGTAGGCAACCATATGCCAGAAGACCCTATAGATCTTATCAATCTTTTCATATGCAGTCATACCCTGCCTACCAGTGTCCTGCTCCACTAAACAATACCTCAAATCAACGAAGAGGTAAACCACGTAACCAAAGACAGCAGGCACAATAGCCGACTACTGCAGCAAAAGCGGTGTCATCTTTTTAGTTACTCAGCCACCACCACAACATCAAGCTCCTCCAGGCAGAATTTGTGCTTGCCTGAAAGCCTGGGAAAGAATAACATCGGATCAATGGGTTCTGGAGATAGTACGTCAAGGCTACCAACTCCAATTTGTAACAAAACCCATATTGCCTCATCTTTCCACACTCAAGATTTACAATTCCCATCCACAACTGGTGGAGGAAATTGCTTTACTTCGCAAACAACAAGCAATTCGACAAATCCACCCACACTCCAAATTAGCAGCATTTTATTCCCCGTACTTCCTCATACCCATGAAGTCGGGGGGCCTTCAACCCATTCTAGACCTAAGGGAGTTGAACAAATTTCTCACCAAGGAGAAATTCAAAATGGTATCGTTGAAGTCAATTCTTCCACTCATTCAAACCAACGATTGGATGTGTTCCATCGACCTGAAGGATGCCTACACACACATCCCAATCCATCCATCCTCGTGGCATTACCTGTGCTTTAGCTACAGACATCAACACTACCAATACAAAATTCTTCCCTTTGGGCTATCTGCTGCACCCAGGGTATTCACCAAATGCATGATAGTGGTGGTGGCTCATCTCAGGAAACAAGGTATAACCATTTTTCCATATCTGGACGATTGGCTCATAATAGCCTCAACTCCACACGTCTTACTGGATCACCTCCATCGGGTGATACACTGTTTGCAAGAACTAGGGTTAGTGATCAACTTTCAGAAATCACACCTACAACCAACTCAACAGTTGCAGTTCATAGGCGCATGCCTGGATACTACGTGCAACAGAGCATACCTTCCAGTCGACAGAATATCCCATTTCTGTCAACTTCTATACACCTTGAAACATACTCAGAGGCCGTCAGCAAGACAAGTCTTGGTAATTCTGGGCCACATGTCAGCGGCGAACTTCACGGTTCCCAACACCAGGTTACACATGAGATGCCTACAATGGGGTCTAAAGCGCCAATGAAAACAGCATTCACAACCATTGACGCAGAAGGTAAAGATGATCGATCACACGATTCACATCTCTAGCGGACAAAGCTCAACTGATACTCATAGCCCCGGCATGGCCGAGGCAACCATGGTACAGTTTCCTACTTTGACTATCCATCAAGGGGGATCCGGGAGCGACCTCCTTGCATGCCGGCCATCCGATCCCAATACTCAAAATGGCGCCGATCGCCTTTGCCCTCACTATGACGTCGATCGGCGCCATTTTGAGTATTGGCGGGACGGCGATTTTGATTCTCAAAATGGCGCCAATCGCCTTCATAGTGAGAGCAAAGGCGATCGGTGCCATTTTGAGACTCAAAATCGCCGTCCCGCCAATACTCAAAATGGCGCCGATCGCCGTCATAGTGAGGGCAAAGGCGATCGGCGCCATTTTGAGTATTGGGATCGGACGGCCGGCATAAAAGGAGGTCGCTCCCGGACCCCTGCTGGACTTTTGGCAAGTCTTGTGGGGGTCAGGAAGCCCCCCCAAGCTGGCCAAAAGTCCCTGTGGGTCCAACGGGGGTCCCGGAGCGACCTGCTATCTGACGCCAGGACTCAAAATGGCGCCGATAGCCTTTGCCCATACTATGTCACAGGGGCTACCGGTGCCATTGGTCAGCCCCTGTCACATGGTAGGAGCACAAGATGGCGCCGATGGCCATGTGACAGGGGCTGACCAATGGCACCGGTAGTCCCTGTGACAAAGGCTATCGGTGCCATTTTGAAACTAGCACCGAGGGTCTGAGTAAGTTCCCGGACCCCACCGCTGGACCACCAGGGAGTTTTGGTAAGTCTTTGGGGGGGTCAGGAGGGTGGGGTGGTTTAAATTTTTATTTAGGCCGAATAAAACAGAAATCTGTTTAATACATGGGGAGTCGCGATGCGTTTCGCCTCCCCACGTATTTAACAGATAGCAAAAAATAAGTTGCGGATTACAAATACATGGAAAACAGATGCACACCTCTAAAAACTGGCCCCCAAACCCTAGACTACCACCAAAGCCTTATAAAGAGTCTTTCTTTCTCTCTCTCTCTCTCTCTCCCTCCCTTCCTCTCAATAAGAAAATGCCTGTCCATACAGCTTGTAAAGTGAAAATATGGGTGCAATAAATTTAATACACATTGTGATAAGATACCTATGCAGAGTGTGGGAACTCTAAAATTATCATAGCCATGCCCCTTTTCCTTATCGCTGGCGATATTCATGCAAAATGTATAGCATTTTGATGAATATAGGCCTAAGTCGGGTCATGCTGAAGAGCAATTCTAAAGTTAGGTTAATAAGTTTATCCGCTAACTAGGACTTTATACAACTATATTGAGGAGCACCTAATTGGCAAAGCTCTGTTGAATATACCAGACAACTTATCTAGCTAACTTTAACCAGATAACTTGTCCACGCCTGACACTGTTGAATATCTGGCTTATTAGGGATGTGAATCGTTTTTCAACGATTAAAATTATCGTCCGATAATGTTTATATCGTCTTAAATCGTTATAGAACACGATACAATAGAAATTCTAACGATTTATCGTTAAAAATCGTTAAATCGTGTTAGTGCGCACTAACTCGAGTTAGTGCGCACTAACTCCCCGTTAGTGCGCACTAACTCGATTTAGTGCGCACTAACTGAAAATGATACAAATAAACACTTTCCAGGTCACTGAAGGTCAGTTAGGAATGAATATGTGTTCCTATTGGCTGGCTGCCCTCTTATCTATTGATGTTACCAAGGTTACCACTGAGGTGATGGTTGGGGGGATGGGAAATGGAAACAGTTGGAAGCTTGACAAACAAAGTAATGTAATGATCAGCACTCACGTGACTAGAACTTGTTTGTTTATTATTTTTGTTAGCAGGCACCTGAAATGCTAGTGCATGTTGAATTTGCCAATCACTGTGCATTTTAGAAAGGTGGTCCTGGCTGGAACTGTACACAGTTCAAATATATGTAATTGATTGTTGGTAAGTGTATTTTTTAAGTAGCCACACTGGCACAAGTATGTTTACTTTTCCTCCTACTTAACTCACTAGCTCAGCTTTGTAAGAAGGGCTTCTCTGCTTGTGTGTTGTTTTTGTTTGGTGTGAGGAGAGCAGAAACATCAGATCTTTATTCAATCTACTACAGTCATCTCTTACAGTGCCCTATCCCTATTAATACCAGGAGTGTTGTGATCTTCCTGCACACAGTGCCCTAACCCTGATACCAGTCTGAGACAGCTCCCTCCCTGCATTACTAGTGAGAGGCTGGCTTCACAGACAGGGGGGAGCTGCCTGACCCTCACTCCTGACTTCCCCCATGTCCCAGCTAGTGAATGGTGTGTGGGTGAGGGGGGGGGGGAGGATGGTGAAGTCTGAGACAGCTCCCTCCCTGCATTACTAGTGAGAGGCTGGCTTCACAGACAGGGGGGAGCTGCCTGACCCTCACTCCTGACTTCCCCCATGTCCCAGCTAGTGAATGGTGTGTGGGTGAGGGGGGGGGGAGGATGGTGAAGTCTGAGACAGCTCCCTCCCTGCATTACTAGTGAGAGGCTGGCTTCACAGACAGGGGGGAGCTGCCTGACCCTCACTCCTGACTTCCCCCATGTCCCAGCTAGTGAATGGTGTGTGGGTGAGGGGGGGGGAGGATGGTGAAGTCTGAGACAGCTCCCTCCCTGCATTACTAGTGAGAGGCTGGCTTCACAGACAGGGGGGAGCTGCCTGACCCTCACTCCTGACTTCCCCCATGTCCCAGCTAGTGAATGGTGTGTGGGTGAGGGGGGGGGAGGATGGTGAAGTCTGAGACAGCTCCCTCCCTGCATTACTAGTGAGAGGCTGGCTTCACAGACAGGGGGGAGCTGCCTGACCCTCACTCCTCCGGGGTATTGTGATCTTCCTGCACACAGTGCCCTATCCCTGATACCAGGGGTGTTGTGATCTTCCTGCATGCAGTGCCCTATCCCTATTAATACCAGGAGTGTTGTGATCTTCCTGCATGCAGTGCCCTATCCCTATTAATACCAGGAGTGTTGTGATCTTCCTGCACGCAGTGCCCTATCCCTGATACCGGGATGTGTGCAAGAAGATCACAACACCCCCGGTATCAGGAATAGGGCACTGCGTGCAGGAAGATCACAACACCCCCAGTATCAGGAATAGGGCACTGTGTGCAGGAAGATCACAACACCCCTGGTATTAGGGATAGGGCACTGTGTGCAGGAAGATCACAACACTCCTGGTATTAATAGGGATAGGGCACTGTGTGCAGGAAGATCACAATACCCCTGGTATCAGGGTTAGGGCACAAGTTCTAGTCACATTGACTGATCACATTACTTGTTTTGTCAAGCTACCAACTGTTTCCATTTCCCATCCCCCATATACTGTCAGTAGGAAACTTGGTAACATGAATAAATAAGAGGGCAGCCAATAGGAATACATATTCATTCCTAAACTGACCTTAACTGACCTGAAAAGTGTCAAATTGTATCATTTTCAGTTAGTGCGCACTAACTCACAGTTAGTGCGCACTAACTCCCGTTAGTGCGCACTAACTCGAGTTAGTGCGCACTAATCGGAAAAAACGATTTTTAACGATTTTTTAACTAAAAAATCGTGCCTAAGACGATTTTCTTGCCCTGCCACACGATTTCTATCGTTAAGACGATATGGAAAACTATTCACGGCTATGGCTTATAATACTTAATTCAGTCCATCCTTACAACTGTTTAGGCTCTACAGAGATATAAAGTCTAAATTGCTGCCTGGAGACTTTTGGATTGAATGTATAGGTCTGATTCAAATTGTATAATGTATGGATCAATTGAAAAACATGTAGACTTCTATTGATATTTGTGGCTAATTTACAGGAAACTTCATGAAATGTACTATAGTTTCTTATTGACATCCATGTTTGTCTATATTTTGCCTGTTGGAAATACCACTTTTTAGCTATTTGTACCTTATGTGATTGGTAAGTGGCAATACATCAGGATGTTGGTATACAACCTCAGTATAAAGACACATATTGACCTCAACCAATTTTTACTGGTACTTCCTTTTCACCAGATTTAATATTTTTTTTCCTTTTCTTATTTTTTAATCTTGTAGAAATAAAGGTCAACAAACACATTTTAGTTGATACCTTTTAATTAGATTACCTTGCTATGTGTAGAAGCAATAAATACATTTAATTACATTAAATGAAATATATTTGTGATTATATTTTCAGCTAGTCCAGTATGAAAAGAAATCACTTAAAAACCATTGACCCTTACTTCTACATATTCAAATGAACTAACATGACAGCCACAATATTTTTGCATACTGAAAATCTTAGAGGATATCTGTATTTTCTCTATATTTTCATTAGAGATACTAAACCATCAACTTTCACCCATATTTACAGTTTTTTGGGATCCTGAATGTGCTGTTTACATGTTATTTTATTTCCATTCCAGAGATGGAAGCTAATATAAATTTGTCCTCATTAAGCAATCTGCCAATTAAGTATGATAAATGCAATGTCTAAGAAGTGGGTGCTAAGGAATTTAATAGTATTGCACACAAATGATCAAAAGTGTTATATAATTTGTGTAAAAAACAATACACATTTTGTAAAGAATATCTCTTATTATAGAAATCTAATTATAAAGCAAATTTACAAAGCAGAGGCCATAAAGTTATTATATGTGTAAAATTATATTTTAAAGATTCTGAAACATATTTTTATGAGGATCTTACATTTATTTAGATCAATGGGTTTTGAAGTATAATTCACAATATGCTGTCAGAACGACTAATTAATCTAGACATCACTACTAAAGAGTTGGAATTATTGTGTAATAGACAATCATTCAGTGATTTCTATAAGTTACTATAACCATAAAAATGTTGGAATGTCCTCCTGGTAGGCCAATTGTCTTTGTTAATGACTCTATATTGCAGCTTTTTTAGTTTACAATGATTACTTTTGTGTCTTCTTTATCTTTCTGTATAAGGAAAGATGAGGTCAATCCAGCTGGAGCTTCACCTATACCAGCCCTCATTCCGTGCAGGTTGAGCCCTTGGGTGCCGGGGCTGGCAGGACTTAGGTGCAGGTTGTCTCGGCGAAGCAGAAGAGACGAGAGGAAGACGCGGTCAAGAATCTGGATCAGGGCTAGCAGCAAGGATGCAGAATGGGAGTCCAATCCAAAGGTCCAGGGCAAGCAGCAGGCAGACAGAGACGAAGAATCCAGTCCAGGGGTCGAGACGGGCAGCAGTGGAGCATGAACGATGAACAAGCCAAGGTCAGAACCAGGAGATCAAGCTGAGGAGAAACACAGGAACTGGAGTAAGAGGAAAGGAGCGAAGGCTGGAGCAGAGCAGGAGCAGGACCAGGACCAGGACTGGGATCAGGATCTTCAGGCAGGAATCAGGAGAAGACAGGAAACAGCAGCTAGTACTCCGAGGAGACGACCTGTTGCTAAAGCAAGGAACTGAGGACTGAGTCTGGGTTTAAACAGCCCTCAGTCTGGACGTCATCAAAAGGGGCTGGACCGGAGTTTCCCGCCCTGGGCCCTTTAAGAGGCAGAGTCTCCTGCACACGCCTAGGGAGAGCTCCGCGGGAAGCAGGGCGGCATCTAGAGTCACATGGGAGGCCGTGGTCGAATAGCCCCGGAGCAGGAGACGCCGCACTGACCGAGAGAAGCGCCAGCTCGCAGCAGAAGAGGTAGGGGGGACCGGTCATGGTCCACGGTGGCTGGGGCCCACAACATTTGCTCGGTCATGCTTCTTTTATCTGACCTTGTTTTGTCTTTGTCACCTCTCCTCTTGCCACTGCTTTGTTGCTTGTAATACAATAAACTTCCAACGCTGTTCCTATCATTGCCATATAATACTACACATTGTTTACATTTAGTCTACCCCAATTTCATCCCTGATGCTTGTTATAGCAATATATTTATATGTTGAGTTGCTTATTTACTTTTCTACCTGTTTTCAATTTTCATGTAATGATGACATTGTTATTTGTAAAGTTGTTTGTTTCTAAACTACATGAAATTTAGATGTTGGCATTTAAAATCTTTGAGAACAAAGAAAGGCACGGGTAAGCCAATACCATTTTCTAATGTGGAGCCAGCAGGAGAGAAGTGATCAATCCTGCTCTCATCTATGGGGTAAGCTTTTTTGGGAGAAAGGGCGACTAGGAGCCCCAAATTGGAACATGCACTTATTTTTGGGAATGGGGCTTGAAGGGATGGGGCTTGTTAAAGGACACTTGTTTTATTTGTGGCCAATGAGTGGGTTGGGAGTTAGGGAGGGGGTCTAAGATAGGGGGATCCACATGGATCACCAGGGATTTTTGGAAATATGACTGGTGTGGGGGTCTTCAGACTTTCTGTGTAGTTCTTTTAACACCTTGGCAGTCCTGAGGATCCCGGGCCAGTAACATGCATTGCCACAGCTGGGAATGTGAAAAGTTCATGGCCATGGCAAGGTGCAAAACAGTTTTTGCAAATGTTTGTAATGGATGCAAACGAACATGGACCTCATTATCATCCATAGTAAATGTTCATGAAAACATACCCTTAGCTTCTGAAAAATACTGTAGCTTAGTATAACAGGTCAAAGGTAGCGCCGGCGCCATTTTGTTTTTTGTCCCCCGATGTCAGGAGCGTAGGAGATCGCTCCCGGACCCCCGCTGGACCCCCAGGGACTTTTGGCCAGCTTGGGGGGACCTCCTGACCCCCACAAGACTTGCCAAAAGTCCAGCGGGGGTCCGGGAGCGACCTCCTGCACTCGAATCGTTTTGCCGTACAAAATGGCACCGGTCCTTGTGTGAACTGTTTAATATGTGCTGCTGGGGGAAAACATTTTCTGAACTTCCTGTCACTTATAGATAACAGTAAAAAAGTATGTGCTCTAATTCTTGAATGTGCTTTAAAAGCTCGAGAATGGTGCATTAAATTAAATGAAAGCACTACTAATAGAGATTTAATCAAATATGACATATTTACTTTAGTCAAAGACTTTCAAATTGCTTGCAATATCCTTTTCTTTATATTCACATCTCTATTGCATTACTTGTCTTATTATAACCTATGAAGAGGAAGCAAAATTCAGAAAATTATATATATATATTTTCAGTTTCATGATATTTCTGAATTTTGTTTCTTCTAGAAAGACAACTAAAATTAAATAAAAGCAGAGACAAAGTACGAGTATTAGACTGAGGATAGCATGGATTACAGTAATTAAAAAAATAAATAATAAAAAATTAGTAGAAAATTAGTTAAACAAAAATAAAGAATATGGAGATACATATTCAAAGATTATTAGTTGGATCACTTGTGAGTAATCCAACTAAATGCTGAGTTTTGAATACATAGCTGTCTGAATATTAGCCAATAAGTCATTATCAGCAAAAATTTAGCTGGATAAATAAGCATTTTAGGGGCATTCTGGGATGGGGCAAAGTTATCTGGTTAACTTAGTCAATACTGGTTGCAGCCTTTCACACGAATAGTGCCACTGTAAAAGGTGGTGTTATTTCCCATGCTACTGCTGGCAAAAATATCCCTCACATTATCGCTGGCAGCGGTGCCATGGCCGATTCCCCCCCCTCCCCACCCCGACTCCTCCCCTCCAGCTTATTTGCATCCTATTGCATGTGAAAAGGCCCTAACACACACAGTAAATGTTTAGAAACTAACCCCTACTGAGCTGTATCCAGCTAAGGCCTGGATTTTTATTTATTTATTTATTTACCTCCCACCGGACATACCATGTAAATATCCGCTGATTATAATCCATGTTTCTGTATTACCAATTTATTGTTTTTGTTAATTTATTGTCTTTGTTAAATTAGCTATCACTCATTAATGTTATAGTTTAATTCTGCCCTATCTTCCGACATCCATGTTTTATGCTCCCTGTTTTTAATGTAACTTTCATTTCTACTTAGACGTTAATTGGTTTCCCCCATGTTCTAATGTAAACCGGTACGATAAGACCTGGTCTTGAGTATCGGTATAGTAAAAGAAGTTAAATAAATAAATAAATAAATAAATTCAAACATTTTTTGTATACTGGCATTCCTCACTAAATATCAGGTCGGTTAACAGTAGAATAACTAAAAATCAATAGTTACAATATAACATAATTACAATACAATCATAAAATATTCTAAAAATTAAAACTAATATAAAAATTGATACCCTTGGGAATTCCCTTTGAAATTTGATGTCATCACAGGACTGGAATTTGGGAATTGTAATTGATCCAGTTCTCTCATTATGAGCCTATGTGGAATCAACTGTAAGGACAGATTTTTTTAAGCTGCACTTGTTGCACAAATTGAAGCCGATCTTATTGACAGATGATTTCAGGGTGCTTCAGGCCCTTATACTCTCAGGTCTCAATTATTGCAATTCTCTGTACCTTCAACTGCCTGCATCAACCTTGAAAGCATTGCAGACAGTTACAAATTCAGCTGCTCAAATATTGACAGGTGCCAGTCCCACAGATCACATGTATCATTTTTTTTGTATGCATTGCAATGGTTGCCAGTGCAATGGAAGTTACATTTCAAAATCTTGACTCTCATCCACAGAGTTCTGAGGGGTGATACTCCCATGGGCCTTAACACAATGCTGATAATTTATAAACCCATATGGATATTAATATCTTGCGGGCATAATTTGTTTGATGTGCTTATTTGAAATCCATGCCAGGATGTTTGTGGTTGCTGGCCCCTTCCTTTGGAACTCTCTACCTTATGATTCAGGGAAGAAACATGCGTTAAAACTGTCAAGAAACAACTAAAGGCTCTATTATTCATGCAAACATTTAGTACAAATGAGGTACCCATCATTTGTGCCAAATAAAGTCTGGCAATCCAGTTATGGGTTGGATAATGTATATGAGAAGTTTTACATTTTTTTTTCTGAGATATAATATCTGTGGTCTATATGGAAAATTCAGCATGGGCCAATAGCTGAGTATGTTGAGCATGAGCAATCATCCAAAAATGGGCAAATAATTTTTAGGTTGAATTTACTATTGTATGTTTGCTTTTGTTATAAATCTGAACATATTATCCACCTAGAACTGTAAACAGGTAGACTGAAAATTCCATTAAATAAATAAAGACCAGAACTAGGATTGGCATGCTCATTGCTGCCTAGGATATAACTTTGAAACCCATTAATAGCTCATATTATAATTCCCTAAAGTAAAATCTTTTAATTTAAAACCTGTTAACTTAGATATGTGAGACACCATTTATTGTAAGCTTTATAGTAATGAGTACTATAGAAATATATTTTGCCATAAATATGTAGTTATATACTTGAATGCTGTTTTAAATCCCTGATAATTTGAACACTTCAGAAGCATCAATCCTTTTTCATATTTCTCAGTGGGCAACCCCCCCCCCAAAAAAAAAATAAAATAAAAAAAAAAAATAAAAAAAAAATATATATATATATATATACTTGTCAAATATATTGGACAAGTAGGAAGTTTATATCAGCCAGAACTCCATATTATACCAATTCAGTGTTTTTAACCTTGTTTACAACCTATAGTGAAAAATAGCTTTAAAACATTTACATGTAAATATTGTATAATAAGAAATTATGAAGAGTAATAAAGTTTATGTTTTTCTGCCACATGATGTTCTGTTTGCAACTTTATATGCTGTTTTAGGAAACATACAGACAGGACTTCATTATAAACTATTCGATTCTGAGGCAATAAATGAAATATAAGCTAATATAAATACATAAAATATGTTCATCTGATCTATTTAACTTTAATTTGTAATTCATTTACAGTTAACAATAAGAAGTGGATTTTTAAAAGCCCGGTGAGCACATTAATAAGGGGATGCATGAATAAGTCAAGATTGCATGGGCTGAGGAGATTTTAAAAGCTGCCTGGATAAGCGCATATCTCCCATAGTGTGAAACATCACCGAAAATTTTAAAGATGGGCAGGGTGGGGCATGATCTGGGTGCTTCAGGGTATGAACCAAAGAGTGAGTATAAATACTTATGCCTCCCAGTGAACACTGAGATCCCCTGCAGCGTAACTTTATTTCTGCTATGGATGATATGTCAGTTAAAAATGAGAGAAAAATAGGCAGATCTTCAAGGTTTTAAGGGTTGGGGCTAACTTGGGGGGGTGGGTGGGTATGGAGGACCTATATCTCTTAATTGGGTGAACTTGGGGTGAACTGGTAAAACTGGGAACGGCATCAGTATGCCCCCCCTTTTTCAAATTCCCCAGTTTATATTGTAGGAACGAGTTTTGTGCACAGATGCATGAGCCCACTAAAAATTCATCAAACGTTTACATGACAAGACTATTTTATGACACGCGCACATATGCACACATAACTTATAAAATGGCTGTGTCCCTAGGCGCTGGCTGGAATATACGTGCAAATATGTGCCCGCACGCCAGTTTGAAAGTCACCATTCCTGCATGATCTATTGAACAAGTGATAAAATACAAGTTGGCTGTGGTGAAATCAAATTTAATTTAATTAAATTGTGATCAAAGGCCGCATTTTGTAATTAGATTTTTCTGCTGCTTTTTCACTTTTCCCCCTTGAATTGTGTCCAAGGGACGTTTGCATGTCTGAACTTTGCAGCATTTTAATTGCAGCTCAAACATTTCTGTGGGTGCTGCAATATAAGTTCTCAGTTAATTTTCCAGTGCAGATTAAAGAGGACTTGCAATTAAAATTCAATTAAAATGACAAAAATCGCTTAATAAATTGTGCTGTTTCTATAGGTAACCAATATTCTAAGTAGATGTAGCTAAGAAATGATTGTATCTTCCATATTTATATCTATCAATGATCAGTGTAGTCTTATTTTGTTTATCTTATATTCCTTAAAACATTCAACTGGTGCAAAAGTTTGTTTCTTATGGTAAGTAGTGTCTCTTATATTAAAATCAACTATTACTTAGAAGTAAAATTTTCCAACAATTTATTCTGCTCACAAGACTGCAGAAAAATTCATTTTGGAGTTATTTTATTTTTAAATTTGTAAAAAAATAAAATCCTCTAATTGCATAGTTATAACATTTTGATGGAAATATTTTCAATCATTTGTAAGTCTTTATATGAAAAAATGACTGACACTCTCTTTCATAAACTTTCCGAGTAACCCAGTAAACATTTCAGTTGGCAAAAATTGTTTCTGTCACTAGTGCCTGTTTCCCAATTAATACAGGGTCAATTAAAATCTTCTCTGAGGGCTTCATTCACTAAGGCTTTCCTCCAGTTCTGTACTATGGGAAAAAATTAAGTGAATCAGGCCTTAGGTAGCATTTTAATGGTTTGTGTTTCTTTTTTTAGATGCATTTCCACAGGTCCTGTTGTTTTCAGGATCTGAACTAGGTGACTTGCTATGCATTCCAAAAGTGGTTTCTCTTTTCCTTTACTAACCTTCATATGTCAACTCTTCCCATAAAATAATCTCACAACTGGATTTAATCTTTGACAAGCATACAAACATACTTTATCTCCTCTTTCTTCCATCACAATGGGCCTTATTTACCAAGGCTGTCGCAGGCTTGCGCTGTTAGTGCAAGCCTGCAATAGCCTGCGAAGGTAGCGCATGCCTGTGCTACCTAAATCAGGGCGGAGTCGGCCCCGGAAGAGGAGGAGTCGGGGCATCAGTGGGGCCGACTCCGCGAAGACAGCGCGCCTCCATAAAAAAGGTAAGGTCCTTTTCGCGTCCTAGTTCGCGCCCAATAGCTACACCTTCTATGGTGGCGCTATTGGGTGCGAAACCGGCAACGATCGCACCACGGCTGTGTGATTGCTGCCGGCTAGCGCAGGACCCCCCCCCCCGGGTTGACCCCCCCGCCCCCCATTAGCGCAATTTTCTAAAGTATCGCAGGCCTGCGATACTTTAGAAAATGAGGCCCAATGTTTCTTAATATTGTGTAACTATTAAAATTCTATACTGATGTGATTGCTATACCATCATTGCTCAATAACCCAAACAATATTATAATCATGATCAATATTGCCACTACTTCTAGTACTTCATTTATTTTGAGCACAATGCAACAATACAATTGTTTACAAGTATATTTCCCTGCTGATTTCTTTTTACTCTATCATTTGTATTTATTCTTTTACTATATTAAATAATTGTAGGTATGTTTCCATTTTTCTATATCCTGTACATCATCATTACTACCCTCAATACCTAAATATTTTTTGTATTATTTATTACAAAACCTAAAGTCCATACAAAAGAGAATTTTCTTCCGGATGGTAACAATAATATCACTGTCACAACCGTTGTGCTTGTATACTTATTAAGCTTCTCTTCCCTTCATTAAGACTTCATACTAGGCATCAGATGCTGTATAACAGGGTACCCAAACATGTCCTGTGGATCCCACAACCGGTTGCGATTTTGGATATCTGCAATAAATATACATGAGATAAATTTGCATATACTGAATCTCTATGGTATACAGAATTATCTCATGCATATTCATTATAGATATCCTGAAATCCTGACTGGTTGTGGGGTCCCAAAGACAGGTTTGGGAAGCCTGGCAATTTGCCTTGTACATAATCATTGGTCTAAAAATCTTCCATTCACTTATGAATGCTACAATAATTTTCTTTTAAATATGTATTTTACAATGCAAGTAAACATTCAAACTTGATATAATCACAACTTCTTTAAAAGCCCCTTGTTCCCTGACTTGGGTTCATGGTTCAGAATTCTGCCTCAGGGGAAATATTTCATAGTGAACATCAATTAAATATTGTTTCTCTGAATAATTTGCCAGTCTAATTCATACTAAAAATGGAAACAAAATATGCAATTAAAAACAAGCATTAAGCATACATAAAATAATTTCCCAAAGAAAAAGATTTTCTGAAACTGTTCCTAGCCTTTGGGTCCTTCTAGCATTTTTTCTCATACTTGCTTTTTTCACCATACTAGAAGTAAGCTCACCAACCTGTCATCCACCTTAAATATCATCTTTATACAAAATTTTCTGGTAAACCATTAAATAAAGGGCCATGTTTATCTCATATAAAACTCAATCAATTGACAGGCATTCATACCGTCCGAAGTTAAAATATCAAAAATTGCTTTCTCAAATTCAATTTATCTTGTCAGTCACCTCCTCTGGGTATTTCTTTGATATGCTCAGTAATGCTCCATTTCAAATGATGGAAAGCATGGACATGTTCTAAACAATGTTGTACTATGGGAGCCTGAACTTTGCTGGTGGTGATGCAACTATGATGTTCTATAAGTTATGTTTTAATCATTCTGTTTGTTCTTCTTACAGAAACTTTCAGACATGGACATATAATCACATATACTAGCAAGGTTGATTGGCAATCCGTGTATCCTCTTAATTTCTATTTATGTATTGAGATGTGATCTTGCAAACTATCCACCCAGATTGATAACATAGGGAGGATAACTTTCAAACAGCTACATGCAGTGGCATATATAGGTGTATGCATGCATATTTGCTATAGTATTTCATAGTAAAGGCATATGATATGTACACATTTTATAAATATGCATAGTTCTACCATGCAACATATAGGGCCAGATTTTCAAAGGGGTACGCGCGTAAAATACGCACGTACCCCCCGAAAACCTGGCGCAAACATCCCCTGCTCGTGCCGAGCCTATGTTGCATAGGCTTCCGGCGTGTGCAAAGCCCCGGGACGCGCTTTCCTGGGGGGGGGGGTTTCGGGGGGCATGTTACGATCTGCGCGTCATCGGGGGGCATATCGAGGGGGCGTGATGCGTTCAGCACATCACCCGGGGGAGGTGCTGCGGGCGTGGTTTCAGCCTGGGGCGTTCCGGGGGCATGGCCGCGGCCTCTAGACCAGCCCCCGGACTGGAACATGGAGCATGGCAGCTGGCCCGGCGTGCGCAAAGTTATGCCTGTTTCGAGCAGGCGTAACTTTCGTGATAGAGGTGGGGGGGTTTAGATAGGGCCGGGGGGGTGGGTTAGGTAGTGGAATGGAGGGGAAGGTGGGGGGAGGGTGAAGTAAATTTCCCTCTGAGGCCCCTCCGATTTCGGAGCGGCCTTGGAGGGAATGGAGGCATGCTGCGCGGCCGACCCCGGATGTTAATGGATATGCGCGCGCCAACCCCAGATTTTAATGGATATGCGCGGCTACACGCGTATCTATTGAAATCCCACATACTCTTGTTCACACCTGGTGCGTGAACAAAAGTACGCGTGTCCGTAGATTTATAAAATCTGCCCCAATATGCGTAAGTAGGCTTAGGTGTGACTATATGCAATACATGGAAACCACGTATATCAATGAATAGAATGTGCATATTTTACCCATTTATTTTAAATATATGCGTGCATGTAGTTTATACAGGAAAGTAAATTCGGACTCACACAAGTCCTGATTTACATGCATAAGTAGGCAATTTTAAAACATGCGTGTGTCAAGAATATTTAGCAGTTTACCAAATAGTCTACCAATCCATCTCTAGGTCATTGAGACATCTTGATTCTTCAGTCTGAATCTTACCAGTCCATCCAGACCTCCCATCCTGTTAGTATTACACAATAAATATGTTTAATATCACTTACTGGCCTTATGGACACCCACATAATTTGGGGGATCTCTACCCTGGGAGTGGAATCGCTGGAGAAATCTGATAAAGGAGCAGAATTCGACCCTCTCCCTGACTTGATGCAATCACTGTTCCTGACCAATTGGATTGCGCCTTCAAACACTGCCCAGGCCCCGATACTAGAGGAGTGATGATACTCTGTGCATCAAAGGGCAGCTGTCTAGGAGAGAGGCAGTTCAATGGAGAGAGGAGGAAAATGCTGAATTGGTGTAGGAAACAACTTTACAATCCTTGCCTTTGGTAAAACCTGCCACCTTTTCTCTTGAAACTGTCTGGGAAGCTATTAATTGAACAGATATGTTGTTATTCAAAGTCTTAAGTCCTGTGGTTAGTCTTTTGAATGATTTGGAAACTCGAATAGAGTTATTGGAATCAGATAGAAAATCTCAAAAACTATTAAATGCTTCCCTTAAAATGGAAGTGGCTAGTAATACTGCTTTACAGCAAAATCTACTCAAAAAGAAAAAAAAAACATTTCCCATCTCATTTGGAACAATTGGAAAATCAAGCTGGGGGAAAATCCTTCAGTTTATTAACGTTCCTAAAGATCCTGCTATAACCCCTAAATACATGTAGAGAAAATACTTCATTGAGTTTTTAAGAATAACTGAGCCAACGTTGCCTATTACTTCGAGGGCTTATTATCTACAACCTTATAAAAAAAATCCCGCCAGTGGATAAGAACATGCAAGTGTTGTCCCAATTGGACCACTGGAGTTAAATTTAACTACAATTTTGGAATCATCAGTATTGGATGTAGTCATTCCTACTACTTTAGTGGTTGTTTTTCTCTTAGAGTCAGATAGAAATTGGGTTCTAAACTTTTTCTTTCGTCTTCCTTTGGAATTGTTTTTGAACCTTAAAATTCAGGTTTTTCGTGACAAATCTAGACAAATTCAGAGTAAGAGGAGGAAAGCTTAGTTGTTAAGACCTCACGTTTTAGAATTGGGTGCCTTTTTTGATCTCAGATTCCCCTGTAAACATCTTATAAAATAAAGTGTTTCCTATGTTTTTTTCCATTCCTCACAGCTTATTTCTTTTCTGAATGAAAAACTCCCCCAGTCAGCAGATACTCCTTCTTTACTATCTGAGAATGCCTCAGAATGCCAGTCATGATCCAAATTAGTTAAATAAAATCCCCTATTAATAGTCTTTCTTTATATATTGAGATTTGGATATCATTCCCTTCTCTTTTTTTTTTTCTACACTTGTGTTAGGATCTTCCTTATAGAGGACTATAGAGGATTAACGGGGTTATTTTCTAAAGACTTATCGCATGCGATACAGCTGTATCATGTGCGATAGCAAGCAAAATCGATTTGTGGCGAGGTGGGGTGACAAGGGGGCAGACTCGGCGGTGTCTTCGCTGGTGGCGATAATGTTACTAACATTATCGTTGCCAGTAGCGTGCCAAATAGCACCACCTTTCACGGTGCAAAGGCTGCCAGCTTTCACAGAACCGCCCCCCCCCCCCTTTGCCCCCTGCCCCTGTTTTCACTGGATTCATTATTCAGCGATGTATAATAAATCCAGGCATTAGAGTGTAATGGAACGGGAAAATTATGTTTTTCTTATTGTTTACTGTTGATATTTTCATATGTATGCTTCACCGTCTCAGTGTTTTTCCATTCAAGTTTAATCTTGATGTATATTTGAAAATTAATAAATTTAAATTTAAAAAAACCCTCTCTAACCTTTTCTATGGAGTGAATTTTTAAAGGAGTTATGTGGGTAAAAGTAGCATATATCACACAAATTTTCAAAAGTCCATTTAAGGGCAAAAAACTTTAGAAAATGTTGCCCTATGGAGTAAATACTAAAAGGAATTACATGTATAAAAGTAGCAGTTTCAAAAGCCCATTTTTGCATGTAGTCGTTTTACACACATAAAGCCTCATCTTATATGAGTAAGTTCTTTTGAAAATTACCTCTTGTGTGTTGATTTTTCATGTCTTCTCCAAAACTTATCCATGGGAATATTAATCCCGATATTATCATCAAGATAACATCCCTTTGCTTCTCCCATGATTTTCTAGTCACTCTGAGAGGTAATTTTGTAACATTGAGCATAAATTAGCCAGAAAATATGCACATAAGTTATACCAATTTTCAAAATGGACTTATATGCAAATGTCCATCTTGAAAATTACATCTGCTATTTGATATCCTGTTGTGATTCTACACATGGGATAGACCTGTGAGCAACTCACTCACCTCCTGACTCCTCTAGATGTTGCTACTTCCTGCTTTCCACCATGGCCTGAAGCACCACCGACCCCGGACCTCGCCTGGCCTCTGCTCCCATGTGGCTGTGTGAGACACTGCTGCTGTTGCCATGGACCTGCATTGCCACTCTGCAGTAGGAGAGATGCCACCTCTGCCTTCTTTGCAGCTTGAGAGCTGCTGACTTCTGCCTCGCCATTCCTCCTGCCTCGGCATTCACCTAGGTGCACATGTGTGCCTTTGTTATACATTTAAAGGGCTTACAGTGGGAAATTCTGTGGTGCCTCCCAATGATTTAATCTCCTGGCAGCTCTATAAAAGGGGTCTTCAGTCTTCACTCTGGGACTTCGCAGTAGTTTGCTAGCACATTCAAGGTTTTCACTACTCCTCGTTAGATGTTCCTGGTCTCTCGTTGGTTCCTGTCTTCAGTGTCTTTGTTCAAGAACCTATGTCTTCATTCCTGGTCTCATCATTTTTCTGGATCCTGAATTTCCTGAGTCCTGTTCTTGGTTCATGTCCTATTTATTGTCTTTATCTACTGGTCTCTGGAAGTCCCTTCCAAGGGTCCCATCCCTGGTCCTGAGTTCCAGAGTCTGAGTCCGTGTTCCTGATTCTGAGTTCCTGAGTCCTATCTCAGTATTAAGAATTAATGTTCCCACTTCCACCTGAGTCTAGTTTCTGAGTCTAGTGCCTGAGTCTAGTGCCTGAGTCTTGTTTCTGAGTCTAGTGCCTGCACTGCTATTGTCATGGTCTGCGTCCAGCCCATGGGTTGTATAGGTTGCACAGCGGTGCAGGGTGCCTTCAGAGCCTCTATCATGTTCAAGTCTTGATGCCAAGTCCATAGTCTGCACCACTATCAGTGTGCTCCATATCCAGCCCATAGGCTGTACAGGGTGTGCTGCGGTACAAGGCTCTTCCTGAGCTTTGTCTTGTCCAGATCTTCAGTGCCTTCATCTAGTTCTAATTCTTCAGAGCCTTTGTCTAGTTCCAAGTCTTCAGTGTCTTTGTCTATTCAAAGTCTTCAGGGCTTTCATCTAGTCCAAAGTATTCAGTGCCTTTGTCTAGATCCAATTCTTCAGTGCCTTTGTCATGTCCTCATCTCCAGAGTCATCATCAGCCCTTTCCTTCATCTGTCCTGACATTCAAACCATTTCCAAGCGGCAAGTCCAAAAGGACTTTTGGAGTGGCTGGAGGGCTACCCTGGAGACAAGCATTGCATTGCTGGGTATCACCTCCCTGTACATGAAGGTTCAAAAATTGGAAGAAGGAACCAACTGAAGAAAATAGGATAAAACATAAACATTGTCAAGTTAAGTGTAAAACATTGATAAGACAGGCAAAGAGAGAATTTGAAATGAAGTTGGCCATAGAGGCAAAAACTCATAATAAAAACCTTTTTTAATATATCCAAAGGAGGAAACCTGTGAGGGAGTCGGTTGGACCATTAGATGACCGAGGGGTTAAAGGGGCTCTTAGGGAAGATAAAGCCATTGCAGAAAGACTAAATAAATTCTTTGCTTCCGTGTTTACTAATGAGGATGTTGGGGAGATACCAGTTCCGGAGATGGTTTTCAGGGGTGATGAGTCAGACGAACTGAACAAAATCACTGTGAACCTGGAAGATGTAGTAGGACAGATTGACAAACTAAAGAGTAGCAAATCACCTGGACCAGATGGTATGCATCCTAGGGTACTGAAGAAACTCAAAAATGAAATTTCTGATATATTAGTTAAAATTTGTAACCTATCATTAAAATCATCCATTGTACCTGAAGACTGGAGGGTGGCCAATGTAACCCCAATATTTAAAAAAGGTTCCAGGGGCAATCCGGGTAACTATAGACCAGTGAGCCTGACTTCAGTGCCGGGAAAAATAGTGGAAACTATTCTCAAGATGAAAATTGTAGAGCATATAGAAAGACATGACTTAATGGAACACAGTCAACATGGAAGTCTTGCCTAACAAATCTGCTTCATTTTTTTAAGGGGTTAATAAACATGTGGATAAAGGTGAATCGGTAGATGTAGTGTATTTGGATTTTCAGAAGGTGTTTGACAAAGTCCCTCATGAGAGGCTTCTACGAAAACTAAAAAGTCATAGGATAGGAGGCAATGTCCTTTTGTGGATTACAAACTGGTTAAAAGATAGGAAACAGAGAGTAGGATTAAATGGTCAATTTTCTCAGTGGAAAAGGGTAAACAGTGGACTCCACTTGGACCGGTGCTTTTCAATATATATATAAGTGATCTGGAAAGGAATACGACGAGTGAGGTTATCAAATTTGCGGATGATACAAAATTATTCAGAGTAGTTAAATCACAAGCAGACTTGCTTGTGATTCCAGTCTTCCAGACCTTGCAAGACTGGAAGATTGGGCATCCAAATGGCAAGGTGTTGCATATAGGGAAATATAACCCTTGCTGTAGTTACACAATGTTAGATTCCATATTAAGAGCTACCACCCAGGAAAAAGATCTAGTCATCATAGTGGATAATACTTTAAAATTGTCAGCTCAGTGTGCTGCAGTAATCAAAAAAGAAAACAGAATGTTAGGAATTATTAGGAAGGGAATGGTTAATAGAACGGAAAATGTCATAATGCCTCTATATGGACCTAACAGCCATAATACTGGGAGACTTCAACCTCCACATGGATACATCCCCTCTACCTCCACAATTCAAACTCCTCCTCAACACCATGAATGCTATGGTCTTCAAGCAAATCATTCACTCCCCAACGCAAAAATCAGGCCACACCCTTGACCTGATTTTCATCAACAGCAAAATCTCATCTACCAAGAGTCCACCCACCACCACCAGCATTCCCTGGTCCAACCACAAACTCATCCAAACCTCATTACTCTTCAATACCCACCAGCCCACACCCAGCAACTCCAAAAAATACATCCACTTCCCTAAACCGTGCCCCAGCGATGTCATCGCCAAATTCCTCCCTGGTGCCTTAACCACTCTGATCCTCAAAGATCCAAACTCCACCATCAACTCCTGGATCGACATCAATGCTGAAATCGCCAAAGCCAAATGCCCCATCATATCCAAATCCATCCCCAATGACAACTCCCACAAAACTCCATGGTATACCCCTGAACTGAAAAAAAACAAAAGACTCCTCCGTCAAGCCGAAAAAACCTGGAGAAGAAATCCCACTCCTCCCCACCTCGACAGATACAGAACACTCCTCTATATTTACAGAACCAACACCGACAAAGCCAACCGTGAATTCTACGGAAGAAAAATTCACCAGCACCAACACAACTCCAGAGCACTATTTGAATTAGTCGCCAAACTGACGCAACCCAGCCACCTCACCCCATCCTCAGACACCAACGCAAAGACCTGCAATGATCTTGCCCGCTTCTTTGAGAAAATCACCAAGCTCATATCTCCCAATCTCCACACAAAAGAAGAATCACCAACCCCCATCCAGCGAAACATCAACCACCTGGACCAACTTTGAGCCCATCACTTCAACCAAAGTTAAGAAGTTCATCCAGAAAATCAACCCAGCCTCTCACCCCATCGACACAATCCCAGTCAAGACCCTCAAACTCATCCCCAACTTCATCGCCGAACCCATCACCAACATAATCAACACATCACTTGAACAAGGCATCTTCCCGGAAGCACTGAAATGTGCCATAATCAAACCCATCCTCAAAAAGCCACATCTCAACCCCTCCGACCTCTCTAACTACAGACCAATCTCAAACCTCTCCTTCATATCCAAGATCATCGAGAAACATGTGAACCTCCAACTATTCGAGCTTCTAGAAAATCACAACATCCTGTACCACAACCAGCATGGTTTCAGAAAATCCATAAGTACCGAGACCCTCCTCTTATCGCTTACAGACACAGCACTGAGAGGCATTGACACTGGTCACTCTTACCTCCTCATCCTCCTGGACATCTCTGCTGCCTTTGATACTGTAAACCATGACTTACTCATGACCCGACTGGTGGAGATCGGCCTAAGAGAAAACACCCTCAACTGGTTTCAATTATACCTAGCCAACAGATCCTACAAAGTCCACCTCAACAACTGCGAATCAGACCAATACCCACTCCCCCACAGAGTTCCTCAAGGATCATCCCTTTCATCAACCCTGTTAAATATATACATGCTCCCTCTCTGTAAGTTCCTCTCCAGCATGAACCTTGTTTTCTACCTCTATGCAGACGATGTCCAGATTCTTCTCCCCATCAAAAAAAGTTTAACCACCACCAAAGCTCTCTGGGACACTCTCGCCACCCAAATAAAGAATATCCTCTCACAGATATCCTTCACCCTCAACCATAAAAAAACTGAAATACTACACATCTCAAACAAACCCTCCACCAAAACCAACAAAGACCTCTACTCTCCCCTACCTAATACCTCCCTCACCAATGAGGTTAGAGATCTCGGCATTACCCTGGACTCAGATCTCAATAAGAAAAAACATGTCAGCATGACAATCAAAGAGGGCTTCTACAAACTAATAGTGGAGCTTTCTCCACTGCAGGACCAACACTGTGGAATTCCATCCCACCAGATTTGCGACAGGAACCCTGCCTTCCCACATTTAGGAAAAGACTCAAAACGTGGCTATTCATGAAAGCCTTTCCCGAACTAAACTGAACCTATTCCATTATTAAATAGTCGCTCAGACTTTGCCTTAATCATGGTAATTAACATCCCTACCTCATAAGGGCAATTCATTAATGCTTCAAGCACATTGTCTGACATATATACTCTCTCTATTTAATCCCCTGCTTCTTTTTCTATGCTCCAAGTTGTATTACTCCCTTGTTTTATTGTAACTGCATTCCTTAGCCTTTCTCTTGTTTAATGTGTTAATGTTTTATCATTACTATTATCATTATTTATTACTATTATTAGGATCAATGTTATTTTTTACCTTTTTGTTCCCTATCCACTTGTTAAATGTAAACCGGCATGATGCGATATTTATCGCGAATGCCGGTATAGAAAAACTTAAAATAAATAAATAAATATAAATAAACTACAAGTCCTCAAAAATCTCAAACCACTTCTTTTCCACTATGATTACCGCACCGTGCTACAATCCCTCATACTATCCAAGTTGGACTATTGTAACTCCCTCCTCCTTGGACTACCTGCCTCCACCTTAAAACCACTCCAGTTGCTTCACAACACAGCAGCCAGATCCCTCACAAACAGCAACCGTTCCTCACACATCACCCCCATACTAAAAGAACTCCACTGGCTTCCCATATCTCACAGATCACAATACAAAATTCTCACCATACTTCACAAAACCATCAACAACCAAAAAATTAAGTGGACCGACAACCCTCCCCAACCACACCACAGACAGAAAAACCTGTGATCTCAAAACATGGGCCTACTCACCATTCCCCACACTAAACAGGCACACCTCACTTCCACCAGACAACACACTTTCTCTGTAGCCGGTCCCACCCTCTGGAACAAGCTCCCCTCCCAACTCAGACTGGAACCTTCCATTCACTCATTCAAAAAGAAATTGAAGACATGGCTATTTCTCAATGCCTACCTTCACACATCCTAATCCCCCCTCCCCCCTCACTCCCCAATGCAACGCAGACCTTTCCTCCCAGACCCTCCTTTGCAATTATAGTACATTTGCTTTCAGTTTTGAGACTACCCAACTCTTCATCTCTCCTTTAACACCCACTGTTATCCCTGTTAAATTCTATTCCTGATACCCTTACCACCCGTTTTAAAGCTTGCAATCAAAATTAACGTTACACTGTATTTTGTTGTATTGTTTTTCATTGTACCAGACACAGTTTTTGTTAAATGATTTTTGTTATTTAGTATCAATCTCAGTTAATGTTAAAATGTAAAATAGTATGACCTCTAGTCTTACTATTCCAACTGTTGTGATGTAAACCGTTGTGATATATGCCAACGAATGTCGGTATATAAAAGCAAATAAATAAGTAAATAAATATTTCACTCCATGGTGAGACCGCACCTTGAATACTGTGTACAATTCTAGTTGCTGCATCTCAATAAAGATATAGTTGCAATGGAGAAGGTACAGAGAAGGGCAACCAAAATGATAAAGGGGATGGAACAGCTCCCCTATGAGGAAAGGCTGAAGAGGTTAGGGCTATTCAGCTTGGAGAAGAGACGGCTGAGGGGGGATATGATAGAGGTCTTTAAGATCATGAGAGGTCTTGAATGAGTAGATATGACTCGGTTATTTACACTTTGAATAATAGAAGGACTAGGGGGCATTCCATGAAGTTAGCAAGTAGCACAGTTAAGACTAATCAGAGAAAATTATTTTTCACTCAACACACAATAAAGCTCTGAAATTTGTTGCCAGAGGATGTGGTTAGTGCAGTTAGTGTAGCTGGGCTCAAAAAAGGTTTGGATAAGTTCTTGGAGGAGAAGTCCATTAACGGCTATTAATCAAGTTTACTTAGGGAATAGCCACTGCTATTAATTGCATCAGTAGCATGGGATCTTCTTAGTGTTGGGTAATTGCCAGGTTCTTGTGGCCTGGTTTGGCCTCTGTTTGAAACAGGATGCTGGGCTTGATGGACCCTTGGTCTGACCCAGCCTGGCAATTTCTTATGTTCTTATGTTCAGCAAGGCCTTCAAGCCATGTTCCAAGTTCAAGCCTTGGTCAAGACAAGAATGATCCAGTCCAGTCAGCCCATGCCCGGATATGTTTTTCCTGCCAGCAGCATGGACCACAGCCAGCCTTCAGGTTGTGCAGGTCATGCCGCAGCACAGGGGCTGACACTCTCTAGCATCCATTCATATTCACAACAGATTACAAAAGCCATGAGCTCAGTGAATGTGTCTTTGTGATGGGCCTTTCATGCTTGACTCTTTTTCTTTCCTCAAATTTCTTTTCTATGACCCACAGGAGGTGCCTGCATTTGTTCCTGGGATTTTTTTTACAGCCTACAGGAGGCACCTGAACCCAGGTTTTGTTCAAGTTCTTCAGCCTTGTTTTCCATGTGTTCTAAGCTTGATTTCATCCAGTAGGTCCTGGATGGTTCCTCGCTTCAGTTTCTGGAATCAAGTATCCCCGGATCCTATATCTCCCCCCTCCATAGCCAGAGAAGAGGCTGAAGGAAGCATCTTGAGTAGGGGATATTGTTGGGCTTCCACTTGAGGGACAGGCCCATGAGCGGCTCACTGACCTCCCATCTCCCCTAGATGTCACCACTTCCTGTTCTCCATTGTGGCCTGGAGTGTCGCTGACCCCGGACCTCGCCTGGCCACCACTCCCATGCAGGTGTGTGAGATGCTGCCACTATCACCACAGACCCATGCTGTCACTCTGCAACAGGAGAAATGCCACTTCTGCCTTCTTCATGGCCTGAGGGTCACTGACTTCCACCTTGCATCGCTCCTGCCCCGGATTTCACCTAGGTGCATGCATGCGCTTTTGTTGTAAATTTAAAGGGCCCATGGTGGAAAATGCCACAGCACCTCCCGATGATGTCATTTCCTGGCAGCCCTTTAAAAGGGCTCTTCAGTCTTCAGTCCGGGCCTTCAAAATGGTTTGCTAGCCCCTTCAAAGTCTTTGTTGTTCCTCATTAGATGTTCCTGGTCTCTTGTCAATTCCTGTCTTCAGCTCTTCAGTACTGAATGCATGTCTTCCTTGTCTCATCATGTTCCTGAGTTTCCTGAGTCCTGTTTCTGGTCCATATCCTGTTCAGAGTCTTTGCTGTTCCAAGTCTCTGGAAGTCCCTTGGCTTTAAAGTACTATTCCAAGTCCTGAATTCTAGGGTCCCATCCGTGGTCTTAAGTTTCTGAATCTGATTTCAAGTTCCCGAGTCTGAGTTCCTGAGACATGTCCCAGTCTTCAGAGTTCTTGTTCCAGCTTCTGCCTGGTTCCTGAGTCTTCAGTACCTTTGTCATGTCCTCATCTCCAGAGTCATCTTCTGCCCTCGACTTTACCTCTGTCCTGACACTCAATCCGTTTCCAAACAGCAAGTCCAAAAGGGCTTTTGGAGTGGCCAGAGGGCAACTCCAGAGAACAGCATTGTGTTTCTGGGTCTCACTTCCCTGTGCATGAAGGTTTAGCAAGGGCTTCAAGCCATGTTCAAGACAAGAGTGTTCCAATCAGCCCATGACCCTATGTATTCGTCCACCAATGGCATGGAGCATGGCCAGTCCTCGGGTTGTGCAAGTCGTGCCACGGCACACAGGCTCTCACTCTTGAGTGTCCATCCATGCTCACAACATATCCATATTTTTGTGGAGAGAACTTATATGCATACTTTTTAAAATAAAAAATGTATACAAGGCAAGACCTAACCAACCCAGACTCCACCTCTGATACACCTCTCCTTATGTGCATAAAAGTTTACCCACAGATGTCCCTTTGAAAATTACCCTCAGGGACGTTAACTTTCATACCAACACACGGATGCAGCCATATTAAATATACATGCACATATGCATACACGTTATAAAATAGTCTTGCTGCACACGCATGTGTGCTGAATTTTAAGTGCGTGCACGCATGTGCACACAAATCTTGCTACTACTGCATAAGTGGGGGGATTTTAAAAGGGATGTGTACTGACACCATTGCTGCTTTACCAATTTGTTCCCAGTTCTCCCAGTTAAGAGGGGGGGACCTGTGGGAGTTTGCTTCCTCAGGTAGTGCCAACTCCCCCTCAGACAAAGGGTCCACATCTCCTCGGCATTCACAACAGCGTCCAGGCCGCCCATGAGGAATCCCAAGGAACGCGGCGGTGGAAGTTGGCCCGAGCCGCGAGCAGACCTGGGGAGAGCAGGAGAGCGATGCAGGAAGTAAGTACACGTGATCACAGCTTTCTGAGACCAACAGGCATAACACCACCAAAAGTAGTGGGCATTGTCATCTCCAGCAGAGTGATCAGACATTTCAGGTTGGGAGGAGAGGTGTCCCCACACATACTATGCTATCTGAAAGTGAAAGAGTCAGTTAGCATTGGGGGTTTTGAGCTGCAATGGGCAAGGTTCACTATAGCACTTGATAGGTGTTATATTTTCAGGCTTTATCAAACCCATCAGAAAATAGCAAGTATGGAAATTATACTATGCTATTTCCTATGGATTCAGTAAAATCTCATTTTGTACATTAACCTCCCTCATTTGTATATGGATAATTGTATCACAATGTGATGGGGGACCATCTTATGGTACATGCAAAGGCCTTCCTGGATAGCATGCTATTTTAAGAGTACACATACAACTTTAATGCATAGACCTCCTAGTATGAACATTATTACTGTATTTGCTGTTTTGCTAGTATATGCTCACAATTGTAGCTTTCATTTTCTTTTCAGAATTATATTTGTTATGTCTTAAGTGTACCCAGAGCTTCATAATACTTTTCATGGCTGCACTGCCTAACACTTTATAATTAAAGATTCAGCAGTGGGTAGTTAAGGGCCTTGTTCAAGATTACACTGGGGATAATGGTTCGTGGAATCAAACATCTCTTCAGATTTCAAATATTTTGAATCCTGTTATAGGCACTGCAAAAGGCTAGCCCTCTAATGTTAACCTTTTTTTTTATGACATTAAATATCTTCAAACTTTAGCTGTCCCCTTTTCTCA
The DNA here is from genome assembly GCF_901001135.1 of Rhinatrema bivittatum. NCBI lineage: Eukaryota > Metazoa > Chordata > Amphibia > Gymnophiona > Rhinatrematidae > Rhinatrema > Rhinatrema bivittatum. The sequence goes on along the minus strand of NC_042620.1, from coordinate 228,733,016 downwards.
TGGCCAAAAATATGCATCATGAAACTGCCCTCCCCAGGTGGTCAAAAGTACACACACTGTTTTCAGTCTAGGGAATTTACCTGAGTAACTGCTTAGTCACCCAGGCAAATTCTTTTGAAAATTATCCTCAGCTGGTACAATATATCAGTCTGACACTAATGCTACAGAAGTTAAAAAAAGAAAAAATGGGGAAAATCTTTTTAAATTGACTTTTATATCCAGGGTCCTGTTTACATCTGAATCTTACTTCTCTTAACAAGCCCATTACTGATCCATTTTTTCTTATCCATTTTCCACTTAAGTAATTCAAAATAAGCATTTTCTATAATAAAAAGCTCAATGTGGGCAGCGCGTAATGGCTGCACCCATTTAACCCCCCCTCCTCCCATTCCCCCTCTCCCTGTGACCCTTACCTGCCCATAATAATCCACTATCACGCTGCTTAAGTTCGAGAGTTGCTTTTATTGTTGGTCACATAATGGCCGCAGCCCAAACATAGCACTGCAAGTTTGCACATTAATACATAAAACATCGTAACGAACCTAATCAACAACATTCCTTAACCTAAGGCAAATATATATATATAGGGTTAACTCCTGGTGACCAGCGCCCCACTAGCAAGCGAAGAACCAGCACTGCCACTGGCAAACATTGGTACCCCGGCCTTAGAAGCTGTGGTAACGTCACAGAAACCTGGCCGTCATAGCCACAGTGTCGTCATAGGATGGGGCTTCCTGCGACCTGACTGTGGAAGTCAGGGTCTTCAGTCGAACTCCCTCAGTGCCCCCTTTTATGCCCCCACCCTCTAGGCCATTGAAGCATTGAGGGTCAGGGTCCTAACCTATTAGGCTGCTGGCCCTCTCATAATCTGCCTGCTCACGTGCTCCTGGGCCGCTGGTCCTTGCTAAGACGAGAGGTATAATCCCAATAGGCCTAGCTAATGCTCTGGTCACTGTGCCATGGGCCCTGGTAGCGGGTTCGCTTAGCATGCTGATTCAGCCGGTGCCAGGCAGTGAAAAGGGGGTTTCCACTGCATGGCTTCCCCCTTTAAGGCCTGGCCCCGGCCAACCAAACGCCGCGCCTCCCTCTGCTGATGTCCCTCCCCTCACCTGACGCCGTCGCACCATTTCCTTCTTCCCTCCCTCCCTCACTCTCAACTCTGCAGCCTTCCGCCTGCGCCCATTGTGCCCCACTCCCAAAACGGAGTTGTGGGCTCTATATCTAGACAGCAAATGGTTTTGCAGCTTCCCGCCCTCAGAATTTCAAACTTTTTTCTTTCCTTTTTACACAGGTACCAATTAAGATTATTTATCTTAATTGTTTAGCTAATCACACATTCAAATGCCTAAAATGATTAACATCAAACAATTGTATTTCATCTTCTTAGTTATACAATCAAAATTCAACAAAACATAGAAATAGTTGCAGAAGAGGCAGAATTAGTGAAAAACTTTAATTTATAGAATGAATATATTATCAAGTCTGTTCCAAAATGTCACTCTTATGTTATGAATACTATCATCACTTCTGCTTTGTATCATTATTCTAAGTGCAGTCGACTTTTCTGTAAAACAATGCTGCTTGTGTTTTTATTAAATGCTATCTATCCCTCTCTCTGCTCTCATATTGTATTATTGCTCTTCTCAGAGGATTTACTAGATGAGAGGATCACAGAGGTTAAAATGTGCAGGCCCTAACTTTTTAACTTCTGTCCCTATTGCATTCTATAATATAAAGTCAAACTTCCCAGCAAGAAAATAAAGCAAAAGTAAGTACACAAGAAGAGAACTACAATACCATGCATCAGTTTGGGCTAGAGGTTAAGGAATAAAAGGCTTACTTTGTGCATGATGACCGAGGGACTTGGTAAGATCAACCCTAGGCCTTTCAGTTCCAAGAAGTGCATACTTCTTTAAAAGAGGTTCACAAACAATTCAAGGAACCTGAAAAAATGCTGAAGGTACATACAATTTTTGGGGTGAAACTCTTGAAGAAAAAACACTCCTCCCCCCAAAAAAACAATTCCTATTTCCTCTGCCATAAACCACAGCTTCCTTTCACCGTACTTCATTTTCCCCCAAGTGCACTTTCTTACTTATGACACTGATACCTCATTCATATGAAACTGCTATTTACTTCCTCTCCCTCTCACTCCTCCTAATGTTAAAGCTGGAACAGAAGGGAGGAAGGAGATGAGTAGGAACAAGGGGCTAGGGCAGATGGCAGCAATGGGAAGGAGAGAGAGAGACCCCTGTACTGAATTTTTCCCAGATCCACTTGGAAGAATTAGGTGGGGGGATTTTAGTAGACTCACGCGCCGACACTATTATCAGTTTTACAAGCTTATTCCCAGTTCACCCAGGTAAGGAATATGACTTCAAACCCCCCCCCCCACCCAGGTTAATAGTCTCCCTTAACCCCTGTTAGCCCCGACCATTAAAACCCTGCTGATGTGTTTATGTTTTTGTTTGTTTTATAACTTACACACCATCCATAGCAGAAGTAAAGTTACGCAGCAGGGTAACCTGGTATGTGCCTTTGCGCATTAACTATTTACGCAAAAATTTCAAGGCAAAATCCAGGAATGCCCATTCCCCACTCAGACCATGCCCACACCTCGCCCCTTTTTGGGAACTTTTCATTTGTGTGCATAGTGGAAAATATGCACGTACACAGGCGGCTTTTAAAATCTGCTCGGCACTCGCTGGCTCAACTTGTGTGCGTATCTCCTGGTTTTGGTGTGCGCTGGACTTTTAAAGTTCACCTTTATGAACCCAGTGGCAACAAGAAGCTTTGCTAGCAGAAATCACTCAGTGGAACGCATGGTACTGAAAGATGAGAACACTTTTCCATTTTGAGTAAAAACCTGTTATTTTACTCATAGGGGACAGTCTGCTTTCTCAATCTTCAAAAGTATCATAACAGATGTAGTGACTTCTGCTTTCTGTGTGAAAATATTCCTATTGGGATAGAAAGACTGTATTTTAAAGTAATCTTTTTACAAGTACTTCATTTTTCCTTCTTAATTTTCTGCCGTTATTGTTTGATGCAAACTGCTACCTTACAAGAATTTTAAAAAGCCCTAGGAAGCATCACTGCAGTGTGCACAGTAGTTATTTTTTTGAAATTATTAGTGCAGGCAATTTCCTCTCAGAGGTCCTTTTGTTATAGTCTCTGGAATAAAGTAAACTTGTCAGGACTTGAACCAGCCTTGGAGAGACACTGCTATATAGTTATATAACAAGACATAAAATTGATGTTTGTCAGGATCTTCCCGGCCCATCCTCACCACTCTCTCAAGCCTCTTCCTCCTTGCTTATTCCTAGCTCTATTACATGTTGCTGGTAACAAGTGTGTAGTGGAGCTGGTAGATGGAAACTAGTATAGGCTTGTGCAGCTGAGGAGGTATAAATGAAAAAAGAGCAAAGGCAGAGCAGTGGGCATAAGCAAAGGTGGATAGTAACAGTAATGGGGAGTGGTGATATTTCTCTGGTGAACAGCTAAAAAACGTTGATTTAAATGTTTTTTCCCTCAGGGGAAGGAGGTGGTATTTAGTCAGTGTTTACTGGTTAAAACATAGAAACAGAAGTCCTACATAAACAGCACAACAGTGGGAGAGTTCTCAACAAATGTTAAGGGTTAAAATAAGCAACATGTGACTAAAATGATTGTGTCCTGCTTTCCTGAATTTGATTGATGCCAAAACTGTAACACTCTCCCCCCCCCCCCCTGAGTTGGAGTTCTTAATCACACAATTGCAGGTGACCAAATTAACCCCCTCATGTATCAAAATGTGCTAAGGCGTTTTTGCTTGCAAAAAGTGCCTTTAATGCATGTGAAAGCAGCATATTGTATGGTATGATGCAAATCTGCAAAAGAGGAGTTAGGGGTGGGCTTACTGTAGCCCTATTGCATGGCTTTAACTGCAACATTTTCAGGAGTGTTAAGCTGTGTGATAGCTTGTATCAGCTGTTGGTTTTGGTAGTTTGAAGCTCCCAGAGTGTCCACAGAGAGAGAGAACCTAACCATAGTGCTATCACCCTAGGTAGATATTTATAGCTGTATGGGAGGCCCACCTAGTAACTCGAGGTGAGGTTTAGGTATTAGTGTAGGGGTTAGGGGCCACTTTGGCATTCAATGTGAGATGTACAAACAGAACAGTGCTCTCTTGTGAACATTTGATGATCCTTGGAGTGAGGAAACTCACCCAAAGATGAGATTTGTGCAGTGTTCTCTCAACCTAGCTTGATGGACTCTCTAACTGGGTAACATCAAGCTAGGTTGAGAGAACATTGCACAAATCTCATCTTTGGGTGAGTTTCCTCACTCCAAGGATCATCAAATGCTCACAATGTGAGGTGTTCTGTTTGTACACATCACATTGAATGTCAACGTGGCCCCTAACCCCCTATACTAATACCTAAATCTCACCTCGAGTTACTAGGTGGGCCTCCCATACAGATATAAATATCTATCTAGGGTGATAGCATTATGGCTAGGTTCTCTCTCTCTTTCTCTCTCTCTCACTCAGCTTCAAATTACCAAAACCAACAGCTATTACACAGCTTAACGCTCCTGAAAGGGCTACAGTAAGCCCACTCCTCCTCTTTTGCAAATTTGCATCACACCATATAATATGGTGTTTTCACATGCAATAAGCCCTTAATGCATGCAAAAGCATATTTTGATAAATGAGGGGATTAATTTGGTCACCTACTATTGTGTGATTAAGAGCTCCAACTTAGGGGGGAGAGTGTTACAGTTTTGGCATCAACCAAATTGAGGAAAGCAGGACACAATCATTTTAGTCACAAGTTGCTTATTTTGACCCTTTACATTTGTTGAGAACTCTTCCCCAGGAGAGGAGGCGAGAGTTCCTCCTATAGAATCCTCAGCTTGTATCCCTCGGATTTCTTTTAGTCTAAGATATCCATGGAAATGTTTGATTCCTTTACAAAATGAGTCTTATATTTTCTTTTTTCCTGAACATTAAAAATCATTCATTAATGCCAGGAATATAGTTACCCTATGGGGTAGATTTTCAGAGCCCTGCTCGCGTAAATCCGCCCAAAACCGGGCGGATTTACGCGAGCAGGGCCCTGCGCGCCGGTGAGCCTATTTTACATAGGCTCACCGGCGCGCGCAGAACCCCGGGACTCGCGTAAGTCCCGGGGTTTTCGGAGTGGGCGTGTCGGGGGGCGTGTCGGGGGGCGGGGCCGGGGCGCGCGGCGTTGCGGGGGCGTGTCGGCAGCGTTTTGGGGGCGGGTACGGGGCGTGGCTACGGCCCGGGGGCGTGGCCGCACCCTCCGTAACCGCCCCCAGGTCGCGGCCCGGCGCGCAGGAGGCCCGCTGGCGCGCGGGGATTTACGCCTCCCTCTGGGAGGCGTAAATCCCCCGACAAAGGTAGGATGGGGGTTTAGACAGGGCCGGGCGGGTGGGTTAGGTAGGGGAAGGGAGGGGAAGGTGAGGGGAGGGCAAAGGAAAGTCCCTTCTAGGCCGCTCCGATTTCGGAGCGGCCTAGGAGGGAACGGGGGTAGGCTGCGCGGCTCGGCGCGCGCAGGCTATACGAAATCGATAGCCTTGCGCGCGCCGATCCAGGATTTTAGCCGATACGCGCGACTACGCGCGTATCTACTAAAATCCAGCGTACTTTTGTTTGCGCCTGGAGCGCAAACAAAAGTAGGCTGTTTGCGCTCGTCTGAAAATCTACCCCTATCTGTTTTAAACATCTAGGTTGAAGATCCTTAAATTCAAGGAAGAAGCAGAGATCATGTTAATTGCCTGTTTCTAAAAAATAATTTCTTAGTATCTCCCTATAATTCTTTTCCCCCTACTCTTGTATTACCTAAAATTGGTGAAAATGTGCATTATAAATTTATGAGTAAGATAAATTTGGATTATATGATGATGTATATTGTATGTACATTTTCAATTTCTTTCTGGAAGTAAGTGATTTTTCTTACTTATATATTTGTAGAAAATATAAAAATAAAATAAAAAAAAACTGCACTGCTCACTGCTTGTGATGCCACTTTTATACGCAATAGTTCACATTGCTGAGATCTGCATACTGGCCAGCAACAAAACAGTGAAAGCCCATGGATGGTTCCGCTTTCCTGTCAATACCTCAGAGCTATTGAGTAGGGGAAGAAGAAAATCCCTAGTGCATGAAGATTTGCAGTGACAGTAGCTTTTGGATTCTGTATTGTCTTTTGTTTTTTCTATATGGATTATAATATATTTTTCAGTAAATGACCAGTGCTGGGAAAAAAATTGTGGAAACTATTATAAGGATTAAAATCACAGAACATATAGATAGGCATGATTTAATGGGATACAGCCAGCATGGATTTGCCCAAGAAAAGTCTTGCCTCACAAATCTGCTACATTTTTTGAAGGGGATAATAACATGTGGATAAAGCTGCACCAGTAGATGTAGTGTATCCAGATTTTCAGAAGGTGTTTGACAAGGACCCTCATGAGAGGCTTCTAAGAAAACTAAAAAGTCATGGAATAGGAGGCAATGTCCTTTTGTGGATTGCTGTTTAAAAGACAGAAAACAGTAGGATTAAATGATCTGTTTTCACAGAGGATAAAGGTAAACAGTGGAATACCTCAGGGATATGTACTTGGACCAATGCTTTTTAATAAATTTATAAATGATCTGGAAAGAGGTATGATGAGTAAGGTGATCAGATTTGCAGATGACACAAAACTATTCAGAGTAGTTAAACAACAAGCAGATTGTGATAAATTTCAGGAGAACATTGCGAGACTGGATGATTCGGCATCCATATGACAGATGAAATATAATGTGGACAAGTGCAAGGTAAGGCATAAGAAAAAATAAACCATGCTGTAGTTACACAATGTTAGGTTCCATTTTAGGAGTTTCCACCAAGTAAAAAGATATGGGCATCATAGTTGATATTAAATTGAAATCATCTTCTCAGTATGCTGTGGTGGTCAAAAAAGCAAACAGAATGTTAGGAATTATTAGGAAGGGAATAGCAAATAAAACGGAGGGTGTAATAATGCCACTGTATCGCTGAATGTTAAACTGTACTTTTAATACTGTGTGTAATTCTGGTTGCTGCATCTCAAAAATCGATATTGTTGCACTGGAGAAAGTACAGAGAAGGGTGATGAAAATGGTAAAGGTCATGGAACAGCTCCCCTATGAGGAAAGGCTAAAGAGGTTAGTGCTTGTTATGCCCGTCGGTCGCAGACGGCTGCGACCATTAATGCTCACCTCTTTTTTTGCTGCCTTGTCAGTATTGGGGAGAACGGCGACCTCTGCCAGCGATTGCTGACCTGCCTGGCATTCCCGGGACAGCATGGGCGCTGCGGACCACCATCTTGCCTCAGACATCACATAGGCGCACGCGCAAGGGCCACTCTTGTACACCTCATGGTGGGAACCTCGGAGGCATCTCCTCCTGATGATGTCTTCGCTCTGCTGTACTTAACCTGACTGGCCCTGCCTATTGACGAGTTTGCAAGGAGTTCCCTTGTTGCCGAATCCACTCTCGCTCATGGACTTCCTGTTCCTGCATTCGGCGTAAGACGCCTTGGGTACCCGCTCCTCAGGGGCCCTTCCTCATCTCTGGATATCTGCTCCTCAGAGGGCCTTCTGCCTTGGACTGCTGCCTGTCCCACTGCTCGGGACCCTTCCTGGAACTACCTTTCAGTGAGTATCTAACTCCACGGATCTACTCTACCAACTCTTGTTCCTTGGGCCACTACCATATTCTCTCTAGTAGGAGCTACTCCGGTGTACCCTGTGCTGCAGGCCACTACCACTTCACTTCCAGGACCCTCTACGTATTCCGTGCCTCAGACCTCCTCCATACCATCTTTGTGAGGAATCCTTTGGTGTACCCTGTGCTGCAGGCCACTACCATACCATCTTGGGATGTGCATTCATTTAGAACGAATTAGGCAATTTGAACGAAATTGCCTAATGCATCCTGGTTCGGGAGACCCGAATCCCGAAATTTCAGGAAAAACATTGTTTTTGGGTTAGCGCGGGGAGGAGGGGCACATTTATTAAAAAAAAACACCCAAACCCAACCCTTCAAATTTACTTAATTACAACCCCCCATCCCAATCCCCCCCTCCCCCAAGGCTTACTGAAAGCCCTGGTAGTCCAGTGGGGGTCCCAGGAGCAATCTTCCACTCTCGGGCTGTTGGGTCTGCAAGGAATCAAAATGGTGCTGGTGGCCCTTTGCCCTTACCATGTGACAGGGGCTACCAGTGCCATTGGTCTGCCCCTGTCACATGGTAGGAGCAATGGATGGCCGGCACTATCTTAGAGATCGCTCCCGGGACCCCGCTGAACCAACAGTGCTTTTAGTAAGTCTTGGGGAGGGAGCGAGATGGTGGGGGGTTGTAATTAAGTAAATTTGAAGGGTTGGGGCGGGTTTTTTTTTTTTTTTTTGGTCCATTTCCGAAAGCGAAAAGAAAAAAGTTTCCGGGTTCGGGAAGTGGACCAAAATTGTCCAACCCGAAGCCGAAAACGAACTGAAAAAAAATTTTTGCACATCCCTAATACCATCACTACGGAGAGGCTCCTTCGGTGTACATGTGCTGCAGGCCATGAACTATCACCACTACGAAGAGATTTCCTCAGCGTACTCCACCTTGCGGGCCACTACCGGATCTCCTTCTCTGAGGTATTCCCTCTGGATATACCCTCTACGCTGACATCACCACTTCTCCTAAGAGAATATGTTATTGAAGATAATGTGAATTAGTCATGAGTGAAGTTGAAGATTGTGAAACATATTTTGATACCTCCATTCAACCCTCAGACTTCTTTGAGACAAATGCCATGGGAGGTGAGTTAACACCCTAAAAGAGACAAAAATACACATTTCCCCATAATTCTAAATGCTTTTCCTTCTACTATTTGTCATTTCTAAAGTACAGCTAGACACATACAGAATGGAGGAATTTGTGTCTAGGCTTGCCCACCTGGAGGGGAGAGAGACAGTATCTGAAAGGAACCCTGATGCACCATTCCGGTGAACTCTCCTTTACTCCTTCGGTTGGCTTTGGATACCCTAGGACCACAAAACCCTACCTGCTATATGGAATACACCAAAACTGCCACTCCGAAAGTTCAGCTTGTCACTTTACTTAGATTAGTCAAGAAGAATATTTCAACACATACATACAAATAAGCTGAGGCCAGTAATAAGTAACTGTGTGCTAGTGATTAAGTTATTCACAACAGTTCTGAATCAGTCATATAAGAAGAAATATACCCTGATCCTTAAAGGCTATTTTCCTTTGGCAATTAATGGTTCTAAGTATCTTGAGTCCTTTTGGAAAAAAAAAAAAGCACTTAGTAGTTCTGCCATGTGTCCAATGATGAAGCAATTAGCTGGATGCCAATTAGAAATTACTGCCCAAATGGTTTGGTTTTGCTGTGATGCACTGATTATCATTTACTGCAATTCAGGATGGTTATTTTCAGGACTGAAATATGATGTCTGGCAATCCCAGCAGCAAATTAAAAGTGGGAGGACAGAATAGAAGATTTCTCCTTGACGGTAAGAGTTACAGCCCAAAGAGTTATTCATCCCCTCTTGCAGGATCTTAGCTGGGCTCTCAGTTCCCTCTTTATAGTATACTTTGTTATCCAGATCTCACAGAGTGTGTGTCAGCAGCTCCAATTAGAAGGCAATAGGACAGTTGCTTCTAGCATACTTCCCCTTGGAAAGCTTTCTGACAAGAATTCCACATTCCTTTTTCTTTAAATAGTGCTGAGGGCAAGCTCCTGAAGTTGTAACCTCTCAGTATTGTTTATGGAAATGGCTTTTCCTCCCCCTCCCCCTGCTTCTTCCTCTGTGAGCTTGTTTCTCCTCTCACACAAAGCCCACATAATTCAAACATTCACTGGGGAATGTCATAAGGTGTTAGGAAGAACACGTCCCATTGGTGCTGTGAAGTCAGGCAAGCTGATTGGTCAAAAGGGATCAGCAGTGTCCTGGAGAAATAGAGCTTGCTCTATCTTCTTTTTTTTACCTCATAGCCCTGAAAAGATTACCCTGTAGGAATTGAATTGCATTGTCTTAAAACAAACACATATTGCTGGCAAATCAACAGTACATGAAAGCTTAGTGTCCCTGAATTTGTGAAAGCAGGTTGCAAGGAAGCAATTTAATGCCTGGCCATATCAATCATTTAAAGGCACACACCTCCTTCTTCCATCTCCATAAGTGAAAAAAACAGATTCAAATCATAGCTCCAGGTTAAGAGCCTAGCAATTTAACTCCATCCTCACACTATTATTGACATGAAGTCCATCCTATGTGAAATCTTTGTTTAAAAAAATTACATCACATCAGTTTGATATTACCTGAGAATAAAGAGTGTCTATTTGTGTATTCCTAAAGTGAAGCACCTCATGGATTACTATAACAGATAATTCCTAATTTTAAGCAATCATCAAATAGGGATATCCAGTCATTCCATGTAATTTTTGAAACTAAAAAGAAAATTGAATTAAATCTCATTTTTTGTTCTTTATTTCATTTTACACACTCTATTTGAAAATAGCATGCACTAAAAGCATTTTATACATCTTATTTATGAGTAGCACACTCTAAAACTACTTAGTTTGTGTTATTTTGTGAATAACATGCACTAAAAGCATTTAACATCTGCTATTTGTGAAATGCTTTTAGTGCCTGTTATTCACAATGTTCATTAAATGTGTGCTATTAGCAAATCTTGCACACCAAAAACTGAAATAAAAATAAAATGAAATAAATTGTAAAAAATACACAAAATAAAGTAAAACCGAACCAAAATGAAAAACATTTTTTTTTATATGCACACCCTTCATCAACTATTGAGTAAGTGAAGATATTTTAAGCTAAACGTGGTAAACCCTGAACCATTCAGGTTTCCCCTGCGCAACAGGCTACAGTTAGATTCAGGAAATAAATTGTCGTAGTATGTCTGCTTATGCAGATCCAATTTCAATAGGAGAAACAAGCAATGCATCACAGAGAAAGCTTTCACTGATTCATTTTGGGAGATTTAGATAAAAAGACTGATAAAATATGTTAGGATTCATGGGTTTCATGGATCCTTGGCCTGAGGTGGAGGTTGATGCTACCTGATGAGAGGGGCCCCACAGGTCCTCACCGTCGGGAGGTGAGATCAGCTACAGCAGGGGACACGACTTGTATAGTAAAGTGAGAACGTCCTGTGTCACTGCCACATGATCACATGTACCTGCAGTGAGATATACTGTGAGGCGCCCCAAGGAGCGGGACAATGAGGCACAGCTCAGAAGGGTCACAGTAAAACAGGACTGAAGATATGTTGTACCAGAGAAGGAACCTCCAAGGCGGAGATGCGATAGGCAGGCCTCGAGGAGCGGGGAGCGCGGAGACAGGATCCCTGAAGAAGTGATGCAGAGACTGTCCTGAGGGGTGGGACAGTGTAGCAAAAGAGTCTCTTGTGTGATGACGTAGGGGCTGCCCTGAGAAGCAGGGGAGCGCAGAGTCAAGTCTCTGATGTAGTGACATAGGCTGCCCTGAGGAGCGGGGAAGTATAGAGTCCAAGTCTCTGATAAAGTTACATAGAGGCTGCCCCGAGGAGCAGGGAAATGTAGAGTCAAAGTCTCCAGTGTGGTAGGGTAGAGACTGCCCTGAGGATTGGGGAAGCGTAGAGATGGGATCTCTGAGAGGCAGTGCTGAAGCTACCCTGAGGAATGGAGGAGTGAGAGGAAAGGATCTCTGGTGAGGTGTGCAGAAGCTACACCAAGGAGTGGGGAAGCCTGGAGACCAGGTCTCCCGAAGGAAGCGCAAGCAGGCCCCCGAGGAGCGGGTACCCAAGTCAGAGTCCAGATCAGCAGGAACCATGGGTCCAGAGAGACAGGAAGAAGACCAGTGAGGTGAAGTAACTCGTTGCCAAGTCAGTTTGCATAGTCCAAAGGAGATGCTTAAATATCCCAAAGTAATGATGTCAGTCAGGGACGGCCCAGGGATTCCCGCCATTGGCCCTTTAAATAGAGAACAGGTGGCGTGCGAGCATGCCTAGGGAGGCCCGGAGCCAGAGCATGAGCCGGCGGTGTCCCAGCCACTATGTGGAGCAAGGAGGGACAGGAACAGCGTGGTGACAATGGCTGGTCAGAGCTGCAAGTTCCCCTGGAGAGGAGGGCCAGGCATGGCAGGATGTGAGTTGGGTCAGCCACGGCCGTCCGTGGCCGACGGTCATAACAAAATAAAAGGGGAGTGGAAGGGTAATAACCACTCCCAGAGATTCTAGACTATTGGCAGTAAAGGTTGTGAGTTATAGGTTATAGTCAGACACAGTCCAGATAACAAAGTTAGAGCTAAAAGCACTAAGCCGCAATGTTTTATGATAGGAGGAGTCCCATTATTGTGGGGGGGAGATGTCACAATGATAGTGGTGTCCCTCCCTCGAAAAAGCATTGTGACTATATGGCATGTTCTTTTGTCTCGTGGGAAACACTGCTGGACAAAAGAATGCTGCATGTAGCCCTTTAAGGAGATTTTGACCAAACATCACATGACCACCATCGCCTTAATGGGCCACTGCCCCCTCAAAAAAATGGAAGCCAATGTCCAAAAAATAGGATTTCTTTATTGCAAAGTAACACGAGTGTGTAAAAAGTGCACTTTTACACACTTGTGTTACTTTTTACACACTCGTGTTACTTTGCAATAAAGAAATCCTATTTTTTGGACATTGGCTGCTAATCCTGTTTTGTTGCCCTCACGGCTTTGTTAGACAGCCTTGCTTGCTGTTTCTTCAGTCCCCCCAAAAAAATGGGAAGGTAGAGCAGGGGTCAGTGATGACCCCCATCTCAACCCACTCCCCCCAAAGTTTTAAAAAAGCCCATACGGTGACAATCCATGGCCCACGCCCCTGTCCATGCAAAAAATATCTGCTTTGTATCCTGGCCCCCCTTTCCCACTCCAAGTCAACAATAGGATCCTGGTCTTCCTTCCTGCCCCCCAAGTGACCAAGATAGTGCCCCAGCCCCACCAATCCCTGGGGTGTAGCGAGGTGTGAAGGTGGAGGACTGTACCATAATTTTTGTATTTTCTGGTTTCCAGGGGGAAGGGCTGGTATGGGCAGGTGGGGCCTGGACACTATCTTGGTCACTTGGGTGGTTGGGAAGTGGGGGACAGGGCCCAAAGTGATATTTTTGTGCATGGACAGGGAGGGGGGTTAAGGATCATCACTACATAGCCTTTTTTTAAATCTCTTTTAACATTTTGGGGGAGTTAGCACTGCCTCATTTAGTAGCCCCGGGTTGAAACAGGGTCAGCACTGATCACCACTCAACATCCACATTTGTCCACGACTTTTTTTTTTTTGCCACCTCTTTAAATGTGAGGTGGGAGCCTTGGGACCTGCGTTAGGGTCCTGGGCCTCCCACCTCACTTTTACCACTTTTTCAAAAGGAATAGGTATTTTATCATGGCTGACCACCTTCTCAGTCAGCCACAACAACAAATTTACATAGGGTTGCATACATATGAACTTCTTTGCATGCATTTCCATTATTCATGCTTGCAAATCACATGCAAAGAAGGCCATTGTAATAGGAAAAGAAATCTGGGCACAGAGATGCAAAATATTGGGGCGGATTTTCAGAGCCCTGTTCGCGTAAATCCGCCCAAAACCGGGCGGATTTACGCGAGCAGGGCCCTGCCCGCCGGGAATCCTATTTTACATAGGCCTCCCGGCGCGCGCAGAGCCCCGGGACTCGCGTACGTCCCGGGGTTCTCGGAGGGGGGGCGTGTCGGGGGGCGGGGCCGGAGCGCGCGGCGTTGCGGGGGCGTGTCGGCAGCGTTTTGGGGGCGGGTACGGGGCGGGTACGGGGGCGTGGCTATGGCCCGGGGGCGTGGGCCGCGCCCTCCGTACCCGCCCCCAGGTCGCGGCCCGGCGCGCAGCAGGCCCGCTGGCGCGCGGGGATTTACGTCTCCCTCCGGGAGGCGTAAATCCCCCGACAAAGGTAAGGGGGGGGTGTAGACAGGGCCGGGTGGGTGGGTTAGGTAGGGGAAGGGAGGGTAAGGTGAGGGGAGGGCAAAGGAAAGTTCCCTCCGAGGCCGCTCCGATTTCGGAGCGGCCTTGGAGGGAACGGGGGGAGGCAGCGCGGCTCGGCGCGCGCAGGCTATACAAAATCGATAGCCTTGCGCGCGCCGATCCAGGATTTTAGTGGATACGCGCGGCTCCGCGCGTATCTACTAAAATCCAGCGTACTTTTGCTTGAGTCTGATGCGCAAGCAAAAGTAGGCTGATCGCGCTTCTTTTAAATCTACCCCACTGTCTATATCATGTGTTATCACCGTAATATCACACAATAAACACAATAAAATGCACTTTAGAACACTAGAGTGTCTTCATGCATCTTCCTGTAATAGTGCAATTGCACTATTAAATATAGTTGGCTATCTTAAATTTAGCTTGCTAAACATAACTGGCTAACTTTAGGACAGATCTTTGGCCCGACCAGACTTAGTGCATAGTCATTGCTCATTGGTGCTTTATGCAAAGTTTGTGATTGCACACTTACTCTTCCTTCTGGCACAGATGCTTCTCCTTCTCATCTCTGCCATTGCCTGACCTGCCATCCAGAAATGCTTGTCTTTTCTCTTTACATGAGTAGACACTCTCAAATTTTACACAGCACAGTCCTTTCTGGGTCCTCGGTGTCCACAGCATGCTTTCAAAAACTTTTTTCTGATTTTTTTCTCCTTTCCCTTTCTTTTGCAGATGAGTGCATCTTTGCCACTCTTCCTTCTGTTTCAGATGTATTACATGCTCAGATGCCACTTTGGAGTTGGGATGCTTCATATGCCTAGCCTGGCTTTCAGCAGTGGTCTCTCAATTCATGGAGTATTTAATGAACATTGTGGACTTTTGGCTGCATCTTGCAGTTTATGAAATCATTTTGATGTTAATTCTGATATGTTTTCTTGTGGCAACTGCTTTTTTAAGTCAGTTTTTTAAGTCAGTTATCTACAATTTTGAAGTCAGTTATCTACAATTTTAACACGTGTCTTGTATTTATTTTTTTAAGGGCCTATCAAGGGATGGTCTAAGTCTTGGTCCAGAGGTTCTGAAAACTGGTCTTGTAATTCTTTGGACCAAAAACACCCATGCCAAGGACAGCATCCTGGGTCCACAGACTTCAACTCCACTGGACCCAGGATACTGTCCCTCTATTCATGGGTGCTGGGCCAGCCACACCATGAAACATTCATGCCAAGGACATGTTAAACCAATGGCGTTCAAGTTTCTGATAGTCAGCACCCACTAGATAGCTAGATATGGGGAAACAGGGGCGGTATTTTTGCTCAGGGTCCTGGCCAATACCAGGCCAGCACCCTAAAACTCTGCCTCAGTGACATCATTCAGAATGCTGGTTGTGGTAGGGGAAGCTGTAGAGAATGATGGAAGAGTGCTGGCTGTGGAGGGGAGCTGTAAGGAATAGTAAAGGAATGCTGGCTGTGGTGGGGGGAGCTGTAGATCTTAACCAGCTTAGGTTATCTAGATGGTCACTGAACATAAGAGCTATCTAGCAGATCTGCCTAGCTAGCGAGTGATGAACATAAGCGCTTATGTTCAACACTCGTTAAATAGCACATAATGTTACGTTCATATGTATATGTGCATCTCAATCATGCAAAGGCACAAGCATAACATAGTGAGTGTACACATGTGTACGAGTGGGTTACGCATCCGCCTCAATGATGCACAACTTCTGGACCCGTAGGGGTTTTGACCACACAACATACCACCTCTGATCCAAAAGTCCAATTTCATCATCGGGGACATCAATTGACTGGCATCCCTGGTGGTGGAAAATGAGCACAGGCTCTACTGCACCCCTGGGGAGAATCAGAATCTCTGCCATTATAAGAATGCCTGGAGAAGGCTGTACACTGCCTTCAGCCTTGTTAACTGCTAACCATGCGGGATAAGTAGAATGGGGATAATGTTGGTGGAGAGAGTCAGGCGATACATGGGGTACAATTCACTGGGGCTAGTGGAAAGTTGGGAAGGGGAAGGGGTGGGGAGGGTCAGACCTTCATAAATATTCACAATCTAGTAACATATGGTGCTTGACTGATAGCAACAATTCATCCTTTTTGCCCCTATAGATCAAGGACCTGAAGTAGAAGAAGAACTAGAGCTGCACTTGAAGTGGAGGTGGTGGATGGACCAGCTGCATAATCAGTGTGATGGAGCTGGAGGTAAGATATTTGTCAAGCCAACTGGGAACTGGGAACTGTCAACAAGCTCCATCTATATCCTCTCTCCATCCATTATTCCCAGCTCTGTCACATCGAGTCTTAACCTTCATCTTGTACTAACCCTTCTTCACATATTTTTCTGTCATAGGCTCCAGTAACCTGAAGTTGTACAGAAAAGACACTTTCTAGCCTACTTGGCATGCTTTGAGGGACTTTACTTCCACTCCAAAATGCATTTCCATAAACAACATGGCCCTTGTCTAATAGAACAATGTGTAGTATCAAGACTGAAAGACAAAACAAATGGGACTCAAAATGATAATTATAACAGAATCCGATCAGCCACACAAAACGTACAAAAAATGAATTAAAGTAAGGTGTCAGCAAGCATGATGGTGCATCATGCACAAAAGAGCTAAGACCATCCAGACATCCACCTTCAAAGAAAGGAATGTTTTTTGAGCTTTATCAAAAGCAGATAAAAGCAGAATACAATTGAAAGTGTTATTATTTGGATAACCCAACAACATGGCCGGTGTTTCATTTTATTTATTTATTTATTTTTGGTTTTTATATACCGGAAGTTCCTGTATACAATACATATCACTCCGGTTCACATTTAACAGAGATAACTATCGCCGGGGAGGCGGTTTACAAGGAACATATCGTATATAATAAACGGATAATCTAAAATAAAGTACAATCAATTATGAAACAACTAAGATCAACTTAGAACACAACTTGGAACATATAACTGAAGTAATATAAGCAATATGGACATTACATTATTGTTGTAATGTCCATAATGTCCAGGAAGGAAAAGATGTGTTCATTCCGTCATCGTGAGTATAAGAACCGTGCAGATTCAGACATCTTTATTGGCATGTCAATTTTAAATGATGCAACATAATAGCATGATTAAAAGGGTAGAAAAGAAGGGGAAACAATTACAAAATGGTAAGGTACAGTTCACAGAAAGTACAGTATGAGGGCAATAGCTCAGGGTTTGGTACAGGTGGGTGTTTTCCCCAATCGCATTTCATTTCTAGCCTGGAGGAGCACCGGTTCACCCCAGACTCACTGCTCCCGAGCCCGCTGCTCTCAGAGCATCTTCTTTGAGCATCTTCATTGAGAAGCTTCCTCAGGGGTAAACTTATGTTTATAATCTGCCATGACTATTGACTGTAAATACAAAGGTAAATTTCAAAACACATCAAAATGAATAATAAAAACAGTACTTATCTATGTGTCGGAGATACCATGTTTAGCAGGACAAGAAGCCTCAAAACAGTATCTCAAAATAACCACTGAAGCCAAAGATGAAGTTTTCATATAACACACAATATATATAATATATAATATATAAATGATCTGGAAAGGAATACAACAAGTGAGGTTATCAAATTTGTGGACGATACAAAACTATTCAGAGTAGTTAAATCACAAGCATATTGTGATATATTACAGGAGGACCTTGCAAGACTGAAAGATTGGGCATTCAAATGGCAGATGACATTTAATGTGGACAAGTGCAAGGTGTTGCATATAGGGAAAAATAACCCTTGCTGTAGTTATACGATGTTAGTTTCCATATTAGGAGCTACCACCCAGGAAAAAGATCTAGGCATCATAGTGGATAATACCTTAAAATCGTCCGCTCAGTGTGCTTCATCATCAGTAAAAAAAGCAAACAGAATGTTAGGAATTTTTAGGAAGGGAATGGTTAATAAAACAGAAAATGTCATAATGCTCCATGGTGAGATCGCACCTTGAATACTGTGTACAATTCTGGTCGCCGCATATCAAAAAGGATATAGTTGCAATGGAGAATGGCAACCAAAATGATAAAGGGGATGGAACAGCTCCCCTATGAGGAAAGGCTGAAGAGGTTAGGGCTGTTCATCTTGGAGAAGAGACGGCTGAGGGGATATATGATAGAGGTCTTTAAGATCATGAGAGGTCTTGAATGAGTAGATGTGAATCAGTTATTTACACTTTCGGATAATAGAAGGACTAGGGGGCATTCCATGAAGTTACCAAGTAGCACATTTAAGACTAATCGGAGAAAATTATTTTTCACTCATTGCACAATTAAGCTCTGGAATTTGTTGCCAGAGGATGTGGCTAATGCAGTTAGTGTAGCTGGGTTCAAAAAAGGTTTGGTTAAGTTCTTGGAGGAGAAGTCAATTAACTACTATTAATCAAGTTTACTTAGGGAATAGCCACTGCTATTAATTGCATCAGTGGCATGTGATCTTCTTGGTGTTTGGGTAAGTGCCAGGTTCTTGTGGCCTGGTTTGGCCTCTGTTGGAAACAGGATGCTTGTCTTGATGGACCCTTGGTCTGACCCAGCATGGCAATTTCTTATGTAAAGGTTCATTCAGGCAATGATGAAGTAATCTAGACCATTGCTCAATCATGCCAGTTTTAATCATCCACTTAGATTTCCCCACATAAATCTCAACGGCATCTGACAAGATAGAAAACATTCAATGACTAACAAGAGGGCTGATGTTTCAGCTTAATGACAAAATTATTAGTAGATACTGTTAGAGAAGTGACACACATAGACACATGGGGTAGTTTTTAAGACCTGCGTGTGTTTGCTACCCGGCACGCACACATGGACCCACAATTTTATCACATGCGTGTGCAGGCACATGTTATAAAATCAGGAGTCGGCGCGCGCAAGGGGGTGCACAATTGTGCACCTTGCATGTGCCGAGCCCGCGCTGAGCCGCGCTGCCTTCCCCCGTTCCCTCCCAGGCCGCTCTGAAATTGGAGCGGCCTCGGAGGGAACTTCCCTACCCCCCTACCCCACCATCCCTTCCCATCCCCTAACTCCCCCGCCCCCCAGCCCTAAGCTAAACCCCTCCAAAAAACTGTCCTACCCTGTTGCGCATGCCGGCCGACTGCTGGCACGCGATCCCCTGGCACAGAGGCAAATGGCCTCTGTGCCGGGAGCCTCTGACCCTGCCCCGCCCCGTCCCACCCCTCCCCCTCCCCACCCTTTTTTGAAAGCCCCAGGACTTAGACGCGTCCCAGGGCTTTCCATATGTCACCAGGCCTTTTTAAAATAGGCCCGGCCACGTAACGTTTTGATAATCCGGCCCATAGCATTCAGAGCAATGTCTGCAAGGATGATGAGCACCATCAGAAGAGACAGTTAGTACAGGAGGCTTATGTGTAAAGTCTGAATGGATCAGCAAATCTCTCTAATTGTTGTTCCTGGTATATGCAATCCTTGAAGGAGTCTCGAAAATATCATGAACCTGTAATACTCTCCAATTGTGTAAAATAGATATGGGAACAGAATATATTTGTGGTGAAAATGGGAGAAAATAGGTCTTCTTTTAACAGTATCAACTAAATGAGGGAGAAAAAGCCATTCTCGATGGCTGAACCTGGCTCTTCAGTATACTTTGTGGACACATGATTTTGGGTAGCCTCTGACTAAAAAACGATTAATGAATTATTTAGCTAAGGTCTTAAAATCAGCAACAGATGAGCAAACACAATGCAATCTAAAAAATTGACTAATTGAGGGATTTCCTTTCAAGGTCCATGGATGACAACTAGAAAAGTACAAAAAAGTGTTGGAACTGACTGGCTTATGATGCAATGAAGTATTAAACCCAGTGGAGGTTTTGCTTATCAAAATATCCAATAAAGGGATATGATCTGAATGTAAATTAGTCGTGAAATGTAAATGACAGTCCAACGAGTTCAACCAGATGAGGAAATCATTGAAGCCAGATGTAGTCTCCTTTCATAGCATAAAAAAATCATTGATATAACACTTCCAGAGAAGAATGCTGGCATTAAAAGGGAAATCTGTTAGATAGCAGGCTTCAAAATTCCCAACTTACAGGTTAACTAAATTTGGAGCCATAGTGGCTCCCATCGGTGTTCCACAGGTCTGTTGGTAAAACACTTTCGGGCGGATTTTAAAAGCCCTGCTCGCGTAAATCCGCCCAGATTTATGCGAGCAGGGCCTTGCGCACCGGCGCACCTATTTTGCATAGGCCGCCGGCGCGTGCAGAGCCCCGGGACGTGCGTAGGTCCCGAGGTTTTCTGAAGGGGGCATGTCGGGGCGTGGCGGGAGGCGGGGCCGAACGATGTGACGTTTTGGGGGCGGGATGCGCCGTTTCGGGGGCAGGCCCGGGGGCGTGGTTTCGGCCCGGGGCATTCCGGGGTCGTGGCCTCGCCCTCCGGAACCGCCCCTGGGTCGGTCTCCCTCCGGGAGGCGTAAATCCATGGATAAAGGTGAGGGGGGGGGGTTTAGATAGGGCCGGGGGGGTGGGTTAGGTAGGGGAAGGTGAGGGGAGGGCGAAAGAAAGTTCCCTCCGAGGCCGCTCCGATTTTGGAGCGGCCTCAGAGGGAACAGAGGCAGGCTGCGCGGCTCGGCGCGCGCCGGCTGCCCAAAATTGGCAGCCTTGCGCGCGCCGATCCAGGATTTTATAAGATACGCCTGGCTACGCGCGTATCTTATAAAATCCAGCGTACTTTTGTTTGCGCCTGGTGTGCCTACAAAAGTACGCGAACGCGCTTTTTTAAAAAATCTACCCCTTTGTTAAAAGCAAAAAAATGTTTAATCAGAGCAATCTCTAAAGCTGGACTACGTTTGTATACTATTGTAATGATAATTGTGATAAATATTAAATGCCAGCAAAATTTCTCAAAACTGAGTCATCTTCCCATAAGATTCTCTCTGACAAGCAATCATACTGCAATTGTAGAATTCAAACTTCAAAATACAGAGCTATTCTTCTTAGCACATTTGATCTACTATATTAATTACTGTATCTACTTTTAATACATGTTTAAATATGCTAATTAAATAAGTACTTGTAATTCTTTTACCATCGTAATTGATATTTAAACATAATCTAAATGTTATGATTTAGCCCCATATTTGCATGTAAGAGATCTATCAATTAGCAATACAAAAAGGAGATAAAATATAATATTTAAAAATTAAAAAGTGAAATCAATTTGAGAAAGAATAGTACTTTCCAAAACTAAAGTAAACAGCTAGTTGAATTTCACACATATTACATTTGGTATCTATTACCTGTAATGCAATTTCAATTGGATAACCTATTAGGCTAACAATTGTTGTAAAGAGGTTGAAAACTGTAAAGTGCTGTCCACTCTATAATTCTGAGTTCAATAGTGTTCTTGTAAATTTGCTGTAGGTTTTACTAAAGCATAATGGCAACTTCAATAGAGCTATTGTAGTTTTCCATGGTAACCCTTGGGAAACCCACAGGATGCCTGCTCAAAGCTTTGAGTTGAAGCATGGATCATTCATGACCACAATTTCTCCATTTTCTTAGTTGGGCATCAAATGTCATAAAGAAATATTGATTCAAATTTATTTTAATAATTTCATTTCTAAAGTGTTTTCATCCAGAGCATTTTATACTTGAATCCAGCTAGGAAATGCACACAATAGAAAGCTGAACAATTTTTTGAAGGCTAATTTGGTTTTCTATGTGGGGAGTTCAGCAGGTCAAGCTGGAATTTAGTTACACACCAGGATTAACATTCATACGTTCATAAATGTGACATTGGATCCATAGTGTGAACAAAGGACTGAAATTTGTTTTAGGTTCTCATCTGAAGAACAGTATCCTTACCAGTACAATAACACCAACTGGAACATTTATTCTTGACTCATTCAAACGGAAGACTGCCCCCAATTGATCTGAAATTACTTCCTGAAGCAGCCTATTCTTTGAGGGACTTCTATCCAAGTAGCCAGGACCAACCCTGCTTATCAGCTGTCATCCCACAGAATCAGAAACGAAGCTAATACGAATGATGACCACATCATTTTTTGATTACATGGTCACTTTTCAAAACTATTTAATTATGTATTTATTTTTGTAAATGTGATGCCTTCATGACTATAACTAGCATGCTACATGAGGGGACAATAATTGCAACATTTTGCAACTTGATGGAAGTACAGTTATGCAATTTAAAACAGTTCCAAAAATCAATACCTAAACTACCCTAGGGTATAGATGTAATATCAGGGAGCCCATCAGGTTCAATAGCTATTTACTCAGGTTAATTATCCTGTCTGAAAATTGTTCTCTTGTGCTAAACTAAAAGTATGTGTGGGATTTCATAGCAGATGTACTTTTAACTGGGTTAAAAGAGCCATTCCTGGGGGAGTGTTTAGTAGGGGTGTGCATTTGTTTTGAACGCATATGTAAAACGCAACTTATTTTTGTTTTAAACTTAAAAAAGTGATGATGCGCAATGCATCGCGATTTTCAACTTATTCAACATAGCTATGTTGAATACGTTGAACCTAAATAAACACTTAAACCCCCCACCCTCCTTCCCCCCCAAGCTGGCCAAAAGTTCCGGTTGGGTCCAACGGGGGTCCCGGAGCGGAGGCGCGGAGAAGCACGTGACGTACGCGTCACTCCGACGTGAAGCCGACGTCACGTGCTCCTCGCAAAGGAATACAGGGATGGCTTCCTGACTCCCCACTGGACCACCAGGGAGTTTTGGTAAGTCTTGGGGGGGGGGATTAAGGAGGGTGAGGGGTTTAAATTTTTATTTAGGGAACCGGTGAACGTATGGACAGACCCTCAACTTATGGAATTCTCCATATGTCCATATTGAACGAAATCGACCCTCAACTTCAACTTATCAACTTATCAACGCAAACGTTTTGTCTGCACATCCCTAGTGTTTAGGTTGGAGGAATAAAACAGTGCATATACTATACACGACATTTCCAAAAGTACACACACTGCTTTACCCCCACTCTGCTAACCAGAAATAACAGGTGCAAAGTAAACAGATGCTTTTAGTATATGTACTTTGTGGCTGCTAATTTTCATAGGGGAAGAATGTGTGTTGTTTCCCTTTGAGAAATATCTGCAATGTATGCGGGCTAAAATTGCCAGTGTGTGCTTAGCATATAATGCAGGCTCTGCACAATTGCTTTTTAAATGTACAAGATGGAGTTTTAGAGTAGAAATAACTCAAACACAAATTTTTTTTAGGAAAAAAAATGTATTGTTTAATTCTATTTTTTATAGTTTAATATAAATATAGTTTTTATAGTTTAATTCTATATTTTATTTCATATGGAAATGTTTATTATGGCATTGTTGGGAGAAGTTAGGTTATTGTAGAATACATTATTTTAACATACTGATCCTTTTCTGGGAGGTGGGTAGATCTGGAAAATATAGATTGACATTTCTTGAGGGATATTCATTCCTGATTAGGATCCTTCTTCCTTTTGTGTCTCTTAAAATTACATTGCATGCATTAATTATGTATTCAACAGCTAATGTGTCTATCTTACAAGGCCTTAAGGTATTTTTAAAAGAAACATGAAACATAATTCCTAGATTGCACATAAAGCAAAAGAGGACAGTCATCAAACAGTAACTCACAGACCAGAACACAAATAAACTTGTTAAATTCCCTGTCCTATTCAGAAATAATAAATAATCCAACTTGAAATATATGCAACGAAACAAAAATACCTTATGCTTTTTTATTGCAGGATATTTTAACTGGGGAGATTGGAAAATCATAAATATAGATATGGTGAAATTGTCAGAGAAGAGAATATTTTCCGTTCATCAGGAGTCTATGTCTATTTAAAGCAGAATACAGTGGTAGGATATAGTATATGCACCGAATCAAATACCATCTGAATCTGAACATCTGATATGCATTTCAGGGAGTATAACTGAGGCAAGTTGCACAAGGATTTAATGTTCATTCATCTGTGGACTGAATTGAAAGAAAGATACAAAATGCAGTATGTAACTATGTATCTGAAGAGAACATGGGAACAGACAGAGGCAGAGTTGTGAATTGTGTCTGACATGAATTCAGGAGTTTGCTTCTAAAATATTTTATGTCAGTGCAGGAATCATTTAATCTTCTCTGTGAATGATTGGAAAGCAGTATTTATCTAATAAACCTCAGATAATGTGATGGCAGTGGCTTAGTTCATGTATGAACATGAATAACAGAGTTGTAGATTTCTTGTCAGTTTTACAGCTTTTCCAAGAATGCTACTCTATGGCCTGGGCTTCGGCAGCCCCAAATCTGTAGCATACACATGTGGATGCATCACTGCTGACTGTCTTAGAAATGGTAAATGAAAGATACCATATATGAATATCAAAGCTCATCTCTAAAAAAGAGATATCAATTTCTTTCCTTGCAAATATTCTCCTCTTTAGGTACAGTAACAAAAAAAGTACTGCGATAGTATGAAACCTTTTCCCTGCCCCACCTCCCAAATTTCAGTAAGCAAGAGGAGTATTCAGTTTGGTTAAAAGTGACAAAAAAAGGTACTTAATTTCCTGTGTGAATATGAGCTGTCAGCCTGAGGATTTGAGCATTCAGTATTTAGTGAAAATGGGAGATGAAACCTTGAGAGGTATAAAGAAAAGCTCTCAAGCTAGGAATTTGCATAACACAGGGTGTTGTGAAAACACATTCTCACTATATCACAATATGAGATACAGCATCCTAAGTTTCAAACCTCTGATTAGAAGAGGAAGATACCTCTGGGAAGAGTCAGGCCTCTAGTACAGGACATTTACATATTTTGGCTGAAAGGACAGATTTTCAGCTTGAACCTTAATGAGTGTCTGTAAACTTTGGCAGCTGGATTTCTAAAGAGGGGAATAAAAGTCAGACAGGAACAGAAAGCTTTATGCTCTCATACTGGGCTTTTACCCTTTGACTGAAGTAGTAGGCACTGGCAGTGTCTGCTAGTTGAGAAGAAATGATTGGTTGACAATGAATTTGACCAAGCTAGAGTTACAAAGGGCCAGAATTCTTAATAGAGATTGGTAAAACATGGGCATGGCAATGCTATACTTCCCAGTAACAAGATTTCTCTTACCAAGGAAAGACAAGAAGAGTTTGTCCCCCAGAAATGATCGACCCAGTGAATGATTAGTGTCAGAGATTGGTCCCCCAGGAAGCTGTGGACCCTGTGGAGTTTTAGTCCCACAGCAGTGCAGAGTTGGAGCCAAAGAGACAGCAATCAAGAGTTAGCTTGGACATGACAGATCCCTCAGTTATGACTTGCAGAATCAACAGTCCAGTTGAATTCTATGCATTGGTTAATCTAGGGACATAATGATAAAAAAAAAAAAAAGGTGATGGGGAGATCAGTGTAATGGAATAAATAGAGCTCAGAGGGGTTTTTCTTTGAATAATTATGCATTTTAGTAATTAATTTTCTCCACTATTTGAATGCACACTTTAATATCTCACAGGGATTGATATTTGTACTATGTATGCATTGTTTGGTATCTCTTAGAAACCTAGGAACAATTATACAGATTTAATAAAACCTATAAATACTTCCACCCTTGTTTACAATCCCATTTGTTTCAGGTTTCCTGGGGCAGATAAGGGATGGAAATCCCATCCACCAACACCCAATAACTTATTTCCCAGTTGGAGTAACACAGAACCAACTGGGGGGGTGGGGGTGGGGGGGGGGGGCACTCCTGCCAGGCTGGTCCCGGATCCAGAAATGCCCTTGCTATGTGGTTGGAGCAAGGGGGCATTCTATGTGGGTATGAAATTGTTACATAGTCTTGTTGACAATAAACTGTAAAGACATGTCTGCTCTTTCAAATCCCGCTGTCAGAAATATAAGCAGACAGCACTGGTATTATGCCTCAGTCAGTAAATGTAATAAAAAGTTATACTCATGTTCTGTCAGTTTACATATGAAAATAAACATAACCTCAGTGAATAATGTCCCCAGCGGAAACATATAGATCAAAGATAATATGTACCCAGGAAGGAAAGACTTCTGATCGTAATGTGCATATTGTAAACTGAAAAACCCTTTGCTGAAGCAAAACTGTCTGCTATGGGAATGATAAGTTCCAGTCCACTGGAAAATCAAAAAGGCTTACAGATACTGTCATTAACCCAACAATGATCTATGATTCATTCTGTTGAAAACTGTGTGGTTACATATAAAACTACTAATGAAATGAGGTAATTGATTTGACAAGTATTAAGATGAATTAGAAAAGCCTCTGTTTCCTAGGCTGGCCGATGCCTACAATGAATTCTCCCATAAAAATAGTAATTGACTACACAAAGAAGGATTACATCTATGTGACTGATTAGGCATAAGGAATTTTGAAAAAAACAAAACAGGAAGCAATTTCAAAATGTGCTGATAACATGAGATAAAACTTGGGGCCAAGAAGGAAAAACCTGATGATTGTGCCTTCAAAGTAATTTTTAGCGATGAAGGAATATAGTCAAGTACATTTGCAGAATTATTGAATGGAAAACCTCCATATCCCTAAAGGGAACCATGATTGTAATAGTGCAATCCACTCATTGTCAAAATACTTTCACAAGGGAAAAGCTACATGAATCAAACCAATTCATATTTACACTTGTTGCCCAAAACAATTCTGCTAGTAAAGGGCAGACTCTGAAAAGTACAATTTTCGCTTATATATGTGTATTTCTGCTTTGAAAATTTATGCCACACAATTTATAAAATACTAGCATCAATCTCCACTCAGCCACTTTATAAGTGTAGTACATGTAAACAGATTAACTGAATTCTGCAGTTACAGTAGATACAATTTGTATAACAAACTTAGGAGTCCTATAAGATCAAACATTTTAACATTTTTCCCTCATCCAATTGCTATATTTAACTGCCTACTAGTGAAACTAGGCAGCTAAATTTAAATGCTCAAATTCTGGGAGGTCATAGGGGCAGGGTTAGGTCCAGGGAAGAAAGAAAGGCAGCCAGCACTGATTTTCAGTGCTAGCCATCTAACTTGCTGAGTCACACACGTATCTCCTGGCTTCGGCGCACGTAGTTCTTTTAAAATCCACCAGTAAAATGTATTCTCCTTGGAAGCCCAATACTACCACAACAGTATAAAATTCTTCTTACAGCTAACCCCAGAGACTACCACATGCTTTTTTTGTTCTTGGGTCCGCCTGCTGGTGAAACTCACTATTACTAAACTCCTTTGGTATAATTCTGTCATCCCCGGATAAAAGACAAATTTGGCCCAGTCTGAGGGAACTGGGAATGCTCCTGAAGATAAATGTGAGACTGATCAGGAGAGGAAGGAAACTACTACAGATGAAATGGCTGCTGTGTTTATCGCACCACCTCTCTGATAGAGTTCAAACCGCTCTTATTGAGGATCATGCACAACATTATGTGAACATCCAACTCGAGGGATCTTTCCTGAGGTACACTTTTTATATGAGTACTATCAAAAGAAACTGTGAATTGATTCTAGAACAGTTTTGTTAAACCTGGAACACTGTGCAAACTGATTATCAGATTAAGATCAGCACTGGGATAATTAAATTTTAAACCATTTTAGTCAAGCAGAAAGTTAGCAACTGTTTTGAATGTCAAGTAATTATGTTTATCAGCATAATAACATCTTGCCATATTGCCAAACAAATTGTTTGGAAACAATTCAGCTGGTGTGAACATTGGCCTTTCTTAAGAACTAACCCAATACTCTGATCAATATAGCTTCAAGAGCCCTTTTTGAAGAGAAGATATCCGTATAAGAGTTTTACACTGTTGCGGTAGTCTTGCACTTCCAAGGACAATACATTGTAGTTCTTACACACGCCGCCCGTGGCAGCCCCACAGCATGGCCCTCTCACCTTTTCAGATGGACTCCAGGGCCTGGCTCCTCTTCTCTGGTGGCGAGGGGCCGCCAGCTCCGACCTGGGGTTCCCTCCAGTGCCTCCAGTCCTGCCTCGCTACCCAGTACTGCCAGCCAAGATGTCCCTGCTCGTCAGGCCTCTCTGCGTGGCCCACAGAGAGATGCCACCATCAGTGCCACGCCCCCTCCTAGGCACGTGCACATCTCTAGTTCTTTTAAAGGGCCCGCAGCGGGAACCTGGCCGTGGACCCGGATGCTGAAGTCAGACTCTTCAGCGTATAAAGGCTCAGGCCTCACTCATTAGCATTGCCTTTGCAACAGGTCTCCTCGTATTCTGAGTACTCATTGCTGATCTCCAAATGGCGTCTTCGTGGTGTTCCTGTTTCCTGTGATTCCTGGTTCCTGTACTATTTATTCCTATTTGTCTATGTGTTGAACTGATTCTTGGATTTGACCTCCGCTACACCTGACTACTCTTCAGCTTCTCTCCAACCCCAGACCTCTGCCACGCTTGACTACACCTGCCTTCTTTGTGCCCTGACCATTGCTTTGAATGACTACGCTATAGACTCTCCTGTGTCCAGAGTCTATACCGCTTGCCACAACTTCTACTTGCTGCCAGCTCTGTTCCTAGCCTGTCAGTGACGCCTCTCCTTGCCTATTCTCTGGACGTGGACTTGCAAGGCTGAGGCCTCCCTTTGCTTGGGTGCCACCAGCTACCAATTGTTCCATTGAAGCCCAAGTTCCTCTAGTGAATCCTGTCCAGGATAGAACTACTCCATCTGCCGGCTGCTGTCTCTGGGCTGAACTACCTTCCATCCTTAGTTAACACTGAGGCTGGCCCCAGCACCCAAAGGCTCAACCCGAGGGGAATGTGGGCTGGTATAGGTGAAGTTCCAGTGGCCTCTAGCTTCAGCACACTCCACCTGCTGACGGTGGGGACCTGTAGATCTCTGCGTCAACCCTACCTCAGCCCAAGGGTCCACCTCCAACACAACACACTCTGCTGGGCCTTTCTGTGGGAGAAGTAATTTCATTGTGCTGATTGTGCTCAAATGCCCTTATGGCTATATATAAGGGATTAAAAAATGACATTAATAATCACGTCTCATGCCATGCCTGGTTTAATCAAGCTCGTAAGCTCATTTTGTTTTCTAGTCTCTAATCTTTTCAACCTACTCTGGCTTTATTTGTCAGAATGAACCAGTCTACCTTCACCAGATATTTCAGTTAACTGCTAAAAACTGATAAGATGAAATAGGAAATTTGTAATGATCAAAGAAAAGAATTGCAAGACCTTAAAAGGGACTTTTATCTCTACTTAATTTAATGAATGCTATATTGACTGCATGCATGTCATACTGGTGCTTCCTTGTGAAAGGGAACTGGTCTTCTGAAAGTGGAAGTGTTTTCATTTGCTGAATGTTTAAGTAGTTTACAATGAACAGATTAAATTCTGAATGTAGTGACCAAGTTTGCAGAGTCCTGCCATGTTTCTTATATCTTGCATCACTCAGACCCTCTTCCAGTAATTTATAGAAGGCATGCACCACTAAGGCTGATTGCTAGGAGACACCTTTTCATTTCTATTATTACAATACACATGCATGTTGCCTCTTTTCTGAAGACCAGAGATATACTATTGCTAGATGTATATAGAGATAACAAAAAGGCTACGTACCTTGCAAGGTTCAGATCCATTAGGCTGATAGGAACATATCACATATATCATATACACCTGAGCCTACTCAAAACTACAGTAAACCACTACTATATCCTTTTCTAAGGGGACTTGAGTTACTGCATCTGCAACAATCCATGCTTCAGTATGAAATACGTAGAATGTCTTGATGTCAAATTAACTTCATCCTTACTTCTCTGTGTTTTGATCTCAGAGGTGACACATGATATGACTGTCAGCCATGTCTTCTCATTTTAGTATCAATCCTAGAGAGAATTTAACAGATTCCCATAAATATTAGATATTACATCAACTGTAGGAATCTTTATATGATTTATCTATATTAACTATATATTTTAAATATGTGTAAATATTAACTATATACTTTAAATACTCTTCAGTACATTAAATACTCTCTCTCACATACATATAACAAACTACATATTTTTTATTAAGCTTTTTCAAACACGTTTTCACATAGAATAATTTCAGTACAATATATCACAAATTACAGATAAATATTGTTTACAATCCCATTCATGGACATAACATATTACTCCAAAAGTGGACACATCTCATGGAATGATTTCAATATAATGTCATATATTGCAGATCAATATCTGCTCAAAAATGTTATACACACAATAAACACATTATATCCAAGTTAGACATGTCAAAGACCATCTTAATCCCTAATCCCTTCAACTCCCATAATCACACACACATTCATACCAACCACACCACATTCACTTAAAATTTACCTCCACATAACATTGTACACATAAAATATGACGTTCGCAGAGTCCCTAATAGGTTCTTCCAAATGTTATAGCTCTTCTTAAGATGCTCGCAATGTTCCTAATAAGTTCTTCCAAATATTATAGCTCTTCTCTTTTCAATAAATTTGTCTCACTTTTTTTCAATAAATTCGTCCCCTTGATCTTCACGGGGTCACACCCCTAATTCCACATGTGAGCTCTAATCTGTAGTCACTCAGCTCATGTCCATACTCTTCCCCTGATATACTCCTCAATGACCACTCTTAACTGGTGGCACTAGCCACCACCAATCATTTTAAAGCCGATAGGTTCACCATCAATCGTCCCATTGGACAAAATGTCCGCAGGCAGCAGACTGGCTCCATCTACTAACTCAATTTTTGAGCAGATATTGATCTGCAATATATGACATTATAATGAAATCATTCCATGTGATGTGTCCACTTTTGGAGTAATATGTTGTATCCATGAATGGGATTGTAAACTATTTATCTGTAATTTATGATATATTGTACTGAAATTATTCTATGTAAAAAAGTGGTTGAAAAAGCTTAATAAAAAAAATATATACTGTTTGTTATATGTACGTGAGAGTATTTAATGTACTGAAGAGTCATGATTCTCATTTTAGTAAGCATCCCAAGGGTTCCATCTAATAGGAGGTGTAATCATGCACATGCATCTTCTTGCTCTTTCAATGCTTAAATATTAGGGTTGTTAAAAGTTGGTTCAGATGTTTGGATAAATCAGGTGATGTCTATCACTGTTTCCCTGTAAATTTCAGGAAACATATTTAATTCTTCTGATTCCACTGATTTAACTTTGCTTCCTTTTGGACTCTAGGCAAAGATTATATTGTCCTCTCACTCTCCGAGGTTGTTCCAACCTCTTATAGTACTGTCACTATATCACTCTGGGGCTTTGTTTGCTCCTGGACATATTGCTAAAATGGTTTGGTTTTACCACATGATTTACACATCTGCACAAAACCTGAACACCTCTCTTTAGCTCATATGTGTCATCAGCCACAAATTAAACAGTGTACTAAAGCCCGCATAACAGATAAGTGCTATGAGGCTAATGTTCAGTAATATGATGAGTGGCAAAGTTAACCAGATAAATTTAGCTAAAAATTCAATGGACCTTATTTTATACTTGGCCAGTTACCCATATAAAGTTATCTAACCAGCTTACTGAATAGATGTGCAGCCTAGTGGTTAGACTAGCAGGTGGCAAAACAGAAAAGCCAGGGTTCTTATACTCCTGCCACTCCTTCTGACCTTGGGCAAGTCACTTCACCTTCTTCCAGTACCTTGGATGTAAACTTAGGGCCTGCTTTGTTAAGGCTTTTCTCCCATTCTGTGTCTATGGGAAAAATATTTAGTAAATGAGGCCCTAAAGATTCTAAGCCTTCTGGAAATATCTAAAGTATCTGAATGTAACCATCTTCAAAGTTTCAAGAAACGCAGAATATAAACAAAAAAAATTAGTTTTACTGAATACTTATTTTTAAAATGTTGTGGGCTGTAGTGGACTAATCTACCCTGACTCCCAAGTTTGAAAAAAGAAATGGTTGTAGTTGCTCAATCCTCCCTCAACCACAAAAGTTTTGTTTGTTTTTTTTTAATTACACTGTAGTGCCCCTTCTTAAAAAATGTAAGGTACTACTCCTACCTACCCTCCTTCAAAAGTATCCTAGTACCTCAGCGAGAAGAGGAGAAGATCTTCAATTCTCCCATGGGGTGAATATCAAAGTGCCAGCACTGCTGACAGGTTTTGGCACTTAGAAATTTATTTATTCCCTGCATTCCAGCCACAATTGGCTGTCTCAGTGACAACTGACCAATCTCCGTTCAGAACAGGGATTGTTCTTTTTACTGACTAGGGATAATGATTTAATTGTTTAAAACTCATCTAATCAGTAGAGGAAGGGGTGGTTTTTAAAAGCCTAGCTTTATCTGCCTAACCTTTTTGAATTTTGACTCTGTGATTTTATAGAACACATTGCCTGTGTGGACTCTTCTGCAGTGCTGATTTATGAGGTCTCATGTCTCCCTATTTTGTTCTTTATCTCCTTCTGCTCTTTCTAGCTCCTCTCTTGCTCTTTTTTCTCATCATATTTCTCTCTGCCTCTAGCCTGTTTCCCTCTCTTCTTTTCTTCTTTATTGGTTTGCTTCCTTTCTTTGTCTTATTTTCTGCAGCCAAAACACAATAAAAGGCTCCATGGCAGTGAAAAAACTCAATGTGTGAAGTGTGACTTTCTATTCATGATATAATCTGCACTTATCACCATTCTCCAGATGGCAAAGTGATAAATATTATACCATCTTTAGTACATACGGAATGAATTTCTTGCCATATTATTAGTCTTCATCTGCATAGGAATTATATTTACATAGACTGTTACAATAACACTTATTATAGCTGTGATGATGCCAGTTACCTCTTAACAGGCTTGGTAAGTTTATTGTTATTAATAAAATTTGATTGACCATTATTTCCTTACAAGGCCCAAGAAATTTGCAATAAATTAATCCATAATATTAAATAACAAGGCATCACACATACATATTTACCAATGCAATAAATATATAAAGGTCCAACTGTAGAATGAGAACAAATACAGGACAACAGTATATAATAAGCCAAGAATAATACCAAAATCTGAGATCAATAAAGCATTCCCAGTATCCTTCACTAAATGTGAAAATGAGGGACAACTCCATTCTGGAATACACAGAACTAGAATGGAGCAAATATATTCCCCTTTACACAAATGTCTAGTCAAAAAGCCAAGCCTTGATATGTTTGCAGAAGGTTAAATTATTTTGCTGTACTAAAAATTCTAAAGGATCAGAGTTTCAAAGAACTGTGGCAAAAACTCCCCATCAAAAAATCATTTGACTCAGTTTCCCCATTCCAAGGGAAAGAACAGATACGTAGAGTATGTGATGACCTCTGTTTCCTTTATATCATTCAAAAGCAAACGATACTAGGGATGTGAATCGTTTTTCAACGATTAAAATTATCGTCCGATAATTTTAATATTGTCTTAAATCGTTATAGAACACAATACAATAGAAATTCTAACGATTTATCGTTAAAAATCGTTAAATCGTGTTAGTGCGCAGTAACTCCCATTAGTGCGCACTAACAGAAAATGATACAAATTGACACTTTACAGGTCAGTAAAGGTCAGTTAGGAATGAATATGTATTCCTATTGGCTGGCTGCCCTCTTATCTATTGATGTTACCAAGGTTCCCACTGAGGTGATGGTTGGGGGGATGGGAAATGGAAATGGAAACTCAGGAACACTAACAGAAAATGATACAAATTATTGACACTTTCCAGGTCAGTAAAGGTCAGTTAGGAATGAATATGTATTTCTATTGGCTGGCTGCCCTCTTATCTATTGATGTTACCAAGGTTCCAACTGAGGTGATGGTTGGGGGGATGGGAAATGGAAACTGTTGGTAGTTGACAAAAAAAGTAATGTGATCAGTCAATATGACTAGAACTTGTGCCCTATTCCTGATACCAGGGGTGTTGTGATCTTCCTGCACTCAGTGCCCTATCCCTGATACCAGGGGTGTTGTGATCTTCCTGCACACAGTGCCCTAACCCTGACACCAGGGGTGTTGTGATCTTCCTGCACACAGTGCCCTAACCCTGATACCAGGGGTGTTGTGATCTTCCTGCATGCAGTGCCCTATCCCGCCTGCATTACTAGTGAGAGGCTGGCTTCACAGACAGGGGGGAGCTGCCTGACCCTCACTCCTGACTTCCCCCATGTCCCAGCCAGTGAATGGTGTGTGGGTGAGGGGGGAGAGGATGGTGAAGTCTGAGACAGCTCCCTCCCTGCATTACTAGTGAGAGGCTGGCTTCACAGACAGGGGGGAGCTTCCTCACCATCACTCCTCCCCTCCCCCATGTCCCAGCCAGTGAATGGTGTGTGGGTGAGGGGGGGGGGGGGAGGATGGTGAGGCTGAAACAGCTCCTTCCCTGCATTACTAGTGAGAGGCTGGTTTCACAGACAGGGGGGAGCTGCCTGACCCTCACTCCTCCCCTCCCCCATGTCCCAGCCAGTGAATGGTGTGTGGGTGAGGGGGGGGTAGGATGGTGAAGGCTGAGACAGCTCCCTCCCTGCATTACTAGTGAGAGGCTGGCTTCACAGACAGGGGGGAGCTGCCTGACCCTCACTCCTCCGGGGTATTGTGATCTTCCTGCACACAGTGCCCTATCCCTGATACCAGGGGTGTGATCTTCCTGCATGCAGTGCCCTATCCCTATTAATACCAGGAGTGTTGTGATCTTCCTGCACACAGTGCCCTATCCCTAATACCAGGGGTGTTGTGATCTTCCTGCATGCAGTGCCCTATCCCTGATACCGGGATGTGTGCAAGAAGATCACAACACCCCCGGTATCAGGAATAGGGCACTGTGTGCAGGAAGATCACAACACCCCCGGTATCAGGAATAGGGCACTGTGTGCAGGAAGATCACAACACCCCTGGTATTAGGGATAGGGCACTGTGTGCAGGAAGATCACAACACTCCTGGTATTAATAGGGATAGGGCACTGTGTACATGAAGATCACAACACCCCTGGTGCCAGGGTTAGGGCACTGTGTGCAAGAAGATCACAACACTCCTGGTATTAATAGGGATAGGGCACTGTGTGCAGGAAGATCACAACACCCCTGGTGTCAGGGTTAGGGCACTGTGTGCAGGAAGATCACAACACTCCTGGTATTAATAGGGATAGGGCACTGTGTGCAGGAAGATCACAACACCCCTGGTGTCAGGGTTAGGGCACTGTGTGCAGGAAGATCACAACACTCCTGGCATTAATAGGGATAGGGAACTGTGTACATGAAGATCACAACACCCCTGGTATCAGGGTTAGGGCACAAGTTCTAGTCACATTGACTGATCACATTACTTTTTTTGTCAAGCTACTAACTGTTTCCATTTCCCATCCCCCATATATTGTCAGTGGGAACCTTGGTAACATGAATAAATAAGAGGGCAGCCAATAGGAATACATATTCATTCCTAAACTGACCTTAACTGACCTGAAAAGTGTCAAATTGTATCATTTTCTGTTAGTGCGCACTAACTCCCGTTAGTGCGCACTAATCGGAAAAAACGATTTTTAACGATTTTTTAACTAAAAAATCGTGCCTAATACGATTTTCTTCTCCTGCCAGACGATTTCTATCGTTAAGACGATATGGCACACGATTCACATCCCTAAACGATACTGAAAAACCACAATAAATCCAGCATATTTGTACCACCTAGTGTGCAGTGGAAAAGTGAATTTTTTTCCTTAATTTGCCCTCATACATAGGCATTATAAACTGCTAGATAGCATGAAGGTAAGATGCCAGTATTTAATCATAGGTCAGATAATGAAACTTTTTTTTGCTTCAGTGCTCCAATGTGAAAGTTCATATTTTTGTCAACTTTTTTATATATATATTTTTTTAATTTTTCACTTAGCTTAATAGCTTGCTAGCGTGAAGAAACGCCATGCTGCCAAGATGTACAAGGCTCATCTTATCTGCCCGACACGGAACGGTGTTTCGGCTTCGCCTTCATCAGGGGGCCAAATTTAGCTGTAAGGTAACAGCGAAAGTCATCCAATGTTCAAAAAACATCAATATTTCATTAGACAATTATAGTAGAAGATGCGGCACCAACATTTTTTTGAACAGCGGCTTGGCTTGCCAACCTGCCGGTAAAGCGTTTCCTCAGCAAGAGTATCGGAAATTCGCGCCGTTTTTTAAAGGTTTTAGGGCCAATCAGAAACTTGCACGTCGGTTGACGTCCTGGATGATTGATAACATTAATTTTAAATAATGGAATACCACTCGATAGATAAATTCAAACCTTCGGGTTGTACTGTGTTATATCATGTGTTATATCATTAACACATCAAACCACCATCCCCCTACCCTTTCCCACTACCTTTATAAAGCATTTTTATTTTCTGACAATGCTAATCCTTGTTCTGCCCTGTTTATTCTGTTAGAACCTGAAGCACTGTTAACTCACAAAAGCAAGTCAAGGAATGTATGAAATTAGTCTAATAAAAGCTATCACCATATATTATTACTAGCAGCAATATGTTGCTAATGTTGCTCGGGTAGTCTAGTCTATAACAGCCTGAGTTTGTGTGTGCCAGTGTGTGTGCACCTGTGTGTTTACGTGTATGTGTGTGTATGAGGGCTTGTGCCTGTGTGTGAGGGAGGCCTCTGTCTGTGTAAATGGGTGCCTGTGCACATGTGAGTGTGTCTGCCTGGCTGTACATGTGTGTGTCT
Source organism: Rhinatrema bivittatum (assembly GCF_901001135.1). NCBI lineage: Eukaryota > Metazoa > Chordata > Amphibia > Gymnophiona > Rhinatrematidae > Rhinatrema > Rhinatrema bivittatum. The sequence goes on along the minus strand of NC_042620.1, from coordinate 228,696,282 downwards.
GTGTTTGGGAGAGCTTGTGTGTGTGTGTGTGTATGTGTGTGTGCCTGCCTGAATGAGTGTGTGTATGTGTATGTGAGCCTGTATGCTTGTGCTTTCACCCTCTATCACTGCATTGAGGTGATTTATGCCTCTTTTGGTGATTTGTTCCTCTTCATGGTGTCTTAAGCTATTCATGTCACGCTTTGTGACACTTTGCTCCTCTCATAGAGTCATGAGGCACTCATGCCACTGTTTTTGATGCCCTTTCCCCAGATTTTGCAGCCTTAGGGTGATTTGAATGCTGTGTTGCTCCTCTGTTGGTACCTTGGAGAACTCCTGCCACTGCTGATACCAGATTGCTCCATTGTGTGTCCTTGAGCTTTTCATACCTCTTTTGGTGCCATGTTGACATAATCTTGTTTCAGTGGCTTGACTTCACCCTTCTCATCATGTCTACCTAACGGTTTCATTAGAAATTATTAGAATATCCCAATTTGGAAATAGGCTGCATTGTTTCCCCCATTGACTATAATGGGAAATTAATGAACAAATAAAATAAACAAAACCTTTTTTTTTCAATTGAAACTAATAAAACAAATGGAGGTGCCCTATGAAACAAATTAACAAACTGAAACAAAAATGATTCCTCTTTACATCCTTATAATCTGGTAGCAAGTTTAAAAAATCATAGCATTATTCACGCACTGGTGCTGCTGCTAAAGGTATAAATATTTATTTATTTATTTATTTATTTATTTATTTATTTATTTATTATTTTTATATAGCGACATTCGATCTCAATTGAGATATCACACCGGTTTACATTCAGGTACTGCAGTTATTTCTCTATCCCCAGAGGGCTTATAATCTAAGTTTTTTGTACCTGAGGCAATGGAGGGTAAAGTGACTTGCCCAAGGTCACAAGGAGCGACAGAAGGACTTGAACCCTATTGATTCTTGCCTTAGTAGTACTTGAGAGATCATTTAGATACATTTTTCTTACCAATAATACAAATGATTGGGAAGACTACAAAACTGTACTAATGTGTATAATTTTGCAAGATAACCCTCAAAATTTGAGCATAAATAACTTTTTAGAGTTGAGGAATTATTGAGAATCATTGCAACTCTGGACAGGTACTGGTAGCACTTTTTAGTATGTCTCATTGAATTGCCTTGAAAGATATACCCCTTTCTTGCAGTTAATTTCAGAACATAATTTTATTCCTCATTTTTATATGGAAATGAAGGCATATATAATTTTGCTGGTAAAATAATACCATTTGTTTTCTCTTAGAACTAGCATTCTGTTTCCATGATAAAGGATTTGGGATTGTTTTATGAAGAAACTGACAAACAATCAGGAAGATGCATTAAAGCCACGGTAGGACTCTAAAACACTTTATATCACGTACATCGCGTGATATCACCACGATAGAGCACTATCACAGCGATATTACATGATATATGTGACACCAAATGCAAGATATAAAATGAAGATCTCTCTACTGATAAAATTTGTGAGTGTACCATGGACTCTAATTGGATTCCCACACTCATTACCATATATTTGGGATGCAACTCCACTCCTTAAACAGAGGAAAGAACTGTTAACAGATGATGATATCTGCTAGGGATGTGAATCGTTTTTTGACGATTTAAAAAATCGTCAGATATTTTTTTAAATCGTCAAAAATCATTAGAGTGAGCGAAACAATAGAAATTCCCCAGTTTTTCGTGAAAAATCGTTAATGGGGTTAGTGTCCACTAACGGGAGTTATTTAGGAGGAGGGTGAGAAAACCGGCACACCAAAACTCCTCCTAAACCCACCCCGACCCTTTAAAAGTAATCCCTTACCTTCCCCCACCCTCCCAACCCCCCCCCCCCCCCACACACACACAAACCTTTTAGAAATACCTGGTGATCTACTGGGTGTCCCGGGAGCGATCTCCTGCTCTCGGGCCGTCGGCTGCCATTAATAAAAATGGCGCCGATGGCCCGATAAAAAAACCCCACCCTGACCCTTTACAAATGACCCCTTTGCTTGCCCCACCCCCCAAAACCTTTTACATGTACCTGGTGGTCTAGCGGGGGGTCCGGGATCCATCCCCTGCACTCATACCCTCGGTGCTGGACTGGTTTCAAAATGGCGCCGATCGCCTTTGCCCTCACTATGTCACAGGGACCATCGGCCCCTATGACATGGTGAGGGCAAAGGCGATCGGCGCCATTTTGAGTACTGGCATCCGACAGCTGGAGTGCAGGAGGTCGTTCCCGGACCCTTGCTGGACTTTTGGCAAGTCTTGTGGGGGTCAGGAGGGTCCCCCAAGACTTTCCAAAAGTCCCTGGGGGTCCAGCCGGGGTCTGGGAGCGATCTCTTTCACTCGGGCCGTCGGCTGCCAGTAAGCAACATGGCACCGATAGCCTTTGCCCTTACTATGTCACAGGGGCTACCGGTGCCATTGGTCAGCCCCTGTCACATGGTAGGAGCACAAGATGGCGCCGATGGCCATGTGACAGGGGCTGACCAATGGCACCGGTAGCCCCTGTGACATAGTAGTCAGAGGCTATCGGCACCATTTGATATCGGCATGGAGGATATGAGTGCAGGCTCCCAGCCCCCCCCCCCCCCGCTAGACCACCAGGTACATGAAAAAAGGTTTTGGGGGGGGTTCGGGAGGGTGGGGAAAGCTAAGGGATCAATTTTAAAGGGTCGGGGTGGGTTTTTTTTATCTGCTCGAGCCTCACTAAAATAAAATTAGCGATGTGAATTGGAATCGGAACAGATTCCGATTCACATCTCTACCGATCAGATTTTGTTCTCCCTCCAGCTGAACCCAATCGTTAAAACGATCGGGCACATGATTCACATCCCTAATATCTGCTATCTTTTGATTTAATTTCAGCATATGTTGCTCTAGCTACTCAGCAAAAGCAGACAAACAAGTCTCAGCTTCCAGAGGCATCATACCCTTTGCAGAAGAAGAGAAATGAAGGCTCATCTGCATACTGTTCCTAGCATCACCTGTGATAGGACTCATAAGAACTTAAGATATTATTTATTATTATTATTATTATTATTATTTAAAACTTTTCTATACCGACATTTTCTACACCGACATTCATGGGATATGCCATACTGGGTCAGACCAAGGGTTCATCAAGCCCAGTATCTTGTTTCCAACAGTGGCCAATCCAGGTCACAAGTACCTGGCAAGTACCCAAACAATAGATAGTTCACAAGCTACTATTGCTTATTAATTAACGTCATAGCAGTTTATGGATTTATCCACTAGGGACTTATCCAAACCTTTTTTAAACCCACTTCCACTAAATGCTGTAACAGCATCCTCTGATAATGAGTTCCAGAGCTTAACTATGCACTGAATAAAAAAAAAATTTTAATTTGTTTTAAATGAGCTACTTGCTAACTTCATGGAGTGCCCCCTGGTCTTCCTATTATCTGAGAGAGTAAATAACTGATTTTCATTAACTTGTTCAAGTCTTTTCATGATTTTATAGACTTCTATCGTATCCCCGCTCAGTCGTCTCTTCTCCAAACTGAAAAGCCCTAACTTCTTTAGCCTTTCCTCATAGGCCAGCAGTTCCATGCCCCTTATCATTTTGGTCACCCTTCTCTGCACTTTCTCTAGTGCAGCTATATCCTTTTTGAGATGCAGTGATCAGAACTCCACACAGTATTCAAGGTGCGGTCTCACAAATAGCGATACAGAGGCATTATGGCATCCTCCGTTTTATTTTTCATTCCCTTCTTAATAATTCCTAACATCTGTTTGCTTTTTTAATTGTCATAGCACACTGGGCCGACAATTTCAATGTATTATCCACTTTGATTCCTAGATGTTTCCTGGGTGGTAACTCCCAAAATAGAAACTAACATTGAGTAACTACAGCAAGGATTATTTTTCCCTATATACATCACTTTGCACTTGTCCATGTTAAATTTCATCTACCATTTGGAAGCCCAATCTAGTCTTGCAAGATCCTGATACAATTCATCATAATTTGCTTGAGATTTAACTACATAAGAACATAAGAAGAACATAAGAATAAGCCATACTGGGTCAGACCAAGGGTCCATCAATCCCAGCATCCTGTCTCCAACAGTGGCCAGTCCAGGCCATAAGAAGTAGGCAAGCACCCAAAAACGAGGTCTATCCCTTTTTTAAACCCAGCTACACTAACTGCACTAACCACATCCCCTGGTAACAAATTCCAGAGTTTAATTGTGTGAAGAGTGAAAAAGAACTTTCTACAATTAGTTTTAAATGTGCCACATGCTAACTTCAGGGAGTGCCCCTAGTCCTTCTATTTTCCAAAAGAGTAAATAACCGATTCACATTTACCCATTCTAGACCTCTCATGATTTTAAACACATCTATCATAATCCCCTCTCAGCTGTCTCTTCTCCAAGCTGAACAGTCCTAACCTCTTTAGTCTTTCCTCATAGGGGAGCTGTTCCATCTCCTTTATCATTTTGGTTGCCTTTCTCTGTACCTTCTCCATGGCAACTATATCTTTCTTGAGATGTGGCGACCAGAGTTGTACACAGTATTCAAGGTGTGGTCTCACCATGGAGCGATACAGAGGCATTATGACAATTTCTGTTTTATTCACTATTCCCATTCTAATAATTCCCAACATCCTGTTTGCTTTTTTGACTGCCGCAGCACATTGAACTGACGATTTCAATGTGTTATCCACTATGACACCTAGATCTCTTTCTTGGGTGGTAGCTCCTAATATGGAACCTAACATTGTGTAACTATAGCATTCTGTTATGGTTTTGTAAGAATGTGAAGCCCGGGCCAAGATGAGACATGTCTCTGCCCACAGGGAGAAGCCTGTGAGCATCACCATCAGTGGGCATGATCTCAGTAAAGTAGGACACAGCTGTAGTAGAGACTTTATTGAGAGGAAAAAAAAAAAAAAAAAAAGAGATCACATCACCCCCACACTTATCGAACTTCATTGGCTCCCTATACACTCCCGAATTCTCTATAAAGCCCTTTCCATCATCCACAAAAGTCTGTTGAACTCTAACCTCAATTGGATTAACCCCCCACTCCTCCCCCGTACCTCGAATAGACCCACACGTACAGCCCTCCAAGGAACCCTACGTGCCCAACCCATCAAATTTTTCAAATTATCATCTACCATAAGCAGAGCTTTCTCTCTCGCTGGCCCCTCCATATGGAACTCCCTGCCTCCCGATATACGCCTGGAAACATACACACCCACTTTCAAGAAAAAACTGAAAACATGGCTCTTCCAGCAAGCTTACCACACATCACCTGCCATTACATAAACCCCCACTGTTTAACTAAAAATTGAGTAACTAAGAATTTGCTACATGACTAGGAATCTATTTCTCGGAATACGTCTCATGCCCATCGATTTTGTACTTTGACTCGGCTACTTATGTAATTAGCTTTTGTAAATAGTTGTGATTTTGCTGATTTTGCTGTATCTATTTATTGATATCACGGACGCTCGCGCCATAGTCAGCTCTATACCCTATCCCACTTTTAACCACCTTGTTCTCAGTTACATGTAAGGGCCCTGCCCAAAAGTTAACCTGTTTTTTCAATGTTATATGTAAGGGTTCTGCCCATTTGTTCCTTTTTAACTGTAAACCGATGCGATGTGTAAACGGTCATCGGTATAAAAGAAACTTTAAATAAATAAATAAAATAAATAAGGCATAGCCCACAGAGTGGGAAATGCAAATAAACACAGTTCTTGAGCAATAGATATGCCCAGGGTGGCACCCCTGGTTTGAAGGTCCAGTAGTGGCCCGCAGAGCGGGGTACACCAGGAGATTCCTACAGACGGGTATAGATTACCTCAGAAGTGCAGATCCAGTAGTGGCCCGTAGCGTGGGGTATGATGAGGTTGACTGTACTGATGATGAAGGTGTTGGTAAGATCTGAGGTGCAGGAACCCAGATGTGCATCTTGTAGATGCGGCAATACCCTGCAGCTCAGGATATGCTGGAATGATAATTTACTGAAGAGGAACGGTAGTGGCCTGAGGCATGTTGTACACCGTAGTAAGCTTCAGTGAGGCTGGTATCATAGAAGGTACTCATTAGAGGAAGTTTCAGGGGTAGTCCCAGGCAGGAAGGCCCTCCACGGAGTGGATAGCCAGGAACATGGAAGGGCCCCCAAGGAGCGGGTACCCAGAGCATCCAAACACCAAAAGGAGACACTGGAAATGGAGATCCAAAAATGGAGCAGATTAAGCAACAAGAGAAGTCCTTGCTAACTTGTAGTAGCAGAAGGCCAGTCAGCTTAAGTTCAGCAGCGGGTTGACGTCATTGGGAGGGGACACCCCTGAGTTTCCCACTATGACGTGTAGAAAGGAGGCCCTTGAGCGCGTGCTTTAGGTGATTCTGGAAACAAGCTGGCGGTTGGCAACGCCCACACCATCCCAGGAACTCCGTGGAGGTCAGTGGTGGTTGGTGGAGGCTGCCATTCGTCCTAGGATTGATGGTGCATGGAAAAAAGAGGTGACTATGAGAAGTTGCAGCCGTCTGTGACCAATGGGCATAACAGTACCCCCATTCTTAGGGCCCCTCCCCGGGGGTTTTGGTTTCCTAGGGTGTGAAAGGTGAAATTGTCCGATCAACTCCTTGTCGAGGATGTTGCTTGCATGCTCCCAACTATTCTCCTCTGGTCTAAATCCTTCCCAGGATATGAGGTACTCCCAGCATCTTCCATGTTTCCTTTTATCAAGGATATCTTCCACCTGATAAGTAATGTCCTCTCAGCGGAGAGAGGTTGAGGTTGGCATCCATAGACAAGTTGAAAAGGCAACGGTTCTGTGGAAGCTGAAGGATGGGAATTCAGTGTGAATTCTGCTCAAGGGAGCAATTTGGACCAGTTGCCTTGTCTAGCATTGACATAGGACCGGATAAACTGTTTTAGCATGCAGTTCGTCCTCTTGATCTGTCCGTTAGCTTGCGGATGGTAAGCTGATATAAGATCCAGAGACCACCAAAGAAAGAAGATTTACATTGTTTAAAAAACAGAGGGGGTTATTTTCTGAGCTGCGTTATGGCCTTTTCGCACACGTTAAGGCATTTTTGCATATGTAAAGCACCATAACGCATGGTGCGATGCTAATTTGAAAAGGGGGAGGAGTTTGATGTTACCCAAGTTGAGAGTCCATCAAGGCAGGTTGAGAGAACATTGTACAAATCTCATCTTTGTGTGAGTTTCCTCACTCCAAAGAACATCAAATCTTCACAAGAGTGCACTGTTCTGTTTGTACGTCTCACTCTGAATGTCAAAGCAGCCCCTAACCCCTACACTACTACCTATCTAAACCTCACCTCGAGTAATTAGGTGGGCATCATAAAGAGGTATAAATGCCTAACTACTATAAGGCCCTTATAGCTAGCTAGTCAGTCAGTCTCTGTCTCTGTCTTTGTCTTTGTCTTTCTCTTTCTCTTTCTCTCTCTTTCCCCAGAGTTAGAATGCTTGACATCAAAACACCCATGGCATAGAGTGTGAGGTATGGCCTTTTCACACAGACTGGGAGATAAACTTCTAAGTTAAGGGTAGCTAATTTTGGTCCTGGGGAGCCACAAACAGGCCAGGATTTCAGGATATTCACAATGAATATAGATGACATAGATCTTTAAGCACTTCCTCCATTGTATGCAAATTTATTTCATCCATATTCATTGTGGATATCCTGAAATCCTGGCCTGTTTGTGGCTCTCCAGGACCATAATTGTCTACCCCTGCTCTAAGGTGTAGCATCAGAGGTATGGTATTAAGGGACGGTGGCAGCAAGATCTCCCAAGGTATAGAATCAGAAATATTATATAGTTTTGGGTATGGCAACAAGGCAGAGTGGCATCAATACCCACAAGGTATAGAGTTTAAGATACAGCAGCAAGGCATATTTTCAACAAGACCTCCAATGTGTAGAGTCAGTGGTATGGCAGCAAGCACAGTGGTAAAAAGCAAAATGAAATCAGCAATGACAGCAATGATACCATCAGAGGGCCAAAAGTAAGCTGGGTAGTAACAGTAGCAGAACAAAATATCAAGGCACTGAACCAGAGAAGAAGCATAGTGAAAGAAGAAAGGTTTCATTGTTTTCTATTTTGTTAATTTATTTTCAGGGGGGTCAAACACCCTAGTGTTATTATAAGAGAAGTAGAGTATGAAGAGAAGGCTGGGCAATAACATATAGTAGCAGAATAATGCAGCAAGGCACTGATTGAACCAGAAGAAATGCAGGATACAAGGAGCAGGCAGGGCAGCAGCAGTAGCAAGAAAAGTAAATTGCAGTAACACAAGGTAATGAGAGCAAAATCTTGGGTATTTCTTCAATATTGCTGTGGTTTCATCCTCCTGCCACTCGCATGGAAAGTCTGGGAATTCCAGCAAAAGCAGATTAACTTTCAATAATATCAACTTTTCCAACAACTCTGGCACCAACCATGAACAATAAGGGTTCATGATGTCCCCTGACATTGTGAAGTTATGTCCGCTGGGCATGCTGGTTGATAGAAAAGATAATGCTGGCCCACAGACATGTGTGCCCAATATGCCAACAGATCTGTGACATTGTCCTTGATAGACTCTGCTAAGTTCTCCTTTGCTGGGGTGGGATGAGGGTCTCTGCTACCAGCAACTCTGGCTATAGCCTATGTCAGGAGAGATGGTTCTCTGGAGGCAATGTGGCTGTGGCATATTGAGTAGGTGAGACAATGGTACTGTAGCTGATATGGTGCTTCTTGTGCACATACTATTTTCTGCTCTGCAACTCCATTGCATATCTGCCTCTAATGTTCCTGTTCATGCATCCTAGCCTCCAGTATCTCTTTCATGTAAGTTAGATACTCAGTAAGGAGAGTTAAACTCCCTGTTACCTATGGGTCACAAACTATGGCAAGCATGCAAGTATTATTTTCTGTCAGGAGTTTCAGTTTCTCTTGCACCTGATACTGCCTGAAATCCATTAAATGCAACACCTCTGATTTCAGTCCCTCTTGATCACAGAAACTCTCTAATTTCTCCTACAGAATATTTATGGGGATGACCTTACCCAGTCTGGTACTTCCAGAATGAAGATCCTCCAAGACATCCTTGGAGGGCTTCAGGAATTGTCTCATCTGTCTCATCACTTTCAAAACATGATGCCCCGGGGGCAATCAACACCTATCTACAATTTCAGAGACAGGTCATGATGGGGTATTTGCTGCTCCAATAACCTCTGCAACTTCAGATAGGTGGAATTCCAATGGGTGCCAATATTTATTTATTTATGACATATATGTATAAAATCTTATCTCCAACAAGGGCTATGGGTAAGAATGTTATTTACAACATTAAATATAAATAGCATAAATAAAAGCATAAAAACATACAATTATAAAATAAATGATACAATTCAACAAAATAAACATAAAATTAAAATAAAAAATAAACTCTAATTCAATAAAAATAATACAGCTATACTTTACCCTCAAGCCTACAGTTATCATCTGAAAAGTTCCAAAATAAATGCAGAATTTAACGACCAGGTTTTATGAAAGTTTAAATAATCTTCTATAGATCACAATTCCCTAGGCATGGAATTCCTGAGATATGTACCAATATACAAAAATGTCTTATATCTGGTTTATATCAAGCAGATATCTTTAAACAATAGAACTGCCAATAATATTTCTTGGGAAGAACATAAATCTGTTCATAGGCAGCATTGACCAATCCAATCAGTTAGATATTTTGGGCCTCAACCATGTAAGATCTTAAATAAAAATAATTAAATTTTGTATTGGGCTCTAAAGGAGATTGGTAGCCAATGAATACATTTCATGGTTGGAGAAATGTGACCATATCATCTTAAAGAGCACAAAACTCTGGCCGCACTATTTTGGATAATCTCTAGTTTCTGAAATGAAGAGACTAAATCCAAATATATAATGAATTACAGAAATCCAAGCAGGTAGTTATTACTGCATGGATTAATGTAGCTAAATGCTCCATTGAAATATAAGGATGTAAATTACAAATCAAATGCAATTGGTAAAACAAGACTGAATGATGGTTTTAAAGAAGGCATATAAAGAAAGGGGCAAATCCACAATAATTGCCAATACCCAAACCTCCATTTTCACAGGCAACAAGGTGCCACCTATAACTAAATCTAACACAGAGAAAGGGATATAGAGTTTAGTGACCCATAAAACTTCTGTCTTCAAAGGTTTCACTCTTGACTTATTTGTCTAAAGGCAATCTATATTCATGTTTAAGAAATGTGTATTCAAAGTGCCAGAGGATGACAGGATCCAAACACATAAAACAACTGTAAATCATTTGCATTTGAAAGACATTTTTCACCAGCATCTCTAGTTAAGGCTCCTAAGGGTTGCATATAAATATTTAAAAAGGATGGGAGAAAATACAGACCCCTGGGGAACACCACATTCTAATGTCCATAGGAGAGACTCTTGCTCATTTATTTTAACACATAAATACCCTGATATGAAAGAGGTAAACCATAGTGCCTTTGATATCGAGGAATTATACATGATTCAGTGGAATGTCATGGTTCATGGTATCAAAGGCAGCCAAAAGTTCAAGGAGAATCATCACTATATCCACCCCCCTATCCAAACCTCTGCATAAATCAATCAAAGCTATTAGATGTCTCAGTAATGCATCCAATAATCTTGTTCCTCCAATATCTTAGACAATTGTAGAACTACAATAGATTTAGCCACTTTATTTAAGAAAGACAAGTTTGAAACTGAATGATAATTATCCAAGATCAGAAGATATAAATTGGTTTATTTTCATAGTGGGAGGATCAAGGTAAGTTTCTGGAAAAAAAAAAACCCTCCAGATTGTAATGATGAATTAATAATACACTTTAATAAAAATGAAGAAAAAGAAAGAAAAAGGCCTTCTTTAATCAAGAAAGATAGACATGAATCAAGGCTACAAAAGTCCAATTTCATTCTAGCTAAAATCTGTTGAACCTCTTTAATGGATAAATTATTAAATGTTTCAAACAGCATAACAAACTGTGATATCTTATCCCCTACTTTTTCAGAAACAGAATGATTAATTATGTTCATATCAGATACAGATTGCATTGACTGTACTGTAGGATTCTTACTAGCAACTTTAAGTCAGCATGATTGAGGTCAGTCCAGAATTAAGTGGGCTGCAAAAGGTTCACAATTTAATTTTGACACAGCATCCATATTAAAAGACCTGGCAGAAGCCTTTCAAATGATCCCAATTAATTTAAACAAGGCCTGAATGTGACTTTTTGCTTGATTTATTTTCTTCTTTTTGTCCTTAATCTGTTGATTATACATCTTTATAAGCCACGTATGAGGCATCTCACCTTCTTCCTGCTTCTCATAGACAAATCTGATCAATTTATTTGGGAGACCAGAGAGCTGGATCAAGAGAGAGCACTAGATAAAGTGTACATGGATTTCAGTAAGGTTTTTGACATGTATCTGTATGAGAGACATACATAAATTGAATTCCCTTGGTATGGACCTAGAATGACTGACTGGGTTAGAAACTGGCTCAAAGGGAGGTGACAAAGTGTAATGGTAAATGAAGTTTTCTGAGGAGGGGGATGTTACTAACAGTGTGCCTCAGTGATCGGTCCTTGGACTGGTTCTTTTCAACATTGTTGAGAAAGGTTTCTCTTTTTGTCAATGATATCAAAATCTGTAACAGGGTAGACAGCCAGGAAGGTTTGGAAAACATGAGGAGGGATCTAGTGAAGTTCAATGATTGGTCTATGGTCTAGCAGCAAATATTTAGTGCTATAAAATGCAGAGTAATGTATTTAGGAAGGAAAACCCAAGGAGAGGTACAGCATTGCAGACAAAACACTTCTAAGCATAAAGGAAGTGTAGGATTTGGGGGTGTTTGATGATTTTAAGGTTGCCAAACACGTGGATGTCAGCAACAAAAAGCAGAAAGATGCTTGGTTGCATAGAGAGAGGAATGGTCAGCAGAAAAAATGGCGGTGATTTGTCCCTGTATAGGTTCCTGGTGGGATCTCATTTGCCATATTGTGTACAATTCTGGAGACCATAACTTCAAAAGGATATAAACAGGATATAGTTAGTACAGTGGGTGGCTACTAAAATGGTCAGTTGTCTTTGTTCTAAAACATATGGGGATAGACTTAAAGATCTAAATATGTACACCCTAGAGGAAAGTTGAAAGGGGAGATATGATACAATTGTCAGAACACATAGAAAACCATAATATCCTTCACCCCTCGCAATTTGGATTTCGTAAATTCTATAACACAGAAACTCTGCTGATTTCCCTCATAGATACAATCCTAAAAGGACTAGATAATGGTCAAACTTACTAATATTACTTGATATATCGGCTGCTTTCGACACAGTAAATCATAATACATTATTGACTAGGTTAAGCGAAATAGGTTTAACAGATACCACACTGCAGTGTTGCAACTCATATCTCTTAAACAGATCTTTCAAAGTCAAACTTAATAAGAAAGAATCTGAACAATTAATGCTAAAACATGGAGTTCCCCAAGGATCATCATTATCTTCCACTCTTTTTAATATTTATATGCTGCCCTTATGTAAGCTTTTAGCAGGTCTGGGATTAACCCATTTTATTGATATAGACGATGTGCAGATTTAAATTCCAATTACTAAATCACTTGAATCCACATTAAAACTCTGGGAAATCTACCTTGCTGCTATAATCCAAGACTTAACACAGATGAGTTTAACTCTCAACCCAAAGAAAACAGAATTTCTGATAATCTGTAATAAATTAAATGAAAAGATAGAGGTTGAAGTATTTAACGTTGCATCGACCACTTGCTCCTTCATCCCTCGTCCCGTCCAATTTGTACATCCCCTCCTTACATACCTATTCGCCTAGGTCCCCAAAATAATAACTCACACTGATACTGTCTTTGGTAGATAAATGGCCACAGCTTTTATTTAAACGTATGACAAGATAACTCTCCCGGATACCCGAGCTGGCGGCTTGCATATATCGCTGCCCGCCTCCGGAACCAAGCAAGGCAGCCTGCCTCTGTCAGCCCCCCGCCATGCTCCAAGCAAGGGGACCATCACTTTTACCGCCTCTTGGCGCCACCGGCTACATGCTGTTATGTGATGACACCAGCACCACTTCCATTTCTTGCCCAACTGGCCCGGGTGCCCGCCAAAACACGAGGTAGGGAGACCCTTGCCTCGTGTCCCCCAATAAAAATATAAGCTGTGGCCATTTCACTTAACTTGTTCCTCGATGGCATCTTGTAGGGTAATATTGAAGATGTCGTATCCGATGTTGGATAAGTGAACCTTGTCCGGTTGGAACAACCCCGGGGACATATCGTCCGCCCAAGACTGTTTTATCAGCTTTCCCCAAAATGTTTGGATCCACGCACCGATTTGTCTGTTGACCTTTTTTCTCCCTCATCCCCATAATTTTGACTCCTTGAATTTCGGTCTGGGAATAATATCGGACCAACATATAACTGCCCTTTGGTATAGCTCTATTATTCCCGCTATGTCACATTTGACTGTTCTAATCAATCATTTACAAGTCAATGTACTTAAGTCATTGCCTCCCAAATGTAGTATGATAACATCAGGCGGAGCCCGCGCTTGCTTCAGGTGTCGTATGAGAGACAGCAACTGTTCCCAATGCATGCCTGTGTCCCTATCCATTCAACGTGCCATGGCCCGAGCAAGAGGGCCATAGCCTTTTTCACCTCCCAGCGCCAACGGCTATCCCACCATCATGTGATGACACCAGCACCACGTGTAATCCGACCCAACCGGCCCGGGTACCCGCCAAAACATGAGGTAGGGAGGACCCTTGCCTCATGTCCCCCACTAATAAGCTGTGGCCATTTTACCTGTCGTGTGCCTCAATGGCATCTTGGGAATTATTGAAAATGTCGTATCCAATATCCAATAAGTGTGTTTCATCAGGTCTTAACAGCCCTGGGGACATATCGTCAGCCCACTGATGTCTTACCTGATGTCCTCCCATTTTTTGTATCCATGCACCAATTTGTCTATTAATCTTCTTTCTCCCACACCCCCATAATTTCGACTGTTTCTATTTTGGTCTGGGAATAATATCAGACCAGCATACCAGGGCACCTGGGAATAACTCTTGTATGCTGGCCAGGTCGCATTTTACCATCTGAACCAAGCGCTTACATGTCCATGAACACAAGTTATTGCCTCCCAGGTGGAGTATTATGACATCAGGCGGTGCCCTCACGTCCTTCAGGTGCCGTATGAAGGGCAACAACTGTTCCCATAGCATGTCTGGTTTTCCCATCCATTCAATGACCCAACCTTTTGACGCCAGAGCCAATTGTATTCCGTAAGTCCATTCACGAGCTCTTTTAGCCGCCCATGGGACGTATAAGTGACCGATAATCCATGCAATACTCTGTCTCTGTCGCCCATCTGCAAGATAAAATTAACAAATCTTGTTAGCTATGTCTACTTTGTCCAATCGGACATAGGAATTGACCGAATTAGATTGCCAGTGGCCAATTTTCTTGATTGCATCCGTTTTAAGTCCAGCCTGCTCCACACTTGTGGCGGCTCCAATTCTGAAAGAGTGTGTGGTGAAGTTTTTTGGGTCCAACTTAATTTCTGTTACCACAGCTCTTAGGATTGCGGAGAATTGGAATCTGGTAAGTGGCGTACCATCAGTATGTATCAACAGGTGCACTCCGGCCTTGGGCTGCACTGCCAGATACATTCTCATATTATCTATTGGATAAGTAACGCATGCTGGAACTTTCTTGAGTGATAACGTAGTACCTCATCCTTCTTGATCTGTTTTTGATTTATGTATAGTTATTGTTATTTTCTCTGGAGTGTACACTACGTTCTTCGCTAGCAGTCCGCTATTTCCGTCGTCTTCCTTGTTGGCGGCCACCAATTCACTCACTCTGAATGCTCCAAAGAATGCCAATGAGAATGCTAGACGAAAAAGCCCTGTTTCAAAAGCAGAAGAGCAGATTGATGATAACTGTGTCCATAATGTCCTGAGCATGCTGTGTGTGATGGGATGTTTGCTGTCCTTGGTTGTACCAGCTTTTCTCACCCATTTGGTCATCATTTTCTTGATAATGAATGATTTGGAGGGATTGCCCCAACCACGTGCTTTGGTAAAAAATGCCAATCTGGCCATGCATTTTCTTATGGTGTTCCTTGTTACTCTGGCCTCCTTTGAAGAGTCAATGTATCTGACCATCAGGTCCTTGCTTATTGGGCCTTGTTGCCAACCACTCTCCCTTAAGAATGTGGCCACGACCTCATAGCCTTGGCAGTACGAGTTCCAAGTGGATGGTGCTACAGATCTGTGAATTAAGTCCTGTGTAGTTGTTATACAATGTTCCATAAGCGCGCTGGCATTGGTGTTCCCAGTTCATCCGCTGTTGGTACCTGCTTACGAAACAAAGGCCATTTAGCATGGGATAGGGAATCCTCTGTGCCATTACATATTCACGGAACGTGTCTAGCGTGCAGCGTGGTGTTATTATGTAAGACTTCTAAAACTATTTCCCTTAGTAAATTGACCACCATCGGGCACTTGGCTGATTGTGAATTTAATACCTGCACAACTGCCTGGTTGTCACACCAAAAAATAATGTGTTTATTTCTTAACCTTTTGCTCCACAGAACCAGTGTTTCCCAGATAGGAAAGAGTTCCAGAAAAGTTATGTTCTTAGTAAGGCCTTGTGATATCCATTCCTTGGGCCATCTGTCTGTGCACCATGCATTTTGACAAATGGCTCCAAAACCCCACCCTCCTGATGCATCAGTGTGAATGTTTAAATCCAAATTGGACAATGGTGACCCTGTAGCACTGATATTCCATTAAAGTTGGTGAGGAATGAGTTCCATATCCTGAAATCAGCATGGGTGTCTTTTGATAGCAGTAGGAAATGATGGGGTCATTGGACTCCCACTGTTGCCGCTGCGAGTCTCCTCATGAATGCTCTTCCTATAGGAATGACTCGGCAAGCGAAGTTTAGTGAACCAAGAATGGATTGAGCAACACGTAGGGTTATCTTCTTAGCCGTAGTCACTTGTTGGATAATTATTCATAGCTTGTTAACCTTCTCTTCTGGCAACTTAGCGATCATCTTGTGAAAATCAATTTCAATTCCTAGGAAGGAGATAATAGTTGCCGGGCCTTTTGTTTTGGTGGGAGCTAGCAGACCACCAAATTCCTCAGAAATATTCTGAAATTCAGCTAAGAGGTTGTAGCATGAGTTTGCATCTGTCGGCCCCACGAATAGAAAGTCGTCCAAGTAATGAATAATGTTGTATGATGCTGTCCATTTTTCCATTACCCAATGTAGGAATGAGCTAAAAAGCTCAAAGTAAGCGCATGAGATGGAACATCCCATGGGCATACGTTTGTCAAAGAAATAAAGATTGTTGAATTTGAAGCCCAGTAACGGAAAACTGTTTGTCCATGACCTATGACAGTAGCTATTTAAGTGCACACCATCCTTATGCAGCAGGATGTTTTGACCAATGACTATGAGAATAAAAAATGTGAAATTGTATCCTAGATGGGATCTAAAAAAAAAGGGGTACTATAATTGGGGAAATGAGGTACATAGTCCTTCTAGTAAGAAGACATACTTTTTAACAAACTTGGTCATGCAGCCTATTTGATCAAACATTTTCTTTTAATATCTAGGTGTGTGTTATAGGTATTTACTACCTTTATGTTGGGATTCTGCCAGTTTAAAAAAGTAAAATGTGATAATACATATACCTCAACTTTTGTGCTGGTAGCGCAACTTTTGAAACGTTGGCTGAAAGATGAAATTACTGAATTTTAAGCATCCCTCTTCTGGAAAATAAAATTTAACAAAGTGGGTAGAGGCAAATACTAAAGCAAAAAAAATTAAAGTATTTAAAATATTCATCTCAGCAAAATCACAAATTTAAGTAACTGATGCCAGGTGGGTTTTTGGGTTTTTTTTAATCATAATTTAAGCATGAAGACTAGAATAGTTCCAATCTGAAATGGTTTTGCTTTTTTTTTTTTTTTTAAGCCTTTAGAAAATGTATATTTTTAAATGATTAAGACTGGAATCTTCCCATTTAAAAGGGAAGCTGACTAAAGATGTCTTTCTGTTCCATATCTCCCACATGAATAATGATACGACTGATAGTTTGAAGAAAGACACTTGCTTTATTGCCTGAAAGCGTAAAACAAGAGAAGCTGCATGGTGTGGGTGGCTGTCCCTTGGGAGGACAGAACCTGAAGGAAAGGTGTGATTTCACCTTCTGATAGGAATGTGGTTTTCTTATTTAACGGTTGGGAACATCACTTTCACTTTTAGTAAAAGTGAAAAATCATGCTGCAAGTCTGAAAGCAAGGTGCTTCTGTGAGAGTGTAATGTGTATGTGAGACAGGGAGGGTGCTTCTGTATGTGTGTGTGTGGTGTATATGTGAGACAGGGAGGGTGCCTCTGTAAGTATGTTGTGTATATGTGAGACAGGGAGGGTGCTTGTGTGTGTCAATCTGTGTGTGCAAGAGAGATGGAACATGTTTTTGGCTGGCTTGTGGCTGTGAGAGAGGGCATGTGTGTGATTGAGCCTGTTTATAAGTGAGATAGAATATGTGTGTGATTGAGAGCTTGTGTGTAAGTGAAATAGAGAGAGCTTGTGTGTGATTGAAAGCCTGTGTGTAAGTAAGAGAGAACGAGAGCATTGTGTGATTGAGAGAGACTGGCCAGAGAGGTGACATGTATATGTGTGAGAGAGACTGATCAGGGAGATGACTGGTATGTGTGTGCTTGTGTGTGTATGAGAGAGAGAGACTGGTTGTGGTCCCTAAGGAAGAGGACTGTGAGGACAGCTTTAGCAGCCTGCTGCTCCTGGTGTGGCCTGCAAGGAAAAGGAATAGGAGAACTGCTGGAGAGGGTAAGTAAAGGTGACTTTTTAAGTTCATTTTTCTTGATTGACTACCATTTTAATTATTTGGTAGTATGTGATGTGTCTGCTGTTTGAAATATTTTATTGGTGTTTGGTAAAGCTTTCAAAATTTGCATGAGTCTTTAATTATTGGATATTTCATTCATCAGCTGTTTTGAAATTATTTTATTTGTATGATTTTATAATTTTGATTAATGATTTATATATCTTGATTTTATAGATTTATTATTGTTATTATTATTATTGAAATTTTTGTTTTTCCATTGTTACACTGTATAGAGTAGAGATGTGAATCGGAACCAGAATCGGTTCGGATTCCAGTTCCGATTCACATGTGGGGTTTTTTTCATCGGGCCTGATCACGGTTTTGTTTATTGGCAGCGCCCGAGCCGATAAACAAAAAACCCTCCCCCGACCCGTTAAAACTATTCCCTTTGCTTTTCCCACCCTCCTGACCCCCAAAAAACATTTTACAGGTACCTGGTGGTCCAGTGGGGTCCCGGGAGCGATCTCCTGCTCTCTGGCCATCTGCTGCCACTAATCAAAATGGCACCAATGGCCTTTGCCCTTACCATGTGAGAGGGTATCCGTGCCATTGGCTGGCCCCTGTCACATTGAGGGAGCACTAGATGGCCAGCACCATCTGGCGCGAGCCATCCAGTGCTCCTACCATGTGACAGGGGCTGGCCAATGGCACAGATACCCTGTCACATGGTAAGGGCAAAGGGCCATCAGCACCATTTTTATTAGTGGCAGCCGATGGCCCGGGAGCAGGAGATCGCTCCCGGGACCCCCACTGGACCACCAGGTACCTGTAAAATGTTTTTTTTGGGGGGTTAGGAGGATGGAGGAAGCAAAGGGATTAGTTTTAAAGGGTCGGAGTGGGTTTAGGGGTTATTTTTGTGTGCCGTTTTTCCCACCCTCCCCCAAAACGATAAGGGAACCCCCATAATCAATATCGTGGGGTTTTCCTATTGTTTCGGGGGAGCCCCCGATTTCTGACGATTTTGAAAATATTGACGATATTTTCAATCGTCCGAAGCCCGATTCACATCCCTAGTATAGAGTCTGGCGTGATGCATTTTATAGTTCAGTTTTTGTCTGCACATTTCTATTTATACTTTATGTGGCTTTATTCTGTATTTGGTGAGGGTTTGTGTTCTGCATGCAAAGACTGAGATGAAGCATTTTTTAGCATGTGGTTTTTCTGAAGGGATCTGTAGTAGCTTGGCCTGTTCTGTTTTCCTGATAGGAGGTGTATTGATATTTTAGATTCTGGTGTAATATTTGTGGTTTTCTTTTTCATAAGTGGGGTTGTTATTCTTTGAGTGTTGGCAAATAGTACTGTGTTGATACGGGAGGACCATGCCGAAATATATCACAATAGGTATGATGCCATATGAATTCCAAGATGCAAAGTTTTCTTGTTGGCATCACAACAGTACATGAAATTATCACAACTTGTGTATTAATTTTACCTCAGAATGTAATTTTTCATGTAAAATATGTTATAAATGCATAATTTAAAATTGTGTATGGGGAGGGGGTGCCAGACTGTAAGGTTTGCCTAGAGTGCCTAATACCTTGCACCGGCCTGTTTGTATGTTTATATTTGTCTGTGTGTTTGTGGTCAGTGTGTGATTTTATGTGTTGCTTTAGTTTTGTAATGTATTTTGAATTCTCCTTACCTTTTGTATATTGATATTAAAGATTAATACTATTGTATTGTATAGTATCCTTCTTATTGCTGTGTAGTACATATGAGACTTTTGTCATAAATATATGTCTTTACTATATGATGAACTTCTTATTGCTTTCTAGCACATCTATACCTTTAAATCACATATTCACTTAATGCACGTCAAAAATGCATCAAGACTTAGAATAAAAATTTAAGGGCTGAAATGATCAGTGATTTCCCACTGTCTTTTCAAAGCAACTCCTTAAAAGTTATCTTGAATTTCACATTTTGTTGTTCCTTTTATTTTCGTTCACTGGACAAACATTTATAAGAAATGTTAAGAAGAAAATAAATATTGTATGTGTAATTGCCTATATTTGGTAAACCTGTGATGTGAAACACAAAGGAAGAAAAACAGCCAGTGGCCAACTTGCAAGTGCCTACTGTTCTGTATACGACTGTCACATGTAGTAACTGTTGCCTCATCCCAAGATAATACCATCACGTCACTGCAAGTTGTCACAGTTGTCATTATTTCCAGTGGAAGCTGTAGCTTCCAGATGCCAGGAGCCAGTATATCATGGAGTGTAAAATTGCATGCTATACTCTGCCTATTGAGAAATAAATTGTATCTCCATTGTATGTTTAGGAATTTTAGAGCCGGGAATGTGCAGCTGCAGCACTTTGCACAATGTGAAATAGACAGCTTGAACCTGCAAAGAATATTAAATACCAACATTCAGGACAATGGCCCATAATATTCAAAGCATTTGTCCAGCTATTAAACTTTAATAGACAGCATCATAACAACATCCTTAAAGGTGTGCTTGTTCCATTTTCTGTCAGCAGTTCAACAATTATCCTATTTATTTGCTTGTCTTAGTTGTTTATTAGTTGATGTGCTAGTGCTTAATATATGCCATCCTGTTTTTATGAATAGAATAGTAATTTCACTTATAAAGAAAGCTATGAAAAATGATGATTGTGAAAAATGAATGGCACATGAACTGTTTGAAAATGCTTCTGAAGTTATGGTGAAAATAAAATGCCTGTCCAATATATTCTTATAAATCTAAAGTTCCCCCATCAACATACTACACTTGCATATTTAAAAATAATCTTTTCATATTCTGCAAAGATTTATGCATTTTTTTATTCTACGTTTTGGGATCTGATTGTGCTATATAGCATAGCACAAAAATTAGATCTGTCAGGTTCAGAACATTACATTTCTTTCTCAGACAGATTGGCTCTTTCTGTTCTTAATAAAATGGAATAAAAAGAGAAAACCATAGCCTAAAATTTTGTGGCCAAATGAAGTGAACTGAAGCTATATCTGTGACAGGAAAAAATAATCTGTAGATGAATACAAAGTATAGCAATTTCCGACAATCCCCTATGGAACCTGACAACTTTTCTAGGTCTGAGGTCAGGTACTGTACAACCAAGGTGATGATATATCATTCTGAAACACAGATTACTGTAAAAACGCTTTACAAAGTTATCATTTTTAGAATGCAGAGGTGTTATGTCATGTCATTGATCATTTTCATGTCACCTGTTCATGCCAGAAAAACTGAATCAGCATCAAAAAGCTCATTATGTGCACAAATAAAGGGCTTCCATAAAATGTGGTCATTTATAGAGATGTGAATCGGAACCGGAATCGGTTCAGATTCCGGTTCCAATTCACATGTGGGTTTTCTTGCATCGGGCCCGATCGCGGTTTGTTTATCGGCTGCGCCCGAGCAGATAAACAAAAATCCCACCCCAACCCTTTAAAACTAACCCCTTAGCTTCCCCAACCTTCAAAACCCCACCCAAAAAACTTTTTTACAGGTACCTGGTGATCCAGTGGGGTCCCGGGAGCGATCTCCTGCACCGGGCCATCCTCCTGCTCCCGGACCGTCGGCTGCCACTAATCAAAATGGTGCCGATGGCCCTTTGCCCTTACCATGTGACAGGGTATCCGGCCATTGGCCGGACTCTGTCACATGGTAGGAGCACTGGATGGCCGGCGCCATCTTGTGCTTCTACCATGTGACAGGGGCTGACCAATGGCACCGGTAGCCCCTGTGACATAGTAAGGGCAAAGGCTATCGGCGCCATTTTGAATACTGGCAGCCGACGGTCCGAGTGCAGGAGGTCGCTCCCAGACCCCCACTGGACTTTTGGCAAGTCTTGTGGGGGTCAGAAGGGTCCCCCAAGACTTGCCAAAAGCCTCTGGTGGTCCAGTGGGGGTCCGGGAGCGAGCTCCTGCACTCAGGCCATCGGCTGCCAATAATCAAAATGGTGCCGATAGCCTTTGCCCTTACTATGTCACAGGGGCTACCGGTGCCATTGGTCAGCCCCTGTAACATGGTAGGAGCACAAGATGGCGCCAGCCATCCAGTGCTCCTACCATGTGACAGGGTCCGGCCAATGGCACGGATACCATGTCACATGGTAAGGGCAAAGGGCCATCAGCACCATTTTGATTAGTGGCAGCTGACGGCCCGGGAGCAGGAGGATGGCCCGGAGTGGGAGATCACTCCCGGGGCCCCCACTGGACCACCAGGTACCTGTAAAATGCTTTTGGGGGCGTCGGGAGGGTAGGGGAAGCTAACGGGTTAGTTTTAAAGGGTCAGGGTGGGTTTAGGGGTTATTTTTGTGTGCCGTTTTTCCCGCCCTCCCCCAAAACGATAAGGGAAGCCCCACAATCAATATCGTGGGGTTTTCCTATCGTTTTGGGGGAGCCCCCGATTTCTGACGATTTTGAAAATATCGACGATATTTTCAATCGTTCGAAGCCCGATTCACATCCCTAGTCATTTATTCTCGTTATTAAGATTGCTGAAGACTTGATGATTGGTAGTTCTGCTCACAAATTTGAAACTTGTATTGATAGCTCCTTATTCTATGTGTACAATGTATACACATATATTATTTTGTGTAGTTACTAGTTAAGGTTGAACACATTTTGCCTAGATACTGAAGATACATCCTTTATAGATCCAAGGAAATGGATCTTTGGACTGTCTAGAAATTTTCAACTGGAGATGAGTATACCAGGCAGAATTATAGCCAAGCACATATGGCTAAGTGAAAGCGTGCTCCCTCACCCTGTACAAAATACATGATACCACATGCTGGGAGACTCTTAAATATTTTTAAGTTTAAAACATAGCACTATTATATTTAAAATGTATAAGCAAATACAAGTGTGAGCTTGATCCTAAAAGTGTGACCCTTCAGGTTGTATGGATGTGATCCTTTACTTCTTCCAGAATTGATCATTAGCCTCTACCTGACTGATTAGTCAATGCTTCCTTATTGAAGTTCTGTTTCTGTAAGGATGTGAACCTAGGGCCAAGATGAGAGATGTATCACCTCACAGGGAGGAGCCTGTGGGCCTCACCGTCGGTAGGCGCTGTCTTAGCGGCATAGGACACAACTGTATGATGGAGACTTTATTAAGAAGGAAAGAAAGGCAGAGCCGCGGAGTGGGGAGATGCAAATAAATACAGTTCTGAGCAGTGGGGTATACCCAGGATGATATCAGTGATGGAAAGATCCAGTAGTGGCCCGCAGCGTGGGGTGCCAGGAAGACCCTTCAGACGAGAAGAGATTACCTCAGATGTGCAGATCCAGTAGTGGCCCGCAGAGCGGGTTATGCCAAGGATGACTGTAGTGAAAATGATGTAGTCTGAGGTACAGGAACCCGGAAGAGGATCTTGTAGCTGGTATGGCAATACCCCTGAGCGGGCCATCCAGTGCTCCTACCATGTGACAGGGGCCGGCCAATGGCACGGATACCCTGTCACATGGTATGGGCAAAGGGCCATCAGCGCCATTTTGATTAGTGGCAGCCGAAGGCCCGGAGCGGGAGATCGCTCCCGGGACCCCCACTGGACCACCAAGTACTTAAAAAATGTTGATGGGGGGGTCAGGAGGGTGGGGGATGTGAAGAATTAAATATAAAGGGTCGGGGTGTTTTGTTTTTTTTGGCATGACATAGCCAATTAAAATGGGTAAGTATCACGGGAACGAAGATTTCCTGTGGTTTTTACCCGAACTCGATACCGGAAATGAGTCTGGTACTGATTTACATCCCTAGTGAATTTAACCAGCCAATTGATTTAATTCTAGATTGACAGTCTTCTGCCCCTTCTAGGCCCTCTGTCTCCTTTGGCTGTTCAGAATCTTATCTCTTCTTACCATCTGGTCAACCCTTGAAGACTGGATAAAGATTTAACATTTTTTTCTTTCCATCATCATTAAGAACATAAGAACAAAAGAAATTGCCATGCTGGGTCAGACCAAGGGTCCATCAAGCCCAGCATCCTGTTTCCAACAGAGGCCAAACCAGGCCACAAGAACCTGACAATTACCCAAACACTAAGAAGATCCCAAGCTACTGATGCAATTAATAGCAGTGGCTATTCCCTAAGTAAACTTGATTAATAGCAGTTAATGGACTTCTCCTCCAAGAACTTATCCAAACCTTTTTTGAACCCGGCTACATGAACTGCACTAACCACATCCTCTGGCAACAAATTGCAGAGCTTTATTGTACGTTGAGTGAAAAAGAATTTTCTCCGATTAGTCTTAAATGTGCTACTTGCTAACTACATGGAATGCCTCCCTAGTCCTTCTATTATCCGAAAGAGTAAATAATGATTCACATTTACCCATTCTAGACCTCTCATGATTTTCAAGACTTTTATCATATACCCCATCAGCGTCTCTTCTCCTAGCTGAAAAGTCCTAACCTCTTTAGTCTTTCCTCATAGGGGAGTTGTTCCATTCCCCTTATCATTTTGGTTGCCCTTCTCTGTACCTTCTCCATCGCAACTATATCTTTTTGGAGATGCGGTGACCAAATTTGTACACAGAATTCAAGGTGCGTTCTCACCATGGAGCGATTATAGAGGCATTATGACATTTTCTGTTTTATTAACCATTCCCTTCCTAATAATACCTAACATTCAGTTTGCTTTTTTGACTGCTGCAGCACACTGAGCCGACAATTTTAAAGTATTATCCACTATGATGCCTAGATCTTTTTTCTGGGTGGTAGCTCCTATTCCTATTCCTGGATTGACTACTATCTAATTTCTATCTTCTTAATGCACTCAGCCTTCTCCTCTACAATTTCTCCGATTCTATTGTCTGATCATGCACTGTTTCCCTATTCATTAACTGGGATCTCCTGTCTTTTGGCATTCCAAGTTGGAAATTTAATGTGGCTCTATTGCGTGATCCATTCTTTAAGACCAAAATTGCTACTTTTATTGAGGAATTTTTTACTCTTAATAACTCCATGGACATTTCCCAACAGACTGTCTGGAAAGCCTTTAAGGCTGCCTTACGTGGTGAAATTATTGTGTTTCTGTTCACTCTCATAAGGCTCTTAAGGCTCAACTCTTAGACTTAGAGAGCCAAATTTCTCACTTAGAATTGGCTCATATCAGTTTTCTGGTAAATTCCCTCCTCCTACAACTCTATAAACTGAAATATTAGTATAACACTGTTCTTAGCAATCAAGCTGGTAAAGCTCTATTTCTCCAAAAGTCTAGATATTACTGTTGGAAAAGTAGACCCTTGAGCCGAGACGAGGTTGTTGCTGCCTCCAGGGGGTGGCCCCTGGAGGTCCTCATCATCGGGTGGTGGTTCTTGGAGAGAAGACCCAACAGGACCTTCACCTATACCAGCCCTCGTTCCCTGCAGGATGAGCCCTTGGGTACTGGGGCTAGCAGGACTTAGGCATGGGTCTTCCAAGGCATGGAACCAGTAGGCGAGGATAGAGGCAACATCGGAGGAGTCCTGGTGTAGAGCTTGTGGTGATCAAGCAGAGTCAAGTACCAGGCAAGGAGTCAGAACCAAGAAAGCAATCCAAGGGATGAGGAGCAAAGTAGGGACCGGAAGCAAGGGACAGGAATGCTGGAACCAGGGATCAGGAACAAAGCAAGGCAGGGTCAGGAATGCAGGGATCAGGAATGCAGACAATTCACACTCTCAGAAGAGCAGGACCATTGCAGGGGAAAATTGGAAGCAGAGAGGCAGGGTTTAAATACCCGCCTAGCCTGACATCATCAGCCTGGGCTGCAGGGAACTTTCCCTTTGCTGGCCCTTTAAATCCCATTACTCGGTGCACGTGTACACCTAGAGAAGAGAACACAAAGAGCTGGAGTCTGTGGAATTTGGGGCACTGCAAGAGCAGGCAGCGGGCAGAGTCGGCAGCTGGGAGCAGCGGCGGCAGAGCTGGGCTTCTAGCTGGTGCAGGTGAGGGGACCCGGTTGCGGGCCAGCATGGCTGGGGTTCCTAACAATGACTTGCAACAAAACAAGTCTACTAGACTATTGGCCAATTATCTTCACTCTCATAAGGAATGACAGTGGATAGCTGCTTTCAAATCTCATACGGGAGTACTACTTTCTTCTCAAACTGAAATTCTCCAGGAGTTTCAAAATTACTGTCTTTCTCTCTAAACCTCAGACTCTTTCCATGACTCCTCTTATTTCTTCTTTTCTCTCTACTCTGGGCCATCCTATCCTATCATTGGTGGATTGAGAAAAGCTTGACCAGCTGACCAGCTAATTTGAGATCTAATCTGCTATAACATTGCTTCATTCTGGGAAGGCACCTGGCTTAGATGGGTTCTCAGTGGAATTCTATAAAGCTTTTCTCTCTTTGCTCCTTCCTCATCTGGAGTTACTATATATATTCATGCAGGTATCCGACACTGTGGTTCCACGCTTTAATGAGGCAAAAATTGAAGTTTTTCCCAAACTGAATAGGAATCCTCTATTAGTCTTCAATCATAGTCCAA
Source organism: Rhinatrema bivittatum (assembly GCF_901001135.1). Lineage (NCBI taxonomy): Eukaryota > Metazoa > Chordata > Amphibia > Gymnophiona > Rhinatrematidae > Rhinatrema > Rhinatrema bivittatum. The sequence goes on along the minus strand of NC_042620.1, from coordinate 228,669,806 downwards.
TTTCCTTACTCAATGTGGATAATAAAATTCTTGCTAAACTGATTAACTTGTGCTTTGGTGGCGTGGTGGTAAGCTCTTACATATTTCTCAACCTGTCCTTATGAAAGGCCTTCTTATCACAGACAAAGTGCGGCTTTTCCTAAATCTCCTACATGTATCCAAAGACATCCCAGAGTTCTTAGCTGCACTATCCCTAGATGCCGAATGGGATTACCTTTTTAATGTTCTACACTGGTTTGACTGTGGTGACTCTTTTCTCTCCCTCACTAAGCTGCTGTATCACTCTCCACATTCTTTTCTCTCTATTGTTGGTATCCTTTCTCAACAGGTTTTATTACAGAGGGGGTCACGCCAAGGCTGTCCTTTTCCCCCTACTTGTTTAACATTTCCTTGAATCCCCTCCTTTTTGCCCTATGGCAGTACCCTGTTATGAGCATTTAGTATCATGGAACCAAATCTAATCTTAAAGCCTATGCTGATGATGTTCTACTCTTCATCAGTAATCCTCTTGTTACCATTCCCAAAATAATGGAGCATATCTCCTCCTTCTTGGCTATTTCTGGATATCATGTCAATTGGGCCAAGTAAGAGTTGATGCCTCTGAATGGTCAAGCCTCTGGTATAGCAAGCCAACTTTCTCCTTTTCATTGGTTCCCTGAAGGTATGAAATACCTTGCTATATATTTTTATACTTCTTTGTCCCTAACTTTTTCAAAAGGAGAGGGTCGAATAATCAATCACATACATGACAGTACAAATAGATGGTCACTGTCTAGAGGTGATCAAGATGGTACTGGTTCCTCAGATTAATTTTATGCTTGGAATGCTACCGATGCTATTGCCCTCTCACTTTTATTATAAGATTGACAGCTTGTTATCTCGTTTTTTATGGAAAGGCAAACCTTCTCATATTGCTCTCTGTACACTTAAATTGCCCAGACAGTCAGGGGGAGGGGGTGATTTCCCTGACTTTAGGTATTATCAGTTCTCTTTTATACTTCAACAGAATCTTGTTGAGTTTCTGAGTGTGTACGCTCCTCCTCTGCCCCAGTCTGGCTTCTCTTGGAGAGGGCATTGCTCCACCCACTTACTCTCGCTGCAGTTCTGGGATTGTCTATGATGAGTCCCTTCTGATCCCACCCAATCCGTTTAGCTACTTACACTGCTTTTCATGCTTTTGGAAGTGTTATTCCTCAACTGTCCATTCCTTGGAAATCATTAGCTTTAGTTCTCTTGTAGCTCAACTCTAAATTTCAGATTGCTCACCGGCCCATATCTTAGCCTCGCTGGCAGTTAGCTGGTTTATGGTCTCGTAATCACTTATAATGGAATGGCACACTTCTCACTTTCTGCAACTTCAAGATGAATTCCATCTCCCTGTGTCACAATTTTATTATTGGGTTTAGATGGTCTCTTGTCTTTGCAAATTATCTCTAAATACCTATCTGATTACTAAAATGCCACATGCAATAACACTCCTTCATCTTCTGACCATTAACAGGCATAGCGCCTCTCAAATTTATAAATATTTTAAATTGAATTCATTCCACATTGCACTGCCTTAGAGAAGGTTTGGTCCCATGATCTGTTAACTCTTGCTGATTTCCACTGGACCACATTTTGGAATGAAACTATACATGTTTCCCTTTCCTCACACCTTACACAATCTATGTTCTTCTTGGCTCACATGCAATTTGAACACCTTGGACTAAATTTAAAGCCAGGCTCTCAAATACACATCATTGTTGGACTTGCAAAGCTCCCAAGGCTGCCTTATCCCATCTTTTATATCATTGTCCACCTACCAATCAATTCTGAAATGCTGTTTTGGATATGGTTTCTAAAATGTTAAATTTAACTTGTTCTATCTCAAATAGCTTAATTATTCTTAAATCCCATATTGTACAGCCCCCTCTCCCACCTTCCAAGAAAAAGTTGTTAGATTTCTTTTTATCTGTTGCTGTTAAGCTGGTCCTACTCCATTGGACGCAACCTGCTTGCTTGATTGTGACTCTTTGGTAGGATACTGTGTGTTTGTACTATCGATATGAGAAGAAAGTGGCCAGAAGTTATCAACGGAGGCACAGTTAGGTCGTATGTAGAAGCAGGTATACCACTTTGTTTGCAGATGTTACTAAAGTTTAGTAAAATGCTGTATCTTTTTCCTTTTGCCTTCCTATGGTCTGACCTTTCTCTCATGAATTTTATTTAGACATTTCCTTGCATATTGCATTCTGATTGTCTTTTATTTTCTTCTTGGGTCTGCCCCCCCTCATTCTTTGTTATTGGTTTGCTCTATGATATCATGTATCCTGTTCTCTGGTGTGCATAAGAACCACTGTACTCCAGAGGAATATTTCTTGTACTTTGCAATATTATATAATAATAAAAATTCCCTTGAGCCTAAAAAAAAGAAATTTATAAAGAATAAAATCATAAAACATTTAGATATACATGGTTTAATGGATCACAGGCAGCACCAATTAATCCAAGGGACGTGTTGCTTCACAAATCTCCAACATTTTTTTGAAGGGGTGAATAAACATGTGGACAAAGGTGAAAAGTAGATGTAATGTACTTGGATTTTCAGAAGGCATTTGACAAAGCCCCTCAGGAGATGCTTCTAAGAAAAATAAAAATTAATGGAATAGGAGGCAATGTCCTTTTGTGGATTGTAAACTGGTTAAAAGACAGAAAACAAAGAGTAGGATTAAATGGTCTTTATCTCAAAAAATATATAGCTACACTGGAGAAAGCGCAGAGAAGGGCAACTAAAATTATAAGGGGATAGAATGGCTCCACTATGAGGACACTGTAAAGAAGATGGGGCTGTTCAGTTTGGAAAAGAGATGGCTGAGGATGTTATAATAGAGGTCACAAAATCATGAAAGGACTTAAGTTAATGTAAATCAGTTATTTACTCTCTCTGATAATTGGGTCAACTCGCAGCTCGGGCTAGCCACTACCACCGCATACCTCCAGGATCTCAAGCCTCCTCATGGCGGCCGGGACACTGCTACCACCCATGCCGACTTTGAGCCTTCCTAGTCACGCGAGCCCGCTCCCGGGCCTCCCCTTAAAGGCTCAATGGTGGGAACCTCAGGGGTGTCCCCAACTGATGACATCACAAGGTTGGGATTCATAAGCACATCCCTTGCCCTTTGCTAGCTGACTTGGTAATGAGTTCCTTCGCTACTGGTGCTTGCTCCTGTCTCCTCGGACCCGAGGCTCCTGTTCAGATCTCCCAGTGGCGCTGGACTCTGGTTCAGGTACCCGCTCCTCGGGGGCCTGCTCGCACTCCAGTGGAGACCTCATCTCCAGGCTGCCCCGCTCCTCGGGGCAGCCTGGAGATGAGGTCTCCACTGTGCTTTCCGGAGGCCATGCCTGCTGGCTTCCCTGCTCCTCAGGGTTGCCCTTTGAACTACCTTACTGCCTTGGAGGCTCGACTCTGCGCTTCCCCGCTCCTCGGGGCAGCGCCTATGCCAGTGACTGTACTCCATGCGTCCCCACTCCTCGGGGCAGTGCCTAGCTTCTCTTCCTCAGATTCCATCGTGTGCAGCCCCGCTCCTCGGGGAAGCTTATGTCACTACTTTGGAGATTCGACTCGGGCTTCCCCGCTCCTCAGGTCAGCCTACATTATCTCACCAGAACCTCTCTTGCTACGCTGTTCTGCCCCCTCAGGACAGTCTCTGCTGCATTAAGAACATAAGAACATAAGAAAATGCCATACTGGGTCAGACCAAGGGTCCATCAAGCCCAGCATCCTGTTTGCAACAGTGGCCAATCCAGGCCATAAGAACCTGGCTTGCGCTCCCCGCTCCTTGGGGCCTGCCTAGTGCTTCTTTGTTGGAGGCTCCTGCTCTGGTACTTGCATCTCCAGCTCTGCCTGAGTACTGTGGGTTCTCTCAGAACTGTGTCTCTTACCCTGCTCCTCGGGACTCCTCACAGTACTCTCTCTACAAGCTCCTGCAGTCACATGGCTGTGACGCAGGACGCTCTACCTCTCCACCACTACTACTGTGTATGCTGCTGCAGCTGACCTTGCATCCCAACGATGAGGACCTGTGGAGCTCCTCCCCGCAGGTGGTACCAACCCTCACCTCAGGCCAAGGGTCCACAAAACTCACAAATCCTAACATAGTGTAACGGGGTTTAAAAAACGTTTGGATAAGTTCCTAGAAGAAAAATCCATAACCTGCTATTTATTAATAACCAATAGTAGCTTGAGATATATTTAATGTTTGGGTACTAGGTGACTTGGATTGGCACTGATGGAAACAGGATGCTGAACTTGAAAGACCCTTGATCTGACCAAATATGGCATATCTTATGTTCCTATGTAAATATGAATTTGGTTGGTAATTTGAGAGATCTAGGGAGTTAAATCCTGACTGAGTCCAATGATGATGGAACAATCCCTTCAGGCAAAGATAAATTTATGATAGTTGCTAATGGGGGCTCCACAATTTCCTTCAGAATTTTTAAGAAAGCAACCTCACAGATGTTTGAAAGGCAAAAGAAAGAATTAATGGTCCCCCAGGACACTGTTTTATCAATAGTGCTATTTAACATCTATTTCATACCTATCTGCAAACTGTTAGCTGGGCTAACTCTGTATGGGCTGTAGAATGGATGTGAATGATATACATTTCTTTATCCTTGTACAATGTACTTGGGCTGATACATCTGATTTACAGGCACTGTTTGACAATGGTTATATGCTGGCTCTCGCATAACAAGCTTGTACTGAACTTCACCAAAACAGAAATCAGTGTGCTGTAGCATCCTAATTCTGGCCCTATACCTACTTCAATTGCCATTAAGAATATGGAGTTGCCAATTGTTCCCTACAAAGGAATGGTAACTGGTGCGTGAGCACACATTTGCTTGCATATGCTGGCCCGCACCCAGGGCTGTGCCCTTTTTCTAACATACACTTGAATATGCAAGCATGTTATAAAATAGCTAGTTGTGCACACATGAACTAATAACAAAAACCAAACAGTATCCCACTAACAATATTATATAAATCCTTTAATTAGCACTTTTATGATACACTTTTTTATAGTATACAAATGTAAATGTTCCTTAGAAATGTAATACTAAATCCATTGTAAATTACACACACAACATACTCGCCAATACCATTCACACACTACACACCACATCAAAACCCCTCATTAAAAAAAATCAAAAAATAATGGATCCAAAAGAAATTTCATTCAAAGCAATTAACTCATATTTATGTCCCTGGTGATGGTAATGTCAACAAAGGAGTAAAAAAAAAAAACAGTGTTCAAAACTCAAAAGGGACAATGTCCTAAAGATACTCCACTGATGGATTTCAAAAATTCCTTTTATACCTTATCCCCCAATCATAATATGGAGACAATGAACTTAATGACCAAATCTTAAAGGTAACATACAAATGCCATATAAAGGCCCCCAATAATTACGGATCATCGGCACTCTCAGATAGTCTTTTTTTAATTGTACCAATGAATAAAGCATCCCCGGGGCACTTACTAAAGCCGGCTAAGGTAAGACATATCAGTTGGAGACAGGTTTCTTCGTTAAGGCAAATCTATCAAATGGTAAAGGGCTTCCTTGTGTTTTATAAGAGACTTCCATCCAGGGAGAGCAGCTTATTAGTGTCAGCTCAGCTAAAGCATGATGTCGCTTGCTGGTCTCGGCTCAGAAAGGCGCATTGGCCAGTAGAGGAAAAACCCAACAACTCTTCTTCCTGTTAACTAGGTAAACTGGTGGACAAATTGGTTAACTGGAAATAAAATGGGTGCATACCTCTTTTAAAATCCTTCAATTTGCATGGTAGAAGTGGGATGTACATGCACATGTGTGCACCCATTTAAATGTGGTGTACATGTGTGCAGTATAAAAAAAAACCTTGACCACCCATACTGTTTTATATAGAAAATACTAATAACAGATTCCAAACAGTATCCCATTAACAATAAAATTATATAATCCTTTAATTAGCATCAACAGATGTTTTTTGAACAATGAGAGAAATAGGGATGTGAATCGGGTGATCGATCGTCTTAACGATCAATTTTGGCTGGGGGGGAGGGAAATCTGATCGTCATGGTTTTTGTTTTTTTTAAATCGTAAAAAATCATAAATCGGAGGAGGGCGGGAAAACCGTCACCCTAAAACCCACCCCGACCCTTTAAAATAAATCCCCCACCCTCCCGAAGCCCCCCAAAATGTTTTAAATTACCTGGGGTCCAGTGGGGGGGGGGGGGGTCCCGGCGCGATCTCCCGCTCTCGGGCCACGGCTGTGTTAGAAGAAATGGTGCCGGTGGCCCTTTGCCCTTACCATATGACAGGGCAAAGGTAGCGCCGGCGCCATTTTGGTTCCTGTCACCCGACGTCACGAGTGCAGGAGATCGCTCCCGGACCCCCGCTGGACCCCCAGGGACTTTTGGCCAGCTTGGGGGGGCCTCCTGACCCCCACAAGACTTGCCAAAAATCCAGCCGGGGTCCGGGAGCGACCTCCTGCATGCAGGCCGTATTGCCAAGATTCAAAATGGCGCTGGCGCTACTTTTGCCCTCACTATGTCGACATAGTGAGGGCAAAAGTTTTGCTGTGCGGCAGCCAGCAACAACGAGGCTCAACGTGCTTAGGGATCAGGCCCTGCCCCCTTTAAGCATGTCAGTTCCCGGAAGCTCTGCAATAGCGCAGGAACTCTCTACTATTTAAAGCCTCGAGCACAGCAAAACATTGCCTCGGCTACAGGTTTGCGTGTGCTGGTGCTCTGTCTGGATTGTTTTTCCCCTCTGCCTACTTGGTTTGCCTGTGGTTTCCTTGTCTGCCCTGATCTTGGTTTCCTGGACATTCTGCTTTGCTGCCTGCCTACGACCCGGACCGGAATTGGACTCGCTTTTGCTCGCTGCCTGCCACGACCGAGATCCATTCCCTGGATACTCTGCTTGCTGCCTGCCTACGACCCAGACCAGATTTGGATTTGCCTTGCTTTCTGCCTGCCTACGACCCGGACCAGACTTGGACTTGCTTTGTTTTCTGCCTGCCTATGACCTTGTCTGGAGTTGAATTACCCTACCTGTATTTGGTTATACACTGAACTGAGTCTGGTTGCATGATACAACCTGCACCAGCTACCTCGACTTATCCATCACAGCCTATCACAGACTTATCCATCACAGCCATTGATGTTATCCATCAATGATTCACATAATGGTAACAGTTAGCTGAGACTATGGATCCCGTGGATTTAACAGCACTACAGGCCATTCCAGGGCTAGCTTCTCGCATCCAGCAGCAACAGGGGGAACTCAATCAAGTTACAGGTGTATTGGAGAGATTGGTGGCTAGAATGGACGCCTTCTCAGTCTCGACTCCGGTCACTCCCACATCCACTCCTGTGTTATGACTAGCACCTCTGCCACTATTCAATGGAGACCCTCAACTATGTCAAGGATTTATCAACCAATGTTGCATGCATTTTTCACTCCAGCCTGCATTATTTCCCACCGACAAAAACAAGGTTATGTTTATTCTACATCTCTTGGAGGGACCAGCCTTGGCATGGCTTCTCCTTTTTAAGAGTGGAAGTATTCATTGTTAAACAATTTGAACCAATTTTTGAGGGACTTCCATCTAATATTTGAAGAACTTGGTCGCTTCTCTTCGGCAGCAGCAGAATTGCTCCAAATTCGACAAGGAACTCGATCAGTTGGAGAATACGCAGTTTAGTTCTGCACTTTGGCAGCAGAACTTCACTGGGGAGAGGACCGTCTCATGGCCATATTACAGAAAGGACTTTCCTAATCCATTAAGGATGAATTGGCAGGTCATGAGACACCAGAAATTTTAGAATAGTTTATTCGTCTGGCCATTCGAATAGACCTACGCTTCCAAGAAAGGTCTCGGGAGAGGGCCACATTGCGACGGCTCATCTGGCTGGATCCAGCCTTCCAGCAACCCCTCATGACTCCCAGCATGTTGGAACCTCAAGCATCCTCAGAAGAACCCATGCAAATGGATCGTTGTCGATTAACACATGAGGAAAGACAACGGCGTAGACTGAATAATGTCTGTCTGTATTGTGCGGGTACAGGACACTTCATAAACAAATGTCCAAATAAATCGGGAAATTCTCAGGCCTATGGTTGGTTGGAGAGGCCTCCTTGTGTCATTTTGGCTCCTCTCCACAAATTCTAATTCCAGTTTCTATAACCTTCAAACAAGAGACTCTTCACTGTCAGGCCTTTTTGGATTCCATAGCATCAGGCAATGTCATTGAAGAGGAGCTGGTCAAAAAGTTCCATATCCCCACAGAGACTCTTAAAACTCCACTTATAGTCTCATCCATCTCTGTTAGCCTATAGGGGACAAAATTGTTTCTATCACGCAACCCATCAAAATTAATATGGGAGTACTCCATCATGAAATCATACAATCGTACATCCTTCCCTCTTCTGTCAACCAGGTCATATTAGGGATACCCTGGCTAAGAATACATCAACCCCACCTAGATTGGGGAACTTTGCAACTGGCTAGTTGGAGCACTCATGTTGGCAGAATTGTTTGTCGACAGTTCATCTGGTCAGCAATATCATTCCCTGTCCTATGAATATTCCATCTTCATTACGACACCAATATTCTAAATTTATTGATATTTTTAGCAAACAACAAGCCGAGACATTACCGCCACATTGTTCCTATGATTGCAAGATTGAGTTACTTCCAGGAAAAGAGCCCCCCAGAGGGAGGGTTTATGCTCTATCAGAACCAGAATTGAAAGCCATGTGCCAATACATCCAGGATAATCTAGCCAGGGGATTCATTACAGCTTTCTCTTCTCCGGCTGGAGCAGTATTTTTTTTTGTCGAAAAGAAAGATGGCTCATTACGGCCTTGTATTGACTATAGAAGACTAAATGCTATTACTGGACAGTATTGTATCACAAACCAATTATATCATTTAGAAAACTATGTACCGAATCATTACGGCACTTGTGTAAATTAATATATTTCAGCATCCTTATTTTATGTGCCCTATTGTAAACCATTGTGACGGATCCTTCTTAACGACAGTATAGAAAAGATTTAAATAAAAATAAAAATAATAATAATAAAATAAATTACAAAAAAATAAATAAATCGATATTTGATACTTTTAATATCAGAACTTTTTGATCATCTAAGAGAAGCCAAAATGTTTACCAAACACAACCTTCTGGGAGCCTATAATTTAATAAGGATACGAGAGCAGGACGAATGGAAAACTGCCTTCAATACTCATGATGGACACTATGAATATCGGGTCATGCCCTTTGGACTATGTAATGCTCCAGCAGTTTTCCAGAATATAATTAATGACATTTTTTGAGACGTCTTATATTCCCACGTCATTGTTTATCTGGAAGACATCCTAATTTTTTCTAGAACCGAGCAACAACATCAAATTCATGTCTTAGGCCCCGTCCCCTTTAAGCACGTCAGTTCCCGGAAGCTCTGCAATAGCGCAGGAACTCTCTATTTAAAGCCTCAAGCCCAGCACAGCATTGCCTCAGCTACAGGCTTGCTTGTGCTGGTGCTCTGTCTGGATTGTTTTGCCTCTCTGCCTACTTGGTTTGCCTGCAATTTCCTTGTCTGCTGCCTGCCCTGATCTTGGTTTCCTGGACATTCTGCATTGCTGCCTTCCTACGACCCGGACTGGAATTGGACTCACTTTTGCTCGCTGCCTGCCATGACCCTGGTCTGTTTCCCGGACATTCTGCTTTGCTACCTGCCTATGACCTGGACCAGAATTGGTCTCGTCTTTGCTCGCTGCCTGCCATGACCGAGGTCTGTTCCCTGGATACTCTGCACACTTCCTGCCTATGACCCGGACCGGATTTAGATTTGCCTTGCTTGCTGCCTGCCTATGACCCAGACCGGATTTGGATTGCCTTGCTTACTGCCTGCCTACGACCCGGACCGGACTTGGACTTTGTTTGCTGCCCGCCTACAACCTGGTCTGGAATTGGATTACCCTACCTGTATTTGGTTATACACTGAACTGGTTGCGTGATTCCAACTCCACCAGTTACCTCGACTTATCCAATCTTGGCCTAAGGTAAGACTGTTATCCATCAAGGATTCACAATATCATAACAGATTCTATTCTAACATTTCATTAGCAGACCAAGACAATTGTAACATCTGGTTTCATTAAGCTTCAGGTTCTCTGCAATTTAAATGCTTTACTTGATTAGTCTATCTTTTATTCAGTAGCAAAGGCATTAATTCTCCCATTCTTGGATTACTGTAATTCCATTTATATTGAGGTTCCTGTATCTTCATTGAAAGGAATGCTTTTGCAGAATTCAGCCGATCATCATCTCTGAAGGAAGAGTATGAAAGATCATATTACCCCTGTATTGTATGACCTTTACTGGTTACCAGTGCAATATTAAATTCAGTATAAAGTTCACAGTCTGTAGATGCTTGATTCTTTAATAATCCCACATGTACTCTTCAGTCTTCCCAGAGGGGCCTTTTAAATATTCCCTCTTCTAAGCTGGAGCATTTTGCTGAGACAAGAGAGAGAGCTATTACTGTGGCTGCTCTGACATTGTGGAACTCTTTGCCAGAAAATGTGCATCTCAAGGCTTGCTCAAAAACTTTTAAATCACTGTTGAAAACATTGTTGTTCAGGCAGGCTTATATATACTTTTTTCTTCCTGGATGTCCTTTTTGTTTTGATAACCTATCTGTTGCTTTTAATTTTTTTTATTATCAACTACATATTCTCTGCATATTACTTTTCTCTGTGCATTAATTATATTTATTGCAATTTTTTATGTCTGCTTGTATATCACCTAGCACTTCAGTAGTAGATGATTTATATACATATAAATAGTAAAAGATTAAAGATTAAAGACAGAGTGAAGAGAGACACCACAAGTTTACAAATGAGGGGCAAAGGGCACCAACCAAGTTAGTTTAAAGTCCTAGGAAGGGAGAACCCATAGCAAATTCTTGGGGAGAACTGATGTCATTTCCATATGGTATCATTAGATGAAGGAGCTGGCTGTTCGGCATGTAGTTTATCTTTACTGGATGCTAAGATGTTATTGAATAGAGGCACCAAATGCTCTTTAATGACTAGCTGTTTAATACCCTTTAATTCAGAGAATCTAGGATGTGATTTTTCTTCTGAATCAGTTTTTGCAAATATTGCCTTCCTTATCTCTGAAGCAGTAATCATGAAGAAGAAAAGTCCTGGTAGTATTGGATGCTACACTTGCCTTCCCTTTTGATATAATCCATTGAAAGCTAAATACTATAGATTAGCTTCGTTCTTTTCTACCGGGTCATTTTTTGAGTTGGACGCTTCGGGGTAAAGTTTGTTTTTTCTCGGTTAGTTTTTTGGAAAAACGAACAAAAACTAAATGGGGAAAAATGAAACGGGCCCAAAAAATGACGAGGGAAAACAAAGCTCAAAAAACCCCACCCCAAGCATTAAAATGTATTATAATACATTAAATACAACCCCCCCCCCCCACCATCCCGATCCCTCCCCAAGACTTACTAACATCCCTGGTGGTCCAGCGGGGTCCTGCAAGGGATTTCTCCCTCCGTGCCATCGGGCTGTCTGGCCTGCCTTGATCAAAATGGTGCTGATAGCCTTTGACCTACTATGTCACAGGGGCTACCGGTGCCATTGGTCAGCACCTGTCACATGGTAGGAGCACAAGATGGTACCAGCCATCCATTGCTCCAACCATGTGACAGGAGCTGACCAATGGCACTGGTAGCCCCTGTGACATAGTAAGGGCAAAGGTTATCGGCACCATTTTGATTACTGGCAGCCGATGGTCTGAGTGCAGGAGGTCACTCTCCGACCCCCGCTGGACTTTTGGCAAGTCTTATGGGGGTCAGTAGGGTCCTCCAAGACTTGTCAGAAGTCCCTGGTGGTCCAGTGGGGGTCCAGGAGCGACCTCCTGCACTCGGACCGTCGGCTGCCAGTAATCAAAACGGCGCCGATAGCCTTTGCCCTTACTATGTCACAGGGGCTACCAGTGCCATTGGTCAGCCCCTGTCACATGGTAGGAGCACAAGATGGTGCCAATGGCCATGTGACAGGGGCTGACCAATGGCATTGGTAGCCCCTGTGACATAGTAGGTGAAAGGCTATTTGCACCATTTTGATGTGAGGCAGACCCGAAAGTTAGATGGCATGGAGGGATAAATCCCTCGCGGTACCCCGCTGGACTACCAGGGATGTTAGTAAGTGTTGGGCAGGGATCGGGATGGTGGGGGGGGGGGGTTGTGTTTAATGTATTATAATGTATTTAATGTATTATAATACATTAAATACAACCCCCCCCCCACCATCCCGATCCCTCCCCAAGACTTACTATCATCCTGGTAGTCCAGCGCCGGTGCCATTTTGGTTCCTGTCACCCAACGTCACAAGTGCAGGAGATCGCTCCCGGACCCCCGCTGGACTTTTGGCAAGTCTTGTGGGGGTCAGGAGGCCCCCCCAAGCTGGCCAAAAGTCCCTGGGGGTCCAGCGGGGGTCCGGGAGCGATCTCCTGCACTCGTGACGTCGGGTGACAGGTACCAAAATGGCACCGGCGCTACCTTTGCCCTGTCATATGGTAAGGGAAAGGGCCACCGGCACCATTTCTTTTAACCAGCCGTGGCCCGAGAGTGGGAGATCGCGCCGGGACCCCCCCACTAGACCCCAGGCAATTTAAAACATTTTGGGGGGCTTCAGGAGGGTGGGGGATTTATTTTAAAAGGTCGGGGTGGTTTTTAGGGTGCCGGTTTTCCCGCCCTCCCCCTCCCCCGATTTACGATTTTTTGACGATAAATCGGGGGAATTGCTATTGTATCGCGGCTCTAACGATTTTTGACGATTTAAAATATATCTGATGATTGTTTTAAATCATCAAAAAACGAGTCACATCCCTACTGCTGATTGACTCCTTTCCCACACTCAAAAAAACTGTAAACAGAGCCAAGAAGGCCAGCAACTTAATAAGGCTCTTCTTCCCTTCAATGTCTCTGCTAACCTCACTGACCTACACTGTGGTATGTCAGATGCACACACAGACAGAGATAAACAAATTCATTAGTGCTGTTTAAATCTCTGCTCCACTCCCCTAGTGAACAGAGGAAGCAAGCGGTGCCACTGTTTCTTTCTGTCAAAGAGAGGGAGACCATTGCAGCAAATAAGATGAGAAATAGTCCTTTGCCAGTGACAAAGCCAACTTTTTTAAAGCTTGTTTTAATTTTCAGAGACCTTCTTAAAAACAGATCCTTCTCTACCAGCTACTAGAGAGGAAATAGAGACATTCTTGAACATGCTCAGACTTTTCAGTGGAAGGATGTCAGCCTGACCTGATCCAGATGACAGTGAGTGGCTAGTTAAAAAGATGCATCACCATGATTTACCCTCTCTCTGGTCTCCTTGCCAACTTGTCTTGCCTCTGCTCTCAGATGGATGTGATATCATAAAAGAACGAATTGGTAGTGATTGTTACCAGTTGTTTGATCCCTAGTGAGCAGCCAGACTTGAATAGGAAAATAAATGAATGAAACCATTTTTTTTTTTTTTAATTTGTGGGACCCCTTCATTTGTTTTTGGGATCCAAGAATGAAACAAAATTGGATTCATGCATTGCATTTTACCCATTTGTTTCAATCAACTGCACATTCATAAATGCCAAAAAAACGTGTTTATAAGAATAGCTTCTGTCATTCTATACTCCATGGATTCCAATATGCTTTCTGAGCCTTCAATATGTGCTTACAAGTTGCATATAACCAGTGAGCTGGCCTTTTATTTTGCTGCCATAGTGCAAGAGATATTAAGAAGTACATTTTAAAAGGCCCACACCCATAAGATTGAGAGGGTTATATTCTGAAGTGCTGGGCTCAAAGAAAGATGCGGGCCGGGGGTCATGGTCTGTGTGGGGAGGGGAGGGGCTGGGGATGCACACGCAGGGGTCTTAAAATCGACCCTTAAATGTTTATAAAAAAGATAAAGGCACTGTTTTTTTAATTCGGTTTATGTCTAAGCAGTTTTAGACAGATCAGTTATTATTCAATAGATCTGGCTTTATCTTGTTTTAATGATTCATGCTTAGTTTTTATTCTGGCTTTAGGAATGTATGTTAATTTGATGATATATTTTTAATATATTTTATGAATGCTAATATTGTGATCTGCACTGGGCAAGTATTAGAAGATGGAGAATATAAACTTTTTAAAATACATTTTGCCCGCACAGACATCAGGCTCACTGGTCTATAGTTTTCCAGATCAACTCTGGAGATTGCATCTTTCCACTCCTCTCTCATCTTTCATGTCCCCCTTACCATCCATGATGCCTCCTCCTCTCTCATCTTCCAACTTTTCCTCATCTTCCAACTTTCTCTCCTCTCCCTAACCTTTAAACCTTCCCCTCCTCTCCCTCCTCTCCCTCACCTTTCAAACCTCACTACCCTATCCCCATCTTCCAACCATAGTAACAAAGCAACAAATTAAATGATGGAAGATGAAGACCAAAATGGCCCAGCCATCTGCCGAGTTAAGATTCATTCGTTTTTGGTAAAGGTGCATATAAAATTCTCAAAGTCATGCCAATATCACCTCCCCCCATTGGAATTTTCAACCTGATCTTTCAACTCTCCTCTTATATCTGTCCCAAGAGTGGGGAAGTCCAATCATCATTGTGTTGGCCTTCCCATTCTTTCTTTGAGCCCTGATGAAATAATATCACTGCTGTTTTGGGACTTTAATTGACACTCTGAGAGTTATCACAATATACCTAATTTCCATTTTCTTGACACTATGAATGCTCTGTACTTCTTATGCATTTTTCAATCCCACTATCTTTTTTATCTCTACCAAATGTTCTGGAAGGGCATTCCAGTTATCTGCTATCCTTCTGTTAAGATATTTCCTGACTTTCTTCGTAGTCTTCCTCATTGGAGCTTCATATTAGAGATGTGCAACCCCCAACATTTTAGTTTTGGTTCTTTTTTTTTTTTTGGGAGGGGTTGCTTTAAATCAGTTGGTTTAATGTTTTGTTTTGGTTTTTTTTTTGGGGGGGTGGTTCAGTTCAGTTTGTTTCCCAAGCCAAAAAAAAAAAAACATTAAAAAAAAATCCTGGCTGAGCCTTCCTTAGCATGATGCCAAGGCTTAGGCCCTGGCCAAGACTGGCAGTGAGGATTATGCCTAGGTTGGGACCAAGACTGAGGCTGGAGAGCTCCCCCATCTCCCATTTACCCCTTCCTGGACCTGGCTATAAACATGCAGTAGCAAGTCCAAGTCACTCTTATCCAGATCCTGGCACTTTAGAAATGATGCATCTGCCTTCTCTTCCCCTCTCATTTTGCAGCTCCCCATCTTCCATCATTCCTTTACTCACTTCCAAAATGTCCTCTCCTTCCAACCTCCCTGAACTAACATCCTTCACTTCTTCATTCCCTCTCATTTTCCAAACTTCCCTTCTTCACTCTCTCACCTTCAATCCATCTCACTCCATGGTGTCAGACTAGAGAGCAGAGCTTGTGGTCAATGCTTCTAATCTTCTCTTGCCATGGGATCATTTCTCTCACTTGCAGTTCAGTTTATGAATTGCACAGGAGCAGTGGATTTAGTAGCAGGAGGGAGAAGTTAGAAGTATTGAGGTGCTGTGGGGGAGGGAGAATACAACAGTTAATTTTTGACCCCTACAGGCTATCATAGGGGGAGTGAGTAATGCCCTATAAGAATGTGCATTTGTTTGAAGTGATATAGACAATGTCACCATTATTGTCTATGCTGTTTCTTGTTGCTTAAAAAAATGATAGAAAAAAACACAAAATGTTGTGCTATGCTATTTCTTCTATCATTTTTAGTGTGCAGTAGTTCTGAATAGTGCACAGTATTTCCAAAATAGTGCACACTGATTCTGAATTGTGTGGACTATTCAGAGGGACAGTAACTTTCAAACTCATGTGCAGGCACACATTGGCACATGTGCATTGACTCGCGCCCAAATGCATGGCCCTTTTATAACTTGCAAGCATTTATGCAGGAGGAAAAGGGGAATTAGATTCAGACAGCAACCAACAAAAACATTAGATTTTATGGTCTGGGAAAACAAATAAGTATGGGGTCACTTGCTGGTGTGGCAGTTACTACCCTTAACTAACATGCCTGATACATTGGATGCAACTCCAACATTGTTCTCTGCTTCAATGGCAAGAGGTAACAGGGAACTGGACTCAGACAGCAACCATCAAGGACCCTGACTTTGATGGTTTGGGAAATTAAGTAAGGGGGGTGACTTGCATAGCACAGCAGATGCTATCATAAGCTTGCTGGGTAGACTGGATGGACCATTTGGTCCTTTTCTGCCATCATTTTCTATCTGTCTATGTTATAAAAGAGTGCACTCAATTTTAAATGGGCACGTGCCCATGAATGCAAATCCCACTTCTACCATGTTAGTCAGTGAAATTTATGAGGGGCACGCATCCACGCAATTGCCAATTTCACCAGTTCATCCAAAGTTCACCCAGTTAACAGTTTGGTCCTCCAAAATCCTCTGATTTCAGTCTGACCTTCCCCTTCCAGTTACCCTACAGAGAAATGGTTCTTTCTTTTTGTTTTTCAACTTACACCTCCTCCATAACAGAAGTAAACTTACTCAGCAGGGCCTGTGGGCAATGGGTATGCACATAACTCTTGGCCACACCTTGAAACACTCATGTCCTGCCCAGTCCCCATCACGTTTTGAAAACTTTTGAGATGTGCACGCAGTGAGAGATGTATGTGCATCTGGGCACATGCCCAACTTTGTGTGCATCCCCTAATTGAATCATGCACTGGGCTTTTAAAATCTACCTTATAGTGCACACTTTTTCTGTAACATTAAAAAAACATGTAAAAACATTCATGGAAATGAAAATCAACTCCCAACTGACACGACACAAAAATAAAATGACATGCTTATGGCCTGCACACTCCTAGTGCCTTGTGGTCTTCATGCCAGTGTTTGTTCTGTTTTGTCACTCTCACAATGCCAAGGAGTGTTAATTCCACTGTTGTTGGTACTCTTTGTCCCTTTTTTGGTGTCTTGGGGTCTTCCTGCCATTGTTTATGCTGCTTTGTAGAGATGTGAATCGTGTCCTCGATCGTCTTAACGATCAATTTCGGCTGGGAGGGCGAGGGAATCGTATTGTTGCCATTTGGGGGGGGTAAAATATCGTGATAAATCGTTAAAATCGTTAAAACCCGCTAAAATCGTTAAAACCCGCTAAAACCCACCCCCGACCCTTTAAATTAAATCCCCCACCCTCCCGAACCCCCCCCCCAAATAACTTAAATTACCTGGTGGTCCAGCGGCGGTCCGGAACGGCAGCGGTCCGGAACGGGCTCCTGCTATTGAATCTTGTTGTCTTCAGCCAGCGCCATTTTCCAAAATGGCGCCGAAAAATGGCGGCGGCCATAGACCAACAGGATTCGACGGCAGGAGGTCCTTCCAGACCCCCGCTGGACTTTTGGCAAGTCTTGTGGGG
Organism: Rhinatrema bivittatum; assembly: GCF_901001135.1. Taxonomy (NCBI): domain Eukaryota; kingdom Metazoa; phylum Chordata; class Amphibia; order Gymnophiona; family Rhinatrematidae; genus Rhinatrema; species Rhinatrema bivittatum. The sequence continues at coordinate 228,652,257 of NC_042620.1, read as the reverse complement.
GTCAGGAGGCCCCCCCCAAGCTGGCCAAAAGTTCCTGGAGGTCCAGCGGGGGTCAGGGAGCGATTTCCCGCCGCGAATCGTTTTCCGTACGGAAAATGGCGCTGGCAGGAGATCGACTGCAGGAGGTCGTTCAGCGAGGGTTCCGGCGCCTCGCTGAATGACCTCCTGCAGTCGATCTCCTGCCGGCGCCATTTTCCGTACGGAAAACGATTCGCGGTGGGAAATCGCTCCCTGACCCCCGCTGGACCTCCAGGAACTTTTGGCCAGCTTGGGGGGGGGCCTCCTGACCCCCACAAGACTTGCCAAAAGTCCAGCGGGGGTCCGGAAGGACCTCCTGCCGTCGAATCCTGTTGGTCTATGGCCGCCACCATTTTTCGGCTCCATTTTGGAAAATGGCGCCGGCTGAAGACAACAAGATTCAATAGCAGGAGCCCGTTCCGGACCGCTGCCATTCCGGACCGCCGCTGGACCACCAGGTAATTTAAGTTATTTGGGGGGGGGGGTTCGGGAGGGTGGGGGATTTAATTTAAAGGGTCGGGGGTGGGTTTTAGCGGGTTTTAGTGTGCCGGCTCATGATTCTAACGATTTATAACGATAAATCGTTAGAATCTCTATTGTATTGTGTTTCATAACGGTTTTAAGACGATATTAAAATTATCGGACGATAATTTTAATCGTCGTAAAACGATTCACATCCCTACTGCTTTGTTACTCTCTTTGTGCCTTGGGGTATTCTTGCTACTGTTTGTGATTCTTTGCCCCTTTCACCCCTTTCCCTCTCACTTGATGTCTTGGAGATTGATTCTCTATGCTGCTGATGCTTGCCTGTAAGTTTCACTATGCTTTGATAAAAATCCTCAATGTTAGATTCCAAATACAATGCATTGCTTCTCTATTTGATATTAAAGGAAATGAATGAAACAAATGAACTTGGGTAACCAAAATTAACAAAAAAAATATAATAAAATAATGGCAACCAAACCGAAATAAAAAACTGAACCAAAAATGTTTTCCTTACACACCCCTTCTGTATGTCTTAAGAGACTTGATCATTAGCATAAAGTTATAATTTCATAATAATTCAAGAAGCAGTTTAATCTCAAATTGTCATTGCTGACACATTTATTTTATAACCAACTTGGCTTAGAATGTGATGGTAATTGCATCTAATGCTAATTTGTTTTTGTGCTTTTAACAAAAGGACACTCAATGGCTATACTTCATGGAGAACATATTCTCATTAATAAAACAATTTCTGTTTTACTCTAACTTTCTTGATTTTATGTTTGATTTTATTGTCAGTCATGGAAAATGACAAGTATAATATTTTAAGCTGCAGCATTAAAATTCTCATTTTCAGCTTTTCTATTGTTTGTTGTGATGTTGATTTTTAAGAAGAATTAATAACACCCAGTCTAACATTACTGCAAATTGAACTATGGCAATAAAAATGAAAACAAGTGGTAAGTTCTTTTGTCAACTATTCCTAAATCAATTCACTTTTATTTGATTGTTTGCTTGAAAACCATACTGAGATAATAAATAAGAATCCTATTACCCGAGTCTAAAATGCATATAGGAATATTAATTAGTAGAGATCAGGCTAAAAAAACATCATTTAGTGTTGTGTAATGTCATTTGAGGGTCAATTTTTATTGCCATTAATGTTTTCCTATTTTTACATTTTGGAATGAGTGCACATTATTCCTGAATAATATACACTATTTGGAAATAGTATACACTATTTCTAACTATTGTGGACTATTGAGAAATAGTGTGCACTAAGAACTCTAAAAAACCCCTCAAAAGTTTGTGTTATTTCTATCATTTTGTTTTTAAAATGAAATTATATAGAAAATATTGCTGACATTGTCTATGTCATTTCAAATGAATGCACATCCCGAATATTTTATTTATTTATTTATTTATTTTTACATTTGTTACCCTTACTTATCCACAGTTCAATGCAGAGTATAAGCAAACAGTAATACAATTCAATACAATACAAACAAGAAATTAACATAAAGGCAAATAAACAAAAACTATTGTGAAATTAAATATGAAATGCAGCATCCACAAGAGGCTATCATGAAAACCCTGCTACAGTTATCGTAGATAGAAGACAAATTGCAACATTCTAAAAGTATTGGGAGCTTTTTCTGTTCACTGTTCAAATACCTGCTAAAACAAAAAAGTCTTTAACTGCTTCCTAAACATTTGCATATATGTCATGTTATACAGACTCTCTATTATAGTTTTTCAGAAACTAGGCCCAGCCACCAAAAAAAGCTCTGCCTTGTGTCTCAATAAGGTGAGCTAACCATGGGAAGGTTATATCAAGCAAACCACAATGAGCTGATTTCAATGCCCAAGAGGGATTATAAATTCATAATATGGTACAAATACAAATAAATTACTGGTTAGAAATATATGAATGAGCATAGCAAACGTAAGGTTAATTTTTCATTGTACTGGCAACCAATGGAGTGAATAGAGAACTGGGTTACTTAATGTGATTTCTAAGGCCAGTGCAAGTTAGAACTTGCACAGATGAGTTTTGAACAATTTGTAGTACCTTAAGAATATTCATGGATATTCTAATGGAGATGGCAATAGAATAATCCAAGCTCACAAGTATCTGTATAGAGATTTTGAGTGTTCAACAGAATTTTAAGCCTGCGAGGCATATGTAGTTAAAAAAATGCTGCCCTCACCATTGTTTTACTTAAATATATAAAGATATATCCGGTTCTAAAAAGATGTCCACATTTCTTATTTGAGTTGCTATAGGGATTTCATAACCTTCAAAAATGGAAGCTAGAGAGAGAGACCAGTTGATGAAATTCTACTAAGGAAAATCACCTGTTTTCTCTACATTCAGAAACTGCTTATTATGAAAAAGCCATTGTTTTACTGCAGATAAACAGATGGAGACCTGGGCTAAAGTTTCAGGCCAAGTGCATAGAGCAGATAAAAAATACTGAATGTCATCAGCACCTAAACTTTAGCCCACTCCCAAACCTGAGGGCAACCTAAGATTGGAGACATGTAAACAGACCTGCTGACAGGGCAGAGCCTTGTGGAATACCCATGTCTATTGCACGCCAAGAAGACACCGGTTAACAAATCTTAATCTGCTGGACCTGGACCAGTATACCATAAGATATTCCAATATCTCTCAACTGAGATATTTGATGGCTAACCACTTCAAAGGCTACTTATATATCAAGAAGAACTGCGCGTAACTCAGGACACTATTGAATTCTCACCTAAATATGTCTAAGCTCAATAGTAACAGGGTCTCTATACTGAAAGATTTCCAGAATCTAAATTGTTATTGATCTAAAATGTCAGGTTCTTCCAGAAATTAATTTAGTCACTTCAACAGATTCAAGAAAAAAAAACCCTCTTGATTTAATTATATACTCCTTCACTAAAATCTCTCCCTTTATTTAAATTAGCAGTCACTAATAATCTCTGTCTAGATATTAATATTGGGGCATAAATTTGCTGTGGGTTCATTTAAAACAAAAGACAAAAAATTCCAGAAAGAGTCTTGTTGTAGCTAGCTTGGGGGCTGCTGAATCATAGAGCCACCAGGGGGTCAATCAGATTCTTTCTGGGCTGTGCTCAGCCAGGAGACAGATTGTTCCAGTGTCCAGCTAAGGAAAAACTGTTTATTAACTTAAAATTATTTTAGAGGACTTCTGTGAATAATATATTGCTGTCTATGTTTTCATTATAATCTCTCTCTCTTTCTAGATATTGACATTGTGTATTAATTTGCTGTGGGATTATTTAAGAGTCAAGAAAAAAAAAAAACCCTCTTGATTTACTTAGATATTCCTTCACTAAAATCTCTCCCTTTATTTGAATTAGCTGTCATTAATAATCTCTGTCTAGATATTAATATTGGGGCATACATTTGCTGTAGGTTCATTTAAAGCAAAAGACAATTCCAGAAAGAGTCATGCTGTAACTAGCTTGGGGGCTGCTGACTCATAGAGCCACAGGGGTCAGCACAGATTTTTTCTGGGCTGTACTCAGCCAGGAGACAGGAAGCACTAAAGCTTCTTGTGTCCAGCTAAGAAAAAAGTTTAAATTAGTCAGCCAATCTGGGGGAGGGTCTTTTCAAAATCAATAGCAGATATGGGGTCCTAAGAACAACCTTGTCCAAGGGTTAACTGTTTAATTCCCTCTTTTGCTGACCCTCTACCCACCCACCCCTGAGGTTGGTTTTATGATAGTGTCTGCCTGAATACATAATTGGCAAAAATATAGGGTGGAAATTTGGTAATTCCTCAGGTGTTATCCATCCATCAAATTTACCAAAATGAGGACTATCAAATGCAACTATTGTGGAGCCTTTATATTGAGGGAAATCATCTGGAAACGTAAGGCTTGCCCCATTTGTTCAGAAATCTCTCCCCTCAAAAAGGAGCTGACTAAAGCTAAAGCTGAATTAGCTGCAATAAAGAGAGTTTCACTGTGAAGCTTCACCTACTTCACAGTGTTCCAAAATGAATTCCTCATTACCACAAAAAAACACAACTCAAGGAAAAAGAGGTTTATAGTAGGGATGTGAATCGTTTTTCTGAAGGATGAAAATAGTGTATGATATTTTCTAATCCATCAGGAATCGGGGGGAGGGGGTCCCCAAAAGCAATAGGAAAACCCATGAACATTTTGTGGGGTTCTCTTATCATTTTTTGGGGGGTGGGATGATAGAGCCCACAAAAACAACCCCCAAACCCACCCTGACCCTTTTAATCTCGTTATTTACAATCCCCCACCCTCCCAACCTCCCAAAAACGTTTCTAAAGTACCTGCTGGTCCATCAGAAAGTGGACAAAGCCATGGGGCTTGATGAGGTTCATCCCAGGATACTGAGGGAGTTCAGAGATGTGCTGGCAGTTCAATAGAACCCTGTTCAATAGATCCCTGGAAACAGGAGTGGTGCTGAGTGATTGCAGAAGAGCAACGGTGGTCCCACTTCACAAGAACGGGAGCAGAGAGGAGGCTGGAAACTACAGGCCAGTTAGCCTCACCTCGGTGGTGGGAAAAGTATTGGAGTTGCTGCTGAAGGAAAGAATAGTGAACTATCTACAAGCAGCAGAATTGATGGACTAGAAGCAGCATGGTTTTACCAAGGGAAAGTCCTGTCAGACAAATCTGATCAACATTTTTGATTGGGTCAAGGAATTGGATCAAGAAAGAGCGCTCAATGTCATCTACTTGGAGTTTAGCAAAGCTTTTGATACGGTCCCGCACAGGAGGCTTGTGAATAAAACAAGAAGCTTGGAGTTAGTGCCAAGGTGGTGGCCTGGATAGCAAACTGGTTGAAGGACAGAAGACAATGTGTGATGGTAAATGGAACTTACTCTAAAGTGAGAGCGGTGATGAGCGGAGTGCCACAAGGGTCAGTTTTGGAACCGGTCCTGTTCAATATCTTTGCGAGCAACATCGCGGACGGGATTGAAGGTAAGGTTTGTCTATTTGCAGATGATACTAAGATCTGCAACAGAGTGGACATGCTGGAAGGAGGAGCGAGACCTTGGGGTGATAGTGTCTAATGATCTGAAGTCGGTGAAACAATGTGACAAGGTGATAGCTAAAGCCAGAAAAATGCTGGGCTGCTTAGAGAGAGGAATAACAAGTAAGAAAAGGGAAGTGATTATCCCCTTGTACAGGTCCTTGGTAAGGCCTCAACTGGAGTACTGTGCTCAGTTCTGGAGATCATATCTCCGAAGGGACAGAGACAGGATGGAGGTGGTCCAAAAAAGGGTGACTAAAAAGGTGGATGGTCTTCATCGAATGACTTGTGAGGAGAGATTGAAGAATCTAAATATGTATACCCTGGAGGAAAGGAGGAGCAGGAGTGATATGATACAGATTTACAGATACTTGAAAGGTTTTAATGATCCAAAGTCAATAAGAAAGCTTTTCCATTGGAAAAAAAATCAGCAGAACCAGGGGTCATGATTTAAAACTCCAGGGAGGAAGACTCATAACCAATGTAAGGAAGTATTTCTTCACAGAGAGGGTGGTGGATGCCTGGAATGCCCTTCCAGAGGAAGTGGTGAAGACCAAAACTGTGAAGGATTTCAAAGGGGCATGGGATAAACACTGTGGATCCATAAAACCTAGAGGATCATAAAGCCTAGAGGATGGGAATGAAGAGAAGAGGCATGGGGGTGGCTTGTAGGAATGATGGCTACTACCTGGTGATTAATATCCTTATTCAATAAATGTTCACATGGTTAATGCGACTCCAACACTGCTCTAAGCTTCAACGGCAAGAGGAAATGTGGAAAAGAGGATTTGTATTCAGGCAACAACCAACAAGGCTGCACAGTCTGGGTAAACAAATAAACATGGGAGTAGCTTGCTTGTTGCAGTGGTTACTACCCCAAACTAGGGATGTGCATTCATTTTCAATGAATGGGTAATCCGCAACGAATAGCAACATATTTGTTCCATTTGTGGATCTATGAAAAAAATAGCAATCCTCCACAAATAAAATGAGAGAGAGAGAGAGAAAGAAAGATAGAGAATAATCTAGCCATAATGCTCTCATACTAGGTAGGTATATATACCCCTATATGAGGCCCACCTAGTTACTCGAGGTGAGGTGTAGGTATTAGTATAGGGGTTAGGGGCCACTTTGACATGCAGAGTGTGATGTATGAACAGAACAGTGCACTCTTGTGAAGATTTGATGACCTTCTGAGTGAGGAAACTCACACAAAGATAGATTTGTGCAGTGTTCTCTCAACCTAGCTTGATGTCACCCAGGTAGAGATTCCATATGCAGTTACCCAGGTATAGAGTGGAGGAGTAGCCTAGTGGTTAGAGCAGTGGGCTGGAGACCAGGGATTGAATCCTGCTGTTGCTCCTTCTGACCTTGGGCAAGTCACTTTACTCTCTACTACCACAGGTACAAACTTAGATTGTAAAACCTTGGAAGATAGGGAAATATCTACAGTACTTATAATGTACTGTGGAATATAAATCTAAATAAACAAAATATTGTAAAGGGACAGGTGAGGGAGGTGAAATTGTTGTTTCTGGTAGTCTAGGCACATTTTATAACTTTTTGGTGAGTACACTATTGGTGTTTCTGGTAATTACAGACATTACACAACCATTTTTTATTATAGAAACAAGCCGTTGAGCCCGTTAAAACGGGTGAGGTGTGCCGGCCAGAGCTGTCTATTCTGCGCAGGCACAGCTGCTCATGGGCCTGTTAAAATGGGCGAGATGTTCACGGCACGTCGGTCAGAGCTCTGGATGTTCGCGGCAGAGCTCTCTTACGTGCAGTCAGAGCTGCTCCCTTCTGCGCATTTGCGGCACAGGCACGGCACGTCAGTGAGAGCTGTCTCATCCAAGCAAGTGCGGCATGTCGGTGAGAGCTGCTCACTACTGCACATTCGTGGCATGCCAGTCACTGCTCAATTATATAGCTAATGGTTAGGTGAGGAGTGCTTTTGGGAGGTTTGGAATGCATTATGAATATTTCCATTACTTCCTATGGAAAAAATAGTCTTGACTTACAACCAACTTGACTTACAACCAACTTGAGTTATAACCAGCCCTCTTGAATCAATTGAGTTTGTAAGGAAAGGGTCCACTGTATTTCTACCTTAAGCAAGCATAGCACACAGTGCACGTTCTTCTTGGGTTCTTCGTGGATTACAAACTGGTTAAAAGACAGGAAACAGAGAGTAGGATTAAATGGTCAATTTTCTCAGTGGAAAAGGGTAAACAGTGGTCTGCCTCAGGGATCTGTACTTGGACCGGTGCTTTTCAATATATTTTATTTATTTATTTATTTATTTATTTATTTATTTATTTAAGGCTTTTATATACCGACTTTCTTGATACAGATCAAATCAACTCGGTTTACATCGAACTAAGCAGAACCATAACCAACAATTCAACAAGAGACATTTAGAAGGAGCATAAAAGTTACATTATAACAAGGTTGCCTTAACTGGGAGAAGGAAAAAAAGAGGGGATCATTTATGGAAAGGAATACAATGAGTGAGGTTATCAAATTTGCAGATGATACAAAATTATTCAGAGTAGTTAAATCACAAGCAGACAGGAGGACCTTGCAAGACTGGAAGATTGGGCATCCAAATGGCAGATGAAATTTAATGCGGACAAGCGCAAGGTGTTGCATACAGGGAAAAATAACCCTTGCTGTAGTTACACGATGTTAGGTTCCATATTAGGAGCTACCACCCAAGAAAAAGATCTAGGCATCATAGTGGATAATACTTTAAAATTGTCGGCTCAGTGTGCTGCAGCAGTCAAAAAAGCAAATAGAATGTTAGGAATTATTAGGAAGGGAATGGTTAATAGAATGGAAAATGTCATAATGCCTCTGTATCGCTCCATGGTGAGACCGCACCTTGAATACTGTGTACAATTCTGGTCGCCACATCTCAAAAAAGATATAGTTGCGATGGAGAAGGTACAGAGAAGGGCAACCAAAATGATAAAGGGGATGGAACAGCTCCCCTATGAGGAAAGGCTGAAGAGGTTAGGACCGTTCAGCGTGGAGAAGAGACAGCTGAGGGGGTATATGATAGAGGTCTTTAAGATCATGAGAGGTCTTGAACGAGTAGATGTGACTCGGTTATTTACACTTTCGAATAATAGAAGGACTAGGGGGCATTCCATGAAGTTAGCAAGTAACACATTTAAGACTAATAGGAGAAAATTCTTTTTCACTCAACGCACAATAAAGCTCTGGAATTTGTTGCCAGAGGAGGTGGTTAGTTCAGTTAGTGTAACTGGGTTCAAAAAAGGTTTGGATAAGTTCTTGGAGGAGAAGTCCATTAATGGCTATTAATCAATTATACTTAGGGAATAGCCACTTTTATTAATTGCATCAGTAGCATGGGTTCTTCTTAGTGTTTGGGTAATTGCCAGGTTCTTGTGGCCTGGTTTTGGCCTCTGTTGGAAACAGGATGCTGGGCTTGATGGACCCTTGGTCTGACCCAGCATGGCAATTTCTTATGTTCTTATGTTCTTATATGAAAATGTTGTTTGCTAGACTACCTCAGCTCTACCAGCCTGTCTTGCCCCTATGAAAACCACAGGGACCAGACTATCTCCGCTCTGCCATCCTGTCTTGCACCTATCAACTTTCTGCCACTCTGCCTTGCTGCCATACACCAGATGATTCTACTCCTTGTGGTGTTCTTGCCACTATTATGGTTCCTCAGTGTGTTGGTGCTAGTCTTTCTGCTGCTTTGTCCCTTTATCGGCACCTTGTGGTTTTTTCTGACACTATTTCTGCTTGCTGTGTTCCCCCTTCATTGTGCTGTAGGATGTTGATGCCACTTGCTTGCCACTTTGCTTGTCATGCTGCCTTCGAGGGTTCATGCAACTGTTATCAGTGCTCTCTTTTGAAGCTGTGGTGTGTTTTTGACACTCTCGCTGCTGCTTTGCACTTCTGTTAAAGCACTCTTGCCACTCCTGGTACCTTTTCCCCTTTACAGTGCCTTAGGCTATTCATGCCACTTTGGTGCCACTTTGCCACAGTCTAAATACCTCAGAGCTCTTTTCTCATTCTGATGATTGCTCCCCAGAAGTTTCATCAGAATTGATAAGAAAACCCCAATTCTGCAGCCAAAAATAGGCTGCAAATACTTCCTCCATTGACTTTAATGGCAAAACGAAAAACAAATGAAACTAATAAACAAACTGGTTTTCCTCCCTATGAAACTAATGAAATTAATTTGGGTCCCAGAAAAACAAAAAAATGGAATGAAACAAAATGTTTCCTTCTGCACATCCCTACCCCAAACCAGTTTACGCCTGATACTTCACTTCAATGCATATCTAGCATAGATCTCTGCTTCAGTGCAGGGGGGAATGAAGATAAGAGGATTGCATTCAGACAACAACCAACAAGGACTGAATTGCACAGTCTGAGTGAACAAATAAGCATGGGAGTTGGTTGCTTGTTGCGGCAGTTACTACCCCGAACCAATTAAGCCTGATACTTCTCTTAGATTGCATATCCAGCACAGCTCACTGCTTTCACAGCAGGGGGAATGAGGAAAAGAGGATTTACATCCAGACAACATCTAACAAGGTATTGATCTGAGCAGTATGAGTATACAAACATTGGGGTAACTTATCAATACGAAGGTTACTACCCTCAAACATTAAGCCTTATACTTCACTTGATGCCGCTCCAACACTGCTCTCTGCATCAATGGTAGGGGTGAAGGAAATTGGAATAAAAAAGTTACCAATAAGGGCCCTGAAGGAAATTGGAAAAAAAAAGTTATCAATAGAGATGTGAATCGGAACCGGAACCAGCGGGGGTCCGGGAGCAACCTCCTGCACTCGGGCCGTATTGCCAGTATTCAAAATGGCGCCGGCACTACCTTTGCCCTCACTATGTCACAGGGGCCGACGGTCGGGGTCCAGTGGGGGTCCGGGAGCGATCTCCTGCACTCAGGCTGTATTGCCAATATTCGAAATGGCACCGGCGTTACCTTTGCCCTGTCACAGGGTAAGGGCAAAGGGCCATTGGCGCCATTTTTATTAACGCAGCCGATGGCCCGAGAGCCAGAGATCATGCCCCCACTGGACCACCAGGTAATTTTAAAAGGTTTTTTTTGGGGGTGGTCAAGGGGGTCATTTTAAAGGGTTGGGTGGGTTTTTTTTTATCAGGCCATCGGCGCCATTTATATTAGTGGCAGCCAAAATGGCGCTGATGGCCCGAGAGTGGGAGATCGCGCCGGGACCCCCCCACTGGACCACCAGGTAATTTAAAACATTTTGGGGGGGTTCAGGAGGGTGGGGGATTTGTTTTAAAGGGTCGGGGTGGGTTTAGGGGTTGTTTTGGTGTGCCGGTTTTCCTGCCCTCCCCCCTCCCCCGATTTAAGATTTTTCCCGATAAATCGGGGGAATTTCTATTGTATCACGACTCTGACGATTTTTGACGATTTAAAAAATATCTGACGATTTTTTTAAATCGTCAAAAAATGATTCACATCCCTAGTTATCAATAAGTGCCCTGAACTCAGTGGTCAGGGTAACAGAAATGTATGGGAAAATAAGTGTGAGAGCTTGCTGGGCAGACTGGATGGGCCTGTTGGTCTTCTTCTGCCATCACTTCTATGTTTCTATAACAGTGTACTCTCAATATTATATTCATCTTGAACAATAAAGCAAAATCTTTGCAATCGGTGGACCAACAAAAGATATTTCAGCGCATATGTTTTTAAAATCTTATAGGTCTCTTCTTCAGGTATCAACATCTATGAACTTATTACATTTTTATGTAACAGCCTTAGTGTTAAATAAATGTTAGAATATAACAATTATTATAATAATTGTGATTACATTAATTAAAATTATTATATACTACAAAGTTTCCAGTTTTATCCAGGACTAAAACAGCAGCTTCAATGCTACGGCACAGACAGAACTTCTAAAGTATTACACCCATCTATGATATGCATATGCAAGAACCCAAACAATTCACACACACAGAGATGCTTACCATAGCTGGCAGGAATGCTCACCAGGGGTAGCCATGAGGATCCTAATAGAAGTCTAAAAGGATCAGCTAGAGGATGGGCGTGGTATGGCAGCAGAGAAAATGATACTAATCAGGTTGATATCACTGGCTATAAGGCAATAAGGAGGGAATTGTGAGTGATGGCTTTTTCTAGCATACAGAATCATTGCTGTGGTATCATCTCAGTCTTTAAGGATTACATCTATTTATGATACAGCTAAAAGACATTCAATACTCTTTTCTCACAAACAGCATCAAGTTTTATAAAAAGGTCATAAATATAAAATATCTGAACTCACTGTTATTACTTAAGATGCATGCAGTTCTTTGTGCTTGCCAAGTTGCCTTACTTAACATCATATTACATGCTGTATCTATGTATATAACTGGAAAAGCAGGATCAATCACAAAGCTTTCATAAATTATTGTTTATGAAAGTTGCATGAATGATTGTTAAATAAAGTTGAAGCCTTGATAATGGGTACTGTGACAGGGACACCAGTCCCATCACCAATAAGACCTGGGCGAGCCTTTGCTTTAGCTAGAAAGAGAATGGGTTAGAGTAGAGGGAGGTTCCGTTCAAATACAGCTAATCCCTTTGAGGGGTCTGGAAAGGCTGGCCCCCTGAGAGTCTATTTAGGAGCTCTCCGCAGTGGGCTCGGCAGTCCTTTTAGATTTTCAGAGTGCAGAGGTGTGGAGAAGTTTATATTTTGTTGTTTTTGCAGCACAGCCTGTGGATCCTGACCAGGTTTGGAAAAAGTTTTTATTTCCAGTCCACAACCTGGCTGGTTGGCATTCTCCTTCTGGGTCTAATTTCAATGATTTTGAGATTTTTATTAAGGAGCCTCACTGGACACTTAGTCCTGTCTTGCCCTCAGGGCAAGATACACTCCCTGAAGTGCTAGCTGTTTTACTGTCCTGTGCAAATTATTATTGTGCTGGACCCCATACCACCTCCCCGCCATCACTAATACCATCGCTGGATTCAATTGGAGCCTTTCATAAGCTTTTCTTTTTTTCAAGCAATAATTTTGAGTGTCTTGATCCCAGCTATAGGGAGCTGTTGTGGTAGGGTTAGAGCAAGGCTAACATTCCTGTTTGGTGAATCTGGAACACTTATTCCCTGTACCAGTACTAAGCAAGCATTCATTAGGAGGGAAGAAGAGGGGTGTTGTCCAGTGCACTGTCCCCATTGAAAACTGCATAATTTACTCTCAAAATATACTTAAAAGAATGCAGGCTGATATGCCAAAACAGCAAAGCCCCTAAATTAAATGCTTAAGTCCTAGATTCATCAAAATGCTATACAGAGAGAGAGAGAGAGAGAGAGAGAGAGAGAAAGAGAGAGAGAGAGACTACTTATAAGGTTCTCCTAGTAGTCAACTATTTATATCACTATAGGAGGACCAGCTAGTAACTCAAGGTAAGGTTTTGTTGGTGGTCTAGGGTTTCGTGGTTAGTTTTACATGCACAGACAGACGTTTGAACAGCACAGTACACAACAGTGAAGATTTGATGTGATTTTGAGTGAGGAAAGGAGCACAAAGATGAGATATCTAAAATGTTCTCTCGCCCTAGGATGATAGTACCCTGAGTGCATCAAGCTAGGGTGAGAGAACATCTGTCTCTCTCTGTTACCCCATCAAGAGGTGCTAGGTGTGATTGGAGGGAAGAGAAGATGCTGGGAAGAAAGAGAGAATAATGGGAGATGCTGAGAAGTGAGGAAAGAGAGGGGCATGCTGAGTAGGGGGTGAGGTGATAGAGAAAGAGGGAGAGAGATGAAGGGCAGGGGAAAATATAATTGTCAGATGATGTAGGAGAGGAATGAAAAAGACAAGAGTAAAGAGAAGAAATGGACAGGAAAAACAGAAGACAGACAAGAAAAGCAGAAAACTGGAGACCAGAACCAATATGATTAAAAAACTAAAATGTTAGGTAGAACTTTTTTTTTACTTTGGTGATTGAAATATGTCAGTTTTGGCAATGTGTATGTCTTAAATTTTTTAACTTTTTTAATACAGGAGAAAATGTATTTCTATTTTTATTTCTCCAAGGTTGCCCTGCATGTAGAATTGGGCTTCTTGGGGGTCCTATTTAATGTTTTGTCTGAATATTTCATATTTGTGGTCACTTATTTTGTATTTGGTGGGGTTCTATCCATGCTATGCATGTGTGACCGAGGTGAGGGATTCTGCTATCATGGAGGTTCTGTATAGGGCTTATTCTGTTTTCTCAGTAGGAGTATATTAGTGTTCTAGGCCTGTTGTCTTTCCTTAACAACCCCCTTCCCAATATTCTCACCTCTTACTAGCATCCCTGATTTCTCTTCCAAAACTTCCTATCCAGCATCTTCCCTGTCTCAGCAACCCCCTTCCCAGCATCATCCATTACTCTTTGTGTCACTTCCCAATATCTGCCCTTCATCTTCCTTTCTCAACAAAATTCTACCCTGTATCTCCCACAATACTCTCCTCCATAATTCCCCTTCTCAGTACCTCTCTCTCAACAACCCCCTTCTCAGCATCTCCCATCACTCTCTGCCCCTTCCCAGTATCTCCCCTCTCTCCTGCACAGACCCCATCTAGCAGCTCCCCTCTTTCAACAAACCCTTTCTCAGCATATTCCACTACTCTCTCCCCATCCTTCCTAGCACACCATTCTCTCCTTTACTATTCCCATCCAGTACCTTTCCTCTCTCCTCCACAACCACCTTTCCCAATTTCTCCCACCAATCTTTCAACAATTCCCTTCCAAGGATGCCTCCCATAGCTCCCTCTCTGTCCAGCATCTCCCAGGGCCACAATCCTGAGTCCTCCCCCTCACCTGGCTTGATTCAACTGATCCAGGAAGACTAGAGAGCAGGAAGGATATGCTTGCACAAAAGCTGCATTATTAGAAAGCAGCAGCAAGCAAACAGAAAGTAAATGTTGGGCCAGTCTGTGAGCAGGAACACTCAGCTCTGTGGCGACACTGCCTCTTCTTCCACATGGGTTTCCTGATACCTAGGAAATCCATGCTGGTGGTAGCCACAGGGCCACCTACAAAGGATCCTGCCTTGGGAGAAAGTGCAAGTGTGAAAAAGCTAGCCGGTGAGAGGTTCCAGCCCTGAAGTGCAATAAATACATTTGTGTACCCACCATGCTGGACAGGCACACTGCGGTGTGGTTACAGTACTATTGCTCAAAATTTTAAACGTATGCAAATTCAGCTATTTTTTCCTATAAATTTCTATATTTGGCAATATTTCTAGTAGCCATATTGATCCTGGATAAAGCAAAAATCATTGAAGGATGTGATCAATCTAATTTCTAGTTAATACTACCTGAAGACCTCTATTGCAGGAATTTCTATCCTACTACCTGCTGTTGTTCCGGAGGTGGACACTTGGGCTGAGGTGGGGTTGACGCTACCCGTAGGAGGGATCCTACGGTTCCCCACCATTGGCAGGTGGAGTGGGCTGTAGGACGGAGGCCAACTGGTGCTTCACCAATACCAGCCCATGTTCCCCGCGGGTTGAGCCTTTTGGTACCAGGGCCGGCTGGACTTAGGTGGGCCTCCGTATATCGTCGTCGATGAAGGGACTGAAAGGTCAGCCCAGAGGCAGCAGCAGTAAGATGAAGAAGTCTGTACAGGATGAGGCAGAGTCCAAGAGACCTGGGTGCCAATGGAAACAAAGTCAGACAGGGGCTGCCCAAACAAGAACAGGCTGAAGCCTGAATAGGCCAAGTCCAGGATGTAGACTGAAGATGCATCGTACAGCAAGCTGGAGTCAGGGCTGGTGGCAATCAGGAAGTAGTGGCTAGACAAGGCTGAGGTCTGGACGAGGAGAGAATCAAAGGAGTAGTCAGGCAAAACAGAGGTCTGGGCTTGGAGAGATTCAGAGGCGTAGTCAGGCAATGCAGAGGTCCAGGCTTGGAGAGAGTCAATAGCATAGTCAGGCAATGCAGAGGTCCGGGCTTGGAGCGGGTCAACGGTGTGGTCAGGCAATGCAGATGTCTGGGCTTGGAGAGAGTCAATGGAGTGGTCAGGCAATGGAGAGGTCCGGGCTTGGAGAGAGTCAACGACATGGTCAGGCAATGCAGAGGTCCGGGCTTGGAGAGAATCAATGGCGTGGTCAGGCAATGCATAGGTCCAGGCTTGGAGAGAGTCAATGGTGTGGTCAGGCAATGCAGAGGTCCGGGCTTGGAGAGCATCAACGGCGTGGTCAGGCAATGCAGAGGTCATGTCCGAGAAAGCAATCCAAGGAATGGTTAGGAATCAGGAATGCAGGAATGAAGGAGAACAGGAACAGGACTTGTGAGGATCAGGAACCAGGAACACAGGAGAATCACCAGGAGACAATGAGTACACGACCAGCATGGAGACCTGTTGCAAAGGCGATCATAGGGAGCCGAGCCTAGCCTTAAGTACCGGAGCTCAGGAGACGTCATTATCCGGGGCCGCAGCCAGGTTCCCACCATGGGCCCTTCATAAGTATCAATGATGCTCTCGCGCGTGCCTAGGGAGGGGGCGCTGCATGGCGGCGTCTCTCCACGGGCCACGCGGAGAAGCCCAACACGGAGCACAGGAATCCACAGCTGTAACTGAGGCACCAGGAGCAGCCCTAGGACAGAGCTGGCGGCCCACTGCCGCTAGGGAGGAGGAACCAGGCACTGGATTCATCTGAGAAAGGTGAGGGGGCTGGGTCACAGGTCTGCTGCTGCCGGCATGCGTACACCTGCTTTAGATATAAACCTTCCTTCTTTTTGCCTCATAGTCTTATTCGTAGAAAGCTCATTCACTACTCATGCTAGCTCATGTTTGTTATTTTGTAATCTGCATAGCATGGTATCATCAAATCTGTGAAATATAAAAATTTTAAATAAAATAAATAAACATCTTTTTTGATTGGCCCATTTTAAGATATAACAAGTTACAAAGGTTCTAGTTTTACAGCAATAAAAATTCTGCTTCTAGGAGAAACTGTGCACCAACCCCTTTGTAGGTTTTGGATGCTTGGGAGTTGGTGAAATAATTATCTTCTTCCCATTATTTGGGCTCTTTAGCTGGAAAAGAGTAGCTGAGTGTTGGTGAGATTCATTCAGATACAGTTTTAACAGATAAGCGGCTGCCAGAATCTTGACAAACACCAACCGTGGAGATCACATCACACCCATCCTCAGGAACCTGCACTGGCTCCCAATAAGTTTTAGAATCCTACACAAGTCCCTCATCATCATCCACAAATCCATTCACAATCAGCTCCCTCTCGACCTTCAGATCCAGTTTAGAATCCACACCTCTACAAGACCTATCAGAGAAGCCTACAAAGGAACCCTGCATGCCCCCATAACCAAATCCTCCCATCGTACAGCCACTAGAGAGTGGGCCTTCTCGACAGTGGGACCAGACATTTGGAATGCCATTCCTCCAGATCTCAGACAGGAACCCTGCCTGTTGACATTTAGGAAAAGACTCAAGACCTGGCTGTTCAACAAGCCTTCCCATGACCCAGCCCACCCCCCCTCTACTCCTTAATCCCAGCTAGCCTCCCCCTTCCCCCTGCCAATCCCCCCTATTGTCACTGCGTCGCTTCGTATCCAGTTTACAGTTCGTATATAAGTACCACTTATACAGAACACTCTACGTCTGACTCAAGGCACTTCCAGTATACCCTTGTTAAGTTTAATTTGTTAAACCTCTCCCTATAGCTACTTCAGCTCCCAAGTTCCCTCAACCTTGTTTTATTGTAACTTTACTTCTTCTTCAATGTTAATGTTATAACCCCCTTGTTCCTTGTAAACCGATATGATATGATCTGTATCATGAATGTCGGTATAGAAAAGAGTTAAATAAAAATAAAATAAAGGCAATTAGAATAGAGGTTTGTACTACTAATATTATTTTGCCATTATTTATTTAATTTTTATTGAATTCCAAAAACAATTGACAGGAAAACCTGGTCAATCATATTAAAGAAGCCAATACAGAATCCATCATTTATTTAGTAGCCTTACATTAGACCTCAAGCTTGGGATAAGAGGCAGAGGAAGGAAGTTTCGGATGGATTTTCAAAGTCTTGTACACACAAAATCAAGATTTACACGTGTGGCCGAGCCTTGTGCATGGCACGCACATTTTAAAACAGGCCTGGCCACACGCATAGAGCCCAATAAGTTTACACATGCCGGGCCTCTCTGAAGGGGTAGGCTGGAAGGGTGGGGAGGGGCGGGCCATGACAGCGCCATTTTGCACTGTCACGATGACTCACATGCTGGCAGCCAGCTAGCATGCACAACTTACTTCAGCTCTGGGCCTGAAGTAAGTTCTGAAACAAACAAAAAAAAAAGGATAGTTAGGAAAGATTTAGGGGTTGTGATGGAGAGGGGAAGAGGTAGGAAGAGTAGGGTTAGGGATAGGAACATTCCCTCCCAGTCCACTCCTTAATTGGAGGGAACTGGGTGAGGCCCGATTGTGTCATCGTGCATAATTTACTAAAATTCGCCCACCCTGAACATGGATTTAAAAATCTGGCATGCATGTGCGTACAGCCAACAAATGTTATAACATGCATGCGCCGGCACGTGCATTTATAAAATTGGTACGTCCCTGTGCATGTGCCGGGAACTGCGCGCACATGGACATCTGCGCACTGTTTTTAAAATCAACCCCTTTTCGATTTAATGAAAATGCTTGTTCTTGACACAAACTTTGTTAAAGAACAGATTTTGGGACTGGAGAATACAGTAAACTCCCAAAAGAAATTGTTCCTTTAGCTTTGAAACTGACTTGATTCTCTCAATACTTTTCTGTTGGGAATTTGATATTCTCCAATCAAAAACCTGTTCTTTAAGAAGCTTAGTGTCAGGAATAAGCTCTTTCTTTAAATAAAAAATGGCGCACAAAGAAGTCTCCAAAGTAATGTAAGTAGTACAAGCCTCCAGTCCAGTTGTCTTGTCTCTTAGAGCTGTATCTGGGTAGGAATATCTCACTATCATTTAAGGTTTGAGCAAGCAATTCAAAGTTCTAGAGAAGTAATTCAAAATAATTTCAAATTGTTTTCATGTTTATTGAATTATTCAACAAAACTATTTTGAAGATGTTCACACATCTCTACAGACTACATATATTAATGTTATGCTAATTAACATATGCCTCAAGAGGCTTTATGTAAACCTAGACAACTCTCAGTGAATGAATTTCAAATGCATTCTATGTGAGATTCAAAAACATTTTGAAAAATCTCTTTTGAAACTAAAATAAGTACATGTCAAAATAAATTGTGGAAAAAATTAAATGACAGTGTAAGTGAGAAGCCAATAACTTTGGAATTTTCAAGGTTAAATTACTTCATAAATTAATTATTTTCCTTTCCTCTTCTTAACTTACATGGTAAACATTTTTACTTGGTGTTTCAGAAATTACTAATACCTAACCTTAAAACCCCAGACTATACAGCAGTGTTTGGTTTCTTCTAATCTAATTTTTATGGTCTTCTGTTGCGCAGGCCACTCTGCTTAGACTACAGCATGTTTGAGCTCCCAGTGTCTTGTTTCCATTATTAGTGTGCATGGACAGATTACATAATCAAATTCTATACTTGGCAGCCTCCCCTTATACATTCTAAATGCCAGGTTGATAGTGAACTTTTGTGTCAATGTGTATTTCAATCTTGTCATGCAATTTTTTTAAAAATTACTATTAAACAAAGAATGTGACCCTTGAATTGTCAGCCTGACTTGAATTGCATTAGACCATTGGGTAAAAAAATAATTTATTTCCTCTTCAACATCTTTCAAAGTAACCGTAGTTACAGCTGCAGGGACAGAATTTAAGGCTAAAGGATTCACTATGGTTACAGCCGATTATCCTGAAGTGGCTCTGGACACAGTATATTATACAGAGTAAAGAAATATTGCAGCTATGGTAGAAAATAAAGGGGTAGATTTTAAAAGATGCGCACGGGAGAAGATTTGTTCGCGCAACCCAGCGTGAACAAATCTACTCCCAATTTTATAACATACGCATGCTGCCGCACGCATGTTATAAAATACAGGGTCCGCACGCGCAAGGCTATGCAAAATTGGCAGCCTGCGCGCGCCGAGCTGCACAGCCATCCTCTGTTCCATCCGAGGCCGCTCCAAAATTGGAGCGGCCTTGGAAGGAACTTTCCTTCCGGCCCCCCCCCACCTTCCCCTCCCTTCCCCTATCTAACCCACCCCCCAGCCCTAACTTATTCCCCCCCTACCATGTTCCGGTCCGGGGGCTGGTCCGGAGGCCGTGGCCACGCCCCCAGAACGCCCCTGTGCCAGAACCACGCCCGCGGCCCCGACTCCGGAACGCCCCCCAATGACGCGCCGGCCGTGACATGCCGCCCAACACGCCCACGACACGCCCCTCCCAGGAAAGCCCCGGGACTTACACGTGTCCCGGGGCTTGTGCGCGCCGCCGAGCCTATGCAAGATAGGCTCGGTGCGGGCAGGGGGTGGAAGGGGCAACTTTTCGGGGGTTACGTGCGTATCTTACATGCGTAACCCTTTGAAAATCTGCCCCAAAAGGAAGCTATAAAGTCAAAATTTGGATTATAGCTACGTTTTTTGTTTTTTTTTACTAAAATAGGAATGAACCTTGCCATCAATATTTTTCCTTCCACATCACATTTATTTTTTGAATGACTGTGTTGCATAATAGATGCTTATTTGTAAAGTGGAACGATATTGGTTTTCTTTAATATTAGTGTTGGAGTTTGTTCCTAATTACATAAGATATATATATATTTGTCTCACTGACAGATCAAGCATTGCAGTGATTTCTGCTATGAGCTACTGTTCTGCATGTTCCCTTCATCACTTTCAGCAGATTCAAGTTATAAGTAATAAGCTCTCATCAATACTGCCTTGTTCATTTATTGCTTCTGCTTACCAATTTTTAAAAAGAATACATTTTCATAATGTCTGGAAAATATATATATAGTTGTTTCATCCACAGCCGATTTTCAGATAGCTTTTTTTGCTAAGCAGAGGAAATTATATCATAGGTCCCTACTTCCTGGAAAAAATTTCCGGTATATCCCCTCTTTAGTTTTGTCATACAGTACTGTAAAAATGAAATAATACAGAAGATGAAAAAAGAAAAGCAAATATTGAATGAAAAGAGTTAAAACTAATGTAGAACAAAATTAAGATCGCAACTGAGAAGTATGCCCCTTTAGAAGGGTCACGAAGTGTGCCATCTTATTCACAGCACTCCTTGGGAGGTGGCTGCAGTGGTTTAATTCTATTTCTGTATGGGGGGTAATATCTCTGAATATCTTCATTTTTTTCTGTTCCATGATAGGATTGAACCTCACTGGTAAGCCAGGATGTGATGACTGTGAACTCAGTCTCTCAAACTTACTGCTAAAGCCGCTGTTAATGCTTGCATTGTGCCAAGAAACACTTCCTTCTGAAGTTCAAAACATTCCTCTTTCTTCCAGTTTTTGGTGTGCTCTTTTTGTAAGCCCTCTTGATTTAAATCTAGGGGGGCCTGATATTCAGCACTATCCTTATATGCAACATAGCAGGATACAGCTTATCCAGCTAACATACAATGGATATTCAGCAGCCTGGCTATGTCACTGAATATCCACACACAAATCACTACTTAACCAGATCAATTATATCTGGCTACATTAGACCAGCTCTAAGGCTAGTCTAACTTACCAATTAAGTTAACAGCAATTATCGCTACATAGCCAGTTAAGTTAACCGTATAGTAGAACTGCTCTGATCTGGTTACTGCCTGCCCACATTTTATGCAGCTAAGAGATAGCCGGATAAGTGACTTATATGGCTATCTAGTGGCTGTTGAATGTAAGCAAATATTCAGCAGCCTGTCAGATAGCCGGATAATTCCTACTTATCTGGCTATCAAGTGCTGAATGAACTTTGTGTATCGGGCCCAGGGTTTTCAGTATACAAAAAAGTAGTACATTACCTCCATTTTGTCTTCAGAGGTCCATGTAACTGTATTTCTTCCTCTTAATGTTTTCATTAAATTCTGTGGTCTGTCAACTGCTACAGTGAGTCCATAAACAAGGTTAGTATGGCCTATGGCCGTACTGGATTGTTGTCTTCACCTGAAGGATCTGCACTAACACCATCATTAGCTTCTTTATCCTGGGCATCATGTAGCTATTATGAATTTTTCTTTTTCTTTCCTATCATAATTTAAAAGTAGCGTTCACTTTGCGAGATTTAGTCCATATGTTATTCAACAAGGTCATAACATGAAGGTACTCATCAAGACTTGGTGAAAGACATTTACTCCATTCAATTTTACTCTCATCTCAGATCTCTATATGGGGATAATGTCTCCAAATTGGTTAACTGTGCACATACCTTGACAGACATGAACCTTACTTATAAACCAGGATATATTGATTCTGATCTCAGTTTCTCAAATTAACTGATAATTCCCTTCGTAATACTTGCATTGTGACAGAGAATTTCCTTCGGGAGTTCACTGGGTGCTACAAGCACAGGCAACTTGTCTAGAAGCACCTGAATGCTGTTTTTAATTGGGCCAGTGGCACCCAATACAATTGGAACAATTTCTGTGTCTGTCTGCCACAGTTTCTGCATCATTAGGTACTTAGAAACTGTTGGAATAAGAATGCCTAGGTGATCACAATTTCTTTATTCTCTACAATTCTCTCAGAGTCATGATCCTAGGGCTTTTCTGATAGAATGATGATACAATTTTCAATAGATGAGGTATGCCACTTAATTATGCCTTCTGACATCAGTACTTGACATCCACAATGAGATGTGTAACCATGTCTTGTTCTCTGTTACAGAATATGCATTTATTAGTTTTATCTTTTTTTTTCTTTTTTTTGCTGGCTATAAAACATCTAGTCTGTAATCTGCTATCCTGTGTTACAATTATCAATCTCTTATTCTGACATTTAATCTCACCTCTCTTTAGCTAATCCTGAGTCATGTTTTAATCTAGGTGGGTTTCTGAAGCAACTCTCTATATTTCTCACTGTATTTGCATTTTTGCTAATTGGTTTTCCTTGTTTGCTGATCAGATTCTCTAAAGAAATTTTGCTAATTTTATTGTTTCTTCCCCCTTATCTGCTGGTAGATTCTCACTCATTCCTTCAACACTGAAGCTGTAATCCAGGCATAAAATAGACACCTATCGTGGCTGTTTTGCTTCAGCATTTTGTTAGTATCGGGATGTATGAATACTGTTAGGAATGTTTGAAAGCCTATAATAACATTTCTGTCTATCCACTGGGTGGGATAGAACCCTTATCTTGTCCCCAAAGGCACATAGAAATAATTTAGATCCTATCTGCAATAAGTTATCCATAGATAACTTTCTCTTCTTTGATCCAGGGCTCCTTGTGAGGGGAATCATAGCATCAAGGCTCCTTTGCATTAACCAAAGTACACAGTGGTTTTCCCAGTCTATGTTAACAGCACTAATAATCTCCACAATCTATAGCAGCAATAATAACACTGAGAAGCATTGTGGTTTCCATCTTCTTTACTGATAGTTGATAAATTGAAGAATCTTTACAGCACTTATATTTAAAATAAAGTTGATGAACAATAAGGAAGAAGAAAGATTAATACATTTGTGACCTCACTCTTCTAGTAAAGACTTTTTATTTATGGAAGCCAGTTCCTTAACAATTGATCTCCTTCTCCTTTCAATTACTCAGAATGATGAAAGCATAATCCTTTTTCCAACTTCCATATTTATAGCAGTCTTCTCCCCACTGTAGAATGGTTAGAATTTAGTCCCAAAGTATTAATTAGAACAAAGCAAGTCTCCATTCCTCTTGCCCTTCCTGTAGTCTTCTTAAATATCTTAGATCTCCTTCTGAAAGCACCAGTTGACACTCTCCTTTCAAGTGCAGTACATTTGAATCATTAGAAAAAACAACTCTTGAACAATATCTTCAACTCCTTCTCTCTGATAATGGACAGGAATCCATTTCTCTGAAGAAATCTCTACGCCTCAGGTTCTTCCTAGGTGAAAGACACCTCTTCTTCTCAATGGATTGGAATATGATTCCTTGGTATCAAGGGCACTCATTTCCAAAACAACTAAAAAATGAAACACCTCTGTTTCGGATCACTGAGGAGATGTAGTGTGGAGAGATATTTCATGTTTTACTACTGAAAGCACCCAATATGAATCATAATAGCCAAGAAATTTACAGGCCAAATACTGACAGGCTCCAAAAGTACTGTTACAGCAAGAGAGAGAACTATTGCCTAAATGAACTTTAAAATAGCACTATCTCAGCAGAAAAACAAGAGACCTTGCCCTGATACACTGAAGGATACTTTATCAAGATGTGCCTGTTTGTAAGTGCCTGTTTAAATAAAAAAGAAGACTGAAGGACAATACAACCTAATCCCCTAAGCAGGAGTCTTGAATCGGCCAAAAGAGTCCAGAGGTGGAGTAGTCTGAGACAGAGAAAAACACACTCTGGCACCCAGCTTGACATATAGACATAACAGTTCTTCCTCGATGAAATGGGGAAGGGGAAAAAGACCTGCAACATGACAGGACCCCATCCAAAGAAAAGAAGGAGAGGGAAAACCTGTAATGCAGCAGATACCCTCTACCCATCAAATGATTATGCTGGAGCATATGCATATTTATTAGCTGGAAAGAGTAATATGGGGGTAAAATAAGAGACTGGTGGCAAAGGACCCCCCCCCCCTGTAAGTGTGCATTCTGTAAGTGACTCTGAAACCAGAGAAGGGAGCCCTGAAAGAAAAGTAAAGGGAGCCTGAAGCAGACCATCACCTCCAGCTGTCGAGGAGGGAGGTGTGGCCAAGAAACCAGGGAAGGAGACTGGATAGAGGAGACGCCCTGCTAAGTGTAGAGAGTAACAAGGAGTCAGAGATGGTGAGGGATGAGAGCAAGTCCCAGACAGCTTGGCAAGTACCAGAGCCAGAAGCCAGTCTCCTTCTCAGATCACAGCCAGTAGCTGAGCCAGAACCCATTCCAGAGTCGTCTCCTCACCTGCCCACACTCTCCAGCTCTCCAGCTGGAGTCTGCTTCAGAGGTAAACAGGGGAGATCACCTGACATTGGGTTCAGGGGTAAGTAAGTTAGCTATAAGTATTAATATTAAGCAGGCTAAGGTTTATGGCATATTTGTGACACCCATGGTACAGAACTTAGCTTAGGGAAACTGGTGCTTAGTGGCCAGGATTTTAGAGACAGGAATAAGAATATCAGAACATAAGAACATGCCATACTGGGTCAGACTATGGATCCATCTAGCCCAGCATCCTGTTTCCAACACTGGCCAATCCAGGCCATAAGAACCTGGCAAGTATTCAAAAACTAAGTCTATTCCATGTTACTGTTGCTAGTAATAGCAGTGGCTATTTTCTAAGTCAACTTAATTAATTAATAGCAGGTAATAGAGATGTGAATCACATGTGGGTTTTTTCCCATCGGGCCCGTTCGCGTTTTGTTTATCGGCTGCCACCCGATAAACAAAAAACCCACCCCGACTCTTTAAAAGTAACCCCTTAGCTTCCCCCACCCTCCCGACCCCCCCAAAAAAAACATTTTACAGGTACGTGGTGGTCCAGTGGGGGTCCCGGCAGCAATCTCCCGCTCCGGGCCGTCCTTTGCCCTTACCTTGTGACAGGGTATCCGTGCCATTGGCCGGATCCTGTCACATGGTAGGAGCACTGGATGGCCGGTGCCATCTTGTGCTCCAACCAAGTGACAGGGGCTGACCAATGGCACCAGTAGCCTCTGTGACATAGTAAGGGAAAGGCTATCGGCGCCATTTTGGTTCCTGGCACCCGACGGCACGAGTGCAGGAGATCGCTCCCAGACCCCCGCTGGACTCCCAGGGACTTTTGGCCAGCTTGTGGGGGCCTCCTGACCCCCACAAGACTTGCCAAAAGTCCAGCGGGGGTCCAGGAGTGACCTCCTGCAATCGGGCCGTATTGCCAGTATTCAAAATGGCGCCGGCACTAGCCTTTGCCCTCATACGTCACATAGTGAGCGCAAAGGTAGTGCCTGCACTCGGGCCGTATTGCCAGTATTCAAAATGGCACCGGCGCTAGCCTTTGCCCTCATATCTTACATAGTGAGGGCAAAGGTAGCGCCGGCGCCATTTTGAATACTGGCAATACAGCCAGAGTGCAGGAGGTAACTCTCAGACCCCCGCTGGACTTTTGCCAAGTATTGTGGGGGTCAGGAGGTCCCCCCAAGCTGGCCAAAAGTCCCTGGGGGTCCAGCGGGGGTTAGGGAGCGATCTCCTGCACTCGTGCCGTCAGGTGCCA
Organism: Rhinatrema bivittatum; assembly: GCF_901001135.1. Classification (NCBI taxonomy): domain Eukaryota; kingdom Metazoa; phylum Chordata; class Amphibia; order Gymnophiona; family Rhinatrematidae; genus Rhinatrema; species Rhinatrema bivittatum. The sequence goes on along the minus strand of NC_042620.1, from coordinate 228,626,407 downwards.
GGAACCAAAATGGTGCCGATAGCCTTGCCCTTACTATGTCACAGGGACTACCGGTGCCATTGGTCAGCCCCTGTCACATGGCAGGAGCACAAGATGGCGCCGGCTATCCAGTGTTCCTACCATGTGACAGGATCCGGCCAATGGCACGGATACCCTGTCACAAGGTAAGGGCAAAGGATGGCCCGGTAGCTGGAGGACGGCCCGGAGTGGGAGATCGTGGGAGATCGCTCCCGGGACCCCCACTGGACCACCAGGTACCTGTAAAAAGGTTTTGGGGGGGTCGGTAGGGTGGGGGAAGCTAAGGGGTTACTTTTAAAGGGTCGGAGTGGGTTTAGGGGTTATTTTTGTGTGCCGTTTTTCACGCCCTCCCCCAAAATGATAAGGAAAGCCCCACGATCAATATCGTGGAGTTTTCCTAATGTTTTGTGAGAGACCCCGTTTTCTGACGATTTTGAAAATATCGATGATATTTTCAATCGTCCGAAGTCCGATTCACATCCCTAGCAGGTAATGGACTTCTCCTCCAAGAACTTATCCAATCCTTTTTTAAACACAGCTATACTAACTGCACTAACCACATCCTCTGGCAACAAATTCCAGAGTTCAATTGTGTGTTGAGTGAAAAAGAACTTTCTCCGATTAGTTTTAAATGTGCCACATGCTAACTTCATGGAGTGCCCCCTAGTCTTTCTATTATCTAAAAGAGTAAATAACCAATTCATATCTACCCTTTCTAGACCTCTCATGATTTTAAACACCTCTATCGTATCCCCGCTCAGCCATCTCTTCTCCAAGTTGAAAAGTCCTAACCTCTTTAGTCTTTCCTCATAGGAGAGCTGTTCCATTCCCCTTATCATTCTGGTAGCCCTTGACTGTACCTTCTCCATCGCAATTACATCTTTTTTGAGATGCGGCGACCAGAATTGCACACAGTATTCAAGGTGCGGTCTCACCATGGAGCGATACAGAGGCATTATGACATTTTACGTTTTATTCACCATTCCCTTTCTAATAATTCCCAACATTCTGTTTGCTTTTTTGACTGCCGCAGCCACACTGAACTGACAATTTCAATGTGTTATGCACTATGACGCCTAGATCTCTTTCCTGGGTGGTAGCACCTAATATGGAACCTAACATTGTGTAACTATAACATGGGTTATTTTTCCCTATATGCATCACCTTGCACTTATCCACATTAAATTTCATCTGCCATTTTGATGCCCAATTTTCCAGTCTCACAAGATCTTCCTGCAATTCATCACAATCTGCTTGTGATTTAACTATTCTGAACAATTTTGTATCATCTGCAAATTTGATTACCTCACTCGTCGTATTTCTTTCCAGATCATTTATAAATATATTGAAAAGTAAGGGTCCCAATACAGATCCCTGAGGCAATCCACTGCCCACTCCCTTCCACTGAGAAAATTGTCCATTTAATCCTACTCTCTGTTTCCTGTCTTTTAGCCAATTTGTAATCAACTAAAGGACATCACCACCTATCCCATGACTTTTTACTTTCCCTAAAAGCCACTCATGAGGAACTTTGTCAAATGCCTTCTGAAAATCCAAGCACACTACATCTACTGGTGCAACTTTTTCCACATGTTTATTAACTCCTTCAAAAAAGTGAAGCAGATTTGTGAGGCAAGACTTGCCTTGGGTAAAGCCATGCTGACTTTGTTCCATTAAACCATGTCTTTATGTTCTGTGAGTTTGATGTTTAGAACACTTTCCATTATTTTCCTGGCATTGAAGTCAGACTAACTTGTCTGTAGTTTCCCGGATCACCCCTGGAGCCCTTTTTAAATATTTGGGTTACATTAGCTATCCTCCAGTCTTCAGGTACAATGGATCCTCCAGTCTTCAGGTACAATGGATGATTTTACAAATTTTTACTAATAGGTCTGAAATTTCATTTTTTAGTTCCTTCAGAACCCTGGGGTGTATACCATTTGGTTCAGGTGATTTACTACTCTTCAGTTTGTCAATCAGGCCTACCACATCTTCTAGGTTCACCATGATTTGGTTCAGTCCATCTGAATCATTTCACATGAAAACCTTCTCCAGTACAGGTACCTCCACAACATCCTCTTCAGTAAACACCAAAGCAAAGAAATCATTTAATCTTTCCGTGATGGCCTTATCTTCTCTAAGTGCCTCTTTAATCACTCGATCATCTAACGGTTCAACTGACTCCCTCACAGGCTTTCTGCTTTGGATATATTTAAAAAAGATTTTACTGTGAGTTTTTGCCTCTACGGCCAAATTCTTTTCAAATTCTCTCTTAGCCTGTCTTATCAATGTTTTACATTTAACTTGGCAACGCTTATGCATTATCCTATTTTATTCTGTTGGATCCTTATTCCAATTTTTGAATGAAAATCTTTTGTCTAAAATAACTTCTTTCACCTCCCCTTTTAACCATGCCGGTAATCGTTTTGCTAAACCCTGCCAAATCTGATAAATAAAAAGCTATTTCTGAAGAGAAAACATTGTCTTTTTTCTGATTTAGGATCTGAAGTAAAGTGGAAGGGCAGTTGGAAGTGTCCTGTAGCAGAAGGTCCCTGCACCCCTAAGCTTGCTTATAGTTGAAAGCAGCAGAATCTACTCTATCCATTTATCTAACCTTATACCTAACTCCACAAATCATCTGTGAAGGAGTACCAAGGCTCTTACCGAGAAGGTTTCCAAAAATGGATCAAGAGCAAATAAGCCAAAAATAGGGCAGAAAAAAGTCTGACTTCAAGAGGGCAACTCAGGACAATCTAACAAAAGTACACAAAGTGCATTCACTTTAGTCCAACAGAAATCCAACTAAGAATCTACACCCTAAGATGATGGTAGGGATTTATATACTGCTAGAACACACTATCTGCAGCTCTCACTTCGGGGAGTCAAAACCTAAATGTTACTTCATTAAATCTCTTTGAATTTCCACAACTGGATGGTACACTCCTTTTATTAAGAAAAACAAAGGTCCCTTACAACTATTTTTATAAACTATTTCTGTAAGGCCCATTCCATCTTCAGCTCTTGGAATATACTGTCCAGGCATACACTTATTCTTATAGATTACTTGCTAAGTACGGAGAAGTTTTCTTGTTCTTACATCCAACTGTTTATGAACTTTATCAGGCCAGTCTATTATTTCGAAACTGTAAGAATATGCAAGAACTGCAAATTGATTGATAGTTTCTATCTTGTTTTGTGTTGCTAATATGCTTTTCAAAATCAGTTTTAATCTTCTTTACTGATCTTTTCTCTCAGCATCTTGCACTTGTTTTACCTTCACCCACACCTAATATTTATGTAAGCCTTCCTGTTCAAGTTCTTTTATGCTACAATCCTCAGTCAGAGAGGGAGTTTCAGTTTTGAATAATTTTCCCTTAAGTAAAGTTGCCTTAGCACATTTGACCAGACTGAATGTCCTCCTGATGTCTTCTGAGAAACCTTACAGTTGTTGCAGTAAATGATAATAGGAGCTGTAAAGCTTCAAGTTATCTACAAACAGTTGGTGCGATGTTGTGGATCATTGTAGTCTCTCGAATTAAGATGACATCCTTTGCCTAAATAATTAATAAGAGTATTTAATGGGTTCAATTCCAGGCAAAACAAGAATGGTGAAAGGGAAATTCCCTGAAATATTATTTGCTGGATTTTGATAATAGGAATAATGTATTGACCGTCTACATAATTCAGATGATGTGTAGTTGCATTCTCATGCTCAACTTGATATATTCAGATCAGAATTCACTCTGTACATTTCAAGGCAATTAATATCCAAAAATATGGGATAATATCAAAAACTATTTTTATAATCTATCCATGATATACTGAGGTTTTGATCTATCTTACATTTGGTCATAGTAATAGAGTAACATAGTAAATGATGGCAGAAAAAGACCAACATGATCTATCCATTTTGCACAGCAAGCTTTATTTATGTATTCTTCTAATATATTTATTTTTGTTCTACTAATATAGTAACTGTTGCTCCATGCAGGTTACCCCCATGCCTTCTGTCAAGGGTAGTAACTACTGCTCCATGCAGTTTACCCCAAAGCAGGTTACCCCTTATCTTTACTTGTATCCTTTAGCCTCTGGGGATTATGCTGGCTTTATTCAGCATAAACAGGTCCTTGGTTCTATGTGCTCCTCTTTTCTTGTCCTTATGTTATATTGCCATGATGTTATTAACATCCATGTAAACATATATTCTATTTTAACCTATTGCAGTGAATGTCTTGCAAATTGTAGGTAGGTATGTTATTAGTTGAGAATGTTTAGAGAGGTTGCTTGGGTCTTCCTTGGAAAGGAGAAACATTTATCTTATTATTGAGGATTTACTTCTGGTTGTCTGATCAACTGATTTCTAGATTTTACCAGATCTTGGTAGAGAGATGTTAACTGCTTGAGCCTGAAATTGAGCACCCCATCATGGTCAGGTTAATTCTTTTTTTTTTTTAACCTAACTTCCAGAACTCACATTTTTACTCACATTGCAGACTGGCCCTCAGTACTGAGGCCTAGATCTGGTACCTGAGCTGAAACTTAGACCTGGGCCTCCTGATGTCTTCTTTCTGTCTCAGAACTTCAAATATGATGCTCTCCTCTTTGAGGATGGTATTGGAGTAATGATACTGTGGTGCCTTCCTGTCAAGCAGATGGCACCATTTTGATGTACAACCATACATCAAAACTGTACTTTGCACATATGAGGCCTCTTTGATGCAACAAATATAAAAATATCATAAAATTGTGGATATTTTTGTAGGAGACTATTCAGTTTGTTCCATTCAGAATGAGCTGAAAAAGTCTTCATTTGTCACACTTTTTGCATGTGTTAAAAATGAATGCATATCCCTAGTTTTGATGAATATCCTTTCCATATTATCCTGGTTTCATTTTATCTTACGAATGAACATTTTTGTGAGCCACCTAGAGCTGTGAATAGGTGGCATATAAATGAATGAATGAATGAATGAATGAATGAATGAATGTATGCTGCATAGCCATTTTAACTCTCTGTTATATTCTACAGGATCCTCATATACATTTTTCCATAACTTTTTTGATACATTGCCTTGAGTTCTCTTTAAACATTTTATTTTAATATTTCCTCGTTCTATTTTCTTTGCATCTCACAGTTTTTGTGTTACTGTTACTATTTTCATTTTATTAGAATATATATATATATCTAAGATCATCTTCTGTTAGCACAGCATATTTCAGCTTGAAATTTTGGATTTTTATCACTATTTTTGCTGTCTTCCATCATTTGAGGTACTTGACTACCAGTGATGCATCCCTCTATACATTTTTTCCCAAGGAGAGGGTTGTTATTTTTCTCCTTTGCTTCTGGGCTTGTGTACTTCTTGTTAGGATTCTTTCAAAATTGTTACATGGAGAGGTGGACCCCTGGGCCGAGACAAGGTTGGTGCCACCTATAAAAGGCTTGATATAGGTCTTCATCATCGGGAGGTGGACGCAGGTGGTGGAATCCCAGCCGGACCTTCACCTATTCCAGCCCCCGTTCCACGCAGGTTGAGCCCTTGGGTGCTGGGGCCGACAGGACTTAGGAGCGGGTCTCCTGGGTGGAGAAGATCCTGAAAACAGAAGGCAAAAGCAAAGTCGGGTGTACCAGAGGTCGAGTCCAGTGGTGAGCAGGAGGATGTAGGGATGGGCCAGAGGTCAGGGTAGGCGGCAAGCAGAAGAGACAGTGAGCAGGCAAGTGGTCAGGGAAAGCAGCAGTCCCAGTCAATGCAGAATCCAGGGATAAGCCAAGTCAAGAACCAGAAGAGCAATCCAAGGGGACGAAGAGCAAGAACAGGGATGGGACCACATGGAACAGGAATAGGACCACATGGAGCAGGAGCAGGTCCACATGGAGTAGAAGCAGGACCACACGGAGCAGGAGCTCCTGGAGCAGGAGCAGCCAGCAGCTCTGAACAGAGTGAGACCTGTTGCTGAGGCAAGGATGGGGCAGCAGGAGCTGCTTTAAATAGGACCCAAGGGTGGTGCCAACATCCGGGGCCATGGGAGGTTTTTCTCACCATGGGCCCTTTAAATCTATCTGAGAGCCATGTGCATGCCTAACAGCGGCAGAGGCCAGGGCGGCAGGATTGGTTCCCCGCCACATAGGAGGGAGGTGACAGCGGCGGCTTGTGGGGCCACGGCAGAGGCCAGGGCAGCAGCATTGGTTCCCTGCCACACTGGAGGGAGGTGACAGTGGCGGCTTGGGGGGCCATGTGAGAGTCCTGGACTGGCTCAGAGAGTAAGTGTGGCCGGCCATGAGGCTCTGTGGCCAGCCACCGCAACAGTACCCCCTCCTCTAAGCCCCCTTCCCAAGGGATTGGGTTTTCTCAGGTGAGTGATATGAAACTTCTTGAGGAGTTTTTTGTCCAGGATGTTGGACGCAGGTTCCCAAGAGTTCTCCTCCAGACCATACCCCTCCCAAGCTATTAGGTACTCCCTAATCCTGTTTCAGCAACGGACATCCAATATCTCCTTCACCTGGTACATTTTGTCCTCCTCAGTGGAGATCCTTTCTCTGGGTTGGCTAAGACTGGATCACTGGCTTTAGCAGGGAAACATGAAACACATTGTGGATTCTCAGTGATGCGGGGAGGTGGAGCTGATAGGTGACTGGAGTAATCTGTCATAGGATGGAGAAGAGGCCAATGTAATGAGGTGCCAGCCTCATGGAGGGTACCTGAAGTCGTATATTGTGGGTGCTCAGCCATACCTTGTCCCCAGGTTTGAGCTGTGGAGCGGGATGTCGATGTCTGTTGGTAGCGGCCTTCGCTCTCTGGGCGGCTCTGCGGATCATATCCTCGGTCTGGGACCATAGTACCTGAAGTTCATGTGCTGTTAACTGAGATGCTGGAGATGGGCAGACAAGGGTAGAGGAAGTGGGGGAAGCGGTTGTGTCCCATACATGACAAGCAAGGGCAATGATCCAGTGGCATCATTGAAGTGCGAGTTGTGTGAGAACTCCACCCATGGAAGGAGGTTGGCCCAGTTGTCCTGTTGCTCATTTACAAAGGCCCGCAGGAATGTCTACAACGTACGGTTAGTCCGTTCTGCTTGGCCGTTGGCCTGGGGGTGGTAGGCCGTGGTGAAATCTAGCTTGAAATTAAACTTGCAACAAAGGGATTGCCAGTACTTAGCAGTGAATTGGACACCATGGTTGGAGATGATGTGATGAGGTAGTCCATGGAGGCAGAAAATATGGGAGGTAAACAGCTTTGCCAACTCTGGAGCAGATGGAAGCACTGGGAGAGCTACAAAGCAGTCAGTGATGACCAAAATTACTCATTTGCCGCTAGATGAGGGGAGATCTACCACAAAGTTGGTAGATATATGGGTTCAGGCTTCCTTGGGGGCCAGCAGCATCTGTAACAGCCGGCTAAGTAGATGAGAGCATCTAGGGATTCCGGGAGGTGCTGGGCTGCCAGCTCATCTTTGATGCATGAGGACAGACCCTCTAGGAAGATACTTCTCAGGTTGTCTTCCCACCAATTTAGTTCAGTGGCCATGGTACAGAACTCTATGGCATAGTCCGACAGCGGCCATGCTCCTTCGCGGAGGTGTAGGATATCGGAGCTAGTGGCGGCCAGTTGACCAGGCTCATCAAAGGTCTGTTTGACCACCTGAACAAAGCGTAGATCCTGGAGGAGTGGGTCCCTTATTTCCCATAGGGGGTTGCCCAGGTCAATGCCTTACAGCAAACACACAACAAGGTGGAATCGGTAAAATGGACTTTATTGATCTTTTGTTTGGGCGGGCAAGATCAATAAAGTCCATTTTACCGATTCCACCTTGTTGTGTGTTTGCTGTCAGCCATCTTGGATCGGTTACCGGTTTGTCTTCTTGGACCAGGTCAATGCCTTACCATCAAGAAGGGAATGAATAAAGGTAGTCTTCACAGTGTCTGAGGAAAATTGTGTGGGCTTTAATGTGAAGTGAATGAAGCACTAGTTGAGAAATCCTTGGCACTGCTTGGGGTCACCCGTACACCGGGGAGGAGCCAGTAATCGGAGAAAAGGTGCTGCGGGTGCTGGTGAAGCTGGAGGCATACCCGTGGGATGGAGGCATTGAGGCATGCGTTCAAGTGCTGTAGGGAGGATGCCAGTATCTCCAAAAATTGTTGCTGCTGCTGAATCTTCAGAGCTAGCCCTGGGATAGCCTGGAGGCCCGAAAGATCTGCCGGATCCATGGCCTCAGCAAACTGTTATGCAGAGAGGTGGACTCCTGAGCTGAAACGAGGTTGGTGCCACCTACAGGATTGCTATAGGTCCTCATCATCAGGAGGCAGATGCAGGTGGTGGAGACTGAGCCAGACCTTCACCTATACCAGCCCTCATTCCCCGCAGGTTGAGCCTTGGGTGCCGGGACCGGCAGGATTTAGCAGCGGGTCTCCTGGGTGGAGAAGATCCTGAAAAGAAGGCAGAAGCGAGGTTGGGCATGCCAGAGGTCGGGGCCAACGGTGACCAGGAGTATCCAGGGATGGGCCAGAGGTCAGGGCAGGCGGGTAGCAGAAGAAATGGTGAGCTGGCAAACGGTCAGGGCAGGCAGCAGACAATGCAGAATCCAGGGACGAGCCAAATCAAGAACCAGAAGAGCAATCCGAGGGGACAAGGAGCCGAAACAGGGACGGGACCACAAGGAACAAGAAAAGGACCTCATGGAGCAGGACCACACGGATCAGGAGCAGGAACAGGACTACATGGATCAAGAATGCATGGAGCAGGAGCAACCAGCAGCTCTGAACAAGGTAAGACCTGTTTCTGAGGCAAGGATGTGACAGCAGGAGCTGCTCTAAATAGGACCCAAGGGCGGTGCCGACATCCAGGGCCACAGGAGGTTTTTCTTACCGCAGCGCCTTTAAATGTATCCGAGAGCTGCGTGCATGTGCATAACAGCGGCAGAGGCCAGTGGCGCGGTTGCAGCAGGATCGGCTTCCTGCCATGCTGGAAGGAGGCGACGGCAGTGGCTTGGGGACTGCGTGGGAGTCCTGGGCCGGCTCAGAGGGTATGTGTGGCCAACCATGAGGCTCCACAGCCAGCCACCACATCAAAAATATTGAATCTGGTTTATATCTCTCAATAAATGATCCCTTTAAGCAGATTATGGCATTCTTGAACTTATTGATCATACTGTTTACTTTGGGTGTCAGGTTTATTTTAGGATCCTGGACCCAGACATTCACATCTATTTACATATAAGTGAAGATCTTGACTACCAGCTCTATCTCTTGATCTCACTTCTGCCTTCCCTCTTCACTTTGCTTCCTCGTCTGACTTACATTGCCTTAATTCTTATCTGATATTCTATATCATTCACTGGAATCTCACCCAGTTCCCTCTACAATCATTCTAGCTGTTCCAGGACTTCTTTTCTAGATCTTTTTAGCTGTTCTAATGTCTTCCTTCTTGTTTCTGTACTTTTGTTTTGGCACGCCTTACTTGTTCCTATATGTTTCTTCGTGTGCGTCTTACACCATTCTCATTCACTGGTATCTCACCCATTACCTCCTCCAATTGCTCTAACTGTTCCTACACCTCTCATTTAGCTGTTTTGATGTCTTTCCATTACTTTCATAGTCTTGTTTTGCACCATTCTCATTCACTGATATCTCACTCATTCCCTCCTCCAATTGCTCTGGCTGATTCAGCTTCTTTCTCCTGGTATTCCTTGGCTGTTTCTGCTTCTTTCTCCTTGTACTTATTGGCTTCTCCAGCACATCTCCTCCGCCTCTATTTCTCTTTCTGCAGCAGGTCTTAACTTCTCTAAAATGACTACATAGTTCTTTTCCTTAATTTTTGTTATTAAAAATCTTAAGTTTGAGATAGTTTGTCTCTTTATAAATACTATGGAATTTTCTTAGGTAAAGTCTCCATTTGACCTGCTCTGGCCTATGTTTAGTTGAACTTTGTCTCCTGGAATATACAATGGGTTGTTACGGTCTAGATGTGGATCCTTGGGCCGACCGGCTTGAAGAGACGGTCGGAAGGCAGACACGCTCAGTGAGGGATGGATCTTCACCTGGAAACCCGTGACCCCACCAGAGGAGCTGTTAAGGCCCGGGTCGCTAGGACTTAGGTGGCTTCGCCCTGGAAGTCCGAGGTCCCCCCAGGAGGAGCCCGTAGGGACCCGGACCGCTGGGACTTAGGAGAGTCACTGGCGTGAACGAATACCTGGAGCGGACTGGGGTCAGGACTGGCAGCAGAAGACAGGAACGAGGACGCGTACCGGAGTCTGGGCAGGCAGCAGAAAATGGATTCGTGAGACGAACCAAGATCAGGACAGGCGGCAATCAGGCAGAATCGTGAGACAAACCAGGATCAGGACAGGCAGCAATCAGGCAGAATCGTGAGACAAACCAGGATCAGGACAGGCAGCAATCAGGCAGAATCGTGAGACAAACCAGGATCAGGACAGGCAGCAATCAGGCAGAATCATGAGACAAACCAGGATCAGGAACTCAGGAACTCAGGATCAGCAACTAACTCTCTCCAAGGAGTGACCACGTTGCAAGGCAAAGCTGAGGAGCCAGGTGCCGGTTTAAATAGGCTGCCGGCGTCTGACGTCAAGAGAGGGACGGTTCAGCACTTCCGGGTGCTGGACCTACAAAGGCTGGCTCTTCGCGCGCGCGCGTTCCCCAGCGGGGGGAAGAGTCGAGTACAGGACGCGACGGCGTCTCCACGAGGGAGACGCCGCTGCCATGCGGCCAGGGAGGCCTCTCGCCACGCGGCTCGGGGTGCGGTCGGGGAGCCCGGAGGCCAGGTAAGGACCCGGTCGCTGCGCAGGCGACTGGGGTCGCAACATGGGTAATGCCTTGTATGTTGAAATAATGGATAAGCCTGAAATGAGTAATTAAGATGCTAAACTTTAAGAGACTGCTTCAGGAAAAATAAGCTGAAATACTTTGCAATAGGTGATAGCCACATCAAAAGAGAATTTTAAAGCTTATGCATGTGGTATATTTTTATCCACTGTCCATTGAAAACAACTATTCATTGTGGATACTAGGGATGTGAATCGTTTTAGGACGATTAAAATTATCGTCCGATAATTTTAATATCGTCTTAAACCGTTATGGAACACAATACAATAGAGATTCTAACGATTTATCGTTATAAATCGTTAGAATCGTGAGCTGGCACACTAAAACCCCCTAAAACCCACCCCCGACCCTTTAATTAAATCCCCCACCCTCCCGAACCCCCCCCCCAAATGACTTAAATAACCTGGGGGTCCAGTGGCGGTCCGGAACGGCAGCGGTCCGGAACGGGCTCCTGCTACTGAATCTTGTTGTCTTCAGCCGGCGCCATTTCCAAAATGGCGCCGAAAAATGGCGGCGGCCATAGACGAACACGATTGGACGGCAGGAGGTCCTTCCGGACCCCCGCTGGACTTTTGGCAAGTCTTGGGGGGGGTCAGGAGGCCCCCCCCAAGCTGGCCAAAAGTTCCTGGAGGTCCAGCGGGGGTCAGGGAGCGATTTCCCGCCGCGAATCATTTTCCGTACGGAAAATGGCGCCGGCAGGAGATCGACTGCAGGAGGTCGTTCAGCGAGGGTTCCGGCGCCTCGCTGAACGACCTCCTGCAGTCGATCTCCTGCCAGCGCCATTTCCGTACGGAAAACAATTCGCGGCGGGAAATCGCTCCCTGACCCCCGCTGGACCTCCAGGAAACTTTTGGCCAGCTTGGGGGGGGCCTCCTGACCCCCACAAGACTTGCCAAAAGTCCAGCGGGGGTCCGGAAGGACCTCCTGCCGTCCAATCGTGTTCGTCTATGGCCGCCGCCATTTTTCGGCGCCATTTTGGAAAATGGCGCCGGCTGAAGACAACAAGATTCAGTAGCAGGAGCCCGTTCCGGACCGCTGCCGTTCCGGACCGCCGCTGGACCCCCAGGTTATTTAAGTCATTGGGGGGTGGGGGATTTAATTAAAGGGTCGGGGGTGGGTTTTAGGGGGTTTTAATGTGCCGGTTTTGCGATTTTACGATTTTTCGATTTTTCACGATTTTTCATGATATTTTACCCCCCCAAACGGCAACAATACGATTCCCTCCCCCTCCCAGCCGAAATCGATCGTTAAGACGATCGAGGACACGATTCACATCTCTAGTGGATACCTGTTTGTAGGCACTCCAGGACTGGAAATGCCTATCCATGGGTTAGTACCTACTCTACACAAGAGTTCTGCAGTAATCTTGATGTCAAACTTGAAGCAGGTGAATTTTAGCTTCTTTTCAGTTAAATAGCATTTTCCTTTTTTCTTTAGATTCACAGGGGAGACAAATCTGGGCACAATTCAACTTGATTCAATATAGATTTGGAATGAACTCATTGTTTTGCAGGAATCTACATTAAATCTGCCTAAAAGCAGGCCCCCTCAAATTGGCAAATCTATTCCCCAGACTTTCTGATTTCAAGAGGTTCACATGCAATATTTTTTTTTTCCTGAAAAAGTTGTTGAACAAATGTGCTGTACCAGCAAACTGCATGTGACTTCATTGAACTGGTTTGTGAACATTTTTTAATTAAAAATAAAAGATTGCACATCTTTCCCCACCAGCGCATAATCCATTATAGACATGCAAAGTCACGTAAGCACATAGCATGCTTATGGTATGACATTAACACAAACTAAGGCTAATAAACTGAAATCTTTGCACATGCTATGCCTCATCTGAAATTCTGTACTTACAGATCCTGGTTTACTGGAAATAATGAAGAAACAGGAGTTGTTCATGAGGATAAGTTAAAAAGATAATATTGACTGGGTAATCAGCTCAAATAAGTAAAATAAACTTCAAAAATTCAGTCCCATTTAATAGTTTAATTTTGAATTTTAAATTAAAAAAAAACATTGAATAATTGTTTACATTATTTCAGTTAATTGCTTTTATTAAATTCTCAAATCAATTTACTACAAAATAAATGACACAATTAAGTCAATAAAGCATCATAAAAGCAGACATATATACAGCATACATTATAAAATATAACAACCTCTCCCAGCCTAACTATCATAGTGTCTGTTGTTTCCTGTTGCATACCAATCGGTATTGCAGAAGAAATTTGAATGATATGTTGCAAATGCAGGTACACAGAGGGAGTTCAAGAATGTTGGGAAATTAAGCATTTGAGGCTACCCAAAAAGCAATTCTTAGCTTTCTTTGATTTTGTGAACACAAATCTTAAAACAAACAAATGAAGCACAGCAGTTGCTTGGCAATGGCAGAGGTAACTGGGGAGGGGTAGAAAGCAGCCAAATCAACTGCACTGGAGATAAGCTGTGAAAGATACCCTACCAGGATCAGGGTGCATCTGTGTGTAGTCTAATCAACCCAAGCCTGTGTGGGTTCCATAAAGTATGGAAACTGCATGGGCTCAAATTGACTGAAGCATGAAGGCACCACTTGAATAGTTTGGGTCCCCTCCCCCACACACTTCTTGTGATTGGCAGAAGAACATAACATAAGAAGATAAGAACATAAGATCATGCCATACTAGGTCAGACCAAGGGTCCATCAAGCCCAGCATCCTGTTTCCAACAGTGGCCAATCCAAGTCACAAGTATCTGGCATGCACCCAGACATTAAATAGATGTCAAGCTACTATTCCTTACTGATCAATAGCAGTTTATGGATTTTTCCTCTAGGAAATTATCCAAACCATTTTTAAAACCCAGCTACACTAACTGCCATAAGCACATCCTCTAGTTGTACATTCTCGTACTGATGGGAGAATGAGAGAGATGTGGATCAGCAGTGGATCAATCTAAAAGGAGCAATCACCAAGGCAACTACTCTTTATGTTAGAAATGTAAAGAAAAGCAAAAGGAAAATGAAACCTATCTGGTTCTCAAACGAGGTGGCTGACAAAATTAAAGCTAAAAGAACAGCATTCAAAAAATATAAAAGATCCCAAAGGGAGGAGCACAAAGAAGAATATTTGATTCAACTGAGGGAGACGAAGAAATTAATCAAGTTGGCAAAAAGTCAAGCGGAAGAGAGGATTGCCAAGGAGATAAAAAATGGTGACAAAACATTTTTCAGATACATCAGCGAAAAGAGAAAAGTCCATAGTGGTATAGTGAAATTGAAAGGTGGAAATGATCAATGTGTGGAGAGAGACGAAGAAATGGCAGAAATATTAAATGAATACTTCAGCTCTGTATTCACTAAAGAAGACCCTGGAGAAGGACCATTTCTACACAAGAAGCTGGAGGGTAGTGGAATAGATGAAAATCATTTTACAGTAGAAATGTATGGGAAGAGCTAAAGAATCTGAAAGTGGACAAAGCCATGGGGCCTGATGGGATTCATCCAAGGATTCTGAGGGAGCTCAGAGATGTGCTGGCGGGTCCGCTGTGTGACCTGTTCAATAGATCCCTAGAAACGGGAGTGGTGCCGAGTGATTGGAGAAGAGCGGTGGTGGTCCCGCTTCACAAGAGTGGGAACAGAGAAGAGGCTGGTAACTACAGACCGGTTAGCCTCACTTCGGTGGTGGGAAAAGTAATGGAGTCACTGTTGAAAGAGAGAATAGTGAAATATCTACAGTCCGGAGAATTGATGGACCAGAGGCAGCATGGATTCACCAGGGGAAGATCCTGTCAGACAAATCTGATTGACTTTTTCGACTGGGTAACCAAGGAATTGGATCAAGGAAGAGCGCTAGATGTCATCTACTTGGATTTCAGCAAAGCTTTTGATACGGTTCCGCACAGGAGACTGGTGAATAAAACAAAAAGCTTGGGAGTGAGTGCCGAAGTGGTGACCTGGATTGCAAACTGGTTGACGGACAGAAGACAATGCGTGATGGTAAATGGAACTTTCTCTGAAGAGAGAGCGGTTTTAAGTGGTGTACCGCAAGGATCGGTGTTGGGACCGGTCCTGTTCAATATCTTTGTGAGCGACATTGCGGACGGGATAGAAGGTAAGGTTTGTCTTTTTGCGGACGACACTAAGATCTGCAACAGAGTGGACACGCCGGAAGGAGTGGAGAGAATGAGACGGGATTTAAGGAAGCTGGAAGAGTGGTCGAAGATATGGCAGCTGAAATTCAATGCCAAGAAGTGCAAAGTCATGCATTTGGGGAGTGGAAATCCGAATGAACTGTATTCGATGGGGGGGGAAAGGCTGATGTGCACGGAGCAGGAGAGAGACCTTGGGGTGATAGTGTCTAATGATATGAAGTCGGCGAAACAATGCGACAAGGCGATTGCAAAAGCCAGAAGAATGCTGGGATGCATAGAGAGAGGAATATCGAGTAAGAAAAGGGAAGTGATAATCCCCTTGTACAGGTCCTTGGTGAGGCCTCACCTGGAGTACTGTGTTCAGTTCTGGAGACCGTATCTACAAAGAGACAAGGACAAGTTGGAGGCGGTACAGAGAAGGGCGACCAGGAAGGTGGAGGGTCTTCATCGGTTGACATACGAGGAGAGATTGAAGAATCTAAATATGTATACCCTGGAGGAAAGGAGGAGCAGGGGTGATATGATTCAAACTTTCAGATACTTGAAAAACTTTAACGATCCAAAGACAATGACAAACCTTTTCCAACAGAAAAAAATCAGCAGAACCAGAGGTCACGAGCTGAGGCTCCAAGGAGGAAGACTAAGAACCAATGTCAGGAAGAATTTCTTCACGGAGAGAGTGGTGGATGCCTGGAATGCCCTTCCGGAGGAAGTGGTGAAGTCCAAAACTGTGAAGCACTTCAAAGGGGCATGGGATAAATATTGTGGATCCATCAGGTCCAGAGGACGCATATAAAGAGCAGGTAGTAAAATACTGCACGGAGCGGCAGTAGCCACAGAGGCATTCACGGAGCGGGATGCCAGTGGCCAGTGGTAGGTGTCCACCTTCATGGAGCGGAAGGATGTAGGGCTGTCATCTCCCAATTAAATAAAAAACAAAAACAAAAAACAAAACAGGGATGGGATCCATCAGGTCTAGAGGACACATATAAAGAGCAGGTAGTAAAATACTGCACGGAGCGGCAGTAGCCACAGAGGCATTCACGGAGCGGGATGCCAGTGGCCAGTGGTAGGTGTCCATATAAAGAGCAGGTAGTAAAATACTGCACAGAGCGGCAGTAGCCACAGAGGCATTCACGGAGCGGGATGCCAGTGGCCAGTGGTAGGTGTCCACCTTCACGGAGCGGAAGGATGGAGGGCTGTCATCTCCCAATTAAATAAATAATAAAAAAACCCAGGGATGGGATCCATCAGTTCTAGAGGACGCATATAAAGAGCAGGTAGTAAAACACTGCATGGAGCGGCAGTAGCCACAGAGGCATTAACGGAGCGGGATGCCAGTGGCCGGTGGTAGGTGTCCACCTTCACAGAGTAGAAGGATGAAGGGCATCCATCTCCCAATTAAAAAAAGAAAAGAAAAAAAGAAAAAAAAACAGGGATGGGTTCATGGGCTTATAGGTATTACCAATTATTAGGCTTTTCAATATTTGATGATAGTTAATGTGACTTTCAAGGCATTCTTCACTTTCGGTGCATGTCCGGCATGACTCCTTGCTTCAATGACAGGGGAAAAGAAAAACTGATACTTCACACATTTCCAGCATTGCCCTCTGCTTCATGGCAGAGAGCTATGCTGCCGCTTACCCAACTAATCAAACTTAATATTTCACTTGGAAGCAGCTCCAGCACTGCTCTCTACATTAATGGTGGGGGTGAAAAGGGAATTAGAACATAAGGTTACTAAGAGCCAAGAGAAACAGTTAAGTATGAGAACAAATGTGTGAAGCTTGCTGGGCAGACTGGATGGACCGGTTGGTCTTCTTCTGCCGTCATTTCTATGTTTCTATGTTTCTATGTTTCTATGATTCACGGTACTGACCTCGGCTTGCCTCTGACCACGCTTGGACTGATACATGGTATTGACCCTTGCTTGCCTCTGACCATGTTTGGACCACTGCCTGGAACTGACCTCTGCTTGCTACTGACCATGCTCGGACTGGCACCTGGAACTGACCTCTGCTTGCTACTGACCACGCTTGGATTGATACCTGGAACTGACCTCTGCTTGCTACTGACCACACTCAGACTGATACCTGGAATTGACCCTTGCTTTGGCTGACCACCCTTGGACAGATACCTTGGTCCCTTGCGTGCCATTCGGACACTCTCTTCACTTCTCCTGTTACCATCAGGCCTGCCTGCTCTGATGCTGCCCAGGGCCTTCTTTGAACTAGACCTCAAGGCGCTGCCTATCCTACCTGGAGGACCTTCAGTTCCTGCCTTGTACCCATAGTCTCCGATACCCTTGGTTCCGGTCTAGCTCGCCTGTTCTCTGACAGCCGCGCACCTCTTCTCTTGGTGGGCATCCCTCTCCGCCATCTCTCCGGGAGACCCCCAGAGGCCCACCTAAGCCCAGGCAGTCCGGGAATCCAAGGGCTCAACCCGTGGAGCCCCCAGACTGTTATTGGTGAAGCTCCAGTCAGCCTCTGTCTCCTTGTGTGCTCCACCTCCTGGCGGCAGGCACCCTCTGGTATCCCTCAGAGGACCGTACCGATCCTGCACCAGGCCAAGGGTCCACCTCCAGCACAACAAAAAGCTGTTTTTGTTGGCCCACAAATCCGAGCTGTGATGAAGGACAGCCACTTTGATGGTCTTCTGCAAGCTACAGAACGTGTTGCATGGACAGCCTTCAAGAATGTTGTTTGTAACTTTCTAGGCAACTATAAGGCAGCAGGCTATGTCAAACAGGTTGAAAATCTGCCTCAGGCATACAAATTGATGAAGTGCAACATGTCATTGAAGATACATTTTCTTCATTCCCACTTGGACTTCTTCCCTAACAACCTTGGCGCTGAGAGTGATGAACATGGTGAAAGGTTTCATCAAGACATTTTCAAAATGGAGAAATGGTATCAAGCAAGTGGAACCCCTCCATGCTGGGTGACTATTGTTGGACTCTCATCTGCGAAGCATCAGACAGTGATTACAAATGAAAATGTGCAGCAAAACATTTTTAGTTTTGTTTTCTTGTGCCAACATTGCCATTATAGCTTATGCCACTACAGACATGTAACATTGCTTAATAGAGATGTGAATCGTGTCCTCGATCGTCTTAACGATCGATTTCGGCTGGGAGGGGGAGGGAATCGTATCGTCGCCGTTTGGGTGTTTAGAGTATCGTGAAAATCGTTAAAATCGTGAACCGGCACACTAAAACCCGCTAAAACCCACCCCCGACCCTTTAAATTAAATCCCCCACCCTCCCGAACCCCCCCCCAAATGCCTTAAATTACCTGGGGGTCCAGCGGTGGTCCGTAGCTAAATCGGGGGAAGGGGGAGGGCAGGAAAACCGGCACACTAAAACACCCTAAAACCCACCCCGACCCTTTAAATTAAATCCCCCACCCTCCCGAACCCCCCCCCCAAATGCCTTAAATTACCTGGGGGTCCAGCGACGGTCCATAGCTAAATCGGGGAAAGGGGGAGGGCAGGAAAACTGGCACACTAAAACACCCTAAAACCCACCCCGACTCTTTAAATTAAATCCCCCACCCTCCCGAACCCCCCCCCCAAATGCCTTAAATTACCTGGGGGTCCAGCGGCGGTCCGGATTGGCCTCCTGCAATTGAATCGTGTTGTCTTCAACCGGCGCCATTCTGCGCTGCCATTTTGCAAAATGGCGACGCAAAATGGCGGCGGCCATAGACCAACACGATTCGACTGCAGGAGGTCGTTCCGGACCCCCGCTGAACTTTTGGCAAGTCTTGTGGGGGTCAGGAGGCCCCCCCAAGCTGGCCAAAAGTCCCTGGGGGTCCAGCGGGGGTCTGGGAGCGATCTCCTGCCGCGAATCGTTTTCCGTACGGAAAATGGCGCCGGCAGGAGATCGACTGCAGGAGGTCGTTCAGCCGAGGTCCGGAACCCCCGCTGAACGACCTCCTGCAGTCAATCTCCTGCACCTTGAATACCGCACCTTGAATACTGTGTACAATTCTGGTCGCCGCATCACCAAAAAGTTATAATTGCGATGGAGATGGTACAGAGAAGGGCTACCAAAATGATAAGAGGTATGGAACAGCTTCCCTTTGAGGAAAGACTAAAGAGGTTAGGACTTTTCAGCTTGGAGAAGAGATGGCTGAGGAGGGATATGATAGAGATATTTAAAATTATGAGAGGTCTAGAATGGGTAGATGTGAATCAGTTATTTACTCTTTCGGATAGTAGAAAGACTAGGGGGCACTCCATGAAGTTAGCATGGGGCACATTTAAAACTAATCAGAGAAAGTTATTTTTTACTCAACGCACAATTAAACTCTGGAATTTGTTGCCAGAGGATGTGGTTAGTGCAGTTAGTAAAGCGGTGTTTAAAAAAGGATTGGATAAGTTCTTGGAAGAGAAGTCCATTACCTGCTATTAAGTTCACTTAGAGAATAGCCACTGCCATTAGCAATGGTAACATGGAATAGACTTAGTTTTTGGGTACTTGCCAGGTTCTTATGGCCTGGATTGGAAACAGGATGCTGGGCTTGATGGACCCTTGGTCTGACCCAGTATGGCATTTTCTTATGTTCTTATGTTCTTATGCCGGTACTCTAATATCCGCCCAAGCGGATCTACGTGGCCTCATGCCAAGCGAGCTCCAGGAACAAGCACCATGACTGCCAGGAACTGGATGGGATCATGGCTTGGACAGCCAGAAATCAAGCCCACTGCCGTATCCCATCCACCAGAGAGGATCCCTGCCCGGGCACCACAAAGCAAGCCTTGCCTGAGTCCCTCCCAATGTAACTGCCTCAATCTGTTGAGGCCCCGAGTACAGGCCCAACATTGATCATCTGTGACAAATGGATGAGGGCCCCTAGGCCTCTCATTTACATATTGGCACCTCCCAGCTTTCTTCTAATGCTTCTGCATTTACAAAGGCATTCTTAGACTCAGTCAATGCCACCACAAGGGCTTGACATGCGAGAGCGTGGAAGCATCTTCCCACCCGCATATGACAAGAACCCCCTAAACAATGGCTATGGCCACTGCATCTGGGTAACACACCTCTGCATTGCTTGCAAGAACAGATCATTTCCCAAATTTGACAAGTGTATCCCATCCGAGGTGTACAGCTCGGTGCAGTGCCTGTCCACCCATTCATGTCGCAAATGATAACCACCCTGGAATTGTATGGTTTTGGCTACTTGCCAGTTGAACTTGGCATGGTATCTACACAACCACCAAGTGCACATCAAGTTATGACGGGTATGATCTCGGACCAGCAGATTTTTGCAGATAGCCACAAGGAGGTCAGGTGGCTAAAGTCTTTCCTGATCGCATCCATTAGAGCAATGCCGATGACTTTGCCTAAGTAATTGCCATCAAGGTGAATGACGATTAGGTCAGGCGGGCTGTGGTCACTCTTCTCGACTGTAATGTGGGCCATAGCTGATACCATTGCATGCCTCCTCAACCCAGCTAATCGATTGTCCAACCTTTCAGTGAGAGCCCAAGGTCATTACAAAATTTCCCTTTGATGGCTCTTCTCCGTGCATGCATGATGAATGAGTGGCCGATGATCCATGCAGAGTTACACCGGATGACAGCTGCAATTGAAATAGAAAACTAGGTCATGGCATGCGCCCAGCTGGGTGCAAGTGCAGAAGAACGTCCTTGTGCCTAACTTATGATGTATAAGCTCCCAACCTCCATGGATCCAACTGCTGAATTGCTGCTTGCGGGATCCTGGCAGTGGCGGCACTGGAATTGGCTGCAATGCGGAATGAGTGAGTGCCAAAACATTCACTCTGGAGCCCTGCCTCCGCAAAATTAAACTGTTCCATTTGGGCATATGGCTAGGCATTGCGTTACAGCCACTACCAGACATGTCTCCAGATCCCTGACCACTGTCAGTGTGATGACTTGGTCACAGGCACTCTGGTCAGTTAGACTGCCTCAACTTTAGGTATAGATTGCTGTTGGTGATGCTGACGTCCTCCCCCAGCAAGCCCCGCAGCTGAGATGCCTTATGTGACAGTGTCGTAAACTCGCTGATGTGCAGGGCACCGAAAAATGCCAGTGCAAAAGCAACTCGGAAAAGTGCAGTCTCGAACTCATCAGTAGCTACCGCAGGCAAGACCTGCCACAGTTGTAGCAGCAGGTCATGGGTTAATGGCATCCGAGCATTGTGCCAAGGCAGAGATTCTCTGACCCAGTCTAGCATCACTCTTTTCACTGTGAAATGGTACTCAGCACGACATGTTTTAAGCTTTGAGAACAACACTAGGGATGCTAGGTGTGAATGGAACATGATTATGGACAGTTCCTGCCACTTGGTGTGAACAATGTATCTAATCAAGAGGTCCTCTGGAACCCGGTGGTGGGACCAGAGGCTTGCAATGAGAAACACTTTCACTTTGCTGTAGTTGTGGACATATTGTTGCACTGGAGGTGGACCCTTGGGCTGAGGTGGGGTTGGCACAACCCGTAGGTAGGGACCTATGGGTCCCCACCATCGGCAGGCAGAGTTGGCTGATGAACAGAGGCCAGCTGGAGCTTCACCAATACCAGCCCTCATTCTCCATGGGTTGAGCCTTTGGGTGCCGGGGCCGGCTGGACTTAGGTGGGCCTCTGTGTGTTGTTGATGTGGGGGTCGGTTCAGTCCAGAGACAGCAGGTGAGAGATGGTACAGTCTTACACTGGATGAGGTAGTGTACTTGAGTATCGGGTGACAAAGGAACTAAAGCAGAGAGGGGGCGCACGAGCAAGAGTAGGCCGAAGCCTGAATAGTCCAAGTCCAGGAGGTAAGCTTGAGAAGCATCGAGGAACAGGCTTGAGTCAGGGCTGGTGGCAATCCAGAGGCAGTGGCAAGCAAGGCTGAGGTCTAATCACGGAGAGAGTCCAAAGTAGTCACAAGATGCGGAGGTCTGGGTCTGGAGATAAGCAGTAGCATAGTCAGGCAAAGCAGAGGTCTGGGTCTGGAGATAGACAGTAGCATAGTCAGGTCAGCAGAGGTCTGGGTCTGGAGATAGGCAGTAGCGTAGTCAGGCGAAGCAGAGGTCCGGGCTTGGAGAGAGTCAATGGCTTGGTCAGGCGAAGCAGAGGTCCGGGCTTGGAGAGAGTCAATGGTGTGGTCAAGTGAAACAGAGGTTCGGGCTTGGAGAGAGTCAGTGGTGTGGTCAGGCAAAGCAAAGTCAGTCCGTGAAGGCAATCCGAGGAATGGAGCAGTACAGGAATGAGGAGACAGGAACCAGGAGCAACAAGGAACAGGAATGTAGGAGTGAAACGAATCTCTAGGAGGCAATGAGTTCTCGACCAGCAAGGAGACCTGTTGCAAAGGCAAAGCTAGGGACGGAGAGGCCCTACGAGATGCAATGGATGCAGTGGCTGGACTGAGAATGCCAGGGACTGCATCAGGGCTGGAGGCACCGAGGGAGGCCCAGGGACAGAGCTGGTGGCTCACAGCCACTAGCGAGGAGGAACCAGGAGCTAGAGTCACTGTAGAAAGGTGAGGAGGCCATGCCACGGGTCTGCCACGGATGGCACGTGTAACATATATGAATTCCATGTAGCTGGGGCAAGTGATCTTTGCAGCATCTCACATGCTGTCTAGTTCCAAAGGACTAAAGCTGTTTTGGGACCTCTCTGCCATTTGGTTTGGCTTGCGGCGCCAGCTTCCTGAACAGGGAACACGTGCAACAAGAAAGAAAGTCAGCTATCACATTACACATTTTATGAACATGCTTGCTTGCTCCACAATGTTCTCATGTAGGCAGCATAAAGCAAATTCCCTCAGCAGCTCTGCCACCAGGAGGCACTTAGAAGTCTGATTGTTAATTGATTGAACCACTGCCTCATTGTCACACTATAGCTCCACTCATTGGCGGCTAAGAGCGCCGCCCCAGATATGCATGGCGACAATGATTGGAAATAGCTCCAGAAATGTGATATTCCTGGTTAGACCGTGCACGGTCCAGCTGTCCAGCCAGTGTGCTACACACCTATTGCCTCTAAATTATACACCAAAACCAATGCATCCTGATCTGTCAGAGTATAACTGAAGATCATTGCTGCTGACCAGGCTTGGAAGCCAGGCTGAGATACCAATGAAGTCCCTAAGGAACTCAGACAAAAGCTTCAAGCCTTCCTTGATGGGCCTGCAAACCCAGAAGTGATGATGGCCATGAATCAGTCCTACCATAGACTGAATCAAATGACGTAGGACTATCCTTCCCCTGGGAATTACTCTCATGGCAAAGGCGAGGCTGCCTATCAAGGACCTCATGTGTCTCAGCTGCGCAAGGTGGCGGCCACTAACTCTGACAGTTTCACTACTTTGTTGTGTGGCAGCTTGGATTCTATATGAGTGGAATTAAGCTCAATCCCCAGGAAAGTGAGGGCAGTTACTGGGGGCCAATTAACTTGTCTTCTTCAAAAAACTCCAAATCTGCTCGTCAAATCATGAAACATGAGGAATAGCTTAACACATTCCAGCGAATCCTTTTTCCTATTAATAGGAAGTCATCTAGATAGTGAACTAATGATGCTAGCCCGGAAACCTCTTTTGCCTAGTGATGGTCTCAAAATAAGCGCAAGAGACCGAGCATCCCATTGGCAGACATATATCATAGTAAAAGCTGCCGGAGGAACAACAGCTGTGTGGATTCGCTGGTTGCTCCGCCCCCCTTGTGAGGTCATCGCCGGGGGACGGAACTTGGCTCCTATAAGAAGTAAGAAGCTACGGCAGTGTTGTAGGTGATTGTTTGAGGAGAGCCCTCTCCAAGTGAGAGGTATTGGCTGGGACTGAGACCGGGGTTTTCAGCCCTCTCCGGGCTGAAGCCGGAAGAACAACAGCTGTGCGGATTCGCTGGTTGCTCCGCCCCCCTTGTGAGGTCATCGCCAGGGGATGGAACTTGGCTCCTATAAGAAGTAAGAAGCTACGGCGCGCGCCGCCTAAGCCGCGCGCCAAAGGGGCACGCCCCTTCTGGAAATTTCCTCTTAACAAAATAACATTTTTATGGGTAGGAAGAGGAAAGTGAAGGTTTGGACCTCATCACCAGGACTGCCTGTGAGGGGCCCAATGGACTCCCACATTGCAAGAGGGGTGAGTCAAACTAATTTAAGACCAATTCCTGATATTTCCTTTTCATCGGGATCTCCCGAAACTCCTGGGGCTCAAGGGCCATCGCAGATGTCTCAACCAGGTATGGATTCGGCCTTACCCACACACCATGAGTTTCCTGGACTAAAAGAACTGGTTACAATAAATAAAGATGTTATATCTCCTCCTAATTTAAAAAATGTTGGGCAACAATTGGATTCAAGACCGCATGAGATGGTCAACGTGCCGATTGTTCCCCAGAATATCACCTTTCGTGATGTGTGGGTGGCTGTAGATAACCTTCAGAAAATTATGTCAAACTCAATAGAGCAGAATAGAACAACTATTTCTGAAATTAAAAATGTATTGGAAGGACATAGTAACCGTTTGGCATATGTAGAAGAACAATCAAAGGCTATGTCTTCCCAGATAGAAACACTTAAGGATGTAAATAATTCTTCAATTAAAGATGGTATAGTTATTCACCGGCAGATGGAAATTCTGGAAAATCAAAATTGATGTAGAAATCTAAGGTTGTTGAATTTCCCTGAAACCAGATTAATATCTGCCACTGAATTACTTAAAAAGTATCTTTCTGAAGTTTTATCTATTACAACAATAGATGACACTAGTATATCTAAAATATACTATGTCCCTAAGACGAGGTTAAGGACACAAGAGGGCCATGAGGATATGGATGTTGTCCAACACTCTCCAAATTTGACTTCATTTTTGGAAGCCTCTCATGATGATATAACGTTAAGATCTACTTTATTAATGACTTTTTGTAGAGAAAGAGACAAGAACTTGGTTTTGCAAAAATAAAGATTTTAGTTTTTGTGGACAACGGATCCAGATTTTTCCAGATGTTGCTAGAGGAACTCAAGTAAGACGTAAGCAATTTCTGACACTTAAGGCAAGAGTGTTGGCCTTAGGGGAAACATTCTTTTTAAAATTTCTGTGTAAATGTTCGGTGATGTATCAGAAGCATAAATTTATCTTTCAGGATCCTCCCCACTTAGAGTCCTTTTTGTTGGATAAAGAACAAGTGTTGAGAAATGAATCTGCAATAAATTGATATACTCTCCTTTTCTGTAAGAATTGATTACAGATTTTCCATGAGGTTATTACTTCTGTTAGACCTCCCATAATGTGGACTATATATTACTGTATTAATAGTATAATGATAGATAATTATGTTTGTTTATGTTCTCGGTTAATACAGATTATTTGCCTGTTTTTTACTATGTAATAATTGTTTAAAAGCTCAATAAAATATAAATTAAAAAAAAAAAGTACTTAGCTGGCAGAATTTAGATAAATATGCCAGTCTTAGAGAGAATTTTTCTCCGTATACTAGTGCTGGTGCATGGATGTGCACCTTGTCGGGCATATCATAGCGTGATCATAATGGCATCAAACATACTACTAACTTTAATTCTGATTGCACTACCACTCACATTGTCTACATAATCATTTGTCGGTGTGACAAGTATTATATAGGGGTTACAAAATGCTCTATTCGCCCCCGCTTAATTGAGCATCAGAGCTGTTTATCAACAGCCAAAATGCAAGCACCCATAGTGGCTCATTGCATACAATTAAACCACCGTTTTATAGATATCAAGTGGAGGGTGATTGATAAAGTTATTCCTAATAGCAGGGGGGAGATCTACTTTCTTTACTGAATTTAAAAGGACAACAGTGGATTTTCAGACAGGGACATAATCGGAAATGAATTGACACCGGTATAGGCAGATATTGCGGTACATGATGGTATGTTGTTCCTCACTTTTTATGACTTTCACTAGGGGTGTGCATTAGTTTGCAATGTATTGGCAATCCACAATGTATATGCCATATTCGTTGTATTCGTGGGGGTCACGAAACGTATGGTGAACCCCCACGAATACAACTTATCACTAACAAATAACCCCCACCCTCCTGACCCCCCCAAGTCTTGCCAAAAGTCCCTGGTGGTCCAGCAGGGTCCTGGAGCGATCTACTGCACTCGGGCTTTTGGCTGCTGGTATTCAAAATGGCTCCGATAGCCTTTACCCTTACTATGTCAAAGGGGCTACCGGTGCCAGTGTTCGGCCCCTGTCACATGGTAGGAGCACAAGATGGCACCGGCCATCCATTGCTCCTACCAAGCGATAGGGACTGATCAATGGCACCGGTAGCCCCTGTGACATAGTAAGGGCAAAGGCTATTGGCACCGTCCATTGCTCCTACCATGTGACAGGGGCCGACCAATGGCACCAGTAGCCCCTGTGACATAATAAGGGCAAAGGCTATTAGTGCCATTTTGAATACCGGCAGCCAACAGCTTGAGTGCAGGAGATCTCTCCAGGACCCCCGCTGGACCACCAGGGATTTTTGGCAAGTCTTGGGGGGGTCAGGAGGGTGAGGGGTTGTAGTTAATTAAATTTAAAGGGTTGGGTTGGGGGTTTTTTTGGGAAATGAATACATATGTAACTAATGAATGAATCGGGGTCCCCCGAGAATGGATGCAATGGATTTGGGTCCCGACGAATACGAATACCAAATGGGACGAATCCGTCCCTGCTGCACATCCTAACTTTCACTGCTTTAAAATTGTGTTATTCATTGTTTTTTTTTTGTTTTTAATTTTTTATTTATTGAAATTTTCAACATATTATAACAACAACGTTATATAGTATATTCTGAATATGATTATATATAATATTGATACCATTTATACACTCTATTCAAAATGTATACCCACTTATAATCCATATAACAGAATTTGTTCTTCTAGGAAAACTGAAGGACTATTGCTATATAATTGAGCGATTACATATTTAAAGAATTCAATACCATCCTACATTTAACATAATCAGAGTTAGCAACATTCTCTCCATTTTGCTCTCATCCATTTGCTGCATTTGGGGAGTGGCTATCTAGAAATGCCCGAAAAGTAGAAATCTCATAGAAGACATATTTTTGTTCTTTATACCATAACTCACATTTGCAAGGGTAACGTAGAAAAAATTTTGCCTCCCTAGCAAGAGCTTCAGGTTTTAACCTAAGGAATTCTTGTCTTCTTAATTGAGTTGCTCTTGCTAGGTCCAGACTTGTTGGCCATGAAATTTTTGTACTCTATTCCGAAGAAACAAACGTAACAATGTATCTCTCTCTGAAGAAAAGATAAAGGAAACAAATAAAGTTGCCTTTGTCATCATCTCAGTCTCTATGGTTATTTCTAAAACATCTGAAATATTCATGGACTTCTCTGGTAATATATCACCTGTTTGTGGTCTTTGTGTTAAGTAATATATTTTTGCCAGGGCTGGGATAGCCTGGATTGGCATTTTCAAAATATGTAATAAATAATCCTTAAACATTTCCCTTGGAGGCATTGTTTTTTTTTTGCTTTAATTTTAAGAACCTACCTTGCCCCATGAAGAACGATTACTGAAATATGGACCGTGTCAGGCACCAGCACTAGTATACAGAGAACATTTCTCTCGTCTAAGACTGGCATATTTATCTACATTCTGCCAGCTAAGTACTTTTGTCCAATATCTCAGCGTCATAACTTCATAGCGTTCAGCACTTAGAATAAGGATCGGAACTAATTGCAGGAATTGCAATTGCAGAAATTGCAGAAATATTTAATTTTGAAGAATCTATAAAAATTGTTTCACTTGAGCACTTTGGTTGCACAGACATTACTTTAACAAAAAAATTATGACCTGTGATTACATATCACAGCAGAGTTAATATATTGTGTCTTCATACAGCACATTTACAATGATGCCATATATGAAGGTCATCATTTACTAGTGAATATAACTTATTGGTCATTTATAAATTCCTTTGTTAAAGATCAGGGTAGATAGTTTTCCTGTTTTGTGTGAATATTGTTATCTTGATATCATAACTGCTCCTCAAGCATGTAATCTTTAAAGACATTCATTTTTTATTTTTTGCTTTAAATTGCAGGGTGGGTGGGTTTCCCTTGGCACGATCCGAAAGGGATCACCTTCCGCCCGTCGCAGCCTTTTAAAGGCCTGCAACATCATCTCCACGTGTCTCCGTAGCTCCCTCCCTGCGTCATAGCCTGGGGCGGGGCTATGGCGCCACCTCACTTTTTGGTACCACTCTGGGGGCGAGGAGTACCCGTGACCTAACTGTTTCCACCTGTGCTCCCTGTCTTTGCGCGCCTCCTCCCCTGAATTCCCCATTCCTCCCACTCGCCCTGTCACCGACCATCATGGGGGGGGGGGGGGGGGAGCGGGGAGCCTGTCACTGCTGTTAAGGGTGGGCTCTGTTTATCGGGTTCAGGCCTACCTATTAATGCTAGCAGTTGCCACTCTCACCCGCTTGGTAGTCAACTGTTCCTCTGTGTATCTTATATGTACCTCAAATCACAATTACTCATTCACTTTTATAAAATGAACAAACACAGAACCTGTCATTGGTAGAATAAGGCCACAGCTTTTATTTGAACATATCATGGCAAAACTTCCCTGGGTACCTGAGCCGGTAAGATGTTTTTCACCACTGCCCGCCGTAGGGACCAAGCAAGGCAGCATTACTCCATGGTTCCCCCACCTTGTCCTCAAGCAAGGGGGCCTCTATCCTTTGCGTCTTCCGCACCCCCACCTTTTACACCTCCCCCAGCACTGATCGGCTACTAGGGATGTGAATCGTTTTAGGACAATTAAAATTATCGTCCGATAATTTTAATATCGTCTTAAACCGTTATGGAACACAATACAATACAGATTCTAACGATTTATCGTTATAAATCGTTAGAATCGTGAGCCGGCACACTAAAACCCCCTAAAACCCACCCCGACCCTTTAAATTAAATCCCCCACCCTCCCGAACCCCCCCCCAATAACTTAAATAACCTGCGGGTCCAGCGGCGGTCCGGAACGGCAGCGGTCCGGAACGGGCTCCTGCTCCTGAATCTTGTCGTCTTCAGCCGGCGCCATTTTCCAAAATGGCGCCGAAAAATGGCGGCGGCCATAGACGAAAAAGATTGGACGGCAGGAGGTCCTTCCGGACCCCCACTGGACTTTTGGCAAGTCTCGTGGGGGTCAGGAGGCCCCCCACAAGCTGGCCAAAAGTTCCTGGAGGTCCAGCGGGGGTCAGGGAGCGATTTCCCGCCGCGAATCGTTTTCGTACGGAAAATGGCGCCGGCAGGAGATCGACTGCAGGAGGTCGTTCAGCGAGGCGCCGGAACCCTCGCTGAACGACCTCCTGCAGTCGATCTCCTGCCGGCGCCATTTTCCGTACGAAAACGATTCGCGGCGGGAAATCGCTCCCTAACCCCCGCTGGACCTCCAGGAACTTTTGGCCAGCTTGTGGGGGGCCTCCTGACCCCCACGGGACTTGCCAAAAGTCCAGCGGGGGTCCGGAAGGACCTCCTGCCGTCCAATCGTGTTCGTCTATGGCCGCCGCCATTTTTCACCGCCATTTTGGAAAATGGCGCCGGCTGAAGACAACAA
The DNA here is from genome assembly GCF_901001135.1 of Rhinatrema bivittatum. Taxonomy (NCBI): domain Eukaryota; kingdom Metazoa; phylum Chordata; class Amphibia; order Gymnophiona; family Rhinatrematidae; genus Rhinatrema; species Rhinatrema bivittatum. The sequence continues at coordinate 228,596,850 of NC_042620.1, read as the reverse complement.
GATTGAGGAGCAGGAGCCCGTTCCGGACCGCTGCCGTTCCGGACCGCCGCTGGACCCGCAGGTTATTTAACTCATTTGGGGGGGGTTCGGGGGGGTGGGGGATTTAATTTAAAGGGTCGGGGGTGGGTTTTAGGGGGTTTTAGTGTGCCGGCTCACGATTCTAACGATTTATAACGATAAATCGTTAGAATCTCTATTGTATTGTGTTCCATAACGGTTTAAGACAATATTAAAATTATCGGACGATAATTTTAATCGTCCTAAAACGATTCACATCCCTACTGGTTACTGCCTCCGGCTTGTCCTTGCGTCCCACCTGTGGGAGTGTAATTCTTGCCGAGTGTCATGCGTTGGAATCTGTCTCTGCTGTTAGGCATTTGATTCTTGCTTCAGCTGGCTTGCAGCTGTGGGTCTCCAAGGGTGCTCTGGTGTGATGTGTCCATTGCCATCGCCCTCTCAGAGGTGGGCTGCTACGGCCCTACCACCGTGGCCTCTTCCCCTCTTGTCTCCGTAATCGTGCTGACTGCTGGCGTCACCTTGCTTGCCTGAGGTTCCCTCATATTCGCGTCATCTTGTTCTCCTCAGTGATTTTTTCTTCTGCTGCTCTCCACTCTTGTTCTCTTTCTGCTGCGTACACTTTCCTGCCCTGCTGTCGGCATGTTTTCGTTGTTTCTTTCAGCGTCTTTGGAAAGCCTTGATTGGAGTTTTCATCCTGTCTGTCCGTTCTCCTTCATGACTGTTGCTGCAATGTTGCTGTCGGGACCAGATGACATATTGCTGTTATAGGTAACCTGTGAACAAGATGTAAATTAATATTTGCCCCCCAACTTGTTTAGGGTCCATGAGTCCGAGACCCAACTTTTGTGTCTTACCACTCTAGCTAGCTAGGCCACACCATAGCTTATATTTTAAGGTGCATGGCTTGCTCCCCAGGCCCGTTGTTTGAAAAATTGGGACTGTAACCCTAGTGTCACTGGATATAAGCCCAGATCTTATTATTGTATTTATTTATTTATTATATACCAGCTTTGCGAGCCATATTTCCCCTTGCCAGTGCCCACTTGTAATTTGCCTGGGTAGGAATTGAGCTCTGGCTTCCCTGGTTCAGGGCCTATCTCTATGGCCACAGTTAAAAAGGCCTTTTTCTATTAATTTGGTTTAGTAACACCATCTCCCACAGATAGGGTGCAATCCGAGCCACTTCTGACCCGGTGGGGCTATGGGCCCACATCCTCAACATTACTAACCCAGTTCCCACCCTTAAGCCAGCGAGGGTTTCATTGTTTGATTTACTTCCTCCTATCCCATGCCCGCTTACCTAGTGGGCTCTAACATATTATTAACATATTTATTTATAAAGATGTATTTAATTAATTATTTATTTTAATTTTAATTTTTTTTATAATTTGCCTGGGAGGGAATTAAGCTCCGGCTTCCCGGCACGTAGCCCCATTGCTCTTGCCTTTGGCCTGCTGCTCCACTGAATGGGTGGGCTGTCAAAATTTTTCTATTTTTTTTATATATGCCCAGGGGCCCTGGGGGGGGTCTCACCTGGGGGGGCGGGGGCCTGGTAAGCTCGGCGGAAATGGGTACCTAGTTGAGGGGCTACCTGTTCCCATCCTGCACCTGTTCTGCTGCTGGGGGCATCGGCTGGCTGTTAGGCCCGGGCCTGGCTGGGGGTAATGGGTCCCATCTGCCTTGCCAAACTGGGGCTGGGGAGGGGGGATTAATATAAATACAATTTTTTTTTATGCTTGCTGTTATTTGGGAATATTTTTATTGCTGGGTGGTCCATCTGCCTGTGCAACCATATGGTCAGTCCCAGCTGGAGGCCCCACGTGCTACCTATGCTCCCGGCGTGATCACTGCTAGGAGCCCCGGAAGCCTGGGGTAGTTTCAATGCAGTTGGATCTTGGGAACCGAGAAGGAGCTGCTGTATCGCTGCCTGGGCCCGCGGTGATGATGCCTTCTCTTCAGGTCTCTGCTCGATCCTTCATTCCATCGGCGCTGCCTTCTCTTCTGGTCTCTGTGCGATCCTTTGTTTCCCTTGACGCGATCCAAAAGGGATTGACTCTCGCCTGTTGTGGCCTTTTAAAGGGCTGCAACATCATCTTCATGCGTCTCCGTCGCTCCCTTCCTGCGTCATAGCCTGGGGTAGGGCTATGGCGCCACTTCACTTTTTGGCGCCACTCAGGGGGTGGAGGAGCACCAGTGGCCTAACTGTTCATGCCTGCACTCCCTGTCTTCGTGCGCCACCTCTCCTGCCCCCATCCCCCCTTGCCCCATCGCCGTCAATCACAAGGGGGGGGGGAGCCCGTCGCTGTGGTTAAGGGTGGGCTCTGTTTATCAGGTTCAGGCCCACATATATCCTTCTCCTCATCTGGTCATGTTGACAGTGATGGGGTCCTTGGTGGCGGCTTTGGTGACACTGTGATGGGACTCTGCTGAGTGCGCCGATGACAAGCGTTGTCTTTGACTGCATGCATCACCAATTCCCACTCTGCGGGCAGTCCAGAGGAGCTGGCGGCCACTCGTCACGACCGTGGCTACCTCTATATTTCTCTGGTAAATGACTGCACCCTCCAAATTCCTGACCCCATTCAGAATAAGGTGAGGGATCTTGGGGAGAGTACAGCGAAAATCGGAAAGTGGGAGGGAAATAGCGAGGCCAACTGTCCCACCTGGGCTGTGGGTCAATCTTGTAAGGCCTGTATCACCAGTATTGTGAGGCACCAGCTGGTTCCCCAAAGGGGCTTCGGTTGTAGGAGGACCAGTGGTACAGCCAGTGCCAAGAGCCAGGGCTGGAGTGGAAATGCTCAGATGGAGAACATGAAGCTGGCCTGGATAAGAACCTGTACCGCCTCCTGTTAGGGCTGTGGGAGCTCTTGGTGCTGGGCTCGCGAGGAGATGCCACGGCATGTTCCTCGTGGCCCACAGGATTTTGTGTACCTGCATCCGGTAAAGCATTAGTAAGGATAGGCAGGACGACTTGCATATGGATGGCTGTCCTATCCTTGATTTCCTTGGGGGTGAGCTGCGTGATATCGGTGCTGAGGACACCAGTGCCGCTGCTGCTACCCTCTGACGCTTTTCTGACATCCCCATTTTTTGCTGAATTAGCCAAATTATGATTTCCACTAGTGGTCTTTAGGCCTTTTCCCCATGCTTTGCGGTTCCTTTGATGGAAACTTTTGTTCCATGAGACGGTCCATATGCTTTACTTCTTCCCCGTTGGCTTCTAGCTCTCCTGCGTTCAGAGACGCCAGTGAGCGGGAGGACCATGGGGTTGGAACCAGAGGATTCCGTTCCAGTGGGTGCCTCAGGGATGGGGGTACCTAAAACATCCACAGTGCACTGTGCTGGGGCCTGCCAAGCTACAGCTGAGGAGTCGTACCTCAGGGATATCCGTACAAACATTGGCAGCACCTCCTAAAGAGATGTATAATGGCCAAAACGTAAGCCAATGAAAGTAGAATAAAAGAAAAAAAATATGTTTTTGTTTTGGAGTGGTGGGAATCGGCTGGAGCGTGCTCTGAGTTCAGGGTAGAGAGGCAGAACAGCTCCCAGGACCTGAACCAAAGTACCCCTGGAAAGGCGCAGCAGCTCAGACTTCCTTAATGGAAGCAATGGACGGCCGGCGCCATCTTGTGCTCCTACCATGTGATGGGGCTGACCAATGACATAGTAAGGGCAAAGGCTATCGGCGGCATTTTGAATACCAGCAGCTGACGGCCTGAGTGCAGGAGATCGCTCCCTGTCCCCTGCTGGACCACCAGGGACTTTTGGCAAGTTTTGTGGGGATCAGGAGGGTCCTCCAAGACTTGCGAAAAGTCCCTGGTGGTCCAGCGGGGGTCCGGGAGCCATCTTCTGTACTCGGGCTGTCGGCTGCCGGTAATCAAAATGGCGCCGATAGCCTTTGCCCTTACTATGTCACAAGGGCTATCGGCGCTATTTTGAATACCAGCAGCCGATGGCATGAGTGCAGTAGTTAGCTCCCGGACCCCCGCTGGACCACCAGGGAGTTTTGTCAAGTCTTGAGGGGGTCAGGAGGGTGGGGTTTTGTTTTATTTCGCTCCTTTAGACTGCCAAATAATTGGCGAAGATTTGTTGTATTCGTGGGAATTGCAATACGTTTCGCTTCCCCACGAATACAATGAATATGGCCCTATACGTTGCGGATTGCCAGTACGTTGCAAACAAATGCATACCCCTAATAAAGACCAAGCTGCAGAGGCATAGCGGCTTCATTAACCATGACATTATAATCTACTGTGATTTCCAGTGTGAAATTCACCAATATTTTGCCTTTGATTTTCACACTGGTGTAACAGATCAGCTTAGGCACAACCTTGCCTTGCCAGCCACTGCAAGAAAGATTGCAAAGTTTACTGATTTATGAGATATCTCATAGCACTAAATAAAAAGGAAGTGATATAGATTATTTGGAACATTATTTAATATTATCATTTTAATTGTCTATTCTGTATACTTATATGTAATCTTGTCAGGTTTTTCCTTATTTTACTTTTTGATGTTTTTGTGAGAGCTGATTTCCTTTTTCCTTATGAGACTAATGTGATTGAAATGTACTATGTATTCTAGGTTTGTATTTTTTAGTCCATTTGTGCATAAAATTCTTACTAAAGGCATACCACAATCATTCCACTGTCCCTCAGTGAGACCTCAGTTGACCTTTACTCCTAAAGAAAAATAATCCAGGCCCTTATGTCCCAGATGAAAGTATGTAAGTGTAATAATTTACCTGCTGTAAGGAGAATTACTTATCCTTATATGAGAATAACAGCATTTGATATCCATGCGTGAAAGGTACTGTAAGTGTAAAGGCCATATACAATCCATTTTCAAAAGACCAGTGCCACAATCTTCTGCAGAGAATGTGGCACAGACAATGTAGCTGTTGCCTTAGGAATGGTTTTACAATAGGAATGGTTTTATAATGCAGGGTTTTCCATATTTTCTTATTTATTTGATTTATATTCCACTTTTTAGACACTTCAAAGCAGATAATATTCAGGAACTAATGGCGTATGATAGATTACAGCAACATGGATTCCTCATTTAGAGGATAACTCTAAAACCTGATTGAGCATGCCCATATAAGTGTGTAAATGGGTTCATGCAAACTTACTACTGTATTTTATACCTTGTGCATATATGATATGCGCATATTATAAAATATGCACAAATGTACACTTAAACATGTGCGTGTATGACACAGTTTGACGTTATCCAGATAAATAGCGTCATTCATTCAGAAAAGTTCTGATTATAAGGAGGTAAATGCATGTAAATCACATATTTAAAATCTACTTGCATTTCATTTTCATTTTTGAAGTAAAGGTACAGTATGGATGTATAGTACATGTGTGCATAAATGTTGCCTCTAATGTATAAATGGGTATAAGTGGGGGGATTTTAGTAGACTCGCCCACTGACGCTATTACCACTTTCCTCAGCTCATTCCCAATTCACCCAAATAAAGGATAGGACTCCTAGTTAATTAGCTCATTCCCAATTCACCCAAATAAAGGATAGGACTCCTAGTTAATTAGCATCTCTTTTACCTAGATAGCCCCCAACTCTTAAAACTCTGCTGACTAGCCTAGCTTTTTTTGTTTTAGGACTTACATGATATCCATAGCAGAGTTAAAGTTACACAGTAGGGGACCACAGCGTGTGCTTGTGTGCATAAATATTTATGTTCTGGTTTCATTCATAAGTCCTGGAATGCCCATGCCCACTCAGACCATGCCCACACCTTGCCTCTTTTTCAGCAAAAAGGTTCTGCAAGTGTACCAGGAGATACACATGTATGCAACACCTTATAAAATCCATGCGGCATGCTCCGGCCTAACTGCTGCCAATATCTCTCATCTTTGGCGCACACCAGGCTTTTAAAATTCATCCCTATTTTCCTGTCCCCAGAGGGGACAAACTAAATACTATATATGTGAGGAAGGAAATATACAACACATAAAAAATATGCACTCAAAGTTTATAGAGCCCCCCCCCCCCAAGCTTGCTAATGACCCCAGACACTTCCAGTATCTTATTCCTTCTGTGGTATCAAAATAGGAAAAGAAAAATCCCCAGTCACTCCTGTCACACTGGTGCTGTAATCCAGAGGCCAGATGGTACATTTTTGGAGTACATTTATAATCCAAAATGGCACCAGCTAACCTTTGAATTTTAGGCACTAGCAGTGTAGGAGTGACTAGGGATTAGTCCTTTATCATTTTTGATCAATGGATGGCTAAGATGGTAGGGGATCTAGGGAGATTTAAGCAAGCCCAGTAGGCTCTTGTCCTGGAGCAGTGGAGAATAGCTCCCTGGTAGGGACTAGGAAGCACCTGCCCCCAGGGGGGAGCACAGGAGGAGACAGAGGCTAGGATGAGCTTCACCAGTGGAAGCCCAAGGTACCCCCAGGTGGAGCCCTTAGGGACCCAGGCTGCTTGGACTTAGTTGGGCCTCGCAGGGTCTCCCAGAGAGGTAGTAGAGAGGCGTGCCCACGATCAGCAAGGGAGTGTGGTCAGACTTCATGCTGTTGGCCTGGAGAGGCAAGGAAGGCCCAAACAGCATAGGCGATGACAAGGCAAAGGAGAGAGCCAGAATCAGAAGACATGGTCAATGGAAGCTGAGGTCAGAATACGAGGCTCAGTCTGAGGAGTAGTCAACGAGACAGAGGTCAGGTTCCGGAGGTCAGATGAGTCACAAGGCAAACAGAGGTCAGGATGCAGGCAGCAGACAAGAAGGTCAAGGAACAGGCCGAGGTCAGTACCAGAGAGACAGTCCAAAGATACTACCTGGGAGGACGGACATACAGACGCTGGAACAGAAGGACACTGGAACAGAAGGACGATGGAACAAGGCTGGAACAAGACTGGAACAAGACTGTGAATGCTGAGGCAAACTTGGACACTTACAGTGCCGACCCGATTGCCAAGGCAAGGAAGTGCAGGCAGGGACTTCCTTATTTTGTTCCATCAATCAGGGCACGCAACGGAGCTAGGACCTGCCCCTGGCCCTACAAGAGGCCGGGTGGTCTGCGCACATGCGCTTTGGGGCATGGCCAACACCACTGGAGATGCTGAACTCTGGCGTGAGGCCTGGTGCGCACTGGAAGGCCTGGCAACCGCCACCGCCGGACGCCGAAGCTTAGAGAAGCTCACGGCTGCTGCTAGGGAGGCCAACCCGTGACCTGCAGAGGAGCTAGTGAGGTGAGCAGGCCCATGTGCAGGCCGGGCGCAGACAGGGCACGCAACAGGGGGCCCAGACCAAATTTAACTCACTTTTTATTTCATTTTGTTTTTAAATTTCTTTTTTATTCATTTTGTTTTATTTCATTTTAAATAAAATAAATGAAATACAACAAATAATAAACAAAACAAGTAACCAAAGCTAAACTAAACTAAACTAAAATAAATGTTAACAAGACTTGATTGCCTGACTGTCAACTGGGGACCTGCATATATATTTGTTTCATGGAAACTGCTGGCTCATATGGTATAGCAAAGAATTTTTTAAGATAAAGGAGCTGCATCAACAATGTTGTACTGAACAAAATTGGCATATCCAAGCTTAGCCTGAGGAAAGAAACTCAGTAAATCAAATTCTTTGATGTAATAGCAATCATTGTGTTCTTATGTTCTTAAGTTCCGAACTTCCAATGTACATTTTTTTGCAGGCAGTTGATGCTGATGGAGAGCTAGATGGCAACAACTCTGTTAAGGTTATACCTGGCTGCTTATAAACCTTCCATGTTGCATTGTAAGAAATGAAGTATAGGTTTTGTTGCAAGAAAGCACTATTTTATGGAATCCTACTGTAAAAACCAGAGGAATATAGATAACCATTCCTCTGGTTTTTACAGTAGGATTCCATAAAATAGTGCTTTCTTGCAACAAAACCTATACTTCATTTCTTACAATGCAACATGGAATCCTACATTTTAATACAATTTGTTTTCAATACTATTTATTAAACCATATATTAAACATTTATTCACACAAAAATATATTCAAATACAAAAGAAAATTCTCTTACAAAAGAATAATATACACATAACACAACTTCAAAATACATAAATATACAAAAAAACACATTCAAAACTCATTCCTCACCCCTTCACTTGTTAGTAGGTGAATGTTTATTGTTTAGCTGAATTTTCGTATCGACCCTACTGTAAAAGACAGTTTTCCTACAAGTTAGTCTACTGTAGTTTTATTTTTAGAAAAATATATTCCTAACAAATTAATATATTAAACTATACTTTTCAATATTAGAAATATCAATCAATGTATCTGTTCAAATATATTACAAATGATAATTTATGTACATGATACATAATTTTCATATACCAGTGCTTTGTAAGTAAACAAATTCTGAAATCTGATCATTTGTCAAGATTGGTAGGAGTACTCTAGAGTGTTTGAAATGTGCAGAAATTCTAATATTTCCGTTAACAGCTGTAAAGGTTGTTAGCAGAAATTACCTTGTTTCAGGCATTTTGTAACAGCCTCAGTGCCTATAGCTTGGAAGTGAAAATTAAACAATCTTCACCCTTCAGAATGAAAATAGCTCACTTATCAATCAAACAGGCTTTTATTTCCTCTATCTTTCTAGACTCCTCTTTATATAGATTAATACATATGCATATAGTATATGTCAGACTCATCCTTGAGAATACTGTGCTAAATTGGAAAATGTTTCGAAATAATTTATAATTTTAAAGAACTTGACTGCTATAAGTAGCACGGTTGAAATGATGTAAGAAAATATATTATTATTTTATTTAATATCAAATAAAATTAATCTAAATTATCATTAATTTCATATGACTATTGAACTCAGGAAGCCTAACTTTCAAGCCTATTCTTGGTGCTGGATTTGCATGCGACAATGGATGCATGGAGATTTATCCTAGTGTTTTATAAACTGCACAGTAAGTTGCTGCTCTGAAAGACTGTGTGGGTTTCAATGCATAGGAAAATTTCAATGCAATGAAGGCATTTACTTTCTTTATATATTTTATAAACCTACATGGGTATATTTTATTTGAAAAAAAATCTATATGTGTAAGAACTCAGATTTATATATAGTGACAAGTATATTTTAAAGTATGCACATATGCCATTTTGAAAATACTTGAGCGCAGATTTGAAATCACCAAATTGTAAATTCCTTTGCCAGTTCACCTCATCGATCTCTTGTTCAACTAGCTCTCTAGTATTTCACCCTGAACTCCCCCAGTTCATTAAGACTTTGTTCTCAAAAACAAATCAGATTTCACTTGCGCTAGTCAATTAGCAGGTGTAAAATTTAACAAATAAATTCAATTTATGCATGTAAATCTCTTATAAAATAGCAACATCTGGCACGCAAGAGCTTGGTGGGAATCCAAGATGGCGGATCTAGCTCTGCACGCGTAAGCCGATTGTTGTATTTATTCTTACCTTTTTGCCAATATGCCTCGTTCTGGTCAAAAGCAAGAGGGCCAAGGAGAGGGAGGTCTCAGCTGCCTCTCCAGAGAGTCCCTTTGCAATACAAAATGGCGCCAGCCGTATGGCCATATTGCCATATTGTAAAATGGCACCGGCCGTATGGCCGTATAGCCGGCGCCATTTTGCAATACGGCAATACGATTCGAGTGCAGGAGGTCGCTCCCGGACCCCCGCTGGACTTTTGACAAGTCTTGTGGGGGTCAGGAGGCCTCCCCAAGCTGGCCAAAAGTCCCTGGGGGTCCAGCGGGGGTCCGGGAGCGATCTCCTGCACTCGTGACGTCGGGGGACAGGAACCAAAATGGCGCCGGCGCTACCTTTGCCCTGTCATATGACAGGGCAAAGGTAGCGCCGGCGCCATTTCTATTAACGCACCCGTGGCCCGAGAGTGGAAGATCACACCAGGACCCCCCCCCCCCCCCACTGGACCCCAGGTAATTTAAAACATTTTGGGGGGGTTCGGGAGGGTGGGGGATTTATTTTAAAGGGTCGGGGTGGGTTTTAGGGTTGTTTTAGTGTGCCAGTTTTCCCGCCCTCCCCCGATTTACGATTTACACGATTTAAAAAAAAACAAAACTGCGACGATCCGATTCCCTCCCCCCCCAGCCAAAATCGATCGTTAAGACGATCGATCACACGATTCACATCTCTAATAGATACCCAGTCATTCCTTTCTGTCCACTGTGGCTATTGTAAATGACACTGGCAGACTGAAGCCAGAACTCCAGTTTCTTCCATATGAGAAAATGGTGCCAGCCTGGGCCTGAGAAACTCATACTAGAATGTGTTTTCACCTTTGGAACCAAAGAGACCAACCCCATCCCCGACATATATTTGAATGCATAAGTGGACATGCAGAAATTATTTTGATGTGGCAATGCATTCCAGAACTTAATTATGCATTGGGAGAAAATTATTTTTCACTCAACACATAATTAAGCTCTGGAATTCATTGCCAGAGGATGTGCTTCCTGCAGTTAGTATAACTGGGATTTTAAAAAGTTGGATAAGTTCCTACAGAAGAAGTCTATAAACTGCTATTAATCAATAAGGCTTAGTAGCTTGGGATCTATTCATTTACGGGTAAATTTTCAGAACCCAGCGGGCACAAATACGGGGAGATATGCGCATTGCCGGACCGGACACGCCGAGTACATTTTCGAATCAACTCAACCATGCATGTATCTCCTAGCATGCATGGAAGTGCCAGGCTCTGTAAAAGGGGCAGGCCAGGGTAGGGTCTGGGCAAGGTGGGAGTAGAGCCGGGACAGCGGCCATTAGACCCTGTCCTGAGGAAATGTGTACTGGCAGCAGGAAGATGAAGTAAGTTTTAAAACAAAAATTCTAGGGGTGCTGGTGAGCAGCAAGGAAGATGGTCACCTGAGCTTCCCTCTGCAGAACCCCATATTGTCTTTCTGAATTTGTTTTGCTGCCCATCTGGGTTTTTTTTGTCCTTTTTGGCTGTTTACTGACCTTTTCTTATGGCTTCCTCTAAAGCTGGGAAAATTGAAGCTCTGTTTGCTCTGGATTCAGGGACTAAGCAATCTAAGCATGATCCACCCTCTCCCATGAAGCTGCCTGCAGAAAAAAATGACATCCTCACTGGACCCTGTTCTCCATGAGCTGCAGCAACTAAAAGAAATGCTTTGCCATTACACTGAAACTACATGTGCTATCAAGTCAGAACTCTCTGATTTGAACGCCAGGGTTGCTGCCTTATCACCTCATCTGGATGTTATAGAACACAGACTTGATTCCTATGATGCAGCCATTTCGTTTTTGTAAGCTGCATCAGCGCAAGTTACGACTGTGCAGTGCAATCTTGAACACTTTCTAATCACAACAGATGCAACAATAATTGGATCCTAGACATTCCAGAAGGTCGGGAGGGCAGTAATATTTTGCTGTTTCTCCGACAACTAATTCCTACCAGCCTGGGCCTTCAGTTTGATTTACTGCTGGAAATCGAGCATGCACATCACTTGCCATCGTGCTCGTGGCCCATGTGACTTGGCCCAGGCCCATTATATTGAAAGTCCTGCACTAACTGCAGGTTTTACAGATACTAACTGCTGTGAAAGCCAATGCGCTTGTCTCTTACAATGGGATGTGCCTTACCTATGTGCCATATTTGGTGAAGACCATTGCTGACCGCCGGAAAATCTTTTTGGGCCTGTGATCCTCATCTACGTGCGATTGGCACTCAGTATGGTCACCTTTATCCGGCCCGAATGCGTGTCACCCTTAATAATTCCACCTGCTCATATGAGGAGCCACAGGCTTTGATTGACTATCTAGATGGACTTTCCCTGCAATCTTCTATGATTACCTGATCGCTTGGAACTATTATTGTTTTTTTCTTTGACAGCTTACATCTCTTCTTTTCTTCAGATGCCTGCAGCTGGGAATTTCTGGCTCTTTTTTTTTTTATCAAGTTCTACCTCCCCATTCTTGTTGCTTACATATTTTCTTTTGTTACTTTGAGTCTTGGAGAGTCAGCAACCAACAATATTTGTTCTTTTAGGTGTCTCTCTCCTTTTTTGATCCTGTTCACCATTGGCCTTGTCAGCTTGATCACTTTATTTTTTCAGCCATTGTGGCTTGTTCCTGAGTTCCAATTTATAACTGTTTATTCTTATGATCATCTTTCCCTTTTTGGGCACATTCTCCTTTGAAACCTTTTTTGCCTTTCTTTTTGGCAGTGTGGGGTTCTGGATGGCCTGCTCCTTGCCTTCCACCCTCATCTAGCCATTATCCTATTCCCGCTAGGAACCTTTAGTGTACCTACTTTTATTGTGCGCTGCTTGTTTTTCTAATGTGTTGTTTTTTTCTTTTTTTGCATCCTCTCTTTTCCCCTTGAGGAGCTCCCTTTTTACTTTTATCTCCACCCTTCCCCTATTGTCTAATACATGTTTCCCTTTCTTTTTATTATATCCAGCATTGTAATCTTGCAGCTTAGTTATTGGTTACTTTTTTTCTCATGGTAGCTGATTTTAAATTATTTAGCTTGAATGTTAATGGTTTGAACCACTGCATCAAGCATACGAAAGTGCTGACTCACTTTAAATCCTTACATCCTGACATAGTGTTCTTGCAGAAGACTCATCTCTTTACTGGTGAGTCCTACAAGCTTCACCAAGATTGGGTTGGTCACGTTTTTTTTCATGCCTGCGCAGTGCAAGAAGTGGGATGTTGCTATTTTGATTCATAAATCTTTACCCATTCAGCTTGCCCACCAAGAATCAACCCTTGATGGTTGATAATTTGCTGCTGTGGTTTCTTTACATAACACTCACTTATTATTGTTAAATGTGTACATGCCTAGTACTGATGTCTCCTCTTTTTATCCTGAAATTTTGACTTTGTTATGTACAAATGCAAATCTTTCTGACATCATGGGAGGTGACTTCAATCAACCACTGGATTTACTCTTGGACTGTCTAGCCACTTGTCCTGCCAGACTGTCTTTGGCTCATACAGCTGTATACCATCTCATCTCATTTCATCTTGTGGATCCCTGTAGATTACTGCATCCTATAGGGACCATTCCTTCTTCTTTTTTCCTTATCATTCTTATTCTCATATTGATTATTTTCTTATTTATGGCTCCTTGATATTTCCTACGTTTGCTTCTGCTATTTCCCCTATTCTTCTCTCTGACCATGCAATAGTTTCCCTGTCATTACATTGGGATTTGCCGACCTCCAGTGCTTCCTGTTGGTGATTTAATGTGGCTCTGTTGGATGATCCATTTTTTTTGCTCCAAAATTGTAAAATTGATTAAGGAGTTTTTTTTTTAATCTTAAATGATATGGGTGATGTCTCTCAACAGATCCTTTGGGACTCTATTAAAGCTGCTCTGCGAGGGGAATCATTAGTTACTCTGCTCATATTTGTAAAATCTCTCAGATTCAAATACTGGAGTTGGAAAAGCAGATTTTCAAATTAGAACAGGTCCACATTCACTCTCTCGATAGCTTCTATTTGGTTCACCTTTGTAAATTGAAGTACCAATATAATAAGTTACCGAGTGATCAAGCTGGTAAAGCTATTTGTCTTCAAAATTCTAGATTTTACTCTGAACAGATTCATTCCAGGGACTGTTAGCTAATTATCTCTGCTCCTATAAATCAAAAACTGGAGCACAGCTCAGATTCTCCAAGAATTTCAGAATTTCAAAATTTTCACTCCTCTCTTTTCTCAACTGCATCTCCCCATGATCCCTCTTTCATTTTGATTTTCTGGCATCCCTAACTCACCATTCCCACTCCAAGGAAAGACTTGATAAACTGATCACCTCCTTGGAGGTCCAGCTTGCAGTTTCTACCCTTCAGTCGGGGAAGGCACCCGGCCTTGATGGCCTGTCAGTTGAAATGTATAAAGCCTTTCTTTCTCCACTCCTTCCCTATTTAGTGTTATTGTTTTCTACCATACAATCTTCTGGTGTTGTCTCCTCTCATTTTAATGAAGCTAAAATTGTAGTATTTCCTAATTCAAACAGAGACCCTCTTTTGGTATCCAATTATAGACCTATCTCTCTGCTGAACATTGAGTACAAGATTTTTGCAAAGCTACTCACCATACATTTTAGTAATGTGGTTGGCGACTTGTTACATATCTCTCAATCTGGGTTCATGAAAGGTCATCTCATTTCTGATAATATGAGACTGTTCTTGGCTTCATGTGTCCAAGGGCATTCCAGAACCTTTGCTTGCCTTATCACTTGATGCTAAAAAGCTTTTGATCATGTTGAATGGGACTACCTTTTTGAAGTTCTTCGCTGGTTTGGCTGTGATGACTCTTTTATATCCTTAACTAAAGCTGCCATATCATTCTTCAACTTTTATTTTTCTATCAATGGTGCTCCCTCCCAGGCTGTGCTTTTGCAATGGGATACTTGCTAAGGATGTCCCTTTTCTCCATACCTATTCAGTATGTCCTTAAAACCTTTGTTGTTGTCTTTATGAGAAGACTCTGCAATTACTGGCATTCTTTATTGTGGGGTTGAGTATCGATTGGAAATGTATGCTGATCATGTTCTTTTATTTCTTGGCCATTCCTTAGCTACAGTCCTGAGAATCATAGAACTCATTTCTGCTTTTACTTGCATTTCCAATTATCGAGTTAACTGGTGTAAATCTGAGCTTATGCCCTTTAATGTCCCTGTAGTAGAAGTTACATCTCAACTTTCTCAGTTTTGCTGGCTTTCTGATGGTCTGAAATAACTTGGTATTTATTCCTATACTTTTTGCCCCTTACTCTCTCTAAAGCAGTAGATAGGATCCTTTTGTTTATGACCAATAACATTAGTAGGTTGTCCTCTTTGCATCTCTCTTGGTGGAGGCATTTAGATACAGTTAATATGGTGCTTGTCCTCCAGATGAACTTCATTCTTAGTATATTACCACTGTTATTTTCTAGTTCCTTTTACCATAAGGTAGATTCTTATTTCAATTTCTATGGAACTCCAACCCCCCTGCATTACACTGCTTACTCTTAAATTGCCCATAGAATTAGTGGAATTAATTTTCCTGATTTTCATTTCTATCATCTCCCCTTTATACTTCGACAGGGCTTAGCCTGGCTTTCGGAGTCTTTTCCTTCTTCCCCCCTTCCAGTTTGGCTCCTGTTAGAGCAAGGTATTGTTGCTTCACATATTTTACCCTATATTCTTGGTTTAGCTACAATGACTCTTTTTCACAACCACCCTATTTTATTATCCACTTATACAGCCTTTCATGCCTTGGAATGAATTATTCCTCAACTCACTGTCCCCTGGAAATTATCTACTTTGGTGCCCTTATAGTTAAACTCCCGGTTTCAGATAGCTCAGCAATCTATCTGCTGACCCTATGGTACTCAGTTGGTTTATTCTCCCCTTCTCAATTGCATTCCAATGGGCACCCCCTTTCTTTTTCCTAATTGTGCACAAAATTTGTCTCCCTTCTACTCCATATTTTCATTGGGCTCAACTAGTTTCTTGTCTGAGTAAGACTTCCTTCATACTCTCTTTGATTTCTTAGTTGCCTTAGGTGGTCTTGATTCTGTGTACACTCAGTATTAATGGCCATAGTGCTTCCCATATTGTAAGTATTTTAAACTTCATTCCTTCTTCTGCCATTTTGGTTTAGAAGAGGTGTGGTCCCATGATTTGTCTCTTATTGCTGACTTTCCATGGCCTGTATATTGGAACACTTCTATACGGGTTTCCTTTCCAATCCTTATTCTTTTTGGCTCATTGTATGCTTTGGACACCCTGGACCAAGTTCAAAGCCAGCCTATATCCTTCTCATCACTGCTGGTCCTGTCAGGCCCCTAAGGCTGCTCTCTCTCTTACCTTCTTTACCACTGTCTGACCATCCAGCATTTTTGGTAAGATGTTTGGTGAGTGATTACTCATATTCTTAGTTTGTCTTGTCCTATGTCAAATGCTTTAATAATTTTCCAATTCTCTGTTGTTCAGCCCCCTATCACCATCTCAAAGGAAATTGCTTGATTTTTTTCTTTCTGTTGTGGTTAAGTTGGTTTTGTCAATTGGAAGAATCCTACTAATTTATTATATTCTGGTGGCATATGGTCCGCCTCTATTATCACTAAAAGAAAGAAGCAGCCTGGATGTTGGGTTTGAGGCATAGTGTGGACTCTTAGTCACTGTGGAGATGACTCCTCCCATAGGGAGGGGCCCCATGGGGAACTACAGCGATAGGCTAGACTCAGAGAGTAGACACTGGAGATGGAAAGCTTTATTGTACTGCTGTAGATAGTTGGTAATAATGCAGGAAGAGA
Organism: Rhinatrema bivittatum; assembly: GCF_901001135.1. Classification (NCBI taxonomy): domain Eukaryota; kingdom Metazoa; phylum Chordata; class Amphibia; order Gymnophiona; family Rhinatrematidae; genus Rhinatrema; species Rhinatrema bivittatum. Next base: position 228,580,546 of record NC_042620.1, on the reverse strand, counting down.
TGGCACTGAAATCCAGCAAGGTGCCAATACATTCAGACAGCCTCAGATGGAGAAGTCTCACCCAGATGTACAAGGTTGGTAGTGTTCTGCAGAATGGGATAACCCAAACCTGGTGATTGGAAATGGAGAGCTGGATCATAGAGGTACTCACTGAAGAGTAGTGCAGGAATCCTCCTGGTAGTTGGTGAAGATGGGACCAGCGGTCCATGATGCATGATACTTCTGAGCTGGATAGGCCCTCGAGGAGCGAGTACCCAGAAGCACAGGTGATCCTGTAAGAGAATAAAGACCCCCGAGGAGCGGTTGTCTTAGGTTAGTAGTAGAAGACCCCGAAGGTTAGTAGGAAGCGAGAGATCCCCGAGGAGCAGGTGCCCAGAGCTTCTTCAGGAGTGAATACCCCAGAGGGTAGTGAGGAGTCCAAGTGTGCAGCTTAAAAGCGGTCAGAGTAGTTAAACCGAAGTCTTTGTTACTCATTTGTACTGAGCATAGCAGAGGCTTAAATACCTGGAGGTATTGTCGTCATGCGGTGGGGATGCCCCTGAGGTTCCCGCCATGATGTGTAGATAAGCATAGGCAGCGTGCGCGTGCGTGCCCTAGGAGGCCACGGGAAGGAGCATGGCGGACGGGGATGCCCATGCTCAGTTGGTGACACCGAGGGTTTCGGCACTCGGCATCGGAGGCAGCCATCTTGCCCATCGAGGTGGAGAAAGGCAAAAAAGAGGTGAAGCAGAGCGGTTACAGCCGTCTGCGACCGATGGACACAACACTGGAGATATCAACACATTCACAGTTGACTTCTTATGAGGAGGTCGGTTTACCATTTTTTTCAGTGTTTGCCTTTTCCGTAGTACTAGATATTTACATTCTGCTATCATCTCTTTCTGCTCTCTTTCTACATGTTGGATGTCTATTTTGGGTTTCATGTCTTCTTTGGATGACATATCCTGTGTTTTTTCCTTAGCTCCTCTCACTTTCCCTTCCAACCCTCTCCCCCCTTGCTATGTATCCCCTGACTCACCTCCCCCGATTCCTTATTTCTCTTTCTTCTTTCTTTATCTTCTTTCTTTTTTCTTTTTCCTTTTTCCTTTTCTATTTTGGTTTCTTGTCTGTTATTATATTGAAATACCTTGTCATGTTTAATTACTCTGGGGTGCAAAAGGAACCATTGTGCTCCAGAGATGTATTTCTTATATTGCTAATAAAATGTTTGAGAAGAAAGAAAACAAAAATTCTATAGTTAGGGGAAAGGTTAAGGGTTGGGGAGGAGAGGAGAGGGGAAAAGGGAGGAAGAGTAGGTAGGGGGGATAGCAAAGTTCCCTCCCAGTCTGCTTCTTAATTGCAGTGGACTAGGAGGGAACTGTGAATGACCCAACCATGTTGCCGCATTTTTTTTTTTTTTAGAAAATCACCCCTACCCTTGCATGTGCGAGTCGTGACCCGCCGGCACATGTATGCGCTGATATAAAATTGGGCGCACATGTGCGTGTGGTTATCATATTTAACATGCATCTGTCACCATGCACATGTTATAAAATTGGCCCATCCATGTGCGTGTGCCAGGAACCATGTGCCTTTTAAAATCTACCCCTCAATGTTTAGGTACTTGCCAGGTACTTGTGACTTGGTTGGCCACTTTTGGCCACAGGATCCTAGGCTTGATGGACCCTTGGTTTGACCCAGTATGGCATATCTTATGTTCTTATGTACACACTGTTTCCTTCCTGTACTGGCTCCCTCTGTCTTCACAGCAACCTAGCCCTTCCAGGTTCACTGCTGCATTTCTCTCTTCCATGAAGAACAGTTGATAGCAGCGGTAGTTTTAAAAATGAATAATGGACTTGGCTGAACCTTTGAGGCAAAAACCATGCATGCATTTTACCAGTGGGCTTTAGACCAGTTGTCAAAGAAAAATTATGGGGGCTTGTGAAGCTGGAACACCCCCTCCTCAGCATCCGTGTTTTTACTTTGAGAACTGGTGCAATGTCCACCGATAAAAAGTGTGTGTGGTCTTTGTCTCAATAAGGACAGTTTGAAAATTGCCCCTTACAAGTTAAAAAAGCATGTTATTAAATGGAACCTCATTGCAAATGGAATAAACACAACATGTCATGAATGCTAATTAAATAAGATCTTATTATCACTGTTTACTCATGAGAGATGGAGGCATTTGTATAACTTACTCCTGTCCTCTCAATATACATGTTATAGAAACACCTTCTCGCTCTCATCAGGAGGTTTAATTCACCTTTATTGGCATTCTGTGAGAGAAGATTATAACATTTTAAAAGCCTAAGCTTCCTTGACATCTGCTGTATTCAGTTGTGAACATGTGCCCACTGCCCTGTTAGGTTAGAATTATATTACTATTGGTTTGCAGACCTAAGGGAACAATGATTTTGTTAACACAACCTAATGCAATATGTCACAGAATACTGCACAGCATATTGTGTTAAATCTTTAATTAAGAAGAACAGCTACATTACATAAATATTTGAAGGAAGTTACTTCTCTCCCATTCTCTGTGCTTTACTTACTATGCCCTTCCTTCTGTCTCATCTTTCCTTTGCCAAATCATCTATTCTTCTCCCATGATACAAAAAAACCCAAACAAACCCTTATCATAACATAAATAAATAAATAAATAAATAAATAAATAAATAAATAAAACCACTAACAATATAGATGCTCTGCTTTCTCCAGTAAAAATCATACATATTGCATGCAGTCAGGCCTCTTATTTCCTTATAATGAATAATGCATATGCCACTTATATTTCTATAGGATTCCTTCTGTTTTCTCTCTTCTTTTAGTTCCTGCCCTATAATTTAAAAAATAAATGAAATGATTCTTTTTTATGTTATTAGCAATTATTAGAACTCATTCACTAAGCTGCAATAGTGCTTTATGATACAAAATCCACCCTTATCATGCATTAAATACCCAATTGGCTACATTTTGGAAGAGGGAAACAAACCAGCACCAGTGAAAGTCCAAGGGGAAGAAATACCATCCATCCCTGAGCCACAACTGGAGATGGATCGAGAACTGCAGCAAGTGGACCCACAGTAGCTGAGGGTCTCTCACCACATAGGAGCAGCACTGGGCCAGAAGATGAGAATATTCCATCTCCATAACACAGTGCTTGATCTTCCTTAGGAGGCTGTGATCAGGAGGTAGTGTTATGGTATTATATGAGGAGCTAAAAAATAAACTGGTCAGTTCTTAAAGGTTTGGGATTGACCTACTATATACACTGGCCTACTATATATATTCTAACAATATATAATTGTAAATCCCAAGTGATGCTCATGGATTTTTTCCTGAGCATTGTTTTCAGAATTTTATGCCACAGATTAAAAACTGGCTAGCATGCAATGGTTTATCCTTAAGAACATAAGAACATTGTTACGGGAGCGCTAGGGAGCAATCCCAATTCCAGGGAGAGTTATGTGCCCTTGGACCATGACGTGACTGCAGAAAGCTCCGTAGAAGCGCCAAGGCAGATGAGATGTGTCCAAGCACAGGCTGAAGACCAGGCTGAAGACCAGGGACTTGGACCTCCCCCGAACCTGATGCATCAGTAGAGACCCAACAACACAATGCTTGTCTCTGGGGTAGCCCTCCAGCCACTCGATAGCCCTTTCGGACCTGCCATATGGGAATAGCAAATGTGTCAGGACGGACAGAGGTCGAGGACAGGCAATGGTAGTAGAAAAAGACTTGAAGACTGAAGACACAATCAGATGTGGACTCTTGAAGACATGATCAGATGATACTTGAAGACGGGGGTCAGATGAAGGTACTTGATGAGGTTGAGGCAAGGGTGAAGAGAAGGACATCAGGAACATTGATGAATACACTTGATGAGTGGATAGACGACAGAAGAGTTAAAACTCAGTATGAATAAGAATCCAGTCAAGATTCGTAGCGGCAACCAAGCTGGACAGAGCTTCGGTGACTAAGCGTGATCGTTGCAGGCCAACCCAAAGAAGCGAAGGCTTCAGACCCAACATGAAAGACGCACCCAAAGGTCATCCCAAAGTTGACCAAGGGATGGCAGCACACCAGGAGATAGATCTGGAACCAGGACATCCGAGAAGAAGGCTACTTTGACGAGGGAGCCAAAAAGTCTGAAGCCTTCCTTGACGAAGGAGCCAAAAAGAGTCTGAATGCTTGACAGTGAAAAGATGTGAAGACAAGGACGTCAAAGCAGTTTGAAGATGAGGACATCTGTATACAAAGATGTCTGGAATGTCAGGAATTTGGATTTCAACCCCCAGGACACTCAGTCAAAAGCATCAAGGAAGTGTCGAGTGAACTGGAGAACAAGACATCTGAGACATCTAGACATATGGACTTTGGACCCCCAGATCACTCAACCAAGAGCATCAAGGAGACTCTGAGAGGCAGAACAACTAGATGACAGACTTCAGGAAATACAGGACATCAGAAGGCAAGGAATTCAGGAAAATCTGAAGGTGAGGACATCAGGAGGGTCAGATGATGAACATCTGAAGAAAAGGACATAGGATCCGATGAGAGACCAAACATGGACCGAAGATGTAGAGAAAGGATCAGGAACCACAAAGGAAGACAAGGGAATTCCCATGAAGAACAGAGTGCCTTGAAGAAGTGGAGGAGGATGACATCGGAGACTCCTGGACTGAAGAGCTGGAATGGAGGATCCAGGAGCAGTCCATGACTGACTCCTTGTGAAGGCAATGAAAAACTGAAGGCTGAGAATTTTTGTAGGGCTGAAGAGGAAACACCCAAGATGACATCACGAGGAGGAGCCAGGAGGACTGGCCCTTTAAATCCAAAGGAGAGGCATGGCCCCATGCCTAAGGAGGGAGGACTAGGGACATCAGCCATATGCAGAGCAGGAGAAGCAGGCCTGAGATGGCTCCTGCTGCAGGAGAAAGACTGAAAGCGGAGACTCCCTGCACAGGGGAGGAGAGCGTTGGAAGCCTCTGGGCCAAGAAGAGAAAGAAGGACATCGGCTGCCTCCAGGCCATGAAGAAGAGCTCTGGGGCAGCCTCCTGGCTGCAGAAGAGAAGCAACGATGGCAAGGGCAGTTTCCAGACCACAGAGGAAGGAGGCAGCTGTGGTTCCCTACCACCACGGTGAGAGGAAGCATTGGGGTCAGTGTCGGCAGCCTCCTGGCCACATGGAAGCACAGCAGCAAGGCCCGCCTTGTGGAAGACAAATGTGGGCAGCCTCCAGGCCATGGGGAAACACCAGCAGTGGCCTCCAGGCCACAATATGGAAGACAGCGGCTCTGGCCGCAAAACAGGCAGGTAGGCAATGTTGGGGAGCAGGAAAACTGGCTGGAAGAAGGTGAGAGGCTGCTTGTGGGCCTATCCCACAAGCAGAATCATAACAAACATAAAACATGCCATTCTGGATAAGACCAAGGGTCCATATAGCCCAGTATCCTGTCTCCAATAGTGGTCAGTCCAAGTCACAAGTACCTGGCAATTACCCAGATAATAAATTGATCCCAAGCTACTAATGCTGGCAACAAGCAGTGGCTATTTCCTATTGATTAATAGCAGTTCATGGACTTCTCCAGGAACTTATCCAAACCTTTTTTAAACCCAGATACACTAGTTGCCTTAACCATATCCTCTGGCAACAAATTCAAGAGCTTAATTGTGCATTCAGTGAAAAATATTTGTTTCCAATTTGTTTTAAATTTTGCTAATTTCATGGAGTGCCCCCTAGTCGTTGTACTATCTGAAAGAGTAAATAACCATTTAACATTTACCCATGCAAGTCCACTATTTGGACCATATAGTTTAACAAATAAAATGTCTTTCCCATACATGTCACCCTCAATAATCATGAATCGGCCCTCATGATCTCTAAAGGATCTTCTTATGGATAAAGGCAAGGTCTTACTTAACAACATATATTTTCTATTCATTTTAATATTTATCTAGCTTTTATTCTTTTAATTACTATTTTATCTTATTTTATTGATGTTTTATTGTATTTTCTATTTCTTATTCTTATTTGTATTGATTGAATATGTAAACCGTAAAGACAGATCCTTGTGTTCTGAATCACGGTATATAAGAAATTCATAAATAAATAAATAAATAAATAAATAAATAAATAGATAAATAAATATGTCCCCCTACTTTTGGTATTATATGAAACTGCAAAAACAGAGTCAACCCATCCTGTAGCCAATTTGTCGTGTTCAACTTTGGACATATGTGTTTTCTGTGGGAAAACTGAATGTGCCCTTTGCTTATGCATGTACTTTAAAATCCTCTTCCTTTTTGATAACACTAGAAAGACCACTTACATTTAATGAAATAATCTTCAAGTCTGAATTAGACATATCCAATTGCAAATAAAATATTGTGAATACAATGTGAGAAAACCACTGTGAAAATGTCAAACATATGATGCCTGGAAATAAGGAATGTTACTAGAAAATATTCAAACTCACAAAAGTAAATATTAAAATTAAAGTACCTCTGTCTGTTTTGCCAAATATACCCAATAACTTTTTGAACTTAGAGAATTAGCTTAGTATCAAACAGTAGGGGTATGCATTCGGTCCCTATGTATTGGCAATCCGCAACGGATGTGGCCATATTCGTTGTATTCGTGGGGAAGCGAAACGTATCGCGATTCCCCATGAATACACAAATCTTCGCCGAATTATTCGGCCACCTAAATAAGCCAATTTAAACAAACCCCCCACCCTCCTGAATGCCGCCCCCCAAGACTTACCAAATCTCCCTGGTGGTCCAGCAGGGGGTCCAGGAGCCATCCCCTGCCCTCACACCCTCAGCTGCCGGTTTCAAAATGTTGTCGATAGACTTTGACCAACTATGATAGGGGTTGACTGTGACCTACTATGTCACAGTCAGCCCCTATCACATGGCCATTGGCACCATCTTGTGCTCCTACCCCTGTGACATAGTGTGGGCAAAGGCTATCGGCACCATTTTGAATACTGGCAGCTGAGGGCATGAGTGCAGGAGGTGGCTCCCGGACCCCCCGCTAGACCACCAGGGAGTTTTGGTAAGTCTTGGGGGGGTCAGGAGGGTGGGGGGTTGTAGTTAATTTAATTTTAGCTGGGAAACAAATCAAAATTGACGTATTAATGAATTGGGGCGCCATATGGCCGAATGCAACATATCCGCCCCCTACGAATCCGAATCCCGAATGCAACGTATGGCGTCCCTCTGCACATCCCTATCATACAGCCAGAATGATGAATCTCCTAATATAGATAAATTATAACTTTCCATCCACCCTCCATTCCATTTTGAAAGCAATAAGAGTACCCCCAAAATTTCAAAACTCCTACTACCCCACCAACCTTCCCCTCCCAATTCTCTCAAAGCTTACAAGTTACCCAAAATGTTTGCATCACTAAGCAGGCAAAAAAGACAAGTTCAGAACTACTGAAGCAAAAAAAAAAAAGCCCCTCAGATAATAAAAAGAATATAAGAACATAAGAACATGTCATACTGGGTCAGACCAAAGATCCATCAAGCCCAGCATCCTGTTTCCAACAGTGGCCAATCCAGGCCATAAGAACCTGGCAAGTACCCAAAAACTAAGTCTATTTCATTTTACCATTGCTAGTAATAGCAGTGGCCATTTTCTAAGTCAACTTAATTAATAGGAGGTAATGGACTTCTCCTCCAAGAACTTATCCAAACCTTTTTTAAACACAGCTATACTAACTGCACTAAGCACATCCTCTGGCAACAAATTCCAGAGTTTAATTGTACTTTGAGTGAAAAAGAACTTCTCTGATTAGTTTTAAATGTGCCACATGCTAACTTCATGGCATGCCCCCTAGTCTTTCTATTATCTGAAAGACTAAATAACTGATTCACATCTACCCATTCTAGACCTCATGATTTTAAACACCTCTATCATATCCCCCCTCAGGAGATATTAAAAGAAATTATATGGAAGCCAAAAATTGAATACCAAAACCAAGAAAACATAGATAATATAAAAAAAGGAAAACATGTCCATTCCAAATTAAGAAACAGTAACCTGCCAATGCTATTGGCACAGATAATCTGCAAATAGTCATAACAGAACAGTGCCTATTCTGCATGCGAATAAACTTTGCAGGGTACATATAAGAAAAACAAAAACTCAGGACTGATTGAAAAATTAAAATATTGAGGGAAATCTTTAGCACTTTTGCATCATCATACTTAACATCCATAAGCAACTCTGCTCTGTAAAAAAAAAAAAAAAACCAGAGAAAAACAAACAAAAATTGAATACAAAAATTAAGAAACTGAAGATCGACCGCTTTGGCAGTTGGTGATTCATTAGTTGGGCTACGCACCCATCTCAGTAAGTCCAGCTGTAGAAATAAAGTCTCAACCGGAATTATCAGTCAACGAAAAGTTGAGAGTTTTGAGTAAATCCATCACCTCTGAGGGTGTTTGAAAAAGTCAGTGTTCACCATTCACCACAATTTTGCAGGGTACTGCATATAATATCGCAGTTGATGCTCTTGTAAATTATGTTTTACATCCCCATAGCTTTGTCTCAACTTTTGCAGAAAAATTAGGGAAGATGAATATGTGTGTGTTTAATGGTAATAGCTTATTTATCGCAAAGTGCACTTTAGACTTTGCATAGGTATTACTAGAGAGTGCAATAACTTTTCACACTTTTCAGTAAGTTGTTGTAATTCTTATGAGAGAGAGAGAGAGAGAGAGAGAGACCCTAGCTATAAGGCCCTCATAGTAGTTAGGTATTTAACCTGGTGAGTGCTGATATTTAGTTCTAACTGGCTAAAAAAAAGATGGCTAAGTTTGGTCAGATGACTTTCCTAAAGTCATTCAAGAAAGTTTATCTGTATAACTCTATTCAGGCATATTCAACAAAACACCTATCATAGTATATTCTGCTGAATATGTGGAAACAATTTATCTGAATAACTTTGCCTGTATAACATTTCTGCTTACCAGTTCAATGGATATTGATCCCTATGTCATTTAATTTTACAGTACTGTGACAATTAGATGTGTGCTATCTTTTTTTTACTTCAGTTTATACTGTCTGGCTGCAGCTGCATGTTCAGATATTTACAACTTAGTCAAGCTCAACATTCTTCTCTGATCCCTCATTTATCATATAAGTCTCAGGTGTATTTTCACTTTCACTAAAGAGCTGTGTTTTTGATAATTCAGGGTCAAATGTGAAAGCCATGTCCTACTTATTCATTAGTCTTGGTTTCATTATGAATGAAATGATCAACTAACAAAAGAAAAGCCATTTTACCTTTCAAAATATAGGAGTCTGCCCCTTCACTGACAACTCCTCCGTTCCCTGATATGACTAATCAATCTCTAGTACTATGTTTAACAATTGCATCTTCTATTAGGCTGGCTCCAGTTTGGCAATTTCCTATCCTAAATGAAGGTACACAAGCAAATGGGGACTAACAGAGGTTATAATGGAGTTCCAGTTTTTGTAACCTAATCAAGTAGCAATTTGGCATTGTATCACATGCTTTGGTTATAATAAGTATGTTCTAAGTTATTTAAAAAGTATCAAAGTTAAGCTTCTATTTTCATTACTTTCTTAGAATAAATACTGTATGCACATAAAATATATTGGAGTTAATACTGATTAGCAACCTAAAAGTAAAAGAACAATTTATCAATCATAAAAAGTTGTTTTGATTTTAGAAGGAAAAAAACATATTCATGACACTGCCGCACTATAGCTGTTCAGTTTTTGTTTTCTATTAGTTTTTGTTTGAACAGTACAGCTTATTAAAGTCCATGCCAATTATTTAGAATAATGACAAATTTGTAGACAACTTAACTGCATTATTTTAATTAAACAAATAGTGCTTAATGCTTGGCAAAGCAATTATATTTATAACTAAGTATTTTAGTTGTACTATATTAGTAAATTGTATAGTCTTAAACAGTGAAGGTTGCTCAGAGGTAATTTAATTCTTCATGAAGTGAATTAATCTTCATGTCTTTTATCTCAATGTTTCTTTTCAATGTCAAACTTAATGTGTTTATTGACTCTTTCTAATGTACAACAATAGCAATGCTCACTGGGTCAAGTAGTTCATTATTAAACAAAGAACGTGGACAGGCACATACTTAGACATCTCTAAGTAACAATAGCTTCATAGACTTAGGGCATGATTTGCTAAGTAAATCAGGCTCTTTGTCACATGAACAGCATTGTCATTTAGCCAGTTAAAACATTTCTCTATTTTCTTTCAATAGTTTTACAATGAATGATTTTCTTTTTTAGATGTTTTTCATGCATGCTATAGAGAGAAAGGGAGAATATTTTATGAAATTATTTCTTTCCCAGATGTTAAGTGAGCTTCATAGTAGTACTGCAGAGTTTGGATTAACAGTGGTTTTTCTTATCTTTTTTCCTTCAAGATTGCGAGTGAGAAGAATAGTCAGTTACACCGTGAGTGAACCTGTCCTGTGATGTGTACTTCTACTCATGAGAGAAACGCTTACTGTGATTTCAGAAAGCATCAGGTATTAGGGATGTGAAGGAAGAAAATGTATGCTTCATGTTCATTTTTTTTTTCAGTAAACGGTTCTTTTAATGTTTGCTTCAGTTTCTTTGCCAAACCAAAATAAACATATAAAAAAAAAAAAGCAAGAAAACAAGAAACTCCACCCAACCCATGCAGCCCCTTGACTCCCTCTTATCCTCTTCCATGGACTTTCAGAGGATGAAAGGGGAAGGAGTGATCTTCAGTTATTTCTGCCCTTCTGGCTTTGGTTTTAAAACAGCTTAGCGATGGCTGACCTTGAGACTGACACTGTTTTTAAATGACTGTGGATTGCGTCTGCGTCCTTCAATCTTTGAGAGCCCACAAAAAGGTGAGGGCTCCATGGGATGTGTGTTTTATTTTTTACATTTGGTAAATAGTGCACATAATTTCCTGAAATAAAAAAGCAAAACATTTTGTAGTTTTTCAGAGGCACTAGCAAACCAAAAATGCTTTTTTAATTCAGATTCTAGATTCATTTATATGAATGCATATTCCTATCAGAGAGTATTCTAAATGGATCAGTGTGTGATTATCACTGTAACCCTTTAATAATGTTTCTGCAGGTCAGAAATCATTTTTCTTTATGCCTTGTGACATTCTACTATTTTATTAGTATTGTACACTATTTTGAAGGTATTCTGAAAATAAGTTAATCAAAATAAATATTACCATTGCCATTACCAAAATGGAATTCAACAGAGGCTTGCCATTAATGATTAGTTTCAGGTGTCACTTTTTTGGTCTGTTTGGGTACTTTTGCAACATGACATGTAAGTTAGCTGCAAATACACTCACAACTTGTACCAATTTTCAAAGCAGACTCATGCATGTAAGGAGAAATTGTTTCTCGAAAAAAATTTCCAGTGTTGCTCATGGAAATTTAAAAATGACACCGAGGATGAGGCCGGATTTGTTCTATGATTGTCCAGCAAAGATCCCAAAAAAGTATAAGGTGAATTTTAAAAGCCAGTCACACGCCAAAATCAAGAGACGTGCGCACATCTACCACGTATGCGTGTCCACCCGATTTTATAAGCCGCCCACGTGAGCGCACAAATACTGATGTGCAAATATTTCACATCGCATAAAAAAGGGGGTGGAATGCGGGTGGGGCATGGGTGTTCCAGGGTGGGGCCAAGAAACATGAGCACAGGTAGCTATGTGCCTGGGCATGTGCCCAGATATTTGAGTGCAAATGTATTTATGCTATGGAGGAGATGTGATCTTTATAGAAATATTTCCAGACATCTCTGAAGTGGCTGAGGAGTCTGGGTTAGCTGGGTAGGAGTGCAGGCTAAAGAGCCAGGGGAATTTAAAAGCTCTACCTCTAGGCTGGGCAAATTGGTGGACAAACTGCGTGTCCCAAAGCCAACGTTTGCTGCTGTGTGTGCACAACCTTAAAATTAGGGGCACACATACGTGTGCCATGGCTGTTTGATAACATGTGCATGTATGTGCATGCAGAATATAAAATTGCCATGTCGAGGTATGCCTGCACACCTGTTTGAAAGCTGGCTTCTCTGTTAAGCTCCCCACAGTGAATCACCAGAGGCACTTATAGCTTCCTGGTAGAAAATCAAATTGTATGCTCTATAAATCGTATAGTACAGCCAACATAGGTTAGATCACACAGACAGAAGGCACAATTTCTGCTGACATTATGATGGAAAATTCTTTCTGTAAGTGGAAAGGTCCAAAAATCTCCTGCAATAGTTAGAGAACAAAACTGATAATATCCCCAGGCAGTATGCAAAAAAGCTTTCAAAGGCTGGTGAATCTTACTATCTCTAGTTAAATATGATTAAGTTCCCATTTCTTTGATACTGCTACTTCTCTTATATGCGATAATGGGAGGTTCTTGAAAAATTTGATGCAATGTTAGCACAAGCTTGTCTTTTGTTCCATCAGCCAAACATAATCCTTTCACTTCCCACATAGAGTTAAATCAATTGTTTCTCTCTTGTGGCTAATTTAGATTCCTCTTTATTTGTCCCTAAATTTAAATGGATTCCATCTGAAAAAATGGACTCATATTGCTACATAAAAAAAATGTGATTTTGCAGGATTTGCAAAAGATCGAATCCTCAAGCAACCATGTATAACTTGACTCAACATGAAAAAGATGCGTTAAAAACTTAGGTCAATCAAGGTTATTTATCCTACAAAATAGTACTAGAATTAGGGAACACTCAATGAAACTAGCAGCTAGCAGATTTAAAACAAATTTGAGAAAGTATTTTCTACTCAATGCACAATTAAGCTGTGCAATTTATAACTGGAGAAAATGGCAAAGGTATCTAGCAGAGATGTATTTAAAAGAAGTTAGAACCAATTTCTGGATGAAAAGCAATTAAACAATTATTAACCAGGTAGAATTGTGAAAGCTATTAGTTAACCCTGGGAATGAACAACAAAGAATGGATCTATTCTTTGGGATGTGCTGGGTGCTTGTGACCCAGATGGTCACAGTTGGAAACAGGATGCTGTAATCCATCGACTTTATGTCTGACAAAGCACGTACATCTTATATGCTAAAATCATCCACAATATTTCTTGTAAAATTAAACTGAATAATAATAGTAAAGAAGAGGTAAAGCATGTCTAGTGTTTCACCTGTTGTGCAGCCTCACCATGCCCTAGTTTTACCTGCTGTGATGCCTCCCCACCAGCAGAGGTCTCCAGCAAGCTTATCTCATAGCTTATTTATTTATTTATTTGTATTTGTATACTTGCTAGAGATGTGATTCGGCCGAACCTTTTGGTTTATTTTATTTATTTATTTATTTATTTATTTATTTATTTATTTATAGATTCTTTTATACCGAGGTACATATAGTTATACATCACTTCGGTTTACAGTGAAACAATAAATTAGCAACAAGGCTTTACATATAACAGTTTAAACAGTAGAACATTTATAAGAAACAGGCTTCACATTTAACAGCTACAGGCTTTACCATAAATAAAATAACGGAATTCAAAGGAAATATGCTAACTTCATTAACTATAATAACCATGATATATTAAAATTCAAGAATTACGCAGGAACAATAAACTGTGGAAGGCAAAGTCCTATGTCACATTAGAGTCCATATACAGAAGTTGCATGACAGGGGGAGGGGTAAGATCGATGGTTCAGCGTTTGTTATCAGCGTACCGCAGGAAATTTTGTTTCCCGCGGTTCGGGCCGGTTTTTTTTCAGTTGTCCTGAACCCAACCCCCCCCCCCCACCCCAATCCTTCAGATTTAATTAATTACAACTCCCCACCCTCCCTACCCACCAAAACATACCAAAAGTCTCTGATGATCCAGCAGGGGTCCCGGGAGCGATCTCCTGCTCTCAGGCCATCAGTTGCCATTAAACAAAATGGCGACGGTGGCCCTTTGCCCTTAACATGTGACAGGGGCTATCGGTGCCATTGGCTGGCCTCTGTCACATGGTAAGAGCAATGGATGGCTAGCATCATCTTAAAAAATGGCGTGGGCCATCCATTGCTCCTACCATGTGACAGGGGCTGACCAATGGCACCGATAGCCCATCAAATGGTAAGGGCAAAGAGCCATCGGCACCATTTTGATTAGTGGTAGCCAATGGCCTAAGAGGGGGAGATTGTTCCTGGGACCCTGCTGGACCACCAGGGACTTTTGGTAAGTCTTAGGGGGGTCGGGCAAGTCTTGGGGGTCGGGAGGGTGGGGGGTTGCAATTAATTAAATTTGAAGGGTTGGGGTGGGTTTGGGGTTTTTTTTATGTGCCGTTTCTCCTCCCTCAAAAATGATAAGAAAACCACATGACATTTCGTGGGTTTTCCTATCGTTTCGTCGACCCCCCAAAACGCGGCAAAATAGGAAATATCATCTCTGTTTCCTATTTCATAGCAAATGAATGCACATCCCTAATACTGGCATTCTGTAGACAATCATGGTGGTTCTCAGTAAAAACAGTACATCAATAAAAGCAGTAATTAAAATAGTAATAATTACAAAATGTATAAATATCAAAATTGCTAATAAATTTCATTATTCATGAAACAATGATCTTCCAGCTTTAAGTTCATGTGCTTCTGTTTTGGCCTCCTTCTCCTAGCTGTTCATATTGTGCCAACGTATGCAAGACCAAATAACCATGTTTTTTTGTTTTTTTAATTATATATTTATTGCATTTTCACACATTTTTACAGAACATACTGTTCAGAATTATGGCATTCACAATAGTAGGGGAGAAGAAAATTGAATTTAAACAATAAAGATAAATTATGAAAGACAATTGACATCCCCTCTATTAGCCCACATTATAGAAAAAGTGCATCCCTTATCTGGCCACCCTGTCCTTTTTATTTTGCCTTGCCTTGTGGCCTACCAAGACCTCCTGCCTTGCCTTGCGGTCTTTCTTGACCTCCTACCTTGCCTTGTTTTGTGACCTCCCAGGCCTCCTTGCTTTGCTCTGTGGCCTCTCAGGCCTCCTTGCCTTACCTTATGGCCTCTAAGCTGGCTAACTTCTCCTATCCAGCTTTGTACCTATTGGGCTTCCCTGTTTACTATTACCTGTTCTGCTAGTCCACTCCTGTCCTTGTCTAGTCCAATCCATTCCTCATCCCAGTCCTGTCTTGGTTCCTGTCTTTGCTGTGTATCCTGTATCTAGCTCCAGTCTGTCCCAGTACTTAGTCTGTGTCCATATCCAGCTTCAGCCAGTCCCTGCATTTAATCTGTATCTGTATCCAGCCCCAGTCATTCCTTGATAGGGATGTGCAGAGGGACGCATTTGGGATTGGTATTTGTCGGGGGGCAGATACGTTGCATTCGGCAAGGGGGCCCCCGCAATATGTTCTATACGTTAATTCCTATTCATTTCCCCGCTAAAATTAAATTAACTACAACCCCCCACCCTCCTGACCCCCCACCAAGACTTACCAAAACTCCCTGGTGGTCCAGCAGGGGGTCCGTGAGCCATCCCCTGCACTCACACCCTCGGCTGCCGGTTTCAAAATGGCGCCGATAGCCTTTGACCTACTATGTCACAGGGGCTACCGGTGCCATTGGTCAGCCCCTGTCACATGGCCATTGGCGCCATCTTGTGCTCCTACCATGCGACAGGGGCTGACCAATAGCACCGGTAGCTCCTGTGACATAGTAAGTGCAAAGGCTATCAGCACTATTTTGATTACTGGCAGCTGACGGCCTGAGTGCACAAAATCGCTCCCGGACCCCCGCTGGACCACCAGGGAATTTTGGCAAGTCTTGGGGGACTCTCCTGACCCCCACAAGACTTGCCAAAAGTCCAATGGGGGTCGTCCCCTATGACATAGTTAGGGCAAAGGCTATCGGCGCCATTTTGAATACTGGCAACCAACGGCCGGAGAGCAGGAGGTCGCTCCCTGACCCCTGCTGGACTTTTGGCAATTCTTGTGGGGTCAGGAGGGTCCCCCAAGACTTGACAAAAGTCCCTGGTGGTCCAGCGGGTGTCCGGGAGCGATCTCCTGCACGCGAGCCGTCGGCTGCCAGTAATCAAAATGGTGCCGATAGCCTTTGCCCTTACTATGTCACAGGGGCTACCGGTGGCATTGGTCAGCCCGTCACATGGTAGGAGCACAAGATGGTGCCGATGGACATGTGACAGGGGCTGACCAATGGCACCAGTAGCCCCTGTGACATAGTAGGTCAAAGGCTATCGGCGCCATTTTGAAACCGGCAGCCGAGGTTTGAGTAAAGGGGATGGCTCCCGGACCCCCCGCTGGACTATCAGGAAGTTTTGGTAAGTCTTGGGGGGGTCAGGAGGGTGGGGGGTTTGTTTAAATTGGCTCCTAGGCGGCCGAATAATTCGGCAAAGATTTGTTGTATTCGTGGGTAATCGCAATACGTTTCGATTCCCCACAAATACAACAAATAAGGCCCTATACGTTTCGGATTCCCAAATCGTAGGGAACAAATGCACACCCCTATTCCTTGCATTCAGTCTGTGTTTGTATCCAGCCTCAGCAGTCCCTGAATTCAGTCTGTGTCTGTAACCAGCCCTATTCATTTTCAGCATTCAATGTGTGTCTGCATTAAGTCCCAGCCTAAACTCTGTGTTTAGTTTCCAGCCAGTACCTGAATCCAGCTTCCAGCCAGTACATGTGTCCAGTTCCCAGTCAGTACCTATATTGTCCAGCTTCTAGCCAATACCTATATCCAGCTCTCAGCCTGCACAAAGATGAAGATCCAGAGACAAGCCCTACCGACTCCCAGAACCCAGGGTGCAATCTGTAGGGGAGGGTGTTGATAGACAGAAGACAAACTCCAGTCCTGCCCTGCAGCCCTATACTGCCTCTTTGGGGGTGCTTCCAGACTCCAGCATGCCAGTCCATAACATCTAGAGTGTATATGGCAGCATGTGTTTTACATACCTTCTATTCATGGTGATGCCAAGCATCTGTTTTGTTATAAATGTTTTACAACATTAATTTACATGTGTAAAGTATCTGTCTTTTTAACTAATCATTTGAATAATGACTTATGAAATGAAAAATGTTTTGTTTATAATTTTTGCTAGCTTACAGGAAGTATAAAAGTGTTCAATGCCAGGATTATTGTGCTGTCTGATCCTGGCTGCTTCCAGCGTTACTTAGGTAATAATGCTGGAAGAGTACATTTACACTACATAGTATGCTTCCTGTATTATTACTTAAGTACCTCTGGAAGCAGTTGTATCACATAACACAGTGAGCCCTGCATTCAAAATGGGGGACCCTTTGCAGATATCGAGTGAGTGGGAGGGCTTCTGGCGGAGGGTGACAGCCTAGTGAGGGGATGGTTGGGAGATGGAGAAGGCACAATTTATTGCTATCTTGGGGGGAGAGCTGGAGGTCTAGTCCCACATAGGGTTGCCAACTAGTTCCAGATTTTCAGGACAGATTGATCCAGTCCTGGTTTTACTTCCCTGCATGCAGGTACTTATAGTCTTGATTTTCTTAGGGAATGCAATAGGTAAATCAGAATAAATCTCAGCATGTAAAACCAGGACTGGATCAACCTGTCCTGAAAATCTGGAGCTAGTTGGCAACCCTAACCCAGCAGTGCAATTAATTTTGGTGTTAAAAAATATTTCTTTGGGTTGGGGTTTTTTCCTGGCCAGTGACAGGGAAGAGGGGTGCAACTTGTGATGTGACTTGGGCATCAGGCTGGGAAGCCCGCAATGGATTTTTTTTCTTTTGTTTTACAGCAGTGCTGATCACCCAGATATCTTTTAAGATATCTGGGTAAGTAGCTAGTTATCCAGTCGCACAAAGCCAGATAACTTTAAGCCTGCTCTGAGGCAGATATACTCAATATTCAGCTAAGTTGGCTGGATAACTCAACCCCTCTCCTGAAAGATCCTTTTTAAACCAGCTCAATTATGGTTGAATAACTACGTATCTGGCTATAATTTAGCTGCATAAGTGGCTGAATGTGTCAAATTTGCAATTTAGATGAAAAATTCTTGAGTTATCTATTTAAATGGTGTTTGATAATGGATCTCTATGATATAACTTTGATAACTTTTTCCCTATTGTGGAAATTTTGAATAATATTGATAATTGCAATTGCAGTCATATTCTGTCTGCTCACCGTTGCACCCAACTTTTCACTGATCCATTTAAAAAACCTTCTTCCAATTCTTGGGGTAAAGAAAATTATCTTTTTATAAAGATGTTTTTTTTTCTGCTTGTGAGAATAATTTATTTCAGTTCTTGTTACACATTTTATTATGCACATAAAAATATGATAAACATTTTTATACCTAGAAATTAAATCACATAACCTCTGGCTAATGAAAATCATGTTGTGACTAGTACAAAAAATCCAGTTGGAGGTGATAATTGGGGGATTTTTGTGCCTTGTCTCAGTGGCAAGAAGGGGGGGGGGGGGTGCAGAGTCAAAAATGTTATTTCATTTCATTTCATTCATTCATTTATGCATGTCACAGTCATTTGTCAGATTCATCTAAAATTTTAAAAAAGTTGTAATTTGTTTGGGCCATTCGTTTTTTCATTTTACATTGAAGTGAATGTGGGAAGAAATTCATAGCCACATTGACTTCCATGTAAAACATGGAAACATAGAAATGATGGCAGAAGAAGACCAATCGGTCCATCCAGTCTGCCCAGCAAGCTTCACACTTCTTTTTTCTCATACTTATCTGTTTCTCTTGGCTCTTAGTAACCTTAGGTTCTATTTCCCTTTCACCCCCACTATTAATGTAGAGAGCAGTGATGGAGCTGCTTCCAAGTGAAATATTAAGTTTGATTAGTTGGGTAAGTGGCAGCATAGCTCTCTGCCGTTGAAGCAGAGAGCAATGCTGGACATGCATGAAGTATTCGTTTTTCTTCTCCCCTGCCGTTGAAGCAGGGAGCCACGCTGGATATGCATTGAAAGTGAAGTATGCCTTGAAAGCCACATTAACTACCATCAAATATTGAAAAGCCTAATAATTGGTAATACCTATAGCCCATGAACTAGGGGTGTGCATTCGTATTGAACATAAATGTAAAACGCTACTTATTTTTTTTTTTAAGTTAAAAAAGTGATGAGACATAAACGATCGGATTTCCAACTTATTCAACATAACTATGTTGAATAAGTTGGAAATCGTGATTGTTGATCCAAAATAAAAATTTAAACCCCTCACCTTCCTTAATCCCCCCCCCCAAAGACTTACCACAACTCCCTGGTGATCCAGCGAGGAGTGAGGACGCCATTTCTGAAATCCTTTGTGAGGAGCACGTGACGTCGGCGCCACGTCAGAGTGAGCGGCGTCACGTGATTCCCCGCGGGTTCGCCCCGGAACGCTCGTTCGGCCCAAAAGGAACTTTTGGCCAGCTTGGGGGGGTCAGGAGGCCCCCCCAAGCTGGCCAAAAGTTCCTTTTGGGCCGAACGAGGGTGCCGGAGGGAACTCGCGGGGAATAACGTGACACCGCGTCACTCCGACGTGGCGCCGACGTCACGTGATTCCCCGCGGGGTCGCTTCCGGGATCCTCGTTCGGCCCAAAAGGAACTTTTGGCCAGCTTGGGGGTGTCAGGAGGCTCCCCCAAGCTGGCCAAAAGTTCCTTTTGGGCCGAACGAGGATCCCGGAAGCGACCCCGCGGGGAATCACGTGACGCCGCGTCACTCCGACGTGACGCCGACGTCACGTGCTCCTTGCAAAGTTGGTCAGAAATGGTGTCCTGACCCCGCTGGACCACCAGGGAGTTGTGGTAAGTCTTGGGGGGGGGGATTAAGGAGGGTGAGGGGTTTAAATTTTTATTTGCACATATGGACATTTACTCAACTCATTGAATTCTGTTTATGTCCATATTGACCGCAAATGGGACCCCCTTTGGACATATGGACATATGAACTTAAACTTTTGCTCTGCACATCCCTACCATGAACCCATCCCTGTTTATTTTGTTTTTGTTTGTTTTTTCTTTTTTTAATTGGGAGATGGCAGCCCTCCATCCTTCCGCTCCGTGAAGGTGGAACACCAACCACTGGCCACTGGCATCCCGCTCTGTGAATGCCTCTGTGGCTTCTGCCGCTCCGTGCAGTGTTTTGCTGCCTGCTTTTTATACGCGTCCTCTAGACCTGATGGATCCATAGTGTTTATCCCACGCCCCTTTGAGGTGCTTCACAGTTTTGGACTTCACCACTTCCTCTCTCCGTGAAGAAATACTTCCTGACATTGGTTCTTAGTCTTCCTCCTTGGAGCCTCAGCTCGTGACCTCTGGTTCTGCTGATTTTTTTCTGACGGAAAAGGTTTGTCGTTGTCTTTGGATCGTTAAAGTTTTTCAAGTATCTGAAAATCTCTCTAGTTTGGGCTTAGCTGGCACAACTAAAAAACTGGGGCATAAAGACTGTTTTTTAAAAAAAAAGAATTGACCAAAAGGCAAAGACAACAGTCCAGAAGTGACGTAATCTAACTAAATTGGGTGTGGCTCAGACCTGTGCAAGGTAATCAGAGCAAGGAAGGGAGCCATTGTTAGCCATTGTTGTCCTGAGCACATGCTAAGGGATTTCTCTGGTGGAACTGTTTAACTGCATTGCAAAATCTTCATTCTGGCTAAGTATTTTCTGCTTATTTTTACTTCTTTTTGCTTATTGATCTGAAGTTGTGTAGAAGCTTGTGTAGAAAGCTTCTGTGATTATTTACTGCCTGTGTTTTAACTTCTTTCTAGTCTGTTTCATTTTGTGTAGAAGCTTGTGTAGAAAGCTTCTGTTGATTATTTCCTGTCTGCAAAGCTATCAGCTTTTAAACTGGGAAAATCTCTCTAGTTTGGGCTTAGCTGGCACAACTAAAAAACTGGGGCATAAAGACTGTTTTTTTAAAAAAAAGAATTGACCAAAAGGCAAAGACAACAGTCCAGTAGTGCCCTGCTTTACCCAGCTTGTCCCAGGCTAAACTGTTGGGCCCAAAAGGAACTTTTGGCCAGCTTGGGGGGGTCAGGAGGCCCCCCCAAGCTGGCCAAAAGTTCCTTTTGGGCCCAACGAGAGTCCCGGAGGGAACCCGCGGGGAATCACGTGACGTCGGTGCCATGTCGGAGTGACCCCCCCAAGCTGGCCAAAAGTTCTTTTTGGGCCTAACGAGGGTCCCGGAGGGAACCCGCGGGGAATCACGTGACGCCGCATCACTCCGACGTGGCGCCGACGTCACGTGCTCCTCGCAAAGGAGTTCAGGAATGGCGTCCTGACTCCCCGCTGGATCACCAGGGAGTTGTGGTAAGTCTTGGGGGGGGGGGATTAAGGAGGGTGAGGGGTTTAAATTTTTATTTTGGATCAACAATCGCGATTTCCAACGTATTCAACATAGCTATGTTGAATACGTTGGAAATCCGATCGTTTTCGCCTCATCACTTTTTTAAGTTTAAAAAAAAAAAAAAAGTTGTGTTTTACATTTAAGTTCAAAACGAATGCACACCCCTAGTAGGCAACCTCATCTCCCTCAGGTGCCCTATGGGGATGTGAGTGCAATAGATAGCTCCCAAGACAGATGGGAAATGTTCAATTTGATAGAAATTAGTCATTATTTGGTTTAGTTGCTGTCTTCTGATAGGGAAGGATGTAAAGGGACAGATTTTAAAAGGGTTATGCGCGTAATATATGCGCGTAACTCTTTTAAACCCCTCCTGCGAGCGCCAAGCCTATTTTGCATAGGCCCGGAGATGTGCGCAAGCCCCGGGGCGTGGCGTTGGTCCCAGGGCTTGAAAAAAAGGGTGGGGAGTTGGTGGGGTGGGGCGGGGCAGTCCAGTGGCAGGGCAGGGGCAGGACCAAGGCCTCCGGCACAGCGGCCGTGCTGGGGGATTGCGTGCCGGCACTCAGCCAGCACGCGCAACCTATGCCTGCCCAGAGGCAGGCGTAAATAAAAAAATAAAGGTGGGGGGGGGGATTTAGGTAGAGCTGGGGGGTGGGTTAGATAGGGGAAGGGAGGGGAATGTAGGGGTCTGAATGAAAGTTCCCTGTGAGGCCGCTTCGATTTTGAAGCGGCCTTGGAGGGAACAGGGAAAGCCATCGGGGCTCCCCTAGGGCTTGGCGTGCGCAAGGTGCACAAGTGTGCAACCCTTTGCGTGCGCCAACCCCAGATTTTATAACATGCGTGCGGCTGCGCGCGCATGTTATAAAATCGAGCATAGATACGAAAATCTGGCCCAAAGTGTTTTATCTTCCTGAGCAAGACAGCCAGGACCTGCTTTATACACATAAAGGGGCAGACTGACTAATTTCATGTGTGACCCCTAGCGGTATCTGTAAGCAAAAAATGCCAGGGTGGTAGTGACCTTGATGTGTACTGGCAAGGCATGTCCCCTTTCGGTGGTAGGTTGCTGGTCCTGCTCTAACAGCTAGCATAGGTTGTGCTGGCTCCTTCTTGAAATTGAACCTGTGCATGACTTGCTCCTCTGACAAATCCAGAAACTGAGTCATAATCCTGTAAACTGTGTAAGGGGTACCTCCTCCTTCTCCTAATTCTCCTCCTCCTCTCATTTTGTTCCCTCAGTCATACTGAGCTGAGTACACATATCTATTAGAATCATATTATTGAAAAAGGACTCCTCAAGAATGAGAAACCCTCAATATGTAGGTACAGCACACTCTCCTAGCCTCCTTTGTAGACCTCCCTGCTCCTGTCTATTTATTCCTTTATTATTATAGCATTCCCATGTGTCCAGAACACATGCGCAAGTACCCAACCATTTTTGCATGCACAGGCCTTTGAAAATTCACCTTTTAGCCAGATAAGTCTACCCAGCTAAGATTAGACATGCTCTATGGACCATCTAAACTTACATGTATACTTATGTGATTAACCTATAATATAAGTAGTTAGCCATATTAGTTATATGGCTAACTCACGCCACCCCCAATTCATCCAGTACACACCCACTTTTTGTGTGTATAACTTTCAGCTATAAAAGGGACTCATATGGTAAGCGGCGGCCGCTGAATAGAAATGCATATTCAGCGTCCAGTACTTAGCTACATAAGTCCTACTTATCTGGCTAATTAGTGCTGAATGCACTTTGAAAATCAGGCCCCCTGTTTCTTGTAGCCCCCAAACTGTTTTACAGAGTATTCACATTTAATATGCACAAGACATATTTTCATATAAATGATATAAGACCCTGATTTATTTACATTGTGGGTTTCTGTGGAACATTAGACATATATCGAGGCCACCTAGCATGAATCTGAGAACCACTGAACCATACAGAAGTTACTCATCCTAAATTTCTGCTGTTATATCCTTAAACATGACTACTCTTGAATAGGGTGCTACGTAAAGCAAGGTATTTCAGATTATTTTTTTTTTCTATCCTTGGTAACTTTCAGCAATGCAGAGTTCAAACTATTTTGATATCATACATCAAAGGAGTTGTAAAGTTGTATTAAAACAATTGTATGTACAAATAAACAAATCAGTTCTGGATATTTTTCACAGTTACACAATATTAATGAAACATACGTTAACCATTTGTTTTGTCCAAAAGGATCAGTTAAGACATGATTCTCCTAATGACCTCAATCTACTCCACCATAAATACATATACATTGTATGCCTCTAAAAACACAACCAGGGGTTAATTGAAACATAAACATGACAGCAGCAAAAGACCATATGGCTGATCTAGTCTGCCCATCTGCCCACTACTTAACTCATTTTGTAGTCTGAAAGGAGACTAACATCAATATGCAAATGGGCAGGTGAACAAAAATATTGGATATTCAAAGCAAAGGTTGCACTGACAGTCAAAGATACTATATCATTTTCATTAAATGAATGAACCACACTTTTATTCTGAATGCCACTTATGTTGATTCAAGTGATAACCCTCATAAATGAGCCAAAAGCACAATCGTAACAAAATGTTTTTTTTGCTAGTTCACTTCTGGTATTTCAGTTACTTTGTTGAAAAATGTAACATATACCTGCTCAATGAATTTAATCGCAGGGTTTAACACTTGTATTCATGAAGCCACTATTTGAATTAAAAAAAATATATATATATGTATGCAAAAAGACACTTATCCATTATGTAGAGCGTTGGGTATCGGCTCTATTCTGCCAACCCAACACAGCCTGTGTTTCGAATTCTTCATCAGGGGATGCTCTATGAACTACAAAGAAAAGAAAACCAATTTTCTAGATGTAAAAGTTCAACCTTGCATAGAACAAAAAATATATACATTCCTGTAATATATACGTGTCTTAGCAAAAACATTTTTTCTTTGTTTTCTCAATGTGGCTATGGCATCTCAGAGAGGATTCGCCATTTTAAGACTTACGTTTTTAAAGCATCATCCTGATTATGAAATGACCAATCCTAAATAAAGCTGGAAAACATTCGACCAATGAAATTGAATGAAAAATGTATTTTAAATTACTGACATCCACGCTATGTTATCATTCATACACTGTGGAAATTCGGCTGCAAGATCAAAAATCCATTTTTGTTCTTTATAGTTAAGTGACCTTTGTCTGTCACCGTCTCTCTCGTATTTCGGAATGCTGTCTATTGGGCTGATACAGTACAGAGCGCTCCGGTGGAGCACACTGTTAGCCTGGGTTTGGCCATGCATTTTCGACGCACTAACTTTACCCTTTATACAGTAAGGGGTAATAGCGCATCGAAAATGCGCGGCCAAACCCCCCAAAACTAATAGCGCCCACAACATGCAAATGCATGTTGATGGCCCTATTAGTTATTCCTGCATGATCCAGAAAGCAAAATGTGCAGCTAAGACACACATTTTACTTTCAAAAATTAATGCCTGCCCAAAGGCTGGCGTTCATTTCTGCCAGCGCCGGAGAATTATACAGAAAAGCAGAAAAAACTGCCCTAATTTGTACAGAAAAGCAGAAAACTGCCCTAATTTGCATAGGTCCTGAATTGAGCACCCAGGAGAGTGGCCTGTGCGCATGCTAGGAGAGCGGGTGCTCGCCGGCTCTCCAGTGCGTTTTTCTGTATCGGCCTGAATGATTGTCCACTGTAGTTGAGAAAAATTATGGTGTGCTGCCAGGCAGTATTCTACTATTGGAGCCTCCAGGTTTTTGGTGTTGAGTCGGCTTCTGTGCTCTCTCAGTCGGACTCTAATTGGCCTGGAGGTGAATCAAAAATTCCCTTTTTAACGAAGAAAGAACGTCAATTTCTTATAGTATCCCACCCTCGGGTCCCCATACTTTATGGAGTACCCAAAGTACACAAAAGTTTGGACAACCCCCCTCTAAGGCCAATTATCTCCAGCAATGGTTCTCTCCTTGAGCCATTGGCCAACTTCCTGGATAAATTCTTTCAACCATATGTCAAAGCAACACAATCATATGTACAAGACACCACTCATGTTTTAAGGAAACTTCAAAATGTCCATTTATCCTCGGAGCACACTATTATTGTCACAATGGATGTAGTGTCTCTTTACACTAATGTATCTCACACAGTGGCAATAGAAGTAGTTGCTGAAGCACTTTCATCTTTAGACCATTGAATACCAGTTAAATTCTTACTCTCATTAGCTCAATTAGTTCTTCAACAAAATTATTTTTCATTTAACAAATGTTTCTACTTACAGATACATGGCATCGCTATGGGTTCCTCTGTGGCCCCTTCAGTTGATAATTTGGTCATGAATAAACTGGAAACATCGTACATAAACAAATCTCCATCATACCGGAAAGTGTTATTTTGGGTCAGGTATATTGATGATCTCCTGTTTTTGGGGACTCTGATGTAGATCATTTACAGAAATGTTTGCATTGGTTAAATACTATTGATACCCATTTGAAATTTACATTTCAATTTGACTATTTCCGAATACCATTTTTGGATATATTTCTTATTAAAGACGGCGCACAAATATAAACAACACGTCATCGTAAACCCATTGATAGAAATAATCTTCTAAAATACCAAAATTTCCATCCAAAAGCATTTAAACAGGGACATCTTGTAAGTCAATATTTTCGCCTGCATTGTCCTTTCGCACTGAGGATATCTCCCCAAGGCCTACTGCCCAGGAGGGAAGGGTTAGGTCGGCCGTCATAGTTGGTGATTCGATTATTAGGAATGTAGATAGCTGGGTGGCTGGTGGGCGTGAGGATCGCCTGGTAACATGCCTACCTGGTGCGAAGGTGGCGGACCTCACGCGTCACCTAGATAGGATTTTAGACAGTGCTGGGGAGGAGCCGGCTGTCGTGGTACACGTGGGCACCAACGACATAGGAAAATGTGGGAGGGAGGTTCTGGAAGCCAAATTTAGGCTCTTAGGTAGAAAGATTAAATCCAGAACCTCCAGGGTAGCATTCTCTGAAATGCTCCCTGTTCCACGCGCAGGTCACCAGAGGCAGGCAGAGCTCCGGAGTCTCAATGCGTGGATGAGACGATGGTGCAAGGAAGAGGGATTCAGTTTTGTTAGGAACTGGGGAACCTTTTGGGGAAGGGGGAGTCTCTTCCGAAGGGATGGGCTCCACCTTAACCAGGATGGAACCAGACTGCTGGCGCTAACCCTTAAAAAGGAGATAGAGCAGCTTTTAAACTAGAACAAAGGGGAAAGCCGACAGTCGCTCAGCAGCGCATGGTTCGGAGAGATGTATCTTTAAAGGATACTAATGATGCACTAGAATTAGGGCATCCCGACAGTGAGGTTCCAATAATTAGAAAAGTAGTCCAAATGCCTGTAACTAAAAACTCACCTGAGCTAAAAAATTCTAACTTATCCCTATCAATTAAAAAGCAGAATAAAAATACAATCAAAAAACAAACTTTGAAATGTTTGTATGCTAATGCCAGAAGTCTAAGAAGTAAGATGGGAGAATTAGAATGTATAGCAGTAAATGATGACATAGACTTAATTGGCATCTCAGAGACATGGTGGAAAGAGGATAACCAATGGGACAGTGCTATACCGGGGTACAAATTATATCGCAATGACAGAGAGGAGCAGTCGGGAGGAGGTGTGGCGCTTTATGTCCGGGATGGCATAGAGTCCAACAGGATAAACATCCTGCATGAGACTAAATACAAAATTGAATCTTTATGGGTAGAAATCCCTTGTGTAACAGGGAAGACTACAGTGATAGGGGTATACTACCGTCCACCTGGTCAAGATGGTGAGATGGACAGTGAAATGCTAAGAGAAATTAGGGAAGCCAACCAAATTGGTAGTGCAGTAATAATGGGAGACTTCAATTACCCCAATATAGACTGGGTAAATGTATCATCGGGTCACGCTAGAGAGATAACGTTCCTGGATGGAATAAATGATAGCTTTATGGAGCAAATGGTTCAGGAACCGACGAGAGAGGGAGCAATTTTAGATCTAATTCTCAGTGGAGCACAGGACTTGGTGAGAGAGGTAACGGTGGTGGGGCCGCTTGGCAATAGTGATCATAATATGATCAGATTTGATTTAATGACTGGAAAAGGAACAGTGTGCAAATCCAAAGCTCTCGTGCTAAACTTTCAAAAGGGAAACTTTGATAAAATGAGAAAAATTGTTAGAAAAAAACTGAAAGGAGCAGCTACAAAAGTAAAAAATGTCCAAGAGGCGTGGTCATTGTTAAAAAATACCATTCTAGAAGCACAGTCCAGATGTATTCCACACATTAAGAAAGGTGGAAAGAAGGCAAAACGATTACCGGCATGGTTAAAAGGGGAGGTGAAAGAAGCTATTTTAGCCAAAAGATCTTCATTCAAAAATTGGAAGAAGGATCCAACAGAAGAAAATAGGATAAAGCATAAACATTGGCAAGTTAAATGTAAGACATTGATAAGACAGGCTAAGAGAGAATTTGAAAAAAAGTTGGCTGTAGAGGCAAAAACTCACAGTAAAAACTTTTTTAAATATATCCGAAGCAGAAAGCCTGTGAGGGAGTCAGTTGGACCTTTAGATGATCGAGGGGTTAAAGGGGCACTTAGAGAAGATAAGGCCATCGCGGAAAGATTAAATGATTTCTTTGCTTCGGTGTTTACTGAAGAGGATGTTGGGGAGGTACCCGTAATGGAGAAGGTTTTCATGGGTAATGATTCAGATGGACTGAATCAAATCACGGTGAACCTAGAAGATGTGGTAGGCCTGATTGACAAACTGAAGAGTAGTAAATCACCTGGACCGGATGGTATACACCCCAGAGTTCTGAAGGAACTAAAAAATGAAATTTCAGACCTATTAGTAAAAATTTGTAACTTATCATTAAAATCATCCATTGTACCTGAAGACTGGAGGATAGCAAATGTAACCCCAATATTTAAAAAGGGCTCCAGGGGCGATCCGGGAAACTACAGACCGGTTAGCCTGACTTCAGTGCCAGGAAAAATAGTGGAAAGTGTTCTAAACATCAAAATCACAGAACATATAGAAAGACATGGTTTAATGGAACAAAGTCAGCATGGCTTTACCCAAGGCAAGTCTTGCCTCACAAATCTGCTTCACTTTTTTGAAGGAGTTAATAAACATGTGGATAAAGGTGAACCGGTAGATATAGTATACTTGGATTTTCAGAAGGCGTTTGACAAAGTTCCTCATGAGAGGCTTCTAGGAAAAGTAAAAAGTCATGGGATAGGTGGCGATGTCCTTTCGTGGATTGCAAACTGGTTAAAAGACAGGAAACAGAGAGTAGGATTAAATGGACAATTTTCTCAGTGGAAGGGAGTGGACAGTGGAGTGCCTCAGGGATCTGTATTGGGACCCTTACTGTTCAATATATTTATAAATGATCTGGAAAGAAATACGACGAGTGAGATAATCAAATTTGCAGATGACACAAAATTGTGCAGAGTAGTTAAATCACAAGCAGATTGTGATAAATTGCAGGAAGACCTTGTGAGACTGGAAAATTGGGCATCCAAATGGCAGATGAAATTTAATGTGGAAAAGTGCAAGGTGATGCATATAGGGAAAAATAACCCATGCTATAATTACACGATGTTGGGTTCCATATTAGGTGCTACAACCCAAGAAAGAGATCTAGGTGTCATAGTGGATAACACATTGAAATCGTCGGTTCAGTGTGCTGCGGCAGTCAAAAAAGCAAACAGAATGTTGGGAATTATTAGAAAAGGAATGATGAATAAAACGGAAAATGTCATAATGCCTCTGTATCGCTCCATGGTGAGACCGCACCTTGAATACTGTGTACAATTCTGGTCGCCGCATCTCAAAAAAGATATAATTGCGATGGAGAAGGTACAGAGAAGGGCTACCAAAATGATAAGGGGAATGGAACAACTCCCCTATGAGGAAAGACTAAAGAGATTAGGACTTTTCAGCTTGGAGAAGAGACGACTGAGGGGGGATATGATAGAGGTGTTTAAAATCATGAGAGGTCTAGAACGGGTAGATGTGAATCGGTTATTTACTCTTTCAGATAGTAGAAGGACTAGGGGACACTCCATGAAGTTAGCATGGGGCACATTTAAAACTAATCGGAGAAAGTTCTTTTTTACTCAACGCACAATTAAACTCTGGAATTTGTTGCCAGAGAATGTGGTTCGTGCAGGTAGTATAGCTGTGTTTAAAAAAGGATTGGATAAGTTCTTGGAGGAGAAGTCCATTACCTGCTATTAGGTTCACTTAGAGAATAGCCACTGCCATTAGCAATGGTTACATGGAATAGACTTAGTTTTTGGGTACTTGCCAGGTTCTTATGGCCTGGATTGGCCACTGTTGGAAACAGGATGCTGGGCTTGATGGACCCTTGGTCTGACCCAGTATGGCATTTTCTTATGTTCTTATGTTCTTATGTTCATCTATGACAGATTTTAAACAACAGGCATATATTTTGGCCAAATGCTTCCATGACTGCGGTTACCCTTATACATCTGTACGCACTGGGGCAGATTTTCAAAGGGTTATGCGTGTAAGATACATGCGTAACCCCCGCAAAGCTGCCCCTTCCACCCCTTATGCATGCCGAGCCTATCTTGCATAGGCTCAGCGGCGCACGCAAGCCCTGGGACATGCGTAAATCCCGCAGCTTTCCTGGGGGCATGTCAGGGGCGTGTCACAGATGGCATGTCATCGGGGGGCATTCTGGGGGCATGGCTGAGGGCATGGTTCCTGGCCAGGGGCATTCCGGGGATGTGGCTGCGGCCTCCGGACCAGCCCCTGGACCGGAACATGGTGCTGGCAACCGGCCGGCACACGCAAGTTACACGTACCTCGGACAGGCGTAACTTGTAAAATAAAGGTAGGGGGGGAATTAGTTAGGGCTGGGGGGTGGGTTAGATAGGGGAAGGGAGGGGAAGGTGGCCAGAAGGAAAGTTCCTTCCGAGGCCACTCCAATTTCGGAGTGGCCTCGGAGGGAAAGAAGGATGGCTGTGCAGTTCAGCACGTGCAGGCTGCCGATTTTCTGCAGCCTTGCAGGTGCCGAACCTGTATTTTATAATATGCACGCAGCAGCGCGCGCATGTTATAAAATCGGGAGTAGATTTGTTTGTGCCGGGTTGCGCAAACAAATCTACTCCTGTGCACACCTTTTAAAATCTACCCCACTACATATAAAAGAGCACTGTATTCTCCAAGGGGTAGATTTTAGGGATGTGAATCGTATTTCTGATGATTGAAAATATCTTACGATATTTTCAAAGTCATCAGAAATCGGTGGCTCCCTGAAACTGATAGGAAAACCCCACAAAATTGTTCATGGGGTTCTCTTATCGTTTTGGGGGAGGGTGGGAAAAATGGCACACAAAAACAATCTCTAAACCCACCCCAACCCTTTAAAACATCTCCCTTAGCTTCCCCCACCCTCCCGACCCCCCCCCCCCAAAACATTTTAAATTACCTGGTGGTCCTGGGAGCGATCTCCCGCTCTCAGGCCATTAGCTGCCACTAATAAAAATGGTGCCGATGGCCCTTTGCCCTTACCATGTGACAGGGTACCCGTGCTATTGGCCGGCCCCTGTCACATGGTAGGAGTAATGGATGGCCAGCGCCATCTTTAAAAATGGTGCAGGCCATCCAGTGCTCCTACCATGTGACAGGGGCTGGCCAATGACACGTATACCCTGTCACATGGTAAGGGTAAAGGGCCATCGGCGCCATTTTTATTAGTGGCAGCCGACAGCGTGAGAGCGGGAGATCACTCCGGGGACCACCACTGGACCACCAGGTAATTGTTTTTGTGTGTCATTTTTCCCTCCCTCCCCCAAAACAATAAGAGAACCCCACGAACAATTTTGTGGGGTTTTCCTATCGGTTTCGGGGAGCCCCTAATTTCTGACAACTTTGAAAATATCGTACAATATTTTCAATCGTCAGAAATACGATTCACATCCCTAAAATCTACCCCTTGGAGAATACAGTGCTCTTTTATATGCAGTGGGGTAGATTTTAAAAGGTGTGAACAGGAGTAGATTTGTTCGTGCAACCCGGTGCAAAGAAATGTACTCCCGATTTTATAACATGCGCGCGCTGCCGTATGCATGTTATAAAATACAGGGTCAGCGTGTGCAAGGCTATGCAAAATCAGCAGCCTGCCCACGCCGAGCCACGCAGCCATCCTCTGTTCCCTCCAAGGGCGCCCCCCCCCCAGGAAAGCTCCGGGACTTATGTGCATCCCGGGGCTTCCGCGCGCCACCAAGCTTATGAAAGATAGGCTCCAAGCGCGCAGGGGGTGGAAGGGGCAGCTTTTTGGGGGTTACGCACATAACCCTTTGAAAATCTGCCCCCAAGGGAATCGCTGTTGCAATATCAAATGAGGAAATCCTCACCTCAAGATGTTTATGTATTACAACACACCAATTTATCATCAGCCATGAGTTGGAGTATTTGCCAACATTGGCATGTTTTGCAACTACATCCCATATTTTCTGAGCAACCTTTGGTCTCTTACCAAAGAGGAATAAATGTAAAAAATCATATCATATGCGCAGGATTACCCTCCACTGTTAATACATCGGGTGATTTATGACATAAGGCATGCGGTCAGTGCAACATGTGCGCCACTACACTGGAAGGGAGCACATGGCAACATCCGTGAACTGGTGTTTCCTACATAAGGAATTTTTCATCTGACTGTCATTCTGATCATGTAGTGTATATCATCCAATGCGACTGTACCCAGTTCTACGTGGGCCGCAGCGCTAGGCCAATTAGAGTCCTACTGAGAGAGCACAGAAGCCGAATCAATACCAAAAACCTGGAGGCTCCAATAGTGAAACACTACCGGGGGCACACCACAGTTTTTCTCAACTACGGTGGACAATCATAGACAGCATTCCGAAATATGAGAGAGGCAGTCACAGACAAAGGTCACTTAACTACAAAGAACAAAAATGGATTTTTGATCTCGCAGCCAAATTTCCACAGGTTATGAATGATAACATAGAGTGGATGTCAGTAATTTAAAATATATTTTTCATTCAATTTCATTGGTCGAATGTTTTCCAGCTTTATCTAGGATTGGTCAATTCATAATCAGGCTGACACTTTAAAAATGTAGGTCTTAAAATGGGGAATCCTCTCTGAGACACCACAGCCACATTGAGAAACAAAGAAAATTTTTTTTTGCTAAGACATGTATGTGTTACAGGAATGTATATATTTTTTGTTCTATGCAAGGTTGAACTTTTACATCTAGAAAATTGGTTTTCTTTTCTTTGTAGTTCAAAGAGCGTCCCCTGATGAAGAATTTGAAACACAGGCTGTTTTGGATGGGCAGAACAGAGCCAATATACCCAACACTCTATGTTAAGGATACATGTCTTTTTGCATACATATAATTAAAAAAAATTTTTTTTCAAATAGTGGCTTCATGAATACAAGTGTTAAACCCCGTGATTAAATTCATTGAGCAGGTATATGTTACATTTTGCAACAAAGTAACTGAATTACCAGAAGTGAACTAGCAAAAAAAAACCTGTTTTGTTACGTTTGTCCTTTTGGCTTATTTATGAGGGTTATCACTTGAATCAGCATAAGTGGCATTCATAATATACATGTGGTTCATTCATTTATTGAATGCACATATATACTACATTGGTTACCAGTTTCGTTGACCTACATATCATTTTCACTGGCACAAGGATTAGAAAGCCTCCAGTGTAGTTTACAGAGTGAAACCAGCTTTTCAGCAGTTCAAAGGTTAATTCAATCAGAAATCTGGTGGAAGGTTGGGCATAGCTGCATTGTTTTTTAGAGAGAGAAAAGAGGTGGGGGAAGTGAGATAGCAGTTAAGTCAATAGGGAGTAACCATAATCATCTACAAACAGAGCAGCATACTATTATTAGGAGTGTGCATTTGTTTCCTATGTATTTGTAATCCGCAACATATAGGGCCATATTTGTTTTATTCGTGGGGAAGCGAAACATATCACGATTCCCCAAGAATACAACAAATCTTCGCCGAATTATTTGGCCGTCTAAAGGGGCGCATTTAAACAAACCCCCACCTCATGACCCCCCCCAAGACTTACCAAAACTTCCTGGTGGTCCAGCAGGGGGTTCAGGAGCCATCTCCTGCACTTACACCCTCGGCTGTCGGTATTCAAAATGGCGCCGATAGCCTCTGACCTTCTATGTCACATGGTAGGAGCAATGGATGGCCAGCACCATCTTGTGCTCCTACCATGTGACAGGGGCTGACCAATGGCACCGGTAGCCCCTGTGACATAGTGAGAGCAAAGGCTATCGGTGCCATTTTGATTACTGGCAACCGACAGCCCGAGTGTAGGAGATCGCTCCCGGACCCCCGCTGGACCACCAGGGAATTTTGGCAAGATGGAGCCAGCCATCCATTGCTCCTACCATGTGACAGGGGCTGACCAATGGCACTAGTAGCCCCTGTGACATAGAAGGTGAAAGGCTATTGGCGCCATTTTGAAAACCAGCAGCCGAGGGTGTGAGTGCAGGAGATGGCTCCTGGACCCCCCACTGGACCACCAAGGAGTTTTGGTAAGTCTTAGGGGGAGTCAGGAGGGTGGGGGGTTGTACTTAATTCAGTTTTAGCCAGGAAACAAATAAGAATTAATGCATGTACATATCGGGGGCCCCCCCTTGCCGAATGCAACATATCTGCCCCCCGATGAATACGAATCCCGAATGCCATGTATGGCATCCCTCTGCACATCCCTAACTATTATATAATATGAATCCAAATGACTACAACAGTAGAATTTTATCTTCTGGAACCTGAGTACACATGTATTTATATATGGGGCTTTGTCTTCATAGATGGATATCATGGCAGAAAAACCATGAAATTTGGCCACTTTATCTGCTACTAGTAAGCAAAGATCACACCAGTCCAAATGTGCTGACTATGGTAATGTTTACATTTCTAGTAGTTGACATCCTGGCTTAGATGGACCAACCCCATGTGAGTAAAATCAGTAGCCATGATATATGAAAAAATGTCCTATGTGTCTCTATCCTCTCTTGCTCAGTACAGGGATACTGGAGATAGGCATGTAGGCAAACAAGGCCTCCAGAAAAGAGCCGGTATATCTGGAAAAATGTGACTGACTGATACTTGTCATAATTCCTGCCACCCTGTTAATTTGATGAAGTGATTAAACAGGAGATTTCACAAAGGTAAAAGTCAGTATAAATGGTTTTAAAGAGTTTATTTTGGAGTCAAAGAGATGGGAAGCAGAATTGTAGTCTTGAGGGCAGAAAGAGATTATAGGTTATAAAGAGAGATAACAAGCATAAAACATTGCTCACAAAGCAAAGCAATAAAGAATCTAATTTCCTTTAGATTATAAACTGTGTAGTGTATGTTTGTGTCTGTAATACCTAGTTCTCTAATCTATTTTAAGAAGTTAACTTATTTGAGTTAGTGGAAGAGAAGTCCCATAAAAGAGGATGTAGAAAGATGAATATGTTTTTGCTATAAAGCAGACCAAAGGTAAGTGGAAAAATTACCAAAACATGTTAAAGTTAAAATAGCATTAACATATATAAAATGTGCGCCTAACCATGTTTTATTCATGATAATACTAATGCTTAACATACCTCAACCATTTAGCTTGCATTAATATTAATGTGGAGCTAATACTGATGGATATGAGCAAAATATTAATAAGCTGTGTTATATGTAAAATCATGCAAAGTAGCTCATTAAGATTAAAATGTATTTATTTATATCATATTTATAACTTCAATTTATAGACACCTAACTAAATAAAAGCTCCAGGCAAGTACAAAACATGCAATATCAATATAATAAATCATTCATAAATATAGCACAAGAAAAAAGAAGTAAAATGAAATACAAAATACAATTAAAAAACTAAAACCAGACCAGTTTACTAATAAAATAAAATAACATGTAACTCATGAAAAGAAAAACTATTTGCATTATCATGCTGGTAATTCAAAAATCGTAACTACACCTTGTCTAATGCATGCTCCATGGAAGCTCCCAATCTATCCCTCCCTTGGCAATAAGTAGAGATCATTCTTTGATCTTCCCATCCCACCATCCTCCAGATGGAAGCAAACAACTGCATAAGGTCAACTAATGATATTTTGGATTTTAATGTCAGTTGAGCAAGATATGTGATTTCATCTTCTCTATTGCCTCATAATGCATTTCCTAACTTTGAATGGGTAGGCCAGAGTGTACCTGAAGAGGTGTGGGAATCAGAAAAAAGTTGAGCCCGGAGAGTGCTTAGGCCAGTATTACCTCTCATCTTGGAGTGAACAGGGAGGCTGGAAAAGACCAGGCTGACATGGCCCATCACCATCTGAGGTTGAGAGGCCAGAGGGCGTTGTTTTTCTTTGTTAACACTGGGTCAGAGCTGCCATGGGGCATGTTATAACCACCATTAATGTCAAACCACCACCCTAAGCTCAGATATATTAGGGGCTAATATACCTAGAAGATGTGGTAGGCCTGATTGACAAACTGAAGAGTAGTAAATCACCTGGACCAGGTTCTGAAGGAACTAAAAAATGAAATTTCAGATCTATTAGTAAAAGTTTGCAACCTATCATTAAAATCATCCATTGTACCTGAAGACTGGAGGATGGGTTATGTAATCCCAATATTTAAAAAGGGCTTCAGGGTAAATTTCGGAAACTACAGAGCAGTTAGCCTGACTTCAGTGTCAGGAAAAATAGTGGAAAATGTTCTAAATATCAAAATCACAGAACATATAGAAAAACATGGTTTAATGGAACAAAGTCAGCATGGCTTTACCCAAGGCAAGTCTTGCCTCACAAATCTGCTTCAGTTTTTTGAAGGAGTTAATAAACATGAAGATCAAGGTGAACTGGTAGATGTAGTATACTTGGATTTTCAGAAGGCTTTTGACAAAGTTCCTCATGAGAGGCTTCTAGGAAAAGTAAAATCATGGGATAGGTTGCGATGTCCTTTTGTGGATTACAAACTGGCTAAAAGACAGGAAACAGAGTAGGATTAAATGGGCAGTTATCTCAGTGGAGGGGAGTGGGCAGTGGAGCGCCTCAGGGATCTGTATTGGGATCTGTGCTTTTCAATATATTTATAAATGATCTGGAAAGGAATACGACAAGTGAGGTAATCAAATTTGCAGATGATACAAAATTATTCAGTGTAGTTAAAACACAAGCGGATTGTGATAAATTGCAGGAAGACCTTGTGAGATTGGAAAATTTGGCATCCAAATGGCAGATGAAATTTAACGTGGACAACCGCAAGGTGATGCCGCTACGGTCCCGGGCAGTGCCCGGGACCTTCACTCACTGTGCGGCCCTGCCCTGATGCGGGAACTCCTCTTCTTCGGCAACCCAGGCCTGAGACGTGGCCTACCGCGGTGTTCTCCCTACAAGGGAGATGCTGCCGCCGATCCGCAGCTGGCCTCACCCCCTAGGCGTGCGCGCACATCGGGGCTTCAGATTTAAAGGGGCCAGAGCGGGAAACTTAGGGACAGCCTCCCGGTCACATCAGACACTGCCGGGTTATTTAAACCCGGCAGTCACAGCTATGCCTCGTTTTGCAATGAGGTTCCCTCTCTTCTGAGAGCTTCCAGTTGCTGTTCCCTTCTCCAAGTTCCTGACTTCAGACTTCTGACTTCTGGCTTCTGGCTTCTGATTCCAGCTTCCGCCCCTGGTTTTGGCTTCGGACTTCTGACTTCTGGCTTCTCACATGGCTTTGTTCTTGGACTTCAGCTTCTTCTGCCTTCACAGGTATCTGGTTCTTGCTGGCCCAGAGGACTCTCCTAAGTCCCAGTGGCTTGGGCTCTTATGGGCTCCTCCCGGGGGAGCCATGGGCCTCCGAGGGTGAAGACTCTTCTAGCCTCCTGGGCCCTGCCATCCTCATCTTCCATCTCCTCAGCCGCTTCTTGGATCCTTGGTCGCATAGGGTCCCACCTAAGTCCAATAGGTCCGGGTCCCTAGGGCTCCTCCTGGGGGGACCTCGGAGTTCCAGTGGTGAAGATTTCTTCAGAGCCTCTCATCAGTGCTGCCTCCCGGCTGTGACACTCACTGTGGGTCCCCTCAGTGCAACACCTGCAGTCTCAGCCGGCCCAAGGGTCCACGATCCTAACAGATGCATATAGGGAAAAATAACCCAGGCTATAGTTACACATGTTAGGTCCCATATTAGGAGCTATCACCCAAGAAAGAGATCAAGGTGTCATAGTGGATAACATATTCAAATCATCGGTTCAGTGTGCTGCAGCTGTCAAAAAAAGCAAACAGAATGTTGGGAATTATTAGAAAGGGAATGGTGAATAAAACGGAAAATGTCATAATACCTCTGTATCGCTCCATGGTGAGACCGCACTTTGAATACTGTGTATAATTCTGGTCGCTGCATCTCAAAAAAGATATAATTGTGATGGAGAAGATACAGAGAAGGGCGACCAAAATGATAAAGGGGATGGAACTGCTCCCCTATGAGGAAAGACTAAAGAGGTTAGGACAGCTTGGAGAAGAGATGGCTGAGGGGGGATATGATAGATGTGTTTAAAATCATGAGAGGTCTAAAATGGGTAAATGTGAATCGGTTATTTACTCTTTTGGATAATAGGACTAGGGGGCACTCCATGAAGTTAGCATGTAGCACATGTAAAACTAATCGGAGAAAGTTATTTTTCACTCAAAGCACAATTAAACTCTGGAATTTTTTTGCCAGGGGATGTGCTTAGTGCAGTTAGTGTAGCTGAGTTTAAAAAAGGATTGGATAAGTTCTTGGAGGAGAATTCCATTACCTGCTATTAATTAAGTTGACTTAGAAAATAGCCACTGTTATTACTAGCAACAGTAATATGGGATAGTCTTAGTTTTTGGGTAATTGCCAGGTTCTTATGGCCTGGATTGGCCACTGTTGGAAACAGGATGCTGGGTTTGATGGACCCTTGGTCTGACCCAGTATGGCATGTTCTTATGAGATTAAAGAAGTGTTTTAATAAAGAGATACTTTAGAGGCAGTGTTCATAGACCCTGGGAGAAAGGGAGGTTGTAGTCATCATTAAGAGTGATAGATGGTGACTGTTTTCAGAACTCATGAGTGTTCCTTGGTGCATGACTCCCAGCCTCAGGGCAGTTGCTGCACTGATCAGAAATGTAAGCATGAAAGAGTCTATAAAAACAGGGGAAAATCCCCGGAAAGTTATACATGAAGACATATGGTACCAAGATCCAGGATTAGTTCTGAGTGAACCAAAAGGCTAAAAAGAAAAAGAAGGCACTTCCCAGTCAAAACAAAAATTGCTGAGAAACAATGCAATGTGTTAAAGCATAAATTAACACATTTACATACCTTATCTGTATATGGCCTTCCAACTGAGGAACAAATGTAACTGCATAAAAGCAGACATAGTCAGTTTTAATTTGTACTACTGTGCATTTTAAGATGTTCTAGCAAGGTGTTCCACAGAACAGGGCCCGCAATAGAGAAGCTCTATATCTCAATTCACAATATGTGCCTGATGAACCATTGCAACCTCTATCAGACCTATATTTTGTGATCCCAAAATTCTTGAGGGTATAAATATGTAGTGCGGCACCTACCCTTGGGGTATTAGTGGGTTTTATCAATTTATGATTTAGAATTAAGATCTTATAACGTAATTCTAGCTCCAATTGGCAGCCAATGAAGGACAGCCAGTACTCGGGCAATATGATCATATCGTTTATTACAGGAGAGCAATATGGCCGCAGAATTCAGCAACAGCTGGAGGGAATGCTGAGTAGAAGCTGGAACATCCAACAATAGAGAACTGAATTAATCTGTCCCGGCAAAAATCAGAGCTTGCAAAACTGTTCTGAAGTCTTCCATGCACAACAAAGGTTTTAAATGTCTTAATATGCAAAGCTTCATATAACCAGCATGGATTACATGCTTAATATGGGTCTTTATTGAAAGATTAGTTTCCAGAATGACCCCTAGATCACAAACCATTTTTGTTATAGGTATGGTATATTTACCAAATTTAAAACTTGTGTTCTTTGGCACATTCTTGGTCCGAGACAGCATCACAAATTCTATTTTGGATGTGTTTAGTGACAAACATTTGTGAAGCATCCATTTGTTAATGGTACCTAGAAAAATGTAAATACAGTTTATTGTTTTGGCTATGGAATCTTTTATTGGGATAAAAAATTGGATGTCATCAGCATAGATGAAAAAATTAAGCCTCAAACCAGCTTGCAATTTACACAGTAGGATCAGATAAAGGTTAAACAGCATTGCAGACAATGCCAATCCCTGTGGGACACCAGTTTTAATATTTCTCCAAGCAGAGGTATTTTTTTTACACAGACCTGGAATGATCTTTCATTCAAATAAGAGTTAAACTATTTAAGAACTATTCCAGATATACCAAACTCTTTCAGTTGTCCAATCAGTAGATCGTGATCTATGGTATCGATGGCCAAGCAGGATCAGAAGATAGTTTGGCTGCCATCAAAACTGCAGCAGATGGTATCCAGACCAGATAATAAGACTGCTTTTGTGCTGCTGTTCCTTCTAAAACCATACTGATTTGCAAACAGTATGTTGAAACTCCTCTAGGTAATTGGTAAATTGCAAGAACAAATGACTCAATGAGTTTTGATAAAAAAAAAGATACATTTGAAATGGGACAATAACTATTTAACATACTGGGATCCTGATTTTAAAATGGGTCTTATAATAGCCTATTTAATTGTGCATCCTCTTCTTTCTGCAGTTGATTTATTTTTTCCATCTTAGGTTCATTAGAAATGTGTGACTGCTTTTGACTCAGAATGATCTGACCAGCATCATCTATGCACTGGTACAATCGTGCTTAGATTACTGTAATTCACTTTTTGAGGCCTCCTAAAATAAAACAAATTAAAATAAATTAAACTGTTTCCACTGATCTAGAATACAGCTGGTCACAATTTACTAGGACTAAAATTAAGGGATCGTGTTGTCTTTATTGTTGCATGTCTCATCCGTGCTTGGCCTGCGCCCGGGCCTGCTCACCTCACTAAGTCCTCCACGGGTCCCGGGTTATCCTCCCCAGCTGCAGAAGCGAGCACAGCCACACCTTGGTGTCCCGAGGTGGCAGTCGCCGGGCCTTTCACCTCCAGCCAGGCCTCATTTATTTATTTATTTATTTTTTAATTTTTATATACCGGAATTCCTGTATACAATACAAATCAATCCGGTTTACATGAAACAATAAGTTGCCCTGGTCAGGGGGGTCCGACCGGGGCTTTTTACAAGGAACATTGAACAGAAACAATAAACCATAGAACAATTACGTATTTTAAAACAATTAGCGGGTTAAACTTTTTACCTTTAGCGGGTTAAACTTTTTACAGGGAACATTGAACAGTGACAATAAAACCATTAAACGTTTTCGTATTTTAAAGACACTTAGCGGGTTAAACAATGCTCCTCCGTGGAGTCGGCCCCACCCCTAGGCGTGCGCGCGGACCACCCAACTCCTTAAAGGGCCAGGGGCAGATCCCAGCTCCATGGCGTGCCCTGATTGAATGCTGTATAAGAGAAAGTACCTGCCTGCACTTCTTGCCTTGGCAATCGGGTCAATCACGCTGTGATTTCTAGTTTTCCTCTGCGTTTCCAGTCTTTGTTCATCTCATTTCAGCCTTGTTCCAGTCTTGTTCCAGTCTTGTTCCAGTCCTTTTCCAGCATCCTTCTGTTCCTGTGTTCTTCTGTTCCTTTGTCTCCCCAGATAGTACCTCTTGGACTGTCTTCTCGGTACTGACCTCTGCCTGTTTTTGAGTACGTTGATCGCAGCCTGGATTTGACCTTTGCCTATTTCCTCGACCACGTCTGCATGCTGCCTGGAACCGACTTCTGCATGATCTCTCACCACGTCTGACTGCTGCCTGGAACCTGACCTCTGCTTTGCCTGACTATCCACGGACTGACCACTGGTATTGACCCCTGCTTTGGCTGACTATGCTGCTTTGCCTCTGGCCTTGATTCTTGCCATTCACTCAGAGACTCTTTTCTGGCCTTCTCTGGCACCCCGGACTTCTAGCTTGTACATTGACCATGCACCCTTGATCATGGTGAGAACCCCTGTGAACTTTCTCTAAAGGAGATCCTGTGAGGCCCACCTAAGACCAAGGGCTCAACCTGAGGGAACCCCAGGTTGCTAGTGGTGAAGCTCCAGCTAGCCTCTGTCTCCTCTTGTGCTCCGCATCCTGGTGGCAGGTGCTCTCTGGGTCCGACCAGGGAGCCTACCAATCCTGCACTAGGCCAAGGGTCCACCACCTGGTGCAACAGGTTGCCAAGGCCATGGACTCAGCGGAGTCTCCCGCCATACTGGGTGTGGCCGCAACTATCCAAGAGCACAAACAAAACAGGCGCAAACAAAAATACGCTGGATTTTATAAGATACGCGTGTAGCCGTGCGTATCTTCTAAAATCCTGGATCGGCGCACGCAAGGCTGCCGATTTTGGGCAGCCGGCGCGCGCCGAGCCGCGCAGCCTGTCTCCGTTCCCTCTTTCGTCCGTTCCGTTCTTTCGCCCTCCCCTCACCTTCCCCTCCCTTCCTCTACCTAACCCACCCTCCCGGCCCTATTTAAACCCCCCCTTACCTTTGTCCGTAGATTTACGCCTGCGAGAAGCAGACGTAAATCTACGCACGCCAGCGGACTGCTGGCCCGCCGTGCTGCGACCCGGGGGCTGGTCCGAAGGCCTGGACCACGCCCCCGGGCCGGCGCCACGCCCCCGGTCCTGCCCCCAAAACGCCGTGCCCCGCCCCGAAACGCTGCATCATCGGGTCCCGCCCCCTCAACACACCCCCAACACGCCCCCTTCGACAAACCCCGGGACCTACGCGCGTCCCGGGGCTCTGCGCGCGCTGGCGGCCTATGGAAAATAGGCGCGCCGGCGCGCAAGGCCCTGCTCGCGTAGCAGGGCTTTTAAAATCTGCCCGTTTATATGTGGGACAAAGGAATGCTTGCAGTCAGCTGGCACCATTTTGAAAGATGGCTCCTGCAAGGCAAGAGCAAGTAGGTATTAATCCTGCCACACAAAACCATCACAATTTAGGGGGTAAGTCTGAGTAAGTTTTGGGGTAGAATTTCTGAAGTGAAGGTATTTTGGGCAAAAGAGGGTGAGTTAAAGTTTGTGAGTAGAGTTTAGCCACCCTTTCGTTTATGGATTGGGGGGCCATTATGGAGAGGTCAAATGGTTTCACATGGACTGTGAGGGCATTTAGATATAGAGGGGCAGTCTTACAATGGAATAGAAGTTTTGAATCAGCAGTCCATGAGCATTACTAGTTATTTTAATTTGGTGATGCTCTGAGGAGGAAAATTTCTCAAGATAGAAAACATGTTTATGTGGTGCGCTATGGCTCAGCATGCCAGTGAACTGCTTTGCTTGTATTTGTATGCAATGCAATTCATTAGCATACTCACATTGTGCCTGGTTTAAGAGCTGAAAAATAACAAGCAGGAGTTTGTGATAAACACAAATTCTTAATGTTATTTTCATGCAATCTCTGCAGGAAGGCAGCACGGGTCCTGCCAGTTGCCGGTGGTCCAAACCATTTGACCCGCTGGGTAGGATCTTGGGTTTGAGGGACCTATTGTTTAATTTCTGGTTTGTGCCAGTGAGAGGATGCCTGGGTCTGGACCAAAACCTCTTGGGCCAGACTTTGGGGTTCAGCAACTCAGGGAGTGGGGCAAAAAAAGACTCTGTTGTTTCTTAGGGCAGGGTTGATATGCAAATAGACTAAGA
Organism: Rhinatrema bivittatum; assembly: GCF_901001135.1. NCBI lineage: Eukaryota > Metazoa > Chordata > Amphibia > Gymnophiona > Rhinatrematidae > Rhinatrema > Rhinatrema bivittatum. The sequence continues at coordinate 228,537,400 of NC_042620.1, read as the reverse complement.
GTAAAAAAAAATTGTGCTTTTTCAGTTTAGACTGCTTTTTTTTTTTTCACGTGGTCTATTTGCATATCATTAGCTTGCTACATCCCATGAGAATCCCCGGATTTAACGCACGCATAAATAAAACCCATGCTAAAATCTAACTCCAATTTTAGTGCCCCAGAATTTGTTTTGGATAATTAGCTTATTTTGGAAAAACCATACTCTGTCTTTTCTAGACTCCTTTGTAGAGCTATGATATGGAGCAGGTCTCTAACAGATATAGGTTATTTTGCAGAGCTCCTGAGCTGTGGAATAAAATGGCAGGGTTATCTGTAAACCACAGGCTTTTGATCTCGGAGTTATTTTATTCCAGTCCTGGGGCTGAGGACCTCTCCGATAGTACGGGGGAGATCATAAATGTAGATGTTAAAGAAGAAGGCTCAGGTGACTTCCCTTCCTCTCTCATTGTTCCCGCTTGAAGCTGCTGCAAGTTGTTATCTTTACCTTACAGCTTACAGGGATGATGAAGGGGATCACCAAACGGACAGCTTGTCTTGTGCTCCAAAATCCCTTGTTATAAACTGACAACATCTATAGCAATGGCTCAATAAAATGTACACTGGCTCAGCATGCAAAAAAAAAAAAAAACGCAGGGGGGGGGGGGTGCTCTGATTTGAGATTTGGCATGGCACGTGGAAATGCCAATTTAACTTGTCTCTCTCCATAACTAATTTGCTGCCTTGTTGTCCCCCCTCTCCCAAATACTTCAGTTTAGAGATGTCGCTGTTCTCACCAGCAGTAATTTACTTCTCATCTGCTTAAGCAATGTCCAGAACTATCACTTCTAATTTGTTCGATGGGAGTGTTGGCCAAATCCACTTTGGAATGTCTGTTTAATGTGAAATATCAAGTTTGACATTAAACTAAACTAAACTAAATAACACTGGAGATGCAATTTTTCTACAGGATGGGGCCTAGTGGCGGAACCACATTCTTTCTTTATTTCTCCATTTTCTCAATTTCATCTTTTTATTTGCCATTTCTTTTCTACTACTCTTATTCCGTAGAATCACTACTCAAGTATCAAGCTCAAGAAACATACAGCACTATCTGCTTAAGAACAAACAGGATATTGATATTCTTTTCTTATTTTTGGTTTTATGAAACCTTTTTCATTGTTCCTTCACTGAATATTGTCATTTTCTCTTTTGTCATGGAGGAAATCCATTTTTACAGGGATAACAGAGTTCTCGCTTGCATGTTTTCAGTAAATGGCAGAACTCTGCAACTTGGCAGAACATTTATTTATTCATTCATTTATTTATTTCTTTAAAGTCTTTGCTATACCGTCACTAAGTTATATACCATCGCAACTGTTTACATGTAGGCACATAAGTAAGATTGGAGTAAGCGTACTATAGTACATTCTAACAGGTGCCATTAAGTTTCGGTTACATTAAATCATGAACCTACTCATGAACCTACTCGTTATTGGATTTTCCATCTTTAACTAGACTTAATTTAAAAAAACAGTTTCAGGAATATTAGGAATGTTCACTAATTTGAAATGAAACAATTTAATGAAATTTACTGTTTTACTTCAATTTGTTTTTAAAGTGACACCAAAGAAAAGTAAGCATAAGTTTGCTTGCTTTCCTTTGTTTAAGTTTAACATTTTGCCACTACCAAAAGCACCCTTTTAGATCTCTACTCTGATTCTCCCTCCCACCAACATTCATACCATATTTGTCTTGTATTTCATCTGGCAGGAGTGATCCTACCCTGTCAGCGGTATGCTTAGAAATAGCCCAGGGAGCCCAAGACTGGTGTCATTGTTAATTTATTGTCCAAAAAATATGCTGGCCAGGCATAGACACAAGCAGCACCTTTTTGTAATGATGAAATGGTGCTGGCCTCAGTCTGCCTGTGCCCTTTCTAAGCATTTCTGTTGCGGAGCAGGAGTGACTAGAGAAGATCACTCCTGCCCTGTGAAAAAATCATAGAAAGATGGTTCAGCGCATAGGGGGAACAAAGGCGAGGCCCTGGAAAAGTTTTCTCCAAAGGGCCCTGACACTTTTGGTTTTTTTTTTTAACTTTTTAAATAGATTTAAAAATTATCAGGGTCATTCATCAAAGTGCGCTAAAGCGTTAATGCCTGCTATTGAGCCATAACACGTGCAATATTTATTGCAGCATGTGGCACAAATTAGGGATGTGCAGAGGGACTCATATTCCTATTCGTTGGGGACAGATACGTTGCATTCGGCAAAGGGGCCCCCCGATATGTTTATACATCAATTCCTATTTGTTTCCCCGCTAAAATTAAATTAACTACAACCCCCCACCCTCCTAACCCCCCCAACGCTTACCAAACCTCCCTGGTGGTCCAGCGGGGGGGGGGGGGGGTGTGGTCCGGGAGCCATCCCCTGCACTCACACCCTCGGCCCCTGTGACATAGTGAGAGCAAAGGCTATCGGCACCATTTTGAATACTGGCAGCCAACGGCCGGAATGCAGGAGGTCACTCCCGGACCCCCACTGGACTTTTGGCAAGTCTTGTGGGGGTCAGGAGGGTCCCCCAAGACTTGCCAAAAGTCCCTGGTGGTCCAGCGGGGATCCGGGAGTGATCTCCATGCCCATGGCCCCGCCCCTGGAACGCCCTCAATGAAGCACCGGTCGCATCACGCCCCCGACACGCCCCCCAGGAAAGCCCCAGGACTTACGCGTGTCCTGGGACTTGTGCACGCCACCCAGCCTATGCAAGATAGGCTCGGCGTGCGCAGGGGGTGGAAGGGGCAGCTTTTTTGGAGTTACTCACGTATCTTACGCCCGTAACCCTTTGAAAATCTTCCCCATAGCATTTTGATGAATCTAGGTGTTTGGTGTTTTTTGGGTTTTTTATTTTTGTTTAAATAAACAAAAGTAACAAAACAAAAATTGAAATAAGAAAAAAGAAATGAAGAACAATAAATGTCTATGCAAACACTTAGATAATATCATAAATTAGAGTACCATTAATATTAAGGAAAAATATGAAAGTCATTTAAAAGTAAATTACTCTTCCTATCATATTCAAATTCAAAACTGGAATTTTAATTAAAACTGATAATTGACTAAACTTAAATACACAAGTTATGCATTACAGTATTATTAATAATAATCATGCACAACAGACGAAAATAATGATTTTTACTTTTAAAAAAATTAGCTTAAAATACCATAGTTTGCAACATTGGATTCTTAAAAATCTAGAAACTCACGTTTGGTGCCCAAAAATCATTGGCGACAAGTTTTACATAGTTTCTGTTACCTTAACATATCCCTTTTAAAGCAATGAGCATGTTCTGAGTCTCAAAACTATGTATCTTGCCAATTGTGGACAGTGACTTAACTGCCTATGTGAATTCATTTGCATTGTGGTTAAAAAGCTCAAATGCACCATAGGTACACTATGGATTCTCTAAAGTCGCAGACCTTAGAGAATCCGGCGGTGGAGGGGGGTGGGGCGAAGCAGGGGGCGCTCCTGCGATAGCCGGCAGAGATCACACATTGCAGTACGATCGCTGCCGGCTTTCGTGCGTACGATCGCTGCCGGCTTTCGTGCCGAATAACTACACCATAAGGTGTAGTTATTCGGCGTGAAACTGGTGGCGATAAGGAATGATACCTTTCGCCGCCAGCAATGTGTCCGCAGCATCAGCCCCTAGTGCTGCCCCGACTCCTCCTCTTCCGGGACTGACTCCACCCCGACTCAGTCCCAAACTAGCTATCGTGCGCGATAGCGTTAGAGAATGACCCCCTATGAGCATCATATTCACTGCCACTTATCTGGATAAGTTTCAGTTTATCCAGCTAAGCAGCAGTGGATGGATATATGCCTGGTGTCAACAGTCACAATTTAGCTGGATAACTACTTATCTGGCTAAATATTTAGCTGGCTAAGTGATAAGTGAGGGTATAACTGGAACGAGCTGAGTTAGCCAGATAAGTTATCGCTCAAACCGGAAATAACACTACCGGTTTGAGCGATGAGAGAACTGCCGAAACTTCAAATGCAGAAACCTCCGAGTTATGAAATTCGATAGCATGGTGCAGAGATTATTTTAATTTATACGCCTTGCATTCATCAAAGAGCTGAGATACAAAGACACAAATGCATCCACAGTGTTACCATTGTCGGCGACAATGTGTGTCAAACAGAAAAAGATTGTGCACACAAATTGTATGAAAATCACTGAATATTTATCGCATGCATTATGGCGTTATCTCGGGCGTTAAGGCCCTAACGCCCACGATAATGCCCTAACACGATTTGATGAATGACCCCCTCTAATATTTAGAGTAAGCCAGATAATTTATTTCGCTATGTCTGGTTGTCCCATATACCTGTTCTAAAGTTAGTTGGATAGACTTGCCCGGATATCCTTAGGATAGGTCAGTATATTCAGTGTTCTGCTTGTATCTCTGAATATAGAGGTTAAGTTAGCCTGATAGATTTATCCAGCTAATTATCCAATCTGGACAGCAGCTGAATATGGACCTCTATAAAACTATCTTTTATTTCAATCATGTAAATTAATTTAGCTTCCTATTTTTAAAAACAATCAAAACACTAAGGAGTTGTGTAGTCTTTAATAGTCATAGACAGTAGCATACTGAAATACTCTACACAATTAAGTGACTTTATGAGGTATAATTCTCTGTTCAGAAGCTAAGAGTAATAACTTTTGTACTTACATTAAATTGGCATAAATGCTTATGATAGCAGCACTAATGTAAAGTGGCAGTGATTTATTCAAATAGTTTGGCTATCATTTTACTGAAAATTAATTCATCAGGAAGAAAAGGCACTATGAAAAAATCTAGAACAATCATGCAGTTTTCATGGCTGGATTGAGTTGTACTGGTTTACTATTTATAATGCATAGGGTTAGGGATGAGCAAGTACAAGTTTTCAGCTTTTCTGCATTCCTCCACCCCACTAGAACTAAAAAGATATTAACATTTTGAAGGAGACACAAATTATACAGAGTGTACTTAAGTACTGTAGTGTATTCTTGTTTTGTACCTATTAAATTCATACAAAAACGTGTGCACAAGTAGTATGGCCTCATTTAAAATAAATAAAGAGGCATGCACTATGCTAAGAATTGTAGCTAATTCTTTATGACTGAAGTCAATTGTAAGCTCTAATGAGCATCGTATATGTCTCTACAGAGTACTACGTTAACCCAGTATGGATATGCACAGAATTTTTTTCAATTCTTTCTTTTTTTCTTTCATTTACTGTTTTTTCTTTCATTTTATTTGAAACAAAATAATACAAATAGCATTTTTTTTTTTAATAGATGAAACAAAAAAGTATTAGGTCTGGCCTGCTGTGGGGAAAAAAACCCATCTTGGAACTCTCCCAATCCCTAAAAGATTCTACCTAGCTGCTTACTCCAGTTTTTCATCGGAGCAGGAGTAGACAATGGCACTATCCAACCTGAGGCTGGCACCATTGTGGAAATCTGATTTCCATGAAAATAGAGACAGACTTAAGGCAGTTGGTGCTACTTTCTTTCATTTATTTAAAAATAAAATGAACAGATTTCATTTTTTTTATTTTCTTTTGTTTTATCAAAATTGAATGAAACAAAATTTTGTTTCATTTGCAGTAAAAGCACATCTCTTTTATCAAGAAGTACATTAGAAATGTAAAGAAGTAGCGATTATTTAATCTATTTATTTATTTATTTATTTATTTAATCCAAGCTTATATTCCACCTCTTCCATATCATAGGTCAATAGTAAAATTTGTACTGACTTTGAAACCTATTCCTAATGCATTTCTTAAAGAATACAAATAGATCAAACAGGCATCAAACAAATGTTCCTTACTTAAAAAAGCTCTGTTAGACATCTATTAGCAGATATGGAGTACCTGCAAAACTTGGGGACTACAGAAATAATTTTCAATAGGAGTATGCATGGAACAAATTTGGTCAGTTTTTTCGGTTTGATTTCCTATTTCATTTGTCTCCATGAAAGTCAAAGAGAGAAGCAATGAATCCTATTTTTGTCTCTAACTTAAGGATTTTCCATTTAAATTCTATGAACCTTGCTGACAAACATCTTTAACAGAGGCAATTCCACCAAGACACTATGGGGTAGATTTTATAAATTTGCGCATATGCGTACTTTTGTTTGCGCACCAGGTGCGAACAAGAGTACGCGGGATTTCAATAGATATGCACGTAGCCACACGTATCCATTAAAATCCGGGGTCAGCGCACGCAAGGCTGCCCAAAATCGGCAGCCTGCGCGTGCCGAGCCACGCAGCCTGCCTCCGTTCCCTCCGAGGCCGCTCCGAAATCGGAGGGAACTTTCTTTCGGCCTCCCCCCATCTTCCCCTTCCCCTCCCTTCCCCTACCTAACCAACCCTCCCGGCCCTATCTACACCCTCCCAACCTTTGTTGAACAAGTTACTCCTGCTCAAGTCAGGCGTAACTTTGCGCACTCTGGGCCGGTCCAGGGGCTGGTCCGGAGGCCGCAGACATGCCCCCAGAACACCCCCGGATGATGTGCCTGTTGGGACACGCCCCCAAACATGCCCCCCCCAGGAAAGCCCCTGGACTTACCCGCGTCCCGGGGCTTTGCGCGCGCCGGAAGCCTATGCAAGATAATCTCGGTGTGTGCAGGGGGGGTTTGGGGTAGGTTTTCAGGGGTTACGCGCGTAACGTACATGCGTAACCCTCTGAAAATCTACCCCTATGAGTGGCATGAATTCCCATGCTAAAAGAGCAGCAAGGGACATCAACAGCAGTGAAAATGCTGCACAAACAGTTGAATGAACACCACAAGGCACCAATAAAGGGCACCACCAGCAAGGCACTAAGAGAGGGACAAAATGATATCAACAAAGGCATGAACACCCTAAGGCACCAAAAGGAGCAAAGGGCATCAATAATGGCATAACAAGGATAAGGTACAAAGGGAGGAGCAAATTAGCATAAACAATGGTGTGAACAGCCCAAAGCACTTTGAGAGGATCTATCAAGCTAGGTTGAGAGAACATTGCACAAATCTCATCTTTGAGTGAGTTTCCTCACTCCGAAGGTCATCAAATCTTCACAAGAGTGCACTGTTCTGTTTGTATGTCTCACTTTGAATGTCAAAGTGGCCCCTAACCCCTACACTAATACCTAAACCTTATCTCAAGTTACTAGGTGGGCCTCCCATAGAGATATAAATACCTATCTAGTGTGAGGGCATTATGGCTAGTCTCTCTCTCTCTCTCTCTCTCTCTCTCTCCCCTAAAACCAGTATTTGAAAACACATCATAGTACTTTGCAAAACAGTAAACCCAGCCCACTCCTCCTCTTTTTAAGATTTGCATCATACCATACATTAAGGGGTTTTCGCATGCGTTAAAGGTGCTTAACGCATGTGAAAACACCATAATGCTATTTGATAAATGACCAAGAGTATTCATAGCTTGCAATCGTAGCTTGAGTGACCAGAGAGTACTATCTCATGCTGCAGATTCTGGGAACAGCTTTCTGGTACAGATGACTTCAGAGGGCAAAAGTGATCTTCCACAAGGTGTTCTATTTTGTCTTGCAATGTGTGGTACTTGCAGGCTGGCTGAACTTGAATACACTTTGTGGAAAAATAAATTGATAATTTATACTTTCCTTTCTTTAATGTTATAGAGGGAATATGTTTTCTTTCTTGAAGTATTACACATCAAATACTCTTATCTTCATACATATACTGTAAGGAATTTAAGCATCAAAACTGCTTTTTGTTTGGTTTCACCTTTTTAGTGGAGTGGCGTGGTTTTGCATGAATTAAATAATAACTATATCACCATGGTCACTGAAGCTCAGTCGCTTTACAGTATATTATTCAGGCTTTTAGGAAATCTCCTCAGTATATGTGCTGTTTCTAGCACTTTGATTCCAAAGTTACCACTTTAACTATGAGATCCCTTTCTACAAGTTTGCTTTGGATGCTCTTATTCAGATAGGGGTAGATTTTAAAAGCCCTGCATGCGTAAATTCTGCCAGATCCTGGGGCGCGTGTAAGTTTCGGGGCTTCGTAAAAGAGGCAGGAGGGGGCGTGTCCAGGGGGCGTGTTGGCAGGCCGGGGGCATGTCTGGGGTCAGGGGGCGGTCCGGGGTGGGTCCGGGGGCGTGACGATGGTTCAGGGGTGGGCCAGGAGGGCGGTCCCAAGTCCCCCGGCACTGCGGCCTGTGCCGGGGGATGCCGAGGCGGCGCACGCAAGTTACGCCTGCTTCAAGCAGGCGTAACTTGCACAACAAAGGTAGGAGGGGATTTAGGTAGGGCTGGGGGGTGGGTTAGATAGGGGAAGGGAGGGGAAGGTGGGGGGACGCGGAAGGAAAGTTCCCTCCAAGGCAGGCTGCGCGGCTTGGCGCACGCAGGCTGCCAATTTTGCACAGCCTTGCGCGCGCCGACCCCGGATTTTATAAGATACGCGTGGCTACGCGCGTATCTTATAAAATCCAGCGTACTTTTGTTTGCGCTGGTTGCGTGAACAAAATTACGCGCGTGCGTACTTTAAGATCTACCTCAGCATGTGCAGTTTCTGGTGCCTTTTATTCTCTTCCCTCTCTCTTTCTCTCTTCATCTCTCTTTCTGCATCAAAATATCAAAGGAAAGGTTTTTCCTCTCACTCTGAATAACAGAGAGGTAGTCCAGGCATTACAGACATAATACTGGGACTCAGGAGGGAAGACTCAAATTGATGACAGTATAATTGCCATTGGCCAATAGAAATGGCATTAATGGGAACAGTCAGTAATTAAAAAAAAAAAACAAAACTGTATTGAGACACCTAATCTCAAAATGTTGCTTTTATAGAATTTTCTTTAAGTGTGAAAAAAACTTCACACTCAAAGAATGATGCTGTTTCACCCAATACCTAACCAGCAGAAGAAAAGCTCACGACTCAGCACCTTTAAAGGCTATCTGATCTTGTCTTGACACCTTACCTTGGCACTAAAATTCTCAATCATACACTTTCATTCTCTCAGAAATGTGCCTACAAATATTCTCTATGTATCTTTTGCACTGAATATAGACACTTCGGGCAGTCTCAGAAGAGAAACAGGTGGGAAAAGCACCTCTGCCTTCACTGTGTCAACTTTCTCACACTGACTGGATTATAACTGACAAAATCTCTCTGAGAGATTCCTGCACTGTTAATGACATCAACACATATAGTCCAAGGATAAGCTTTTGAAAGACTTTTAATACACTTGTTCTTAACGAATTCCCCCTTCTTTGTATTAAGTTGTAGGAATGAATGCTTTTGAATTTTAAAACATAATTTGAGACTGAGCTGGGATCTGAATTTTCCTATTAGTGGAAACCTAATGTGTAGAATTCTGGCAGCCTCTTTGCAGCATTCTTTCAGCTCTGACCCACTAAATGGTGAGGCTAGCTCATTTGTATAGATGCTGACACCACTTTCCAACAGCTCAACTATACAGTGGAGTCTGTTCCAAAATGAAGTCACAGACTGGGTCAGGAGTTTAGGGGTCTGGAGTTTAATTAGCACTCAAACAATTATTTTAATCCAATTTTCTCACACACTCGCTTTGTCTTTCCCAAGTAATTCATGCAGTTTCAGAAGTCAAAATAAAATTTAAACCCCAAAGATGGATCACATTTAAATTTCTCCTTTTTTCAGTGAATTTTTCCATATAAAAAATTATTTTAAAAGTTTCCCAATTTTCCTCAGGAGACCTCTCATGTCTTGGCAGAGAAATTCTCCTTTTTAATGGCTGTTTTAGGGCTCTTTAATCAAAAATTCCAGTCTTTCAGGCCGATACAGTACAGTGCGCTCCGGCGGAGCTGACTGTTAACCCGCATTTGGACGTGCGTTTTCGAAGCGCTAGTTTTACCCCTTGTTCAGTAAGGGGTAATAGCGCATCGAAAATGCATGTCCTACCCCCCGAATCTAATAGCGCCCGCAACATGCAAATGCATGTTGATGGGCCTATTAGTTATTCCCGCGTGATTCACTAGGTAAAATGTGCAGCCAAGCCGCACATTTTACTTTCAGAAATTAGCACCTATCCAATGGTAGGCATTAATTTCTGCCGGCACCGGGAAAGTGTTCAGAAAAGCAGTAAAAACTGCTTTTCTGTACACCCTCGGACTTAATATCATGGAGATATTAAGTCAGAGGTCCCAAAGTAAAAAATAATTAAAAATTAAAAAAAAAAAATTAATCGGCCCGCGGCTCACGGGTTGAAACCTGGACGCTCAATTTTGCCTGTGACATAGTGAGGGAAAAGGCGATTGGTGCCATTTTGAGTACTGGCATCCGACGGCCGGAGTGCAGGAGGTCGCTCCCGGACCCCCGCTGGACTTTTGGCAACTCTTGTGGGGGTCAGGAGGCCCCCCAAGCTGGCCAAAAGTCCCTGGAGGTCCAACAGGGGTCCTGGAGTGATCTCCTGCCCTCAGGCCATCGTTGCCAGTAATCAAAAAGGCACCGATAGCCTTTGCCCATACTATGTCACAGGGGCTACCGGTGCCATTGGTCAGCCCCTGTCACATGGTAGGAGCACAAGATGGTGCCGATGGCCATGTGACAGGGGCTGACCAATGGCACCGGTAGCCCCTGTGACATAGTATGTCAAAGGCTATCAGCACCATGATGAAACCTGCACCGAGGGTATGAGAGTGCAGGGGATAGCTCCCGGACCCCCCGGGAGTTTTGGTAAGTTTTGGGAGGGGGGTCAGGAGGGTGGGGGGTTGTAGTTAATTTTAATTTTAGCTGGGACATGAATAGAAATTGCCGTATTAACGCATCGGGGTGCCATACGGCCGAATGAAACATATCTGCTCCCCGATGAATCCGAATCCCAAATGCAACGTATGGCATCCCTCTGCACATCCATTGAAGATTATATAGAACAGGGGGGTAATATGATCAAATGATTTGGTCCCGGAGAGTAGCCTAGCAGCAGTGTTTTGTATGAGTTGAAGCTGTCGAAGTGATGTAGTCAGAAGGCCTCTGTAAAGAGCATTACAGTAGTCTAAGCCAGTAAGTACAATAGACTGTAAGACTGACCGAAAAGTGTCATGTTCTAGGAATGGTTTAATATATTTTATTAAACAAAGTTTGTAAAAAGAGATTTTAACAACAGATTGAATGTGACACTTATGTTAAGTTTAGAATCAAAAGATTCCTGGCTTTGTTGTTGATTTTGATGTTAATATTTTCGACAGAAATGTGTGTTGGAATATTATTGAAAGAAGGACTTCCTAGAATCATGATTTCTGTTTTCGATAAGTTTAAGCTAAGTTTGTGGTGAAACAACCATGTTTTGATATAAGTTAAATAAAGGGTGAGAAATTGTACTATAGGTCCCCAGTCATGATGTGTAGGGAAAAAAAATGTGTATGTTGTCAGCAGCATATATGCGGTAGGAGATACCAAGACAGAAGTTGACATAATGGAGAAAGGTAAATATTAAACAGGGTTGCAGAGAGTGCAGATCCCTGAGGAATGCCAGAATTTAATGAGTACCAGGTAGTGGAATCAGAACTGATGATGATTTAAACCATTGTAGGACAATATTAGCTATGCCAATAATGGATAGACGTGAAAGCAGTATAACATGGTTAATGGTGTCAAAAGCTGCGGACAGATCTAGGAAAATATATAAATAAAATGTTCCAAAGCTGTGGTAAAAAATATCAATGGAGGATAGAAGGAGTGTTTCAGTGCTGTGGAATGATCGAAAGCCGAATAGGTATTGATCTAAAATGGAATGTTGGTCCAGATATTCTTAGAGTTGATGTAGAACTGCAGATTCAATGATTTTTGTGATGAATGGTAAAGCAGATATGGTGTGAAAGCTCCTATAATCTTGAGATGCATTGCTCTGATTCTTCAGTATCGGAATGATCGTGGCTTTTTGAAATGAACATGGAAGAGAACCAGAGGAGAACCAGAGGAGAACAAGGAGTTGATGATGTTTGCTATGGGCAATGCAATGTCTTCCTTAATCGATTTAAATAAGGCAGTGGAGCAGGGGGTGAGAGAGTAGGAAGAAGGATTCATTTTTTATATAATTTGGATGATTTCAGTGCTAGCAACAAATTCAAATGATTCCCACCTGTAAGATGGTTTAATATCTGCGCCCTAACAGAGACATGGTTAAAGGACACTGACACTGTCCTTCTCAATCAACTTCCCACCTACTCTATCCCTAGACCTAAAAAAAGAGGCAGGGGACTCCTTCTAGCTGCAAAAAAATATCTCAGGCTAAAACAACTTCCATTCAATCTCCCACCCAAATATGAAGTGGGTCTCTTCAAATCCCCACTCCTCCAAATATGCTTAATATACACCCCCCCCCCCCTGGCATCCTAGACACTGACATCTCCCCTATCATTGAATGCATTGTAGAAAACATCTCCAGAGACATACCCGCCATTGTCCTTGGTGATTTCAACCTCCACATCGATTTGCTTCCCCTCACTCACAGCTGCGAAGCGCTCCTTTCATCCCTCAAAGCGATGGACCTCCACCAAATCATAACCAACCCCACTCATAAAGCAGGCCATTCCCTCGACCTTATTTTCATGAACTCCCTCCTCATCCCAAACCCTACCACTTACACCCCTGTTCCCTGGTCCGACCACTTTCTTATTAAGACATCCTGTACTATAAAGAACATCCCTAAACAATCTAACACAAAAACCACGATACAATTCAGGAAATCTTGTCCCAGGGAGGACTTCATAGATACCCTTATTGACAACCTCAAAAAACTAGATCTCTCAGATTCACAAACCGCCATCACCTCCTGGAACCACATCACCAAAGACACAGCCAACAAACTCTGCCCATTGATAACAAAAGAGATTCGGAGAGACTCGTACCTGCAGTCCCCTGATTCAGCCCGGAACACAGCTGAGAGGCCCACGTGAACGTGAGGGGAGGAGCCGGAGCGCATTGAAAATCGGCGCGGCAGAGCTGATACAGGCGAGAGACTCGTACCTGCAGTCCCCTGATTCAGCCCGGAACACAGCTGAGAGGCCCACGTGAACGTGAGGGGAGGAGCCGGAGCTCATTGAAAATCGGCGCGGCAGAGCTGATACAGGCGAGAGACTCGTACCTGCAGTCCCCTGATTCAGCCCGGAACACAGCTGAGAGGCCCACGTGAACGTGAGGGGAGGAGCCGGAGCGCATTGAAAATCGGCGCGGCAGAGCTGATACAGGCGAGAGACTCGTACCTGCAGTCCCCTGATTCAGCCCGGAACACAGCTGAGAGGCCCACGTGAACGTGAGGGGAGGAGCCGGAGCGCATTGAAAATCGGCGCGGCAGAGCTGATACAGGCGAGAGACTTGTACCTGCAGTCCCCTGATTCAGCCCGGAACACAGCTGAGAGGCCCACGTGAACGTGAGGGGAGGAGCTGGAGCGCATTGAAAATCGGCGCGGCAGAGCTGATACAGGCGAGAGACTCGTACCTGCAGTCCCCTGATTCAGCACGGAACACAGCTGAGAGGCCCACGTGAACGTGAGGGGAGGAGCCGGAGCGCATTGAAAATCGGCGCGGCAGAGCTGATACAGGCGAGAGACTTGTACCTGCAGTCCCCTGATTCAGCCCGGAACACAGCTGAGAGGCCCACGTGAACGTGAGGGGAGGAGCCGGAGCGCATTGAAAATCGGCGCGGCAGAGCTGATACAGGCGAGAGACTCGTACCTGCAGTCCCCTGATTCAGCCCGGAACACAGCTGAGAGGCCCACGTGAACGTGAGGGGAGGAGCCGGAGCGCATTGAAAATCGGAGCGGTAGCGGCGCCCCAACGCCGCCGGCGCGTCACCAAAGCCGTGCGCACCCAAGGGGTGCGCACGGCTTTGTCCGGCTTAGTCCGGAGCAGGACGAGCAGGGGAGGTAGGCCCGATCTTGATGGCTGAGCCTTTTGGACGTAAACAACACCGGTAAATCTCTATTTTCAATTATTTTGCTTTCTGATTAACAATGCCTGCTAAACGTAAAGGGAAGGTAAGGGTATTTCCCACTGAGCCCTTACCCCCCCCCTGTTGCAATTGGAAATAGACAGATTTATGCAACAATTAGATTTAAAGGGCACCAGTGACTCCATTGGTAGCCTTCTGGTAGAAGAACGGGAGACTGCCCAGGAGGAGGTTTCCCTAAGCCCTGTTATGCGTCTTCCACCAACCCAACCCCTTCCCAGTGAAGTAGCAGCAGCGGTATCCACCGAAGTGGTTGGTCAACCGTTAGCTTCAGAGGGAGCTACTGGTGTAGTGGATTTGGTAGCTGAGAGTTTGGATAAAGCAGCAGGAATGTCTGCTGAGTGTCAACAGGATCCCTCTCACTTGGATCATCTAGTGGAAGTTAGGCCAAAAACATCTAAACCTGAAATGGTTACTCTGGCCTCAATATGGGACTTGGTCAGTGGACTAAACGAGACTGTCAACAGATTGGAGAGTAAGATAGATACTGTATCCTCAAGGTTAACACAGCAGTATGTAGAAGTACAACAACAAGTAAATGAGATTGATGTTAGAATGGATTCATTGGAAGGGAATATCAGATCTATACAGGCTGTCAATGTAGCATTGATTAAAGATCAGGCTTTGTCCTCTAGGAGACTAGAATCTATTGAAAATAGTACTAGACAATTAAATTTAAGAGTAACGAACTTCCCTAGAATAGCAGGAGAAATCCCATATGTTTCCTTCAAGAGATATTTAACTGAAGTTTTGGGTTTTACTGAAAGTAATATGATATCGATAAATTCATGTTTCTTTATAAAAAAGAGAACTTCTGGATTAGTAGTTTCTGTTCCGGCTAACTTAACTAGTTTCTTGGAAAATTCAGAGGTTCAAGTTTTGGAGAGAGAAACTTTAATTGTTTCTTTAGTAACTACAACAGATATAAGTTCACTAATGAGGACATACTTTCAGAAATTTCCAACAACATATTTGGGACAAAATGTAAAGATATTCCCTGATCTTTCAGTAATTACACGTCAAAAAAGGAAAAATTTTCTTGAATTAAGACAAAAAGTGTTGTCATTAGGGTTTTCTTTTACCCTTAAATACCCATGTAGCTGTGTTCTTAAAAGAGGAACAGAATCTTTTGTTTTTACACAGGTGGAACATCTAATTCAATTTGTTGAATCTCGTGTCCCAGTTACCTCGTCACCTGTTGAATCTTGAAATACAGGGAGTGAAAGTATATTAATTGTTAGATGGTTGGTTAAACAATCTATGGTTTTTCCTTTTTCTTTTCTAGATTTCTTCTAAAATCCAAAAGCGCTTTGATTAATTTGTTTATCTTAAAAAATTGTTTCAAAAAATTATTTTCTATTTTCCAACTAAAGGTGTATAAGTTTATAAGAATGAATTTGTTTGTTTAATAGTTGGAATTTACCACATTGCTAAACATTGAATAATGTATCTTGAATATTTCATATTATGTAAATATGAAAATTATAAATAAATAAAAAAAACAAAAAAAAAACCAAAAGAGATTCAGACTTCCGCTAAAACAAAACAACCGTGGTACACACCTGAACTAAAACTCCAAAAACACAAACTCAGAACTCAAGAAAAACTATGGCGCAAAGATCTCTCAGCCATGCAACTTGCCAACTACAAAACCCTACTACATGCCTACAGATCTAGCACTCTCAAAACAAAATGAGACTACTATGCCACTAGAATTCACAATTTTCAATTCAATCCGAAAGCCCTTTTCTCGCTCATCTCTAACCTAATCAGGACCTCTCCCAAGAATGCACCCTGCGAAGACGCTAAAACTAAATGTGATGAGCTCGTTCAATTTTTCTATAATAAAATAACTTCACCTTCCACGCGCTTTCCCACCATACCCTCACCCACCAAATTTATCCCAAAAAGCTCAGACTCTAAAATGGACACATTCGAGTCCACATCTGCCTCTGAAATCTCCTCAATACTTAAGAAAATGTGACCAGCCACCCACCCATCTGACATGATGCCCTCCAAAGTTCTCCTAACCATCCCAGACAGCATCTCCCAACCCCTAGCCAACATTAACACCTCTATGTCCACTGGAGATGTTCCCAACCAACTTAAACTAGCGATAGTAAAACCTATCCTAAAGAAACCAAAACTTGACACAGCTGACTTATCCAATTACTGCCCCACCTCCAATTTACCCTTCCTTGCGAAAGTTCTTGAAGAAACTGTCAACACACAACTATCAAACTACCTAGATCAGCACCAGATCCTTTATCCATCTCAACACGGCTTTCGAAAATACTTCAGTACTGAAACTCTTAATATCACTCGCTGACTACATCATCCGAGGTCTAGACAAAGGTCACTCCTACATCCTAGCCCTATTAGACATCTCTGTAGCCTTCAACACTATTAATCACTCTATACTGCTCGATAGGCTTTCTGACATAGGCATCTCTGGGACCCCCCTTCGCTGGTTCAAATCATACATCAGCGACAGACACTTCAAGGTAAAAATTGAAAAGCATGAATCCAAACCCATCGAGATTACCAGGGGCATACCCCAAGGCTCCTCCCTATCCCCCACACTCTTTAACATATACCTCCTACCCCTCTGCCACCTCCTCTCAAATCTTGGGCTCCCTCACTTAATATACTCTGACGATGTGCAAATTCTAATACCTATCACAGACACCATCTCCAACGCCTTGAAAAAATGGGAAAGTGCCATATCCTCTATCAACAGCCTACTAACCCAACTCAACTTAGCCCTAAATGCCAACAAAACTGAACTTATGATCATCTCACCTCAACATCTCAACCCATTACCTATCTCTGCCAACTCCCCCCATGCCCCCCTAGTCTTTGCGCAAAGCGTAAGAGACTTAGGTGTAACCCTTGACTCCCAATTCAGCCTCCAGAAATTTATTTCCTCCACCATCAAGGATCGTTACCATAAACTACATACCCTCAAAAAACTCAAACCAATCCTACACGCTTGCGACTTTATAACAGTCCTCCAAGCCCTCATTTTATCTAAGATTGACTACTCGAACGCTCTACTCCTAGGACTACCTAAGAACACCACAGCCCCATTAAAGCTGCTACAAAATGCAGCTGCGCGAATATTAACAGGCACACGCAGAAAAGAACATATTACACCCATTCTTAAACAACTCCATTGGCTCCCCATCGTCTCCAGAATACAATTTAAGACTCTTACCCTCATACATAAAGCCATCCACAATCCAGACATGCTCTGGTTCACAGACACTCTACACATCCGTTCCACCTCCAGACCTACCAGAACGCCATATCTAGCAAATATACACACGCCCTCTCCCAAACTCTTTCAACTAACTGCCACCAAACAACGCACCCTATCACTAGCTGGACCTTCGCTATGGAACACAATGCCAACCCAGCTACGCCTCGAGACCTGCCCTAAGAAATTCAGACAGAAACTTAAGATTTGGCTATTCACACACTCATGATCCCCTCCCTGCCCTCTCATCCTCCTTACATCCACTCCCTCCTCCACCATCCCCTCCCCCCTCTCTCTCCAGTTCCTCTCCTCTTATATCTATACTTAATACCCCCTTCCCTCCCCCCTAGATCCCCTCTTTCCCCCCAGCTCCCCTCTCTCCTCCCCCTTTTATCCACTCCCTCCCCCTTCTCCCTCAACCTTAGCCTCTTCACACACCCTCCTACCCCCCTCGCCTTGTACTCTGATTGTATATTATTGTATATATTTTTCTAATTTTTGTTTTTGTTTCACATTCTCTGAATGTGCAATAAAACCCCCTTGTACCCATCCCCCCTCCTCCCCTACCCCTCCCCCCAGTTCTTTCATCAGTTACACTGTAAAGCCCCGTTGACTGTTTTCATGTTGTATGGAAACCGATGTGATGTTTTCTTAACGAGCATCGGTATTTAAAAAACTTAAAATAAATAAATAGATAAATAAATAAATAAATATCAAGGATGGTGGGGAAAGATGCTAGAAATGTTTTCATGATTTTCTGAATTTTGTTGTGAAAAAAGTTCATGAACGATTCACATAAGCTGAGATTTTGAAGCTGTTTTGGAAAAGAGCGCTGTGAATTATTTTGTTTGCTTAGGGATTTAACCATATTAAACAGAAATGTGACCGGACCTTACTTCTTCTGCCCACTGCATTCTTTGGGCCTCTTGATCTGCCTCACCCGGCCATGCCATTTGGATCATCCATGTAGGGGCCCACCTAAGACCAGCCAGCCACAGTACCCAAGGGTTCAACCTGTGGGGAAATTGGGCTGGTAGTGGCGAAGCTCCAACTGGCCCCTTCTTCCTGTCCGGCCTCGCCTCCCGACAGTGGGGACCTTTACTGGTCTTCCTCCACAGGTAGCGCCAACACCACCTCGGGCCAAGGGTTCACTTCTGGTAAAATATTCATAACAGATTGCCAAGCCCATGGACCCGGTGGAGGCATCCACCCTGGAGGCCATTCCAGGCCTGGTTCAGAAGATCCTCAAACAAAAAAAGGTATTAGAGTCCCTCACCCCGGCAGTGGAGTGGGTCAGTGCCCATCTGGAATCTGCGGTCTCGTCAAGTTCGTCTGTTCCTCCTGCTTCGGGCTACTCAGCCCCCACAATGATGGTCTGACTCATCATACCACTTCTTGCTTCTCCATGTTTCTCTGGGGACCCTCAACACTGTTGAGGCTTCCTGAATCAGTGCAATATGCACTTTTGCCTACAGTCCATGCTCTTCCCTGATGATATCACCAAGATCACCTATATTCTTTCCCTCCTAGATGGAAAGGCCTTGGCCTGGGCCTCCCCCCTGTGGGAGCATGCTGATCCGGTCCTGCGGGACTTTAAAGGCTTCTTGGCCCTCTTCCGCACTGTGTTCAATGACCGTGACCGGCAGACTACCTCGGGCTCGTCTCTGCACCGCCAACGCCAGGGTTCCCATTCCTTAACGAACTACATTATTGAGTTTTGGACCCTGGCCTCAGAACTTCACTGGGGCGAAGACTGCTTGTGCTCCATCTCCAAAATGGAGATGGAGCACAAGCATAAAAGATAAAAGATGAGCTGGCAGCCTGTGAGTTACCTTCATCCCTTGACGCCCTCATAGATGTGGCTGGCCACATAGACTGCTGTCTCCAGGAGTGGACCCAAGAAGGACAACCCTCGAAGAAGCATCCACCTGCTTCCCAGTGCTCCTGACATTTTCCCTCTCCCAATCAGAACCCTGCCCCGACCGGGGCCATTGCAGAGGAACCCATGCAGCTGGGTCATGGCAAGTTATCACCAGAAATTATCCCCAGAAGTTATCCCCAGATTGTCGGCATCTCTGATGCCAACAATCCAGACTCTGTCTATATTTCGGAGAGGCTATATTATGGACTGTCTATATTTCAGAGAGGCTGGGCATATAATAGCCAATTGTCCGGTGCGTCCAGTAAACGTTTGAGACTAGGACATGGTGGGGGACTGTTCCTAGGCCTTACTTCACCAGCTCCCCCACTTACCCTTCCCATGACTCTCTCAGTGGATAATCAGGACTTCCATACCCTGACACTTGTGGACTTCAGAGCGGGAGGCAATTTTATCCTGAATTACGGTGAAACAACTCCAGATTCCAACCTGTCTCTCCCTGGTGCTGCTTGTGCTCTCCTCCATTCATGGTGAACCCCTTCCTGGCAGGATCACTCACACCACCAATCCTGTTAAGCTCCACACAAGCTCCCTCCACATGTTTTGCGTTCCATGACATCGACAATGCCATTCACCCTTGGTCTACCTTGACTTCAGCAGCACTCCCGCCAATTTGACTGGGCATCCCTGCAGCTGTCACAGTGGGGTCCATCCTGCCTCTCCTCCTGCCTGGAGACAGTCACCAACCAAGACTGTCTCACAACCTCGCTCTTCCCTACTTGGCTTCCACCCCACTATGTGTCCTACGCATATGTCTTCTCGAAGAAGGAGGTGGACACGCTGCCCCCACATCACCAGTATGATTGCACTATCAACCTCCTGCACAATACGGAACCCCCCAAGGGGAGGGTATACCACCTATCCCTTACCGAGACCCGGGCGATATCGGAATATGTGCAAGAAAACCTGGCCAAGGGCTTCATCTAGTGATCCACCTCCTCCACAGGGGCGGAATTCTTCTTCGTGGTGAAGATAGATGGGATGCTCCATCCATGTATCGACTACCATGGCATGAACGCCATCACCCTAAAGGACCGCTACCCATTGCTGATGATCGCAGAACTGTTCAACCACTTACAAGGGGCCAGCGTGTTCTGCAAGTTGGATCTTTGAGGGGGCTTACAACTTGATTTGCATCTGAGAAGGCGACGAGTGGAAGATGGCCTTCAACACCAGGGTCGGCCATTAAGAGTACTTGGTAATGCCGTTTGGACTCTGCAATGTGCCGGGCGTCTTCCAAAATATGATGAATGAAGTCTTCCGTGATATGCTGTATGAGTGCATAGTTGTCTACCTTGACAAAATTTTGGTCTTCTCCAAAGACCTCCAGACCCATTGCCGTGATGTCGCCCATGTCCTCCAATGCCTCTGGGACAACCAGTTATTTGCAAAACTTGAGAAATGTTCCTTCGAGAAGTAGAGTCTGCATTTCTGGGTTACATGGTCTCCAGTCAAGGATTCCAGATGGACCAGGAGAAACTCAAAAGCATCCAAAACTGGCCACAACTGACAGGCCTGCAGTTCTTACAGAGATTTCTGGGGTTTGCCAATTACTACCGCATGTTCATCCACAATTACGCAAAGCTGGAAGCCCTGCTCATGGCCCTGACACGTAAAGGGGCAAACCCTAAGCAAAGGCCTCCCAAAGCTGAAGCAGCCTTACAGCACTTAAAGGCCGCATTCCTCCGGAAGCCATGTCTCCGGCACCCTGACCCCCAAGTCCTTTCATCGTGGAGGTTGACACCTCCTCTGAAGGATTTGGGGCTATCCTGAGCAACACTCCACCAATGACACTCTCCATCCATGCTCCTTCTTTTCTAAACAGTTTTCCCCAGCGGAGCAAAATTACGGGATCGGCGATAAGGAACTCCTTGCAAACTCGCCTTCGAAGAATGGCACCCGTGGCTGGAGGGAGAACAACACCACATCACCCTATACACGGGTCATAAAAACTTGGAGTATTTACACCAGGCTCAGCTGTTGAATCCACGCCAAGCCCGATAGGCCCTCTTCTCCGCCTGTTATGACTTTGTGCTCGGCTACCGACCCACAGCCAAGAACCTCAGAGTGGAAGCCGTCTCACAATCCTTCACTCCTGAAGGTGCTGATGAACCACCGTGGCATATCATAGACCCTGCATGAGTTCTACTCTCCACCACCATAACCGTGGAATACCGGGGAAAACAGTCGTGCCACTCAGACTCCACAACAAGATTCTGTTTTGGGCTCACATTTCCAGTATCGTGTGCCACCCCAGACAAGCTCGTACCCATGACTCCCTCCAATGGTTTTATTGATGGTCTACCATGAGGAAAGATGTTTGGTCCTACATGGACTCATGCCATGTCTGCACCCAGCAGAAGCCCCTGACAGGCCGTCCGTGGGGGTTACTACAGCCACTTCCAGTCCCCAAAGAGCCTTGAACACATATCTCAACTGACTTCATTGTGGATCTTCTACCCTCTGATGGCAAAACTACCATCTGGGTAGTAGTCAACCGCTTCTCCAAGATCTTGCATTTCATCGCCCTCCCCGCTGCGCTTCAACTTGCACAACTCTTTGTCCAACATATCGTCCACCTCCATGGACTCCCCAAACATGCGCTGTCCGACGTGGAACTCAATTCATGGTGAAGTACTGGAGAGATCTTTGCAAAAAATTCAACATCGTTGGACTTCACAACCGCCTACCTCCCACAGGCAAGTGGAGAGGACCAACCGCACCCTGAAGCAATTCCTCTGCACCTACATCAACGTACATCAGAACGACTGGGCAGCACTAATCCCCTGGGCAGAGTTCACCCTCAACTCTCTCCTATCTTCCAAGTTGTCTATGGAAGGCAACCGCTTCCTCCCCTGCTGCTGCCTCTGATGGTCCCCTCACCCATGGCTCAGTTGGAGGCATGGGAGTTGCACCTCCTTTGGAGACACACGCAGCAGCTCCTACATGAAGCTGGATACATAGCCAAGAAGGCTGCAGATGCCCACCAAAGATAAGCCCCACAGTTCAAACCTGGCAAAAAGGTCTGGTTTAGCACATGCTACATTTGCCTCAAGCTCCCATCCATGCAGTTGGCACCACAATACATCGGACCCTTCCCAGTGGTCTGCCGTCTGGGTCCCATGACCTATCAACTTTGTCTGCTACCTTACCTAGTGATCCGCAACTCTTTCCACACCTTGCTTCTAAAGTCACTGGTACTGTCCTGGCCTTCGAGTAACTTGCCCGAACCGCAAACTCTAGCTTCAGAAATTGACGCCACCTACCAGGTGTGTGATGTACTGGACGTGAGGAAAAGAGGCCAAAGGTGGGAATACCTGCTCTCCTGGGAGGGCTTTGGCCCAGAAAAAAATTCCTAGGAACCCACCACCAACATAATATATAAGGACCTGATTAGACAGTTCCATGCCTCCCATCCTAGGAAGCCTAAACCTCCTGGAGGGGGGCATAGGATAGGGATGTGCAGAGGGACGCCATATGTTGCATTTGGGATTCGTATTCGTCAGGAGGTATATATTTTGCATTCGGCAAGGGGGCCCCCGATACATTCATGCGTTAATTCTTATTCGTTCCCCGGCTAAAATTGAATTAACTACAACCCCCCACCCTCCTGACCCCCCCCCCCAAGACTTACCAAACCTCCCTGGTGGTCCAGCGGGAGGTCCGGGAGCCATCTCCTGCACTCACACCCTTGGCTGCTGGTATTCAAATTGGCGCCGATAGCCTTTGACCTACTATGTCACAGGGGCTACTGGTGCCATCTTGTGCTCCTACCATGTGTCAGGGGCTGACTAATGGCACCAGTAGCCCCTGTGACATAGTAAGGTCAAAGGCTATCGGCGCCATTTTGAATACTGGCAGCCGAGCGCATGAGTGCAAGAGATGGCTCCCGGACCCCCCGCTGAACAACCAGGGAGTTTTGGTAAGTCTTGGGGGGGTCAGGAGGGTGGGGGGTTTGTTTAAATTTGCTCCTTTAGACACCCGAATAATTCTGCGAAGATTCATTGTATTCGTGGGGAATCGCGATACGTTTCTCTTCCCCACGAATACAACAAATATGGCCCTATACGTTGTGGATTACCAATACGTAGGAAATGAATGACACCCCTAGCCTAGGAGAGGGGGTACTGTTATGTTTTCTGATTGTGGAGCCCTGCGGCCGGTTCTACCTACCTCCCGATGCGCTCCCACATCATCAGTGGGCCCCGGCTCCTTCACAGCTGCGGGTAGCGTCTCCTGATGCAGGCCTTCTCTCTCCCACACTGCTGGTGCCTGTTCTGCTCTGTCGGCGGCCAGGATGCCGCTGACCGCCACTTCGGGCCTTCCTTATGTGCGTGCGCACGGCCCCAACCGAGATTTAAAGGGTTGCGGTGGGAAAACATGGCCGGCCCTCCCGGATGACATCATCAACCCCAGCCTATTTAAGGCTACATCGGACTTCCAGCAAGCAGCTTAGCAACAGGTCTCCTCACTGTTGTTTTCAGTGTTCTTGATCCAGCATGCCTGATACAGCGCTCCTGATCCAGTGTTCCTGATCCTGCCATTCAGCTCCTGACCCAGCTTGCCTCTTGACCTCGTCTTCTGCCGCCTGCCTCTGACCTCTGGACTGCTCCTGACTTCATCTTCTGCCGCCTACTTCTGATCCCTGGACCGGACCTTACTTCTTCTGCCCACTGCATTCTTCAGGCCTCTTGATCCTCCGCCTCACCTGGCCGCACCATCTGGATCATTCACATAGGGGCCCACTTAAGACCAGCTGTCCCCGGTACCCAAAGGCTCAATCTGCGGGAACGTGGGCTGGTAGTGGAAAAGTTCCAGGTGGCCCCTACTTCCCATTTGGCCTCGCCTCCCGCCAGTGGGGACCTGTGGGGGTCTTCCTTCACAGGTAGCACCAACACCACCTCGGGCCAAGGGTCCACATCTGGTAACAGATTCATAACAGCTTCAGGGCAATTCTTTCTCTCGATGATGATACTGATCCTCTAACTGATCTTGAAAGTCCCATTCCAGGCTTAGTCAAGTTTTTCATTACCCTGCATTTTTTTTCCACTGGTTCATTCCACTATATTGTGGTTGTGGTGGCTGGCATGGACTAGTCATAATTTCCAAGGCATTTCAATCAAGTAAAGAGGGCTTTGATGAAACAGGTCATGGAATACAGCATGTATACACAGAAGCTTACACCCTGGCAAGAGATGAAGCTGGCATGCTGAATATAATAGATACATGTCACTCTCAACCCCTCCCCCCCACACACACACACTCACGGGAGAAAAATGGCATATTGTACAGAAAGTATTTCCGCTTCCTGAATGTGCAAATTGTGTGCAATGCACACATGAAGATCTTTGGTGTTGTTGCCAAGTTTTCTGGAATCAGCCATGACTCCTTCATCCTTGTGTAGTCAGCACTGGCTCAAAATTTCACCACAAGGAAATATGGTGAAGGTTGGTTGATTGTTAAGTTTGATATAGAAGTGAACCCAAAGCATAAGTTAAAATGTGGGTGGGTATCAAAGGCAGAATAGTACATGCTTTCTGATACAGGCGGCCAAAGTGAGTACTATTCTGCTCTACATGTATGCTCTCTGGGGTGTGTGCTGAAACATTAGTTGAAAATTTAGAATGTAAGCTCCCTGGGATGAATACAAAAAACAATAGTACACATGTTTACATTTTTTTACAGGAAATGCTGGTTATGACTGCAAAGCATAGCTGTTCACACCCTTGTCTGCACCAAATGCTAAAGCATAAATCCAGTATAATGAGCTGCACATGACAACCAGGGCGATCATACAACATACAGTAAATTTGTAATTTTGAAAAGTAGGTTCCTTTGCCTTGACCACTCTGGAGGAGTGCTGCTGTATTTGCCAAAAAAAAGTGGCAGATATCATCGTAGTGTTCTGAATGCATCATAATGTCACCCTCCGGCAAGGCAATCCTCAAGGCATGGATCTGAACCTGGGATCAGATCAGGGCCAGGGCATTCACTAGAAAATTAGATAGTTGCCTAGGGCACCAACCATTAGAGGGCATCAAAGAGCAGCCATGTGGGGCTACAAGCAAAGCCCATCCCGCTCGAGGTTGAGAGGAGCAAGTACTCAGTGGGTCACAAGTAGAGCCCATCCTGATCGTGGCAGAAAGGAACAGAGACAAGGCGAGCCATAAGCGTGAGTCCATCCTGCTTGAGATCAAAGAATTGTGTTAGCAAAGCCACGGGTGGAGCCCATTCTGTCTGCGGCAGAAGAGAGATGAGAGGGGCCTGTGAATGGTGGAAGACAGAAGATATAGATGAGGGAAAGCTGGGGACAGAGCCCATATTACTGTAGAAGGAAGAAGGAGAGACCAAAAGAACCTATGAACTAGAGAGAGATTGGAAAGTTGTGTGTGTGTGTGTGTGTGTGTGTGTGTGTGTGTGTGAAGGCACCTCTGATTGTGTCTTTGAGATATAAAGAGGAAACATGTGTGGGAGAGTGAGAGTTCATATATGTGTGACAAAGAGTAGGGGTATGCATTCGTTTGCAACGTATTGGCAATCCGCAACACAATAGGCCATATTTGTTGTAATTGTGGGGAAGCGAAACATATCGCGATTCCCACAAATACAACGAATCTTCACCAAATTATTCAGTCAACTAAGGGAGCAAATTTAAACAAAAACCCCACCCTCATGATGCCCCTAAGACTTGGCAAAACTCTCTGGTGGTCCAGCGGGGGTCCGGGAGCGATCTCCTGCACTTGGGCCGTCGGCTGCCAGTATTCAAAATGGTGCCGATAGCCTTTGCCCTTATTATGTCACAGGGGCTACCAGTACCATTGGTCGGCCCCTGTCACATGGTAGGAGCAATGGACGGCTGGCGTCATCTTGTGCCCTGTGACATTGGTCCCTTGTCTTACGAACTCAATTGGTTCCAGAGGGCTGGTTGTAACTAAAGATGTGCATTCATTTATCATGAATTAGGCAATTTCAATGAAATTTCCTAATTTGTCATGGTACAGGGGACATGAAGCACAAAACAGATTTTCCCCAAACTTCGGGGAAAATTTGTTTTTCGGGTTAGTGTGGGGGGGGAGGGGCACATTTATTAAAAAAAAATAAAAAGCATTCCAACTCTTCAAATTTACTGTATTACAACCTCCCCACCATCCTGACCCCTTCCCAACACTTACTAAAAGCCCTGGTGGTCCAGCGGGGTCCTGCAAGCGATCTCTCCCTCCGGGCCGTCAGACTGTCCAGCCTCTACAAATCAAAATGGCGCCAATGGCCCTTTGCCCTTATGATGTCACAGGGGCTACCTTTTCCATTGGTCGGCCCCTGTCACATAGTAGGAGCAATGGATGGCCGGCACCATCTTGTGCTCCTACCATGTGACAGGGGCCGACCAATGGCCAGAGACAGAGAGTATCTGAATGAAGAGAGCGACAGAGGAAAGGTGTGGACTCCTGACCCCCCAAGACTTGCCAAACGTCCCTGGTGGTCCAGCGGGGGTCCTGGAGTGATCTCCTGCACTTGGGCCATTGGCTGCCAGTATTCAAAATGGCGCCGATAGCCTTTGCCCTTACTATGTCACAGGGGCTACTGGTGCCATTGGTTGGCCCTTGTTACATGGTAGGAGCACAAGTTGGCGTCAGCCATCCATTGCTTCTACCATGTGACAGGGGCCGACCAATGGCACCGGTAGCCCCTGTGACATCGTAAGGGCAAAGGCCATCGGTGCCATTTTGATCCGTAGCAGGCCCAACAGCCCGACGGCCTGGAGGGAGAGATCGCTCGTGGGACCCCGCTGGACCACCAGAGCTTTTAGTAAGTCTTGGGAAGGGATCGGGATGGTGGGGGGGGGGAGCGGTTGTAATACAGTAAATTTGAAAGGTTGGGGTGGTTTTTTCCTGATTCGGATTTTGTTTTTTGATTCGTTTTTCCAGTTTCGGGTTCCAGCTTCGTTTTTGCCGAAAAACGATCCATGGGAAAACAAGTTTTCCCATGAAGCGCCCTAACTGAAACCCGACCCAACCCAGAAAAACGAAGCTCATCTCTAGTTGTAACCCAAGTTGGTTGTAAGTCAAGACTATTTTTTCCATAAGAAATAATGGGAAACCCAATAATGCATTCTAAACCTCCCAAAAGCACCCCTTACCTAACCATTTCTATAATAAAAAAATGGTTGTATAAATTCATTAATTACCAGAAACACCAATAATTTCCTGGTGTACTCACCAAAAAGTTATAAAACGTGCCTAGTCTACCAGAAACAACAATTTCACCTCCTCCACCATTTCCTTTATGATATCTGCATATGGACTCTCTACCTGGGTAACATCAAGTTAGGTTGAGAGAACATTGCACAAATCTCATCTTTGGCTAAGAGTCCTCACTCCGAAGGTCATCAAATCTTCACATGAGAGCACTGTTCTGTTTGTACATCTCACTCTGAATGTCAAAGTGTCCCCTAACCTCTATACTAATACCTAAACCTCACCTTGAGTTATTAGGTGGGCCTCCCATAGAGATAAATGCCTGTCTAGTATGAGGGCATTATGGATAGTCTCTCTCTCTCTCTCTCTCTCTCTCTCTCTCTCTCTCTCTCTCTCTCTCTCTCTCAATCTCAATTTCAGTCATAACTCAAAATGTGTTTGTAACCCAAAACCTTAAATGTTGATCGTAACCCAAGGGCCCACTGTATTATAAATGCATATTTTTCACTTGTGTGTTTAGGGGGAGGGGAGGTCATGGCAAGGGCACAAAGCAGAAAATGGTGCATGGGTCAACTTGCATGTTCAAGCAATAATTACCCTTAACAGAGGGCTTAGGGATTGCAACTCTTAACAAATTCAATTTTATGCTTTTGACGCAACTGCAACATCATTTTCTACTTTGGTGGGGGGGGGGGGGAAGGGGAATTGGATTCAGACAACAGCCATCAGTGGCCCCTACTTTTACAGTCTGGGGTACTGATATGTAGACATTAGGGAAAACGCACAGGTCTGCATCTACAGCCAAGACGAAAAGCAGAGCACATTCAAGCAGCATTCTCTGAATCATCAAGAAGGATGCTCAGCAAATGAAATGTTGCTAGTAGAAATTTTGATGTGGGTTTGACAGTTCTTGATTTGAATTGTAAATATTATGACCCTTAACATAAAGCTTGAGGGTAAACTGCACAAAGCACCAGGTACTAATTTAAGAAACTTGTTGGGCAGACTGGATGGACTATTTGTGTTTTTCTGCTGTCAAACTATGTCACAATTTCTGTTCTAAGACTGGCGCAAAGTCCAGTCTCGCTGTTACTGCTCTGCCACCTCCCCCTGGACTATCGGGCCCTTCAACATTCTCTGGCCCCATTGAAAGAGGAATGCATGACGGCACCTGGTTGTTCCCGCTTGCCCCAGCCCAAATGACAACTAGGGCTGTAAGCCATGCCCCCAGTGATGTCACTGGAATGGGGGGGGGATGAAGATCCTGCGAGTGATGCCAGGGGAAGTCTCGCTGCTACTGCTCTGCCTACTCTCCCTGGATTATTGAGCCCTTCAACATCCTCTGGCTCCATTGAGAGAGGAGTGCATGACGGCACTTGGTTGTTCCTACTTACCCCAGCCTGAATGATAACTAGGGCTGCAAGCTACGCCCCCTCAGCGATGTTACTGGAATGGAGGGATGAAGAGCCCATGATTAACGCCGGAGGCGCCTCATGCAGGTGGGGCACTCGCTTCATCATGCACATGAAGGAGCGCAACAAATGAGCTCCTTTGTGTGCTCCTTCATGCACAATGAGTGCAAATGAGGCCATGGATTCTGCACAGTCATCTTTGGACTTACAGCTTGTTTAATTAACATTTTGCCATTGGCTTGTTCTTCAGTCTCTATGCTTGTTGATGTTAAATTCATACTAATCAATATTCAATCTGTTAAAAAGAAATTTCAGCTTGTCTATGATTTAATACAAATGGAAAAACCTTATTTTTTTTCAGTGTAACCGAGAGCTGGCTCCTTGCCTCAGACATGGTCACTCTTAATCAAATATGTCCTCCTGATTATTCTTATCCCTCTCAACCATGATCTAAGGGTAAAGGTGGAGGGTTATTAATTATTTACAAGGAGAATTGGAATCCAAATTTTAAAATCTCAGTTGCAATCCTCATTATGAATTATTAGTCTTGTATACTTCCGGTTTTTCCATTTGTCTTACCTATTGTCCACCCAAATTGTTACAATCTAATTTGCACCCTTTCATTGAACAACTACTTCTAGCCAAAGCAAACAAACAGCATGATTATTCTGGGAGACTTCAACCTGTGTTGTGATCCCGGGTCGGCCCCGGGACCACCACTCACCCCCCCCCCCCCCCCCCCCCCCCCCGTCCTGGATCAGGCCGCTCCCAACTCCGTCGGGCCTGCACAGGCCTCAGACGTGGCGCTCCCACTCCTGAGGAGATGCCGGCATCCTCCCGCAGCTGGCCCCACCCCCTAGGCGCACGCGCGTACTAGGGCTCCAGATTTAAAGGGGCCAGCTCAGGAGAACTAGGACCTGCCTTCGGATGACGTCAGATGCTGCAGGGCTATTTAGCCCAATACAACAAAATAAAGAATCCACCAAGACAGGAAGTCAGTAATGAAACTACAAAATATTAATCCTGAAGCAATTGGAGAGTGGGTATCTTAGCTCAGAGAGACCTCATATATGGATGCCAAAAGGCTAAGCTAATGAAAGCTTTTGATTGCATTGATAGCATTAAATGATTTTAATCATTGGTCTCTGTGGGCTGTGTGTGAAGGGTGCTCAATCATGAAAGCTACCCAATATGCACTTTGAGTCTATATGTACTTCCAACACGGATTGCTCAATTTTAAAGCTTAAATCCAAGAGTTGTACTTATCTTGTGTCCGTTGACAAGCCTTAAAATGATGTTAAAATGGTATGCTCCACCATAGTCCCGACAGAGCCGACTATAGTGGTACCCGACCCCCTGAAGAAGGAGGTTCTCTCCGAAACACACTGTGTCGGGACTATGGCGGAGCATACCATTTTAACATCATTTTAAGGCTTGTCAACGGACACAAGATAAGTACAACTCTTGGATTTAAGCTTTAAAATTGAGCAATCCGTGTTGGAAGTACATTTAGACTCAAAGTGCATATTGGGTAGCTTTCATGATTGAGCACCCTTCACACACAGCCCATGGAGACCAATGATTAAAATCATTTAATGCTATCAATGCTATCAAAAGCTTTCATTAGCTTAGCCTTTTGGCATCCATATATGAGGTTTCTCTGAGCTAAGATACCCACTCTCCAATTGCTTCAGGATTAATATTGTGTAGGGCTATTTAGCCCTGCAGCTGGAGCCTTCCCTTGCCTTGCAATGAGGTTCTTCAGGTTTCCTGACTGCTAGTTGTTGCATACTTCTGATTGTCTTCTGACCTCTGGCTTTCGACCTGCCTTCGTCCCATGACTTTGTCTCCAGCTTCAGTCCCTGGTTTGGCTTGTCTTCTGACCTCTGGCTTTCGACCTGGCTTCATTCCACGACTTCATCTCCTGCTTCAGTCCCTGGCTCGGCTTGTCTTCCTACTTCTGGTTCCGACCCGGCTTCGTCCCTGGATCCTGCCTTCGCCTTCCTCCGCACCTCTAGTACCCGGTGCTCCTTGGCCCAGAAGATTCGCCTAAGTCCCAGCGGCCGGGCTCCTACGGGCTCCTCCCGGGGGGGGGCTCCGGCTTCCAGGGTGAATCCCCTAAGTCCCAGCGGCTGGACTCCTATGGCTCCTCCCGGGGGAGTACCAGCTTCCAGGGTGAAGACTCTTCTACCACCTGGGTCCAACTGCCATCCATCTCTTCAGCCATTGCCTAGGGTCCTTGGTTGCATAGGACTCCCCAGTCTGACAGGCCTCAGACTCCCGGTGACGAGGCCTCCCCTGAGTCTCTTCCGAGCCACCTCCCAGCTGGGACGCTTGCTGTGGTCTTCCATAGCATACCATCCTCTGTCCCAACCGGCCCAAGAGTCCACACCCCGTAACAACCTGTCCTTTAACGCCACTCTTTAGCCTGGTTATTACACATTTTTTTTTTTTTTAATATTCTCTCTTCTCTAGACTGGTCCCAATTAGTTCATAGTCTTAACCCCTGCAAAGACATATATTAGATGTCATCTTTGTGAATAACTCTAGCAAACATTAATCCTCTGACACATTGCTGATCAATGAAGTCCTTTTGTCTGATCATTCACTAAATAATTTCTCGATCTCTTGGCCAAGCATTCTAGGAATTCAAAATCTTCTAATCCACAGTTCAGTTGAGGCTTTATTGGCAGTTCCAAATTTACTGATGACCTAGTACCTCTTCTAGACTCTAAGCTCTTTAATGATCTAGATGATCTAGCTACTAGCTAGATTGAATCTGACAGTTGTGCTAAATAATATTACTCCCCTTAGACCTGACTCATTCATATAAGAGATCTCATCCTGGCTTACCCCTACCCTCATTTTACTTAGGACATACCTTAGGAGAAGTGAGCTTACATGACACAAATTGCCTTCGTCTATAAGTGAACATAAGAAAGTTACATACTGGGTCAGACAAAGAGTCCATCAAGCCCAGCATCCTGTTTCCAAAAGTGGCCAATCCAGGCTTCAAGTACCTGGCAAGTACCCAAAATCTAAGAATATCCAATGCTACTGATGCTAATAATAGCAGTGGCATTTTCTAACTCAACTTGATTAATAGTAGGTAATGGACTTCTCCTCAAAGAACTTATCCAAAACCTTTTTTTGAACCCAGCTACACTAACAACACTAACCACATACCCTGGCAACAAATTTGAGAGTTTAATTGTGCCTTGAGTGAAAAAGAATTTTCTCTGATTACTTTTAAATGTGCTACATGCTATCTTCATGGAGTGCCCCCTTCTATTATTCAAAAGAGTAAGTAACTGATTCACATTTACCTGTTCTAGACCTCTCGTGATTTTAAATACCTCGGTCATATCCCCCTCAGCCATATCTTCTCCAAGCTGAACAGCCCTAACCTCTTTAGTCTTTCCTCATAGGGGAGTTGTTACATCCCCTTTATCATTTTGGTCACCCTTCTCTGTACCTTCTCCATCACAACTATATCTTTTTTGAGATGCGGGACCAGAATTGTACACAGTATTCAAGGTGCGGTCTCACCATGGAGTGATGCAGAGGCATTATGACATTTTCCGTTTTATTCACCATTCCCTTCCTAATTACTAACATTATGTTTGGTTTTTTGACTGCCCCAGCACACTGAGCTAACGATTTAAATGTATTATCCACTATGACGCCTAGATCTCTTTCCTGGGTGGTATCTCCTAATATAGAACCTAACATCGTGTAACTATAGCATGGGTTATTTTTCCCTATATGCATTACCTTGCACTTATCCACATTAAATTTCATCTGCCATTTGGATGCCAAATTTTCCAATTTCTTAAGGTCCTCCTGCAATTTATCACAATCTGCTTGTGATTTAACTACTCGGAATAATTTTGTATCATCTGCAAATTTGATTACCTCACTTGATGTATTCATTTCCAGACCATGTTGAAGTCTTCAATATTATTTCCTCATTGAACAATGTGTTTTGTCCTTCAACTAATGCTCCTATAACTCTTTTCAAGTCAAGTAATGACAGTATTGCCCCTCTTTTAACTACTATAATTAATAAATCAGTCCAATCTGGATGTGTTCCAGATTGTCTCAAAAAGGCAGTTATCAAACCACATTTGAAGAAACCTAGTTTGGATCCTTTTGACCTATCTAATTATAGGCCAATTTCATCCTTATCATCAGTTTCTAAAATTATCAAATGTGCCATGTTACAGCAACTTACAGACTTTATAGAGCACAATGAAATACTTGATCCCTACCAGTTTGGTTTTAGACGCTCTAAGAGCATGATTGCCACCCTACTGCTCTCCAGACACGTCGGGGCCGCCGCCTCCTTGAAGAAGATGTGTCGCCACCCTGGACTCGATGCCATCTGTTTGCAGGGCAGCTGTCTGTCTACCACTTTCAGTTATAGGCACGTGTGGTGTGTAGGGCGCCCCATTGCATGGCCACTGCTCCTATAATTGGCAATATGTTGCAAGCCTGTGGGCCTGGCCCTGGTGCCTGAACCTGAATCTGCTGCAGGCTAATCCACGGCATGCCCACTGTACTAGCAAGTCCAATGCCACATTCACCAGGAAGCACTAGGGCTGGAACCTGTCCTGTCCACATGCAAGTGCCCGGTGGAGACACAAATTCCTGTCCAGTCCACAAAGCTAACTGTGTGCTGTCCGCCATTTGCTGGGACCTCCCTGCTGCTCTGGGCATGGGCCTCGGCCCCATGTGCTGAGCTACAGGTGCCTCCTCAAAGTTGACTGCGACTGCTCGGGACGCCTCATCCGCCAGCCGTTCAATGCCTCCCCTGTGACAATGAATCCACGGTGCTGCTTCCCCTCCTCCAATCCCTGGCATCTCCTCTGCTCTGCTCCATCTTGCATCATCGCCTATCAGGTCAACCCTCTGTGTGGCACCAGGGCGTGCATTATGACGTCTGCCCCTTCCTGCCATTCCTGCCACACAACTGCCTCCCAAACTGTTCGGGTAGCCCGCTCCCAATCAGCTTAGTGTTTCTCCTATCTCCCCTCAGTGGTCCTTGATGATTGCTGCCAGATGCTGGTCTCTGGATACAGAGAGGATGGAGGAATGAAGGAGGGGAAGAATCACTGCCACGCTGCTCTGGCTGGCACTGAGTCCACTCGTTGCCGAGGATTCACAGTTCACCAGGCTGCAGCTTCCTCTGATGATGAGTGGCTCAGACTGGTGCTGCCACTGCTGACGATCCATGGCTCACTCCCATACTTGTCTTCATGCCACCACTGCCAGATAATGTGCAGCTGAGTGCAATGTTGCAGCCATCCCGAAAATGGCACCTCTGGCACCAGCCAGCCTTAAATCGTCCCAGCCCATGTCCTCATTGTGCACCGCCCCAGCCATCGCCCATGCCCACAGGTAAGCCGTGGGAGGTGGAGACGGTATGAGAGGAGGAGGGTTCCCCCTGGCACCGTGTTATTTGTGCACAGGGTGAGGACATGAGGATGTATGGCCCAGGCCTTTCACTAGGCAAAATAGTGAGACTTGGGGAGAGACCATTTTTCTTTAAGTTGTTGGAATGAATAAATATTTTTCAATTTAGGATCAATTAGTTGCCCTAAACAACCCCCAATGTTTCCAGGCTTGAAAAAGGGATGCTTGAAACCCATTGGGAAATAAACATTGCTGAACAAGGATAAAATGGGAGAAATTGAAAAACCCATCCCCATCATCTCCCTGCACCACTTCCAAGCTTTCTGCTTTGCCTGTAACCAAAAACTAGTGCATGCTTTGTAAAGAATCAAATTTTCCCCATGTCAAATGCAATAAATCGGTTAGGTTATATGGGCACGTCCATTCAAGGAATAAGGATTCTGAATCATAATTGTTCTTTAACGGAACCCATTCCTGTATAAATCAAAACAAGCAGGCCACATTATACAACCCTAAGTCAGGTAAATTTAGTCCGCCAATATGCTTCTCATTTTATAACACCACATAGCTTAAACAAGTTTTCTTGCCTTTTATATAAATGAAGAAAATATCTAAGTGGAAATGCTGACGATCTGATCTCTTTATCCACAGGGGCAGCATTTGCATGCTGTACAAAATTTTGGGAGGTATTACCATTTTGATAAGGGCACAATAGCGGGTCAGACATCACCCGCCGGAACATCCCCTGAGGAAGGACGTGGATCATCCGAAACATGTACATGTCAGGACTCTTATAGTCTGGGAGGTGTGACATAGAAAGAAAAAGGAGTAAGTTTTCTGCAGAAAGAGTGTCACTTGCAATTATATAGATCACACCGAACAGCATATAAGTGGTGGTGTCGTGGTATCTCAAAAAAACCTCAAAAAAACATCAAGGAACATCATTATAACATCCTTTTGGAGACATCTTTCGGATGTCATTTAGATTTTTGAACTTTTGAATTTTTGAAGAGATTAGTTAATCAAAGTTTTTAATAGCACACACTCATATATATATAAAAAAAGGAGGTGGTTGGTGGGTTCATGATTATAATATGCTTGAAAAAGGCAGGGTTGCCTACACGGTTATATGAAACCTTTCCAACCCCTCATAAAATTTTTTTTAACACAAACATTTTTTTTCTAGCACTGGATAAGGTGATTTCCATTTGGCGTGTAGGCTATAAAACAATAAACAAACATTTCATAAATGATAACGATATGGTAAAATAGTGAAGTGGTAAGAAATACAGGGTTTCACAGTGCGTGAACCGTTTGATTCCCTTTTTGATAATTATCCATTAAATATAGAGGCAGTAGCTTCCAGCAGCTTAATAACGTTTTTTAATTTTCTCCCAAGTATTCAAATAATTCGAAGAATTTAGTTCACCATAGAGCAGGACACTTGGATACCCACATATTGCACAGTATTAGATGTCCATACTAGTGGAAATGGCCCAGTCCAAGTTTCTTGCAGGGAAACATCTATAGGAAATTCTTGAGATTTATTATAATCAATTTTTAGGCCAGAAAATTTGTGAAAATAATTGGGCTACTACACCTGGGATTACTCAAGAATAGCATCATATCATCAGCAAATAAACTTATATTAACCAGTTTCCCCTCCACCTGAATCCCCTCAAAAGCCTACATATCAGTTTAACACCTGTTTGGCTTACTTTTTTGGCTTACCACAGATTTTAGAAAACATATATTTTAAATTACCTGCCCTATGAATGTGGTCCTAGAGTCTTGGGGTCTGTTGACTAAAGATTGCCTTCTAATGAAGTCTGGAATAGTGGTGGACTTTGGGGAGCCCAGAAGACCTGGCCTAAGAATTATTTAGAGGACCTGGGAACAGATGCAGTATGGTGGCTTTTGGCTGAAGGTGCTGCGATTTCCACGGCAATTGTCTGGGATAGCATTAAAGTGGAAGGTAGAGTGAACAGCTATGCTTAAATGGGACAAGACATTGTATCCACTAGACCGTTGCTGCAGTATCTGAAGTGGAGTTGCTATCAGTCCAGCCCTTGTTAAAAATCCCTAGTTGCATTGCAAAACTCTAGAATTAGGTAAGCTTATGGGGGTTGGACATCTGTTTATGGGGATCTTGCCATATTTGTTATACCTGAGTTATCCCTTTTTAAATCGCAGTTACATGAATAGGATATTTCCATTGATGGACCACTCTACATGCTCCCTCATGAAAAGGGGTTCCATGTTGATTTATGTATTGTTCCTGTTCTGGTGTACTTGAGGCCTGGAAGCAGCACACCACTTCTAAGTGCATGAAGAGAATGCAAAGTGCCATGCTACTCACTCCAGATGTCAGTTGAAAACATAGATACATACCAGTAGGGAGGTCACAGGAGCAGCTAAAGTACCACTCAATTTTGTATTCCTATTTCTCTGTATAGAATGACAAGGAGCTGTGCCAGAAATATTGAAGGTGGATGAATTGGCTAAGTGCCAGATGGGATGAGGACCAGAGATAAGGTGAAGATATTACCATCAGAGAGATTTTCACCTGTTCAGTCTATATCCAAACCCATCACCAGCCACACTATTGGCCTACCACTCAGCAAGATCCTGTCTCTGTCTTAGCTTAAACAAACCCTCATGCAAAAATATTTTGAGATAGATTTTAAAAGCCTTGCTCATGCAAAAGCGGCCACCGACATGTGTAAGTGGCCATGTGGGAGGTACCCACATTTTAAATAGATGGAAAGGACATGTGTACATGAATGTGTGCACATCCAGACAAAGTAGATGGAAAAGGGGCAGGGCATGAGAGAATGAGAGAGAGAGAGAGAGAGAGAGAGACTCTTTATTTTAGAGCTCAGCCTGATGCTCAATAAATGCACCCTTGTAAGGGGGGCACTTTGATTTGGGGTAAGTTTTCAGGAGGTAGGTTGGGGTTTTGGGGGTGGTGTTATAGAAGCATTTGGAGGTATTCAGTGTAAAATTGACATCATTAAAGAACTGATTGTCAGGTGACCCTTATAAAGAGTCTCTCTCTCTCTCTCTCTCTCTCTCTTTTTCTCTCTCTCTCTCACATTAAAATAGTGTGTATTATTGAGCACACATATGGCCCTTTTAAAAACTACCCATTTGACCTTGGTATTGCTCTGGCTTACAGGCAGCAATTTTATGAAATGTACCTTATAATGCATCTTCAGGCCTAGTAAGAAATTCTTGATGATGTTAAATCCCACTCCTAAAATTATTACCTGTGAAATTGTTTGCCCCATATCCTAGAAACACAAATACACTTGTTGCTGCATCATGGCCCTTGACACCTTGCTGTACAGATCACTAACTACCTGACAAGGAGTCTTCCTCCAAGCCCATATCACTAGCTAGCATCATGATATAATATACTGCTGAACAGAATCTTCTGTATCTCAAGGAACCATTATATAGCCTTGTCATCACCTTCTTTCATGGAGTGTCTCCTGGTCCTTCTATTATCTGAGAGAGTAAATAAGGGATTACCATTAATTTGCTCAAGTCCTTTCATTATCACTTCAAATAACATCAAATCTTCACCAAGGTGTACTGTGCTGTTCGTATGTCTCACTCTACATGCTAAACTGGCCCCTAAACCTTAAACCATCAACTAACACCTCACTTCGACCTATTAGGTGGACCTCCTATAGAGATATAAATAGGCACCCACAGTGAGGCCCTCCCCAGAAGTGCTCTCTCTCTCCCTCCCCCTGAAAAGGCCAAAATACAATTCCAAAAATGTATTGTGAAGTGCATTATGGCCATTTTGGATATATA
This sequence comes from Rhinatrema bivittatum, assembly GCF_901001135.1. Taxonomy (NCBI): domain Eukaryota; kingdom Metazoa; phylum Chordata; class Amphibia; order Gymnophiona; family Rhinatrematidae; genus Rhinatrema; species Rhinatrema bivittatum. The sequence continues at coordinate 228,499,369 of NC_042620.1, read as the reverse complement.
TCACGCAGCTTAACGCCAGGAAAAAAAGGAGTAGTTATTTCCAGTGTTAAAACCGTTTGATAGCATGCGTTATGCTAGCTCACAGTGTGATATTGCCCCTAATTTAACTAATTCCCACCCAAAACTCCTTCCTGATCCTGCCCCCCCCCAAAATAATTTGCATTTGCACCATGCTCTACAGTGTTTTTCGCAGGTGTTATGGCATTAATGCGTGCGTTAACGTGTTATCGCGTGCATTAATGCCTAAAACACATTTTGATGAATGATGCAGTTAGTCATTGTTGCAACCGTCCCTTTCCGATGGCTTCACTCCACCTACCTCTCTTTGTTTGCTCCTCCTCATGCTGTGGATGGACGCCTGGCTGCACATCGTCTGCCTGCTGTCCTCTCCGGCATCTCCAGACAGGCTTGGGCGCTGCCTCCCGCCATGCTCCGCTTGTACCATAGGGCGCGTGCGCCGCGCAGCCCTTCTTCTTATTTCCTACTTGGCGCAAACCTCCAGGGCATCCCCCCGTGATGATGTCATGATGCCCGGATATTTAAAGTCTACAATGTTTGCTAGCCTTTGAGTTAGCAAGGGTAATCCTACGGGAATCCTACTGATGGGATTCGCTCTCCGTACCCAGCAACTCTGTCTCTCCAATCTCCATTGGACTCTCTAATGCTAACGGGGTACCAGCTCTTCAGGGGCCTCACTTGCTTTACAGGTCACTATCAGGAAACTGGTACTCGCTCCTCAAAGGCCCATGTTCCCTGACTCGCTGCCTACTCCTACCTTCTCTTCTGCCTGAAAGAATTCACAAATCTTCAACATCAGTGAGTACTACCATCTTCACCTCAGAGCTGTTCCCTGGAACCAGGCACTTGCTCCTCGAGAGCCTGCTTCCGTTCCAGCCCCAGTGCCATCTCCATGGAACGACTGCATGAGTACATCATCTGCAAGCCTCCCAGCTCTCAGGGATCAGATACTCGCTCCTCGAGGGTCTGCTCTCCCTACAGTGGGGATCTCCATACTGGGGTCTTGTATATTCTCCACTGTACTGATTCAGTCAGTTCTTTCCACTACAGCACTGCTACCGGAGGAGTCGCTGTTCCAGCGCCTGAGGGTTACCAGCCCTGCCGGGCTATTCTAGCTGCTCACTACTGCCACCTCTGGTGGATTCCTTACACAGTCTAATAAAAGATCAAACTCTGTGTTTGTGTGTCCTGAGCTAAGCCTGACCTGTGGCCCCTCACGGGACTTCCCCCCGTGGGTGTGGTCAGCTGCCACAGTGTCCAAGGGACCACCCAAACTTCACAATTTACAACAGCCAGATACGATTAATCCAGCTAAATTATGATGTATATTCAGTGGCATGGCAAAGCCAATGTATATAAACATATATATGCACACTTAGCCAGATAAGTCAATCCAGTTAAGTTTATACCTACTCTAAGGATCACCTAAATTAGATGGAAAATTATTTTGCAAACTCTGAATATCGATAGTTAGCCATATGAGTTATACAGCTAACTTGCTTCACCTTCAATCTGCCCAGTACATGCAACATTTGGGATGTGTAACTTTTGGTTGTTTTATGGACTTATTCGGCTAAGCAGTGACCGCTGATCGTAGGCGCATATTCAGCAGCCGCTACTTAGCTACATAGGTCCCTCTTATCCTGCTAAAAACTATTGATTATAAGAAAATTGGTTCTATTATCTTGAAAAATTTCCATTATTCAAAATTATTTTATCAGAAAACCCCCATTATTCAGAACTTCAATTATTTGGAAAAAATCCATTATCTGGAGCAAGCCTATTCCCAACCTTTCTGGAAAAAATTTGAATATGTATATTTTTATATAATCTTCTCCTATAAATCTAGGTATACAGCTTGTGTCATTTTTGATTGGCTTATATATGCAATCAGTCTCACCTAGTTTAGCATAGATTTTATTTCCTTAGATAACAGAATTCTTGGCAAACATAATTTTACTTCAGAATACTTTTTACAGTTTTCAATTAGGACAAATTCAAAGTACAGTTTAATTAATGTCATGTCTCTCTATATTGGAAGACTATGATTAATAACATTGCGTAAACTTTATCTGTCTATTAGCAACTGAAATACTTAATTCTTCAAAGATGGTAATTACATTTGCTTCTTTGTTCTTATTAGTATGCTTGGAGCACACATGCATAAAGAAGTTAAATCTTTTGAAATAATTCAAATGCTTCTTGATCCATATATATCTTGCTTTTCTATCTATTAAAAATAGATTAGATAGATAAATAAATCAATAAACAGATAATGATGTTTTGATAAATTACCCTCATAATGTTTTATGGTGTTAAATCATTTTTATTTTGATGGAATTTGCAAAGTTTGCAAGCTGATTATTTAGTAGCCATTATCCCTTGATTTTTGCTCCAGGGCTAGACTAAAAGGAATAAAAAAGAGAAAATGAATGTGATCTTGAGATTCCAAGGACCTTACAATTTCCAAGGTCATAAAGAAACTCATTTCAGTGCAATTTTACTCCTTTTATGTGCTGCTACTCTTGTGATTTGATTCATTTGGGCTCTATTTTTAATAAAGAGAAGAAAGTAAATGATAAATGTTCAAGCAACTTGATGGGTTGGACAGTTACTTTGACCACTTATAGTTTTGAGATGTTCGATGCAATTTGTTTATTTGGATTAATAAATTTCTTCATTTTAATCAATTAAAATGAAAAAAAAAAACTAATAGGCATTAGCTTACAATGAATTAAATTTATAAATACAGCAAATTTAGGGGGTTATTTTTAAAAGCATTATCGCGTATGTTAGGGCCTTATCGCATGCGATATAATGCAAATTAGGGGGAGGGGAGGAGTTGGGGCGGGGAGGGGGAGTAGTCAGCCGCAGCACTGCTGCCGGCGATAATGTGAGGAACATTATCGCTGGCAGTAGCGCGGCGAATAGCTACACCTTTTACAGTGTCGCTATTCGCTGCAAAAGGCTGCAACCGGTCCCACTGTGGCCGGCGAAATCGCACCACTGCGGTGCGAACGGCTGCGGCCTTTCGCAGGCCCACCCCCTTCTTTCCCCGTCCCCTTTTTTGCGGGATTCATCATTCCACGAGGACATGTCACAAGAACATGCTGAGACACTATCCCTTCGACCCCAGTATCGTACACACATTCACACCAAGCATATCACATTAACTTAACACGCATACATCCCTATAAAAATATGAACATTAAAATTCAACACATCTAGTATCCCCAATAATTTCTATTCAGACGTCTTCCTGTTGACATGCACTTCTTTCTTCCCTACAAGCCCCATTGGGGCTTCCTCAGAGAGTCTTTAACCCACTCCTTGCTAATCCTGTGTGACGATCCATTCCCTTTTCTTTTTAGTTTGCTAGTAACTATGAGAAATTAACACATTATGTATTTCAGCAGTCTGCCTGGTCTGTTTACTTACCACTGACGTACGACCCCTTCATATGTGCTGTATACTATGAAATCGTTGGAATCCGGTACTACTGTCCATTGCCTGCCTGAGAAATCACCCTGGTGACTGGAAGTAGGAGGACCAGTGCTGCTACCACTACTGGTCCTTCCCATCCAATAATGAGATACATGCTACAGAGAATGCAGCTGTTTTGGTTTTTTTTAATGATGAAATATTGTCAAAATGGTATCTTTCAAGATGTCTCCTGACAAATTTTTCATCGTCTCTCTGAAGAGAATAAGAAACAAGAAAATAACATGAGACAGCACAGTCTCTCTTTCAATGTTTTTCCTTAGGAGGAAAAAGAAAAGTATTTGACAAATGTACTCCCAAAGAAGGTAATGGGAGCTGTATACAAAAAGGTGAGGCAACTCTGACTTTCTTTTGCTCATATATTTGGGACAGGGCCCTCTGGATAGAAAATAAAGGGCACTTACATGCTTTGGGTACAGAACAGCTGGTATTAATGGGGCTCCATCTCTTCCTGCTGCATAAGTATACTTTTAAGTTTGGCAATCTATATTACTGTGCTTTGCCTGATAAAGGAAAAATTCTTCATAGTGAAGCTGAATATTTTCTTTCAGACATCTACTAGAAAAAAAAAAAAGGCAAATTTGGTAATTATAACAGGAGAGACTAGTGGTGTCGCAAGAACTGCATTTTTTGGGGGGCCCAAGGTTAACATGGGTGGGAAATAGCCATATCCTGTAGGTTTGTGTGCTACTAGTTGAACTCTTATCGATAAATAATGCCGTAATGTGCATCTGACAATGGATTTCTAAGTAGTCTGCAACAGCCATCATGCATCTTGAGTGATGCTTGAAGATATTTTAATTCAATTGTTTCAAGCACTTACCAACTGTATTGCAGATTATAAGTACAGAACAATATCATGCAAAAGTTTATAAATACAAAACAATATCATGTAAAGGTAAACAAAGAACACTTGTAATAAAACAAATATCAATATAATCAATATATTGGTGAAATTTAATTGGGCTGTGCACGTAAAAAACAGGGGTTACGCGCATGGACGGGCCTTGCACGAGCCACGTGCATTTTCAAAGGGGCCGGACCACGCACGTAAACCCTGTTATGCGCAGAAGTGTCGGGGCCAAGGAAATGGACGGGAGGGGGTGCGGGGGCGGGGCTAGAGGCAGCCAGTACAGCGGCTATTTGCCGCTGTGCCGGTAAGCACGTGCTGGCAGTCAGCCGGTGTGCGCAAGTTGCTCCTGCTCTAATGGAGCAGTAAGCAAAAAAATGTAAAAAAGGAAAGGTAGAAAAAAGGGTTTAGGGGGTGGGGAGGAGAGGGGAAGGGAGGTTCGCAAATGGGGTAGGAAAGTTCCCTCCCAGTCTGCTCTTTAATTGGAGTGGACTGGGTGGGTACTGGGGAAGGCTGGGATGTGTCATTGCATGGAAATTGCGGAAATGCCCCCCCCTGCACATGCCGCCCGCACATGCGTGCCGGATTACAAAATCTAGCGCCCATGTGTACACGGCCCATGGATTTTATAACATGCGCGACCTGGCGCATCCATGTGTGCATGCCGGGAAGCGCATGCACCTTTAAAAATCTACCCCATATTGTTTTCTGAATCTTCTTTCTAAAAATGAGGAGTATATCATAACTACAATGAAACAGCAATAATCATAGTCATCATAAGAACTAGTACAGACCAGAGCTAGGACAATTCATATTACAACCCAACATGCAAAATAATCTATATTCACATTCTGGTGTCCCCTCTGTAACAAACTCCCTCAACTGCCAAATACATTATGAAGTAACACAAATCTCTACAAAAATAAAATAAAAAACCACTTGCCATACCATACCATAACAGTAGTAACTCTCAGGACTCAAACAGCAGCAACCTTGTGAATGAAAAGGCAACAATGCAAATATTACACCAGGCCCTAGAACACTAATACACCACCTACTTGGCAAACAGGCAAGTCTGCTACAAATTCCTACAGAGAAGCATCATGTTAGCCAAAATACTGCACCTCTGGCACACATGTGCAACCCAAACCCTTACGTCATACTGAATAAGGGACTACCAATTAGTAATAAAAACACCCAGACAAGACTGAAATGAAAAGCCCAAGAAACCAAACTCTGCATATATGTTTAGTTAGCACCTAAGTTCTATGTAAACCGGTCTGATATGAATCTTGTCATGAAGTTCGGTATAGAAAAATGTTAAATAAATAAAATAAATACATAAATATAATGGAATATTGAAGAAAAAGCAAAATACAAATATATAAGAAATGCACATTCCAAATGATGCTATATTCCAGTCTCTGAAAGTCAAAATATTTTTTTCACCTTTGTCATGTGACCTTATTTTTCTAATCGCTTGGCCCAGTCTCTTTTTCTCCTTTCTGTCTTTTCCTATATCCTTTTTCAATGTTTCTTTTATTCTTCTCCTGTCTTCTTTCCTTTCTCCCTTATACACACATACACAGACTCTCTCTAAAACACACACTTTCTCTCACACAGATTGCCACATTTTTGCATGCTTTCTCTCTCACACACACAGAACCCCATTCCCACACACTCTCTCTTACCCAGGCTCCCATTCTCACATGCATGCTCTCACTCTCAAAGGCTCTCTGTCACATGCAGGTTCCCTCTCTCGCACACACACACACACACACACACACACACACACACACACGCTTTCATCTTAGATGCTCTCACATGCTCCCACTCCTACACACTCTTACTCTCTCCTACCCATATACTCTCTCACACACACATACACAATCTCTCAACTCCACATGCTCTGTCAAACATACACACATATACACTTATCATTCCTTTGCTCTCTCTCACACATACACACAGGCTTCATACTCCCAAGCTCTCTCTCACACATACACATACACAAACTTCTCACTCCCAGGCTCTCTTGCATGCATACACACACATAGGCTTCTCACTCCATGCTCTCTCGCACACATACCCACACACAGGCTTCTTACTCCATGCTCTCCCTCACACATATAAACACATGCAGACTTCTCACTCCATGCTCTTTCTCACACATAAGGTTTCTCACTCCCATGCTCTCTCTCACGCATACACACATACTCCCACACACTAGATCAGGGTCTTTCTCTCTCTTCTTCCCTTCCTTGCTGTAAGAGACCTCGTCTTCTCAGGCCGAATGGAATTAGGGTAGGAAGGTTAGATTAGGGGGTTAGGAAGTTCCCTCCCAGGCCGCTCTGAAATCAGAGCGGCCTGGGAGGGAACGGGTGAAGGATGAGGGTGTCAGTGCATGCAGGGTGCACAATTGTGCATCACCTTGCACGCGCCAACCCCTGATTTTATAACATGCACGCATACCTTTTAAAATTTACCCCAGTAGGTATAACTGAATTGCATGTTTTAAATGCAACTATGGACTAGCTTACTTCTGCTACTAATAGGCTGCAGTTGTTTCAGTTATAAATAAAATATCTTGACTGGGACTAGATAAGAAAGAAGCAAGAAAACTTGGCTGCTTCCATTTTGTTTTAACAGCTTTTCTGCTATTCAGAAACTGCTTAATGTTTTAATTTGCACTACATCACAACCTGCCAAGCATGTTTTAACATTCTAGGGCATCGGACCAAACTTTAAAGCATTAGAAGTCTATGGGTTTAGTAATGGGTGCTTACCGCAGAGTTAATGTACCATAGTAATGTGATTAGATTCATGGTCTGGGCTAAAGGTATTTTCCAGACTAAGGTTAGGACAGTATGGCTCTGTATTTAATTCCAAGAAGAGACGTATCATTTTGTACTGTTAACAAAGGCACAATCAGTGACAGTTGGATAAATGCTTTCATTTTACATATTTATACCATGATGTTTAGAATCCAGAGCTTAGCACTTTTATTGGAACAAAAACATTCTTGTCTTACTTTAAAATACTGCATTCTGTATTGTAGAAAAATGTTACTATTTATGTTTTACTGACAATTATCACTAAAGTAATACTATGTTTTGATTTATTTAATTTAAAAACAAAAATAAAAATGGCTTATATAAAATGTTAAAACATCTATAAAACCTATAAAATTCATGTTACCATTGAAGAGATTATATTTAACAATTTAAAAGTCTCATTGTAGCATATTATGAGATATAATGATGTAGAAAATCTTAATAATAAAAGTATTAAGAAAAATAGTTACTTTATGGTATTCCAGCTAGAAATCTATTCATTCTAGCTATGAACTAAGAAAACTTTTAAATCTTTATTATGCAAAAGGTACTTTAATATTTATAATGAGCCTGGAAAATATTCAGTAAATAAAAACAAACAAAACAGAAGTATTTCTCCTTTTCCATAGCAGTTTGCTTTATCCTCTAATATGAGCAGTACAGCATATCATGGATAACCATGCCCTTTACAAACCACAAATCCTGTGTACATTCCCCATAAGTAAGAAGGTAACTTTCAAACAACTCTGCATGGCCCAAAATATGCATGTATATTTGATTTTATAGTTTGATGTTATGTGAGGAAAGGTAATGTATCTGTTTTTTTCATTGTTGCATTGCACATAGAGTCTGCATTCTTGCAGTTTCCAGTACAGTTTAAGTTTGCACATTTCTATTTATTGTTTATGGTCTCCTTATCCTCTATTTGGTGAGGTTCTATCTGTCTTCTGAATATGTGATCAAGGTGAGATATTCTGTTAGAATATACTGGTATTTTCTATGTAGGGATGGATTTCTAGCAACCTGGCTTGTTTTGTTTTCCTAATAGGAGGTGTATTGTTTTTTGGGGCCTGGTATAATATTTGCATTGTTTCCTTGTCATAGGTAGGGTTGTTGATGTTTTTTTTTTAATTTAATTCTTATTAATAAAATCATTTACATAAATAAAGTCTGAACTCTAACCAAGACCAGTGAGCCTGAATTCAGTGCTGGTAAAAATCATGAAAATAGTTATAAAAAATAAAATCACAGAACATTTACATAGATATTGTTAATGGGACACAGCCAGCATGGATTTATCCAAAGAAAGTCTTGTCTCACAAATATGCTACATTTTTTTTTTGAAGGGGTGAATAACCGTGTTGACAGAGGTGAACCGGTAGATGTCGTATGTATATGGATTTCCACAAGGCATTTGACAAAGTCCCTCATGAGAGACATCTAAGAAAGCTAAAAAGTCATGGGATAGGAGGCAATGTCCTTTTCTGGAATGCAAACTGGTTAAAAGACAGGAAAGAGAGAGTAGGATTAAATGGTCTGTTTTCACAGTAGAAAAAGTTAAACAGTGGAGTGCCTCAGGGATCTGTTCTTGGACTGGTGCTTTTTAATATACTTATAAATGATCTGGAAAAGGGTATGATGAGTGAGGTGATCAAATTTGTGGATGACACAAAATTATGCAGAGTAATTAAATCTCAAGCAGATTGTGATAAACTGCAGGAGGACCTTGTAGGCTGGAAGATTGGGTATCCAAATGGCAGATGAAATTTAATGTGGACAAGTGTGAGTTATTGCATACAGGGAAAAATAACCCGTGCTATTGTTACATGATGAAATGTTTCATATTAGGAGTTCACACCAGAAGGGAGTGCTCAATAAAGGTTCCACAGTCCCAAGGATTCAAACGATTTGTAAATCCAAAAATTGATTTTATTTTTTATGGCGGCAACTCCACTGTATATAAATGTGTTCTTTACAACCACAGGTCCCCCGACACGGACCCGTGTTTCGCCAGGGGCTGCATCGGGGGGGACGCACAACGGGTTTTAAATATAATCTGTAAACAAAACAATAGAAACAGGACTGTGTAAAAAAGGCATGCCAATGCCGTTCATAAAACCAAAAGATAATATACATTCACTTACCAAGTTGAAGTTTATACAGGCTTGTAACAGGGAGCGCATTGTATGACATTAAACATGGAGTTTTAAAGTTGCAAAAAGGCGCCAAAAGCATTTACAGACCAATCAGCTGAGGCCACCCCTCCACCAATCCGGACAGAGAATTCTATATCCAATCAGCAACCAGATACAAAAATAAACAATCAGATAAAATGAACCCATTCAATCTCTTTGTTGAGACCTCCTGGGACAACAGTATTTAACCGGTGAATCCACCGCTGTTCACAACGGATGAGATGAGTATTGAAATCACCTCCTCTGGGAAGGGGAGAGATTACTTCCACTACAAAAAAGAAAATGTCAGAAATTGTATGAGATGAGGTTGTCCAATGCTCAACCAAAGGGGCTATCATCCATGAGTGTTTGATATTTGAACGATGCTATAATTCTTGTCCTGACTTGTATATTAGTCTTGCCGATATATAACTTGTCACAGGGGCACCTTATAGCATAAATTACACCTGTGGAGCAACAATCAGAAAAGTCAAAAAATGTAAATACCCTTCCAGAAAGGGGATCAACAAAATTAGTCATTTTTGAGGTGTGTTTACAGACGGAGCAAGTTCCACACGGGGTATGCTCACCTTGTATATGTTCATGTATGTTACGGGAATAATCTGAGTGAGTAAGAATGTCTCTCAAATTTTTACCTCTACGGTACGTGAACCGTAAAGAGCTTTGAAATAAATTTGAGAATGATAGAGCCGACCAATGTTTCCGGACTATCGATGTAATATGATGACTCAAAGGAGAGAATGGTAGAATACAATTCACCATTTTGTCCGTATCTTTCTGTGCTGGAAGGAATAACAACTCTCTATTAATATATAAAGCTTGCTTAAAGGCCCTTTTCAAAATCTTCATAGGGTACCCCCTCTGCCTAAACCAAAGGATCATCTCCTTAGCTTTATTAATATACTCAACTCTAGAGGAACAGAGCCTCCGTAAACGGAGGAATTGTCCCATAGGAATATTAGTCTTAAGAATTCTTGAATGACAGCTGTCAAATTGAAGAATAGTGTTACGGTCAGTCTCTTTCCTGTAGATGGAGGTTGTGAATACGCCATTATGTACCATAATGAGCATATCTAAAAATGGAATCTGAGAATGATGCATATTAAAGGAAAACTGCAAATGTGGGTTACAATGGTTCAACCAGTCCAGGAACATAAAAAATTGAATTTCAGTCCCTAACCAAATTAACAAAACGTCATCAATGTAATGATACCATGCATGTATAAGCTCTTGCCAATTAGAGGGATAAATGTAGGTGTCCTCAAAATGTGCTACGTACAAACATGCAAGGCTGGGGGCCATCGTAGCCCCCATTGCAGTCCCTTTAATTTGTTGGTAGGATAACTTTTAGGAACAAACTTAAGACTTGGTTATTCAAGCAAGCTTTTCCGGACACAACCCAATGACACAATTCAATGACTCCTAAAACACCATGCCTCTTGTATATAACATTTATTTTGTATACTATATTTAAATTGTATATTGTTTAACCATTTCTATTCTCTCCTCTCTTCTTCCTTCTCCAAGTTCGGCTACCCTTGTTAAATGTAACTGTATCTTCGGTCACCTCAGTTCTAGTTTTTATGTACATAATGCACTCCTGTTCTTTGTAAACCAGCAAGATATGTTTTCATGATTGCCGGTATATAAAAACTCTAAATAAATAAATAAATAAAATAAATAAATTGATTTTCAAAACGGAAATAATTCTTAGTGAGTGCCAATGTAGTAAGTTGCATCAGGAAAGGTGTAGGGACTCAGTGAGGTACAGGTCGTTGATTAAGAACAGACTCGATAATTAATAATGCCTCCTGTTGCGAGATGTTGGAATAGAATGACGTTATATCCAATGTGACAAGCAAGTATGGTGATGTAGGGATCTGTAAATTATTTAACAGTAAAATTAAGTGAGCAGAATCTCGAACAAAGGATTCACCGGTTAAATACTGTTGTCCCAGGAGGTCTCAACAAAGAGATTGAATGGGTTCATTTTATCTGATTGTTTATTTTTGTATCTGGTTGCTGATTGGATATAGAATTCTCTGTCCGGATTGGTGGAGGGGTGGCCTCAGCTGATTGGTCTGTAAATGCTTTTGGCGCCTTTTTGCAACTTTAAAACTCCATGTTTAATGTCATACAATGCGCTCCCTGTTACAAGCCTGTATAAACTTCAACTTGGTAAGTGAATGTATATTATCTTTTGGTTTTATGAACGGCATTGGCATGCCTTTTTTACACAGTCCTGTTTCTATTGTTTTGTTTACAGATTATATTTAAAACCCGTTGTGCGTCCCCCCCGATGCAGCCCCTGGCGAAACACGGGTCCGTGTCGGGGGACCTGTGGTTGTAAAGAACACATTTATATACAGTGGAGTTGCCGCCATAAAAAATAAAATCAATTTTTGGATTTACAAATCATTTGAATCCTTGGGACTGTGGAACCTTTATTGAGCACTCCCTTCTGGTGTGGATATTATTTAGAGTGCTCTCTAGTGCTTGGTGGTTTGTGGACTCATATTAGGAGTTACCATCCAGGAAAGAGATCTAGGCATCATAGTGGATAATACATTGAAATAGTCAGCTCAGTGTACTGTGGTGGTCAAACAAACAGAATATTAGGAATTATTCGGAAGAGAATGGTGAATAAAACAGTTGATGTCAAAATGCCTCTGTATTGCTCCATGGTGAGAACACAAATCTTGAACACTGCGTACAATTCTGGTCGCAGCATCTCAAATAATCTATAGTTGCACTGTAAATAGTGCAGAGAAGGGCAACTAAAATGATAAAGTGCATGAAATGGCTCCCCTATAAGCAAAGGCAGAAGAGGTTAGGGCTATAAAGCTTGGAGTAGAGACAGTTGAAAGGGATATAATAGAGGCTTGCAAAATCATGAAAGAACTTGAACGGGTCAAGGTGAATCAGTAATTTACTCTCTCAGATAATAGAAGGACTAAGGGGGACTCCATGAAGTAACAAGTGGCTCATTTAAAACAAATCAGGGAAAATACTTTTTCACTCAATGCACAATTAAGCTCTGGAATTCATTGCCAGATTATGTGATTATAGCAGTTAGTATAACTGGGTTTAAAAAAGATTTGGAGATGTTCCTAGAGGAGAAGTCCATAAACTGTTATTAATTAATAAGGAATAGTCACTGCTTTTTACTAGCATTAATAGTTTGGGATCTATTTAATTTTGAGGTACTTGGATTGGCTACTTTTGGACACAGGATGCTGGATTTGATAGAACCTTGGTCTGACCAAGTATAGCTTGTCTTATGTTCTTATGTTCTTTCAAACAAATAACAAGCCCTCATCATTGTTACGCCCGGTTGCCCCGCTGTTGCTCACCTCTTGTCTCTCTACACTATCTCCATTGGGTAGTCTTGCGGCCTCTGCCAGCTATCGCCGGCTGACCACCGCTGGCCAACCACCATCTTGCCTTCAGAGTTCCTTAGGCGCCCGCGCGCCTTCTGGGCCAATCTTATGCATGTCATGGCGGGAACCTCAGAGGCGTCCCCCCTGTATGACGTCATTCTCCATGGATTCTTAAGCAGGCTGGCCCTGTCTGCCTAAGACTTAGCAACGAGTTCCCTCATTGCTAAATCCACTTCGCTCTCGGACTTCCATTCCAGTTCCTGCTTCCTTGGCGTGAGACATCCTGGGTACCCGCTCCTCAGGGGCCCTCTCTTCGTATCTGGCTATCAGCTCCTTGGAGGGCCTTGCACCTAGGACTGCTGCCTGCCCCGCTCCCTGGGGCTTCCCCTGGAACCACCGCTTCTCTACTGTGAGTATTCCGCTTGCGGACCTCTACCATATCATCTCTACTGAGGAACCCTCATCGGTGTACCCCACTCTGCGGACCACTAACATATCATCTCTACCGAGGACCCCCCGCGGTGTACCCCATTCTGTGGACCACTACCGTATCATCTCTACCGAGGACCCCCAGCAGTGTACCCCATTCTGTGGACCATTGCCATACATTCTCTACAGAGGACTCTCACCAGTGTACCCCACTCTGCGGATCATTGCTGGATCTTCTCTACAGAGAAAATCCTCTATTGGGTATACCCCACTTCACAGACCCCGTGGCACCCCTGTGTCTGTGTGACTTTCCACTACACTCCCCGCTCCGCGGGCAGTGTTGCTCTCTCTAGCTCTCCAGTTCCTGCTGCTCTCCACATACAACAGCTGAGACCTCGCCTCCCAATGGTGAGGCTCACGGGGCTCCTCCCCGTGGGCGGGACCACCTCTCACCTCGGCCCAGGGCCCACATACCCACAAACCCTAACAATCATTTGTTGGGGGAGAGACAGGGATGGTAACTTTTAAACAGACACGTGGGCACACATCAGCCCATGCCTAGAGATGCGGCCATTTTATAACATATGCATGTGTAGGTGGATGCGCGCCTATGTGCACAAATCCCACTTCTACAACATAAGTGGGGGGATTTTAAAAGACACATGTGCTAACATCATTATCAGTTTTACCAGTTTGTTCCCAGTTAGCCCCAACCCTTAAAATCCTGCCGATCTGCCTGTTTATCTATATTTTATAACTTTCATGTCATCCCTAGCAGAAGTAAAGTTACGTGGCTGGGGAACCCGGCACACGCCTGTGAGTGTACGTATTTGCATGCTAATTTCAAGTTAAAATCCAGGAATGCCCGTGCCCTGTCTTGCCCATTCCATGCCCATACCCTGTCCATTTTTTGAACTTTTCATTTGTGTTCATAGCAGCATATCCAGGTGGCTTGTGCATTGTGCAAACTTGGGTGTGTATCGCCCCAATTTGGTGCATGCCAGGCTTTTAAAATTTACTTTTAATTAAATTTACAAAATTACAATTGAAAGAGAAAATCATCTAGAGTAAGAGGGATAAAGATACATCTGAACCCCAATAACCTTCAACCTATTAAATCGCAAAACCCCAATTCCATGTTCCAACAGTCTTATCTAGCAAAAATCAATCTAAGTGAAGTGGATCTAAAAACACAAAATTATTGTTTTGATATGAAACCAGACATTTACACGGACATTTAAGAAAAAATGTGGCCCCCAAAATCTAACCCTTTTGCCTCAGAAAAATAAATAGTTTCCTCCAGACTTGAGTCATGAAACCTCAAGTAGAACCTGGATATCTTTTTCACAGAAAAAAAATCTATTATGTATCCTGTTCTGCAGAAAAAGTTTCTATTAAGGTTGCTGTAGATGGTATATCATCTATAGAACCCTCAAGGATTATAGAAATCCCAGCACCATCAAGTATCAAAATATCAATTCTGTTTTCACACAAATGCATTATTTTCTTTCTAAGTACATAATAAATTCTAGATAAGACAGAAACATCTTTTTCAGGAATAAACACAATTTTAGAAACATATTTCTTAAACAATTCTCTAGCTGACATTATCTTTGTTTCTGGGAAATTCAGAAAGCAAAGATTCTTAGCACTCATTATTTTCCAGAATTTCCAGTTCATTGTGAATAAACAAACCATCTTTAATATGAGATGCAGATGAAAACTATAGCACTGCAACCTGGGCTAAAAGTGCAGAAATGGATCGTTCAAGGCCTTTAAGTTTTGTCTCATGGTCCCCATCTTAGATTCATTTTCCACTGAGAATTTTCAAATTTGGGACACTGACTGGGATTGATCTTTATCCAGTTTTGCAACCAGTCTCCATATATACAGTAATGTAACATTCAGGGGCTCCTCAAATTATTCTGAATGAAACTCAAAGGATGGAGCAGCTGTTAGAAGAGAAATCACAATAGACCCAGATAGAGAGGCCTCACTCACATGCAATACCCCAACGATAGAGGTGCCTTTTCAACTAGTAAATAAGATGTAGAACCTAACCCATCCGGCTTCAAAGAATTAATTTTAAATGAACCATGAACAGAAAAGTGACCTGCTTGTTGAGGTGGAGGTAGGGTCTCGCCTGGACTTAGAAAGACCCCACAAGAGAGATTCCTAACACTCAAGTCCTCGCTAGACAGTTAAGTAGCCTGCAAGACTTGATTATCTATTGGCCCTGAAATTGCAGTCTTATTCTGTGAAGATGCCCAGACTTTGACTTTTCTTTCCTATTTGGGTCTAAGGAGCATGCCCCTTTGTCATGTGGCTTCAGCTGTATGCCAGTGGTTGCAAGTCGCAGGCCCCAGGTTAAATAGGTAGGAGACACTGCCAGATAACATCACCAAAAGACTTGGAGGAGCTGGGGAAGGAGCAGTATTTTTCACTGTATCCTACATTGACTTTTACCAGCTGGCTATGAGATCTTATGAGTCTGCTGAAGTTGCTCTCTTATAGGATCATTTATCAAAATGCGTTATGGTGTTGACAAATGCAAATTTTTGAGAGGGGTGGGATTGGGAAAGGAGTTTGGGCAGGTTTAGTTAAATTAGGGGCTATACCACACAATTTTAACTACACTTTTTTCCCTGGCATTAAGCTGTGCAATATATCCATGGAGAGAGAGAGAGAGAGCACCTCTGGTGAGGGCCTCACTCTGTACACCTAATTAGATCTCTATAGAAGGGCTCCCTGATAGGTTGAAGTGAGGTGTTATGGTGTTTTAGTGTTTAGGGGCCAGTTTCACCTGAAGAATGACATTTCATCTTTTGGAGACTTTCCTTACTCCAAATGAAGTCAAATCTTCACTAAGGTGTACTGTGCTGTTCATACATCTCACTCTACATGTGAAACTGGCCCCTAAACCAAAAACCACCACTAACACCTCACCTTGACCTATCAGGGGGCCCTCCTATAGAGTTATCAAAACTACTATGAGGGCCTTGTAGATAGTCTCTCTTGCAGTGTGTGGTAACTTACAAACAGGCCCCTTTTTCATAATGCATGCATTATTAACTTTTTTGATGCATGATGAGGTAAGTTCCCTCAAACACTCCTCCAGCTCTCCCCTGACATATATATCTGTCAGTGTCCATTAGGGATGTGCAGAGCAAAAGTTTATGTTCATAAGTCCATAAGTCGAAAGGGGGTCCCATTTGCGGTCAATATGGACATATGGAGAATTCCATAAGTTGAGTCTATGTCCATATGTGCAAATAAAAATTTAAACCCCTCACCCTCCTTAATCCCCCCCCCCCCAAGACTTACCAAAACTCCCTGGTGGTCCAGCGGGGTCAGGACGCCATTTCTGACCTCCTTTGCAAGGAGCACGTGACGTCGGCGTCACGTCGGAGTGACGCGGCATCACGTGATTCCCCGCGGGTTCGCTCCAGGACCCTCGTTCGACCCAAAAGGAACTTTTGGCCAGCTTGGGGGGGCCTCCTGACACCCCCAAGCTGGCCAAAAGTTCCTTTTGGGTCGAACGAGGGTCCCGGAGCGAACCCGCGGGGAATCACGTGACGTCGGCGGCACGTCGGAGTGACGCGGCGTCATGTGATTCCCCGCGGGTTCGCTCCGGGACCCTCGTTCGACCCAAAAGGAACTTTTGGCCAGCTTGGGGGGCCTCCTGACACCCCCAAGCTGGCCAAAAGTTCCTTTTGGGTCGAACGAGGGTCCCGGAGCGAACCCGCGGGGAATCACGTGATGCCGCGTCACTCCGACGTGGCGCCGACGTCACGTGCTCCTCGCAAAGGAGTTCAGAAATGGCAGAAATGGCGTCCTAACTCCTCGCTGGACCACCAGGGAGTTGTGGTAAGTCTTTGTGGGGGGGATTAAGGAAGGTGAGGGGTTTAAATTTTTATTTTGGATCAACAATCGCGATTTCCAACGTATTCAACATAGCTATGTTGAATAAGTTGGAAATCCGATCGTTTTCGCCTCATCACTTTTAAGTTAAAAAAAAAAAAAGTAGCATTTTACATTTAAGTTCAAAACGAATGCACACCCCTAGTGTCCATCACTGATGTCTAGTGTTTGAGTGTGGGCAGTTAGTGCTATCTTGATATGGGTGGTTTCCTATGTTGTAATTGTAATTCAGTTTAGTTATGGTTTTCCAAGGACCAACCTAACACCAAACATGAGTTAAAATAGGCCTAATACCATATGGGTTCCAAGTCTCCTTTATCCTTTTTTGTAGGGTTTTCTGGATGGCACCACAGCATGTTTTAAATGGTAATTTTACCTCAGTTTACTGTACTTTGAATGTATAAAATTTATTACAAATGCATAATGTTTAATTATGTGTGGAAGGCTGTTGGGGGAAGGCACACAAGGATGTAAGGTTCACCTAGGGCACCTAATACTCTTCTGCTAGCCCTAGTATAAAATATACTAGGACACAGTTTAAAATCTCTGACCAGGACATGTCTCCCACATAGAATTTATGTTGTTTTTCTGTTTTGGTCACTTGTTCTTGATTGATATTCTTTTATTTTCCATAATAAAAACAGCTGGATTTTGATGGCTGATTTCAATTTCTCAGGTGCATAATTAATTCTCTTATACATAGGACATACCAAACAGCCCTGATGCTTTGTGTTGAGGTTGAAATATTTACTGGCTTAAAAATTCAAAGAATGTGTTTTTATGTATATTTTGAAACTAGATTATTAAAAATGTTCCATGGGGAAAGGCCACCAGACAGATTGCTACCCCTCCTACAAATGAACTGCTTGCCTACTTATTGGCATTATGAGGAAGAAGTACCCCAGATTTGCCCACCAGAAATCTGGGTGCCGTACTCTAAACCAGCGGTTCTCAACCGGTGCGTCGCGACACACCAGTGTGTCGCCAAGCACCGGCAGGTGTGTCGCGTGGCTCCCGGTCCCTCCCGCTGCTCGTTCTTCCCTGCTGCCGTTGCCGCCGGGCTATCAGCACGTTCAAGCCCAGCGGGAACGGCAGCGGTGCAAAAAAAAAAAAAAAAGCTGTGGCATCCGCGGCTGGCCTTTTCTTCTTCCCGCACCTGCATTCCCCCCCCCCCCGGACCCGGAACAGGAAGTGGTGCGCGGGAAGAAGAAAGGCCGTGCCGCGTGATAAACTAGCAGCGGCCGCTGCAGCATTGGCCCAGTGGCGTAGCCACGGGTGGGCAGGTGCCCACCCAACTTAGACCCAGGCCCACCCAACTGGCACCGGAACTGCAAGGCTGTCGCGGGATCCCATCCCCGCGACAGCGAACAAGAGAACCCACGCCTCGCGCGCCATCACGGCACACATGGGGAAGCGCTGCTGCGGCCGTATGGCCAACCGGTCTTCCTGTTCGGGGGGGGGAGCAGAAGCGCCGCGCGCAGCTTCCGCTTTCTCCCCCAAAGCAGGAAGATCAGCTGCCTCTCCTGCTGCCACCGGCCTCCTGCTATCTTCAAGCGTCGGGCCGTATGGTCCGCCGATCTTCCTGCTTGGGGGGGGGAAGTGAGGAAGCGGATGTTGTGCACTGCGCTTCCGCTACCCCCCCCCCCCCCCCGACAGGAAGTTCGGACGCCCGAAGATAGCAGGAGGCCGGTGGCAGCAGGAGAGGCAGCTGATCTTCCTGCTCTGGGGGAGAAAGCGGAAGCTGTGCACGTGCTTGAATGTATATGTGTGGATGAGAATGGGAGTGTGTGTGGGTGAAAACTGGAGCCTGGGTGTGTATGTGGGTGAAAACTGGAGCCTGGGTGTGTATGTGGGTGAGAATGGAAGCTTGAATATGTGGGTGAATGGGAGCTCAAATGTGTGTATGTGTGGTTGAGAATGGGAGCCTGGGTTTGTGGGTGGGTGAGAATGGGAGCTTGAATGTGTGTATATATGGGTGAGAATGAGAGCCTGGGTTTGTGTGGGTGGGGAGAATGGAAGCTTGAATATGTGGATAAGAATGGGTGCTTGAATGTGTGTATGTGTGGGTGAGAATAGGACCTTAAATGTGTATATGTGTGGATGAGAATGGGAGCTTGAATATGTGTGGGTGAGACTGGGAGCATGGGTTTGTGAGTGAGAATGGGAGTCTGGGTTTATGTGTGTGGGTGAGAATGGGTGACTGGATGTGCGTCTGTGTGTGCATAAGAATATAAGCCTGGGGAGGGGTGAGAAAGTGAAAACTTGTATGTGTGTCTGCAGAGAATGTGAGCTTGTGGGGGGGGGGGAAGAGCATATGAGAGTGAGAGCTTGAGTGTGTGAGAGGGAGTCTGTGATAGAAAGCGTGTATGTGTGTGTGTGTGTGTGGAAGGGAAGAAGACAGTAATAGAAGAAAGACACTGAAAAGGAATTAGGAAATGAGCTATAAGGGAAAAAATGGGAAAAAGAGACCAGGACCAACTGATTAGAAAAATACAAAGATCAGACAACAAAGGTAAAAATATATATCTATATTTTGAGATGTTAGCAATTTAAATATAAGCAACACAACCGCTCTCTCAAAATTTATGGACAGGTAGGAGCCGTGTATAAAATCGTAATAATAAGAAGGCTAAAGTACCACAAATCACCGTGAATTATGTTTGTATCATTAAGTAAACCTCATACTTAGGCGTAGATGTGAATGCTATGCTGCATAATTTGGCATTATTTATCAGTAAAAAAACAACTAGTAGACCTGCATGCCTACAGCCCACCCATGTTAACCTTGTGCCCACCCAAAAAATCAATTCTGGCTACGCCACTGCATCAGCCCCCAAGCTATTGCAGCAGACGGTAATCGGGAAAGGAGAGAGCAGCATGAGCCTCCAGCGATCGATGGAATTCTTCCTTCTTGGCCTGCGGGGGCTGGAGGAGTAGGAGCAGCTACTGTTTGTGCTCGGGGGGGGGGGGGGGGGGGGAGAGAGGAAGTGAGTGACAGAAAGAGAGAGAAGCAGCCAGCCAGCCTGTGTGTAAGTGAGAGAATGTGTGTGATTGAGAGCCTGTGTGTAAGTGAGAGAATGTATTTGATCGGGAGTATGTGTGTGATTGAGAGAAACTGGTCAGAGAGCTGATGTATGTGTATATGTGAGAGACAATGAAAGTGACTGCTCAAGGAGATGACTGATGTGTATGTGAGAGTGTGAGACAGTCAGGGATGTGTGTGTGTGTGTGTGTGTGTGTGTGTGAGAGGGAGAGAAAAAGCATGGAAGTGAGAAATCTGGGTATGTGAGAAAGCATGGGAGTAAGAAGCCTGGTGTTGTGGGGGTGTATGTGAAAGAAAGCATGGGAGTGAGAAGCCTGATTATGTGAGAGAGAGCATGGGAGTGGGAAGCCTGTGTGTGTGCATGTATATGAGAGAGACTGGTTGGTAAGGTGACGGTGTGACTGGTGTGTATGTGAATGTGAGAGAGAGAATGTGATTCAGGGAATGAGAAGCCTGTGCACGTGGAGAGCGAGCATGGAAATGAGAGAGAGACTGGGTGTGTGTGTGTGTGTGTGTGTGTGTGTGTAACAGAGAAAGTGATTATGGGAATGAGAAGGCTGTGCATGTGAAGAGAGTGAGCATGGGAGTGAGAACCTGGGTGTGTGTGAGACACAGCATGGGAGGGAGAAGCCTGTGTATGTAAGACAGAACATGGAAGTGGGAAGCCTGTGTGTGTGTATGCATGAGAGAGATCAGGTGACGGGTGTGTGTGAGAGAGATAAAGTGATTATGGGAATGAGAAGCCTGTGCAGGTGAAGAGTGGGCATGGGAGTGAGAAACCTGTGTGTGTGTGTGAGACACAGCATGGGAGTGAGAAGCCTGTATATCTGAAAGAGAACATGGGAGTGGGAAGCCTGTGTGTGTGTATGCATGAGAGAGATCAGGTGACTGGTGTGTGTGTATGTGGGAGAGAAAGAAAGTGATTATGGGAATGAGAAGCCTGTGCATGTGGAGAGAACAAGCATGGGAGTGAGAACTGGTGAGTGTATGTGAGAAAGAGAAAGTGATTATGAAAGTGAGAAGCCCATATATGTAAGTGGAACACGGGAGTGGGAAGCCTGTGTGTGTGTGTATGGCATGAGAGAAACTGTTCAAGAAGGTGACTGGTGTGTTTGTCAAAGACTGGGAGATGATTGGTGTGTGAGAGACAGAAACTGGTCATGGGGGCATGACTGGTATGGTGTGTGTGTGTGTGAGAGACATGGGCCCTAAGGAAGAGGACCATGAGTATAGAGCTTAGCCACTACTGCTGCTTCTGGTGTGTGCTACAGCCTGCATGGAAGAGGAGTAGGAGAGCTGCTGGAGGGGGTAAGTAAAGGTGGCTTTTTAAGTTTATTTTTCTTGATTGACTGCTATTTTAATTATTTAATATTATGTGATGTGTCTGCTTTTTTTGAAATATTTTATTGGTGTTTGGAGAATTTTTAATAGTTTTTATGAGTTTTTAATTGTTGGATGTTATTCTGTTCATAGTTGTTGTGAAACATTTATTCTGCTTATTAGTATAGTTTTACAATTATTTCTGTGTGGGGATCTATAGCTGCTTGCTAATTCTGTTTTCCTAATAAGAGGTGTATTGGTTTTTAGGGCCTGATTTAATATTTGTAGTGTTGCCTTTTCATAGATAGGGTTGCTCCTGTTTGAGTGTATTCCATAATACAGGTGTAACTGTGTGTGGATTAGTTTATGTCCATTACTACAGATCCTGGGAGTATGTTAGGTCAGTTCTGTGTCTGTTACAGAGATATTTTACTAGCATGTAAGTGTTTTATCAGTCTTATTTGTTGCGTTTTCTCAAGAGGACATGCATTGGTGGTAAACTGCTGTCTTTTCATAAGTAGGGCTATTGAGCCTGAAAGTAGAAGGAGTTTGAGTTGCTGTTACTGAGATGACACCAGAACCAGAATATCTTTTTTGTAGAGTGAGTTGAATGGGGAATGTCATAATTCTGCTTTACATCCATTATTGTGGATCAGGGGGGTTCCCGTGGATGCAAACTGTACATTTACATCTAGCCCTGTGACGATCATGGGTCAGTGTGTCACGCATGTGAGAAACATCTGTCAGGTGTGTCCCGACAGAAAAAAGGTTGAGAACCACTGCTCTAAACCTCACTGCATCTGTAAACAATGTTCAGATAGAAAATGTTATTGTTAGAAAAAAAGAGAAGTCCATGAATGACTCCATTAGAATCCATTGGGGTATGGTGGGCGGAGGAGGGGACAGCACAGTAATCATTTGCACAAGGCAGCAAAACAGGTAGTACTGTCCCTGAGTCAACAGGGGAAGCAATTCATCCTATTTTGGGATCAAATTATATTGTACATTGGATAGTCAATGTTGTATGGTGGTCTTCTGCTAGTTTCTTGCTGCCTGCATTAATATAGAAGGAAGACTGGGGTAGGAATTTTGTTATATTTATTTATTTTATTTAAAGGTTTTTATATACCGATAACCGTTTGCACATCATATCGGTTTACAAGTAACGTATAACAACGATAGAGAAAATACATGGAACAATTTGGTTACATGGTATCGTAATGGAAAGGTATATAACAAAGAAAGAAAGAAAGCAGAGAGTACAAAACTGTTGAAGGAAAAATATATATGTATATATATATATATATATATATATATATGTATATGATAATCTATGTACACCTATTGTTAAAAACACTTAGGGGTAGATCTTAAAAACATACGCGCGCGCGTACTTTTGTTCGCGCACCAGGAGCGAACAAAAGTACGCTGGATTTTATAAGATACGCGCGCATTTGTGCAACCTGAGCGTGCCGAGCCCAGCGCGCGCTGCCTGTTCCCTCCGAGGCCGCTCCGATTTCGGAGCGGCCTCGGAAGGAACTTTCCTTCGCCCTCCCCCCACCTTCCCCTCCCTTCCCCTACCTAACCCATAACCCAGCCCTATCTAAACCCCCCCTTACCTTTGTTGGTAGATTTATGCCTGCTAAATGCAGACGTAAATCTGCGCGCGCCAGCGGGCTGCTGGCGCGCCATCACCCGACCCGGGGGCTGGTCCGGAGGCCTCAACCATGCCCCCGGGCTGGTGCCACGCCCCAGGCCCGCCCCTGAAACGCCGCATCACACCCCCGAAACGCCGCGTCATTCCGCAACGCCCCTGACATGCCCCAACATGCCCCTTTTACGAAGCCCCTGGACTTACACGCGTCCCGGGGCTCTGCGCGCGCCGGTGGCCTATGCAAAATAGGCGCGCCGGCGCACGAGGGCCCTGCGCGCGTAAATCCGGCCGGATTTATGCGCGCAGGGCATTTAAAATCCGCCCCTTACTGAATTAGGTTTTGTTTATAGATGGTTATACACAATTACAGCATACCATCCCATGATGATCACCCAAATAATTATGTAAGGCTGAAGTAAACAAAATTGTCAAAACTGCTGCTAAACAAGTAGCAGTCCTAAATAGAGTTCAAAAAAAGAATTGCTGATAACAAAGTCCATCCACAATAAGTGTTTAAAAATATCTTACTGCACTACATCCTCCTAATACCAAACATGATATAGTGTACAAGACTTCACAAACTACTACCAAGGTTCTTCATTTTGCCAAAACGTGGCTTCTTCTGGAGGAGTTCTTCAAAACATTTTATAAAGGCACATATATATCTGCAATGTCCATCACTGATGTCTAATCAACTTGTCTAGTTACATCTGTAGCAGTGCAGTTCCACAGTATTATTGCTACTTGTCCGTATAACTCTACAACTACTTAAACGTCACTTGTTAAGAAACATTCAAAAATAACTTTTCAAATCAGATATTAAAAAAATGTGCACTTCTTTCAAATGCATAAAATGGCAATGGCTTGGTCAAGTATATGAGTGCTCAATTCATGCTGCTTGTAATCCTTTATCTATTTAATCATCGGAACGTCTGGTGTGTTTACATCCTTACAAAGCTCCATCCACAAACCTATGAAAAATGGTGTTTCTTACCACTGATAGAGAATAAATATGGATAGAGATGAATGAAAAAAATATAAAGATGTGCAACAATTTATACACAGATATTCCACTCTGTTTCACAATTCATCCCAATCCACTAAGAAGTCAACCACTGAAATATAAAAAAAACTGTACACGATGCTGCAGAGCTAAATGAATGTAAATATGCCTTTAAGTTAAGAATGTGCAAAGAATGTAATCTCAGATACAGAGCAGTGCCCACACTAATACTAGTTCTGATTTACTTCACAGATTCTTCCTATGTGGAGTTAATTAATTCACTAGTCAATTCCTTAAAAAGACTCCCGATTAAAAGCAAATAAAGGTTTGTCAACAAAAACTTGGTGTATGATTAACAAGTCCCAATGATGTAATATAATGTGCTTGATACTTTCTGTTTGTATAATATAACGCAGTATACACACCATTTGTCACAACAGGGCTCACTCTTGGGGCTGTAACAGCAATTTCCTATTATCAAATAGGGCTTTCTTATAGGCCCATTTGATGATTGCACCTGGATAATCCCGGTTCTCAAAATGCTCTCGCATGCATACAGCTTGCTACATATATTAATTCAATGATGTACACAGCCTCCGCAATCTCAAGAATAGTCATATGGGTATTTTTTCTCATAATTTTTAAGGAAGATGAATCGGCAAATGACAGCGTGTTTTGTCCATGTGCTTTGTATAAACTGAAGATATTAATCCACCATTAGATTTCTGAACCCAGGCATCCAAAAATGGAATTCTCATGTTTCTATTATATACAGAGACTTGTATGTGGTTCCTGAATAATACACATATGTTTCCTCAAAAGATGACCCATAGAAGCACACCATCAAAGGGGCCATAACTGACCCCATTGCTATTCCCTTAATTTGCTGAAAAACTGCCCTCCAAAAACAAAAAAATATAAACTCTGCCCTGGCCATATTACATACAAAGATGTTTGTCCATCTGTCATGTCACTTTTCTCTAAACACACATTTCTGTTTAACATTGATTTTCAGTGCATTAAATTCAGGTATTGTAAGTATTTTACTATTCCCAGGGGGTTTTATAATCTATGGTTGTACCTGAGGCAATGGAGGGTAGAGGAACTTGCCCAAGGTCACAGGGAGCAACACTGGGACTAGAACACTGGTCTCCTGAGTCAGAGCCTACTGCTCTAACCATTAGGCTACTCCTCCACTACCACAACCATTGAGATGTTGATATAAAAGGGCAAGATATCCACAGTGACCAACAATCTCACTGATTTGCATCAAAATTGTTCTATCATAGTTATAAAATGAGAAGAGTCATGAATGTATAATACATACATAGGGACCAAAGAATTTATAAATGTATTCACAAATTGGACAATGGCTCAAGCACAGAGCAGATGCTGACACTATTGGTGGCACCTGAAATAATTCCTATATTTTTGCAATCACAAAGTAATTGATATCTTTGGAGTACAATCAAACAAAAAATCATATTCCTTATGAATAATAAAAAGTAGAGATAAACCATAGTCCAGTAACTGATTTCAGATGGAATATATGGAGTAGGTTCTTCTGGAAGCATCTTGATAAAATAATGTATCAGATAACTATCTTAATGCTTCCGAATCATAATCACTTCTGTTCATGATAACAATTTCTCCAGCCTTATCAGCTGGATGTATTAGACCAGAAGAATCCAGTTGCAGCTCTTTACATGCTAAACTCTCCTGTCTAGATAAATTGTTGTATCCTGGCCTTAACAGAGATTCTAAGCTGACCAGATTCCTCATGTCAACTGATTTAAAAGTTTCTATTTTCAAAACTAAAGGTCTCAGAGGAAGTTATCTAGATTTCCTGGCTACCTAGTGCCTGCTAGGTTCTATTGGAGGTGAATAAAGATTTGAATCCATTCAAATGAATATTGTTCCCCTTGTGTTATGTTTCGAGTATTACTTCCTCTTCATTTTACACAACATTTTACTCCCCATTTTTATTTATCTAAACTGAAGCATTCTAAAAAATCAGATGGCATTCATTTTCCAGATTTCTTTCTCTACCATAACACCTCAATAAAGGTAGGAGTTAATCCTTTGTTCCCCTCCACCTGCACCTACTCTCCCCAGCCCCAACCCCTTGCAACTTGAATTAATCACCAACACATGGTCAGAGAAGAACAAACTTTTATTATTAGACAGATTAGGCTGCAGCCTCACAGCAAAGCAATCCAGCATCAAAGACACAATGTACTTATGCACTAAACATTACATTCTATCTCAAATATCCCTGGTGACCAACGCTCCAGAACCCCATATGCCAACAAGCCGCAGGCAACCCAAGATTCACCTGGCCATAGAATCCAAAGTGTCGCCGGGGTCACTGGCCTATCAAGTCCCTGACCATAAAAGTCAGATCGCCTTGGTTGAGTGCTGCTCCTGCCATGCCCCTTTCTTCTCCCCTGGTTGCCGTTGAAGCTTCAGGGGTCTGCATCTTGATCTATCAGGCCACTGGTCCTATCACAGTCTGTATCTCAATCAGGCCACTGGCCCTGCCATGCTTCTGGCCTCCCTCCTGACCTTGTTCTCCATTAAGGGCAGCTGCCTTCAAGTCAATATAGCATGAATGGGAGGTTTAACTTAGAAGGGGGCCCAGATAACTCACTGGTCACTGTGCCACAACACCATGGACTGCGACAGTTTCCTAATGGAAAACCCTAACTTAGAGCTAAGAGGGAGGGTAGGGTAGGATGCTGGCCCAGTAGCAAGCCAGGGGAAAAGGGGCTGCCCCTGATAAGGAGGCACCCTTTTGATTTCTTTGCCTCGGCCAATCACAGGCTGCCCAACCCTTCACTTCTCCCTCTTTCTCATAAGTACATAAGAACATAAGAAAATGCCATACTGGGTCAGACCAAGGGTCCATCAAGCCCAGCATCCTGTTTCCAACAGTGGTCAATCCAGGCCATAAGAACCTGGCAAGTACCCAAAAACTAAGTCTATTCCATGTTACCATTGTTAATGGCAGTGGCTATTCTCTAAGTGAACTTAATAGCAGGTAATGGACTTCTCCTCCAAGAACTTATTCAATCCTTTTTTAAACACCGCTATACTAACTGCACTAACCACGTCCTCTGCCAACAAATTCCAGAGTTTAATTGTGCGTTGAGTAAAAAAGAACTTTCTTCGATTAGTTTTAAATGTGCCCCATGCTAACTTCATAGAGTGCCCCCTAGTCTTTCTACTATTCGAAAGAGTAAATAACCGATTCACATCTACCCGTTCTAGACCTCTCATAATTTTAAACATCTCTATCATATCCCCCCTCAGCAGTCTCTTCTCCAAGCTGAAAAGTCCTAACCTCTTTAGTCTTTCCTCATAGGGGAGCTGTTCCATTCCCCTTATCATTTTGGTAGCCCTTCTCTGTACCTTCTCCATCGCAATTATATCTTTTTTGAGATGCGGCGACCAGAATTGTACACAGTATTCAGGGTGCAGTCTAACCATGGAGCAATACAGAGGCATTATGACATTTTCCGTTTTATTCACCATTCCCTTTCTAATAATTCCCAACATTCTGTTTGCTTTTTTGACTGCTGCAGCACACTGAACCGACAATTTCAATGTGTTATCTACTATGACGCCTAGATCTCTTTCTTGGGTTGTAGCACCTAATATGGAACCCAACATTGTGTAATTATAGCATGGGTTATTTTTCCCTATATGCATCACCTTGCACTTATCCACATTAAATTTCATCTGCCATTTGGATGCCCAATTTTCCAATCTCACAAGGTCTTCCTGCAATTTATCACAATCTGCTTGTGATTTAACTACTCTGAACAATTTTGTGTCATCTACAAATTTGATTATCTCACTCGTCATGTTTCTTTCCATTTATTTGTTGAGTTTTATATACCATTATTCAGTTGAGCCATCATAACGGTTTACAAAAGTATACATTTATCTTGTAACTGAGCAGTAATATGAACATTAAACATATTGTTAGCAGTTGGGTAGTAGTACATTTCCAGATCATTTATAAATATATTGAAAAGTAA
Source organism: Rhinatrema bivittatum (assembly GCF_901001135.1). Taxonomy (NCBI): domain Eukaryota; kingdom Metazoa; phylum Chordata; class Amphibia; order Gymnophiona; family Rhinatrematidae; genus Rhinatrema; species Rhinatrema bivittatum. Next base: position 228,471,178 of record NC_042620.1, on the reverse strand, counting down.
GGGTCCCAATACAGATCCCTGAGGCACTCCACTGCCCACTCCCTTCCACTGAGAAAATTGTCCATTTAAACCTACTCTCTCTTTCCTGTCTTTTAGCCAGTTTGCAATCCACGAAAGGACATCACCACCTATCCCATGACTTCTCTTCCCCCAACCCCTCCCTATCCTGATCCTACCCTTTGCCACTAGTGGACTAATCCTCCCCATGCCCTCTCCAACCACTCTGCCCCTATTGTGCCCTGCTCCCTCATTGCAGTCACAGGACTTTATATGATATAGGGATTTTGATTGATGTAGTTTGAAAAAAAAGGTGTGAATCTTCCTGCCTGGTTTGTGTTCAAAGGTTTGACTGTTGCTCATCTGAATTTACTATACAATACAATCTTGCAACTCTTCTTCCCAAAGCTTTGCAAGACAATCCTATCTTACTCTGTACATATTGCGTTTTTGGTTTACCTGGAAAATGTATGGTGGTTAAATGGATTCATTCCAAATTTATTCCCTTATAGAACAATCCCATACTCAGAGTTGACAGGAAGACTTTATGCTGGCCTCAGTGCACTTTAAAAGGTTTCTGGTCTATTGCTCATATGATAGACAATGATAAATCTATAACTTTTCAGAAATTGTATTACATGTGCAACCTCCCTTTTGTTATGTTCTTTTCAATGGTTACAGCATAAACATTGCGTTCTCTCCTGGAAATGGACTTCTGATTTTGCAGAAGTCCCTGATATTGTTCTTGTTTCTCAGAAAATTATCTGTAATGGACATGTTGCATCTGGCTTCTATAAAGTTTTAAAACAAGATCAAATTTCTAACAATAGCAGGCTAGAAAGAGTTTGAGAACATGAACTGACTGTGACTTTCTCCAGGCATCAGCAAAAATTCTTCTGAGGAAAGGTTGTGTGTTGTACTCTTTCTTCTTCTCTGCTCATTTGGTCTCCTTTACAGTTACATAAAATTAATCCTAATTCCAATTTATTTTGATTTGCTATGTCTGATATTTGGATGCTAGATTATGTTTTATTTTATTGCTCTAATGTTCAACCCTTTTGACAAAATGTTCCACATATAATAAGCAAGATATTGAATATACAAGACCCATTCTCATATTCCGTTAAATTTTTGAAAACCATTTTCTTCTATGAAAATCTGTCCTCAAGTGCAAGGATGTTGTTGAATATTCTGCTTTGAATCTCCTGTCAAAACATTCTGGGGTGTTTGAAGGACTGTTTATTTTTAAATATCACATTTTAATGGAGTTCTCTTTGCTTTGCATAAAAGATATGAAACTGCTGCTGCTGAAAAACTAGTCATGCTCTTGTTTCAAAGATTTGATCTCCTGTTCAAAACTATTTTACCATCCTATGATGATATTATTTCCTCTCTTTCTTCTTTTTTATCTTTGAGCTTACTTATTATGTGTTTTATGTTTATGAATGTTCTAAGCAACACTGATGTTCTGGTTTTATGGATTTTTTTTCTTTTTTTGTGATCATTCTCAACATAAATCAATACAATTTTTTAACAAAGTAAATTGAGAACAAATTTTTTTCAGTCAACACACAATTAAGCTCTGGAATTCATTGCCAGAGGATGTGATAAATGCAGTTAGTAAAAGTGGGTTAATAAAATGTTTGGGCAAGATCCTCGAAGAAATGTATTGCTTGTGACCTGGACTCATTACTGGCAGAGACACGATGTTGGGTTTGATGGACATTGGTCTGATCCAGCATGGCACTTCTTATGTTCTTAGATAGACTTGGAGAAAGCCATTGCTTATCACTGGACATTAGCTGCATGGAATCAATGTACTATTTTCTAGGGGTGCACATTCGTTTGCAACATATTGGCAATCCGCAACGTATATGCCATATTTTTTGTATTCATGGGGGTCATGAAACGTATGGCGAACCCCCCATGAATACAACGTATCACTAACGAATAAACCCCCACCCTCCTGACCCCCCAAGACTTGCCAAAAGTCCCTGGTGGTCCAGCAGGGGTCCTGGAGCGATCTCCTGCACTCGGGCCGTCGGCTGCCGGTATTCAAAATGGCTCCGATAGCCCCTGTGACATAGTAAGGGCAAAGGCTATCAGCGTCATTTTGAATACTGGCAGCCTATGGCCCGATTGCAGGAATCGCTCCAGGATCCCAGCTGGACCACCAGGGACTTTTGGCAAGTCTTGGGGAGGTCAGAAGTCCCCCGCTGGACCACCAGGGACTTTTGGCAAGTCTTGGGGGGGTCAGGAGGGTGGGGGTTGTAGTAAATTAAATTTAAAGGGTTGGGATGGGTTTTTTGGGGGGAAACTAACACATATGTAACTAATGAACGGATCGGGGTCTCTCGAGAACGGATGCAACAGATTTGGGTCACAACGAATATGAATACTGAATGGGACAAATCCGTCCCTGCTGCACATCCCTACTGTTTGGATCCTGCCAAGTACTTGTATCCTGGATTGGCCACTGTTGGAACTAGAATATTGGGCTTCCCAATATCCTAGTTCTTGGTTTGACCCAGTATAATATTTTTTATCTTCTTACGTACAATGCATGCAACATAGATCATTATTTTTAATATGTGTTGAACCTAATATTTTTCTGTACTAAGCTGTGTTGTCGCAGATACATGCACATTACTCCTTATTAGTGCACTTTATCACCTAATAACTCATGCTATTTGGATAATAATATGTTATTGCAATAATGCAACTTAGTAAATAGATCCTGTAATGTGTTTACTGTTGTCAATGATTCATATCATATTGCCAAAAATTAATAAAAATTAATAAAAACAATGCTTTTTACCTTTTATGCTAAAGTAGATTAATTTGACATTATCATCTACAAAAAAATACAAGTTTACTAAGCTTTAGGAACCTGCTTTGCAACTGGTCCTGACACAATGCAACATTTCAGCAGACCTACAAAGTAAAATTTGCTTGATTTACGGATACATTTATCTAAAAATAACTGCATGTATTTTTCTGAACTTATAAACCTTGCCACAAGGGAATACTAAAGACTAACAGGAAAAAAAAAAAAAAAGTAATGCCAATCTGCCAAGTGCCTTCCTGGCACTATATTCTGTAGGGAATGAAACAACATTATTTAATTTGGTATTTACAGCTCTGCTACTTTGGACATTTTTATTCCATTACAAAACTCTAAAAGAATAACAGTTGACTTAGGTTATACCAATGACTCACAAACATTGCCCTGTGTGTTAAGTAACTTAGACATTTTACCTAAGTAGATTATTGAGATTTCTAATGTTTCCTAATTCCTAATCACAAAATATGATGTGTTTTCTTTCCCAGATTTATTTCAGTGACTTGTCTATGCATATTGTATATTACTATTTTTGCTAAATAAAGGACAGATCCTCTGATGATTAAAAAAGTGCAACTGATTCATTCATTCTAGACGGTTAATAAAGTAAAATGTAAAAATATTGTTTTTAACAATTACTGTGCAAACAAAAGATGTTGAGATCATGTGGCCTTGAATCTGATTAATAATCCCTGATAACAATATAAATGCTAATAAAGGTTTTAGCCATAATATAATATCAGTACCTGTGTGACTCATTGGTATAAATTGAAAATATTAAAAAAAAAGAAATGGACAAAGTATTTAAATATATTTTATTAGAAAATATACAGTAGGGATACTACAATTTTATTGGTTAAAACAATTTTAACCATGTTCTTAATAAATATAATTCAAAATTTTGCCTTGTATATTTGTCTTGATTATTCTGTAAGTGCTATTGAGAAGGGACTGTCTTAAATGTGTTTTGTACAAAATTGTGCACATAGTCTAGTGTTGATGTCATCATGGATGTGATGGCCAATTTGGTGATACCCCCAAGAGAGAGGAATGCAGGGGTCAGGATTAGGCAGGTTAGGCATGAGGTCTTCTGCCTAGCCAGCCACCTTCCCTTCGAGCTGGGCCCTCTGGTGCTGGTGGCTGGCAGATCTTATGATGGGGTAGTACACAGGATCAGGGACAGGGCACCCACAGGGTCTGGCTGGCAGCAGAAGGTAAGGGACAAGAAGGGACACAATGAACACAAGCGGAGAGTGTACTGACAAGACAGAGATGGACAGGTCAGCACAGGCACAGGGTAATATAGGATAAAGAAGGGGCTAGACAAGGCATGGAACAGCAAAGACAATACTAGGGAACCACATAGACGGGGGGGGGGGGGGGGGGGATCATGGAAGAAAGACCTAGCAAAGAACCAGGACAAGAAATAAATTCACTGGTAGGAAGGGCCACAGGAAAGTCCAGATAATGTAAGAGCAGGGATGGGAACACACAGGCATGAAAGACCACTGGGAGACCTTGATAGGGTAAGGATCAAGGTAAAGAACACAGTCAAGAAAGGCCCTAGGGAGTGTTAGGCAAGACAGGGACAAGACAATGAACACACAGGCAAGTAAGGCCACTGAGAGGCCAAGAGAGAACAAGGACAAAGCTAGAAGCACACAAGCTAGGAAGGCCCCTGGGAGTCCAAGACGGGACATGGAACACGACCATAGAACTCACAGGCAAGGCGGCCTCTGGGAGGCCTAGACAGAGCAAGGGTAAGACAAGAAACAAGAATAAGCATTAGGCCACCAGAAGATTTAAATAGAGGAAGAAAAAGGCAAGGGACATGAATAAGGATTAGGTCACTAGGAGACCTAAATAGAGCAAGACTGAGCCCCCAAGACATACAAATCTGTGAAGGTTACTATCCTGCCATGGCTAGTCTTACATTTCTTTTCCAATGGCATATGGAGGCAAATAACTATTTCAAAGATATTTTATGGGGTTTTTTTAAATATATATATCTTGTACATACAGTAAGAGGAGACAGCATATTGTTTCTTTGTCCCCATTCCAGAAGCATCAGTCTCAAAGGGATACCTCATCTTTAATCAAATCCATATAAAGTAAGCAGGAGCCTTTGTGTTCCAACTTTCCCTAAATGAGTCATCAATTATGCAGTAGATTGTGTTCTTAAAGCTTTTCGTGGACAGTATTTTCTCCACTGAGGGAATTTTCACATTAAGTATAAGCACTGGAGGTAATTACATAGTTACAGTATTTATTTAGCATTTTCTTAGATATAGAGTACACTATAAATTTCTGCACAGAACTGTGAGCAAATAGATCTCAGTTATTGTATATGCTCCTAGTAAAGCATAGTTTTGAATACAGGTTAAATCAATATTTTCTAAATAGGAATCCCTCTAAAATTAGCATTAAAACAGAATATTTCAGGCTAAATGCACTCATTTGCAGACACAGATTCAACAACTGTCCCAATTTTGATTCTGGGCCAAGCATGTAAATCTGAAGGCACCAGCAAAACAGACACAGTACAATGCCATCCAAACACATACAAATTTAGAATCTACAAAGAACCACTATAAAGTTTATTTCAAATGCAGTGAAATCACAGATCCATTCTATCATAACTACACATGTGGGTATACACCCAAGGAGTCAATATTACAATTCATTTAATATTATTGCATTTTATTTTCAACCCATTTTGATATAAAAAAAAATTGAAGCTTATTTGAACTTGAAGATATAGGAGTGAAATTTGAGAGTTCCATAAATTGTAGCAATTTTCAAAAGCCCATTTACGTGCAAACCATCTTTTGAAAATTCAGCCCTATGAAGTGAATTTTCAATGGTTTTATGTGAATAAAAGTAGCAATTTTCAAAATCTCATTTACACCAAGACCTTTTGAAAATTGCCTCCATAGTATTTAACTATTAATTTATCTAAACACACTTTGATTTTGAAATGATTTACCCTGCTAGAATTAGACTTTAGGAAGGAAAATCATCATGCTTGGAAACCTGATCCCCTTTGACTAGATAAATTTATCCAGCCAAATTCACGTCACACAAATTAGGCTTGTCAAGAAAAAGTACCAGCCAAAGGCATTCTCAGGGTGGATTAATCAAATCTAACTGCTTAGGGCCTCATTTTCCAATATCACATGTGATACCAAAAAGGGGTGAGAGAGAGAGAGAGAGAGAGAGAGAGAGAGAGAGAGAGAGAGAGAGAGAGAGAGAGAGAGAGAGAGAGAGAGAGAGAGGAGAGAGAGAGAGAGAGAGAGAGAGAGAGAGAGAGAGACTTGCTATAGGGCCTCCTCCCTAGACAGGTATTTGTATCCCTATGGGAGGCCCACCTAATAACTCGAGGTGGGGATTAGGTATGAGTGTAGGGGGTTGGGGGCCACTTTCACATTCAACATGAGACGTACGAACAGAACAGTGGTCTCTTGTGAAGATTTGATGACCTTCGGAGTGAGGAAACTCACTCCAAGATGAGATTTGGGCAATGTTCTCTCCACCTAGCTTGATGGACACTCTACCTGGGCAACACAAGCTAGGTGGAGAGAACATTGCCCAAATCTCATCTTGGAGTGAGTTTCCTCACTCCGAAGGTCATCAAATCTTCACAAGAGACCACTGTTCTGTTCGTACGTCTCATGTTGAATGTGAAAGTGGCCCCCAACCCCCTACACTCATACCTAATCCCCACCTCGAGTTACTAGGTGGGCCTCCCATAGGGATACAAATACCTGTCTAGGGAGGAGGCACTATAGCAAGTCTCTCTCTCTCTCTCTCTAATTCTTTGGAAAATGACCCCCTTAGTTTGTGTAGTAATGGCACAGCCTTACACTGAGGTAATAATTAAGATTTTTTAGAAAAATAAAGATGTGCCAGATAATGGATAACGTTCTGATGTTGTGATTTTTAGTCTTGTATACATGATGAAATTGTCAATGAAATTTACATTTTTAACACATGTTGATAATAGTTGGATTCAAGGAATTTTGCATATGTTTTAATAGTGGCTGGATTTCTTTTAGTTGTTTTTTTTTACTGCAGGCATACCAGTACAATAGATTGGATGAAACAACGTCGATGATTGGATAAGTGGAATTGTGGAGGTACTTTTTAATGCAATATGGGGTAGATTTTAAAAGAAGCGCGATCAGCCTACTTTTGCTTGCGCATCAGACTCAAGCAAAAGTACGCTGGATTTTAGTAGATACGCGCGGAGCCGCGCGTATCCACTAAAATCCTGGATCGGCGCGCGCAAGGCTATCGATTTTGTATAGCCTGCGCGCGCCGAGCCGCGCTGCCTCCCCCCGTTCCCTCCAAGGCCGCTCCGAAATCGGAGCGGCCTTGGAGGGAACTTTCCTTTGCCCTCCCCTCACCTTCCCCTCCCTTCCCCTACCTAACCCACCCGCCCGGCCCTGTCTACACCCCCCCCTTACCTTTGTCGGGGGATTTACGCCTCCCAGAGGGAGACGTAAATCCCCGCGCGCCAGCGGGCCTGCTGCGCGCCGGGCCGCGACCTGGGGGCGGGTACGGAGGGCGCGGCCACGCCCCCGGGCCGTAGCCACGCCCCGTACCCGCCCCCAAAACGCTGCCGACACGCCCCCGGAACGCCGCGACGACCGGGCCCGCCCCCCCGGCACGCCCCCGACACGCCCCCCTCCGAGAACCCCAGGACTTACGCGAGTCCCGGGGCTCTGCGCGCGCCGGGAGGCCTATGTAAAATAGGCTTCCCGGCGCGCAGGGCCCTGCTCGCCTAAATCCGCCCAGTTTTGGGCGGATTTAGGCGAGCAGGGCTCTGAAAATCTACCCCTATATTTTTAATGCAAAACAGTCATTTTGCTGTTCTTATTTAAAGAATGCTTTCTAAATTTCTTTGGTTAAAAAATTTTTGGTCATAAATATTTATCTATTGTCACCTTTTAAGTAATTAATTGTCTCTCATTGAAAGACATATTATGTTTTAATTTTTATTATGGTATTTTAATTTTAGATCTTTACTATGTTTAAAAAGGATGTTTATTGTTTTATATAAAATTCTTTTTAATATTCATGAGATCTTAATAATATCATTTTTTAGATATGTATTTATTTATTTTTGACTGTTTACTTTGATTGTAGCCCCTGCGGCAGTGGCTGTAAAGCTATAAAACTGGGCCTGAGTCTGGCGATTTTATTTGACACGTCTCTGCACCAATAAAGCGTTGAAAAAGATCCAGGCATCTATTCTTTTTGTGTTCACCTATTAGTTATCTTGTCCTTGCACAATGTGATTACCTAAGAAATTGGCTTAATTTCAAACAGTGCACTACATGTACTTGTTAATAAAGTGCCTACTGTTTGGAAAGATGAACTTTCTAGTGGTGTTGTTTCATTGTGTGGGTTTTTTTGTTAATGGTAGCAGTGGTTAAAGGCTTGCTCTCAACATGACCTTGCACGATCCAAAGCCTGCCACATTCCAAATGTGCATTTATGGAGCAAGCAAGACCATATGGGCTATGGAATTACAATGAAAGCTCTGTATATGCTGATTAACAAGACATCCATTGATAAATGGGAAGACCCGTACTGTGGCCCTTCACTATCGCCTCTTGTTGCCTTTTTCACATACGATACTGTTTGCTAACTGTTCCTTACATGGGCCTGTATGTCACCAGCTCTATCCCTTAAAGGCCAGCATATGATATAGTGTGCATGTACAGGCTGATGCGATAAAGGGTGAACTTAGAGTATTCAGGACCCAACTCTTTTTTTTCTGTCCACTTACTTCAGTCAGTAGGGCAAGGGTATTTGTATTTGACATTGTATATAATTAACCTCCTTTTTCTCTTTCTATTTTCACCTCCCAGTTATCAGCCCCTGTTAATTGTAACTGCATCTCTTCTAGGGATGTGAATCGTGTCCTCGATCGTCTTAACGATCGATTTCGGCTGGGAGGGGGAGGGAATCGTATTGTTGCCGTTTGGGGGGGTAAAATATCGTGAAAAATCATGAAAAATCTAAAAATCGCAAAACCGGCACATTAAAACCCCCTAAAACCCACCCCCGACCCTTTAAATTAAATCCCCCACCCTCCCGAACCCCCCCCAAATGAGTTAAATAACCTGCGGGTCCAGCGGCGGTCCGGAACGGCAGCGGTCCGGAATGGGCTCCTGCTTCTCAATCTTGTTGTCTTCAGCCGGCGCCATTTTCCAAAATGGCGGCGAAAAATGGCGGCGGCTATAGACGAACACGATTGGACGGCAGGAGGTCCTTCCGGACCCCCGCTGGACTTTTGGCAAGTCTCGTGGGGGTCAGGAGGCCCCCCACAAGCTGGCCAAAAGTTCCTGGAGGTCCAGCGGGGGTCAGGGAGCGATTTCCCGCCGTGAATCGTTTTCGTACGGAAAATGGCGCCGGCAGGAGATCGACTGCAGGAGGTCGTTCAGCGAGGCGCCAGAACCCTCGCTGAACGACCTCCTGCAGTCGATCTCCTGCCGGCGCCATTTTCCGTACGAAAACGATTCGCGGCGGGAAATCGCTCCCTGACCCCCGCTGGACCTCCAGGAACTTTTGGCCAGCTTGTGGGGGGCCTCCTGACCCCCACGAGACTTGCCAAAAGTCCAGCGGGGTCCGGAAGGACCTCCTGCCGTCCAATCGTGTTCGTCTATGGCCGCCGCCATTTTTCGCCGCCATTTTGGAAAATGGTGCCGGCTGAAGACAACAAGATTGAGGAGCAGGAGCCCGTTCCGGACCGCTGCCGTTCCGGACCGCCGCTGGACCCGCAGGTTATTTAACTCATTTGGGGGGGGTTCGGGAGGGTGGGGATTTAATTTAAAGGGTCGGGGGTGGGTTTTAGGGGGTTTTAGTGTGCCGGCTCACGATTCTAACGATTTATAACGATAAATCGTTAGAATCTCTATTGTATTGTGTTCCATAACGTTTTAAGACGATATTAAAATTATCGGACGATAATTTTAATCGTCCTAAAACGATTCACATCCCTAATCTCTTCTTCACGTTTATTTATGTTCTTGGTTGTTTCTTCACACCCCTGTTTTATGTAAACCGGCATGATGTGAATGCTTTCATGAATGCCGGTATAGAAAAACCTTAAATAAATAAAATAAATAAATAAAGGGTATGTGACCACATACATTTGTAGCTTACACTGTAAACCCTAAACATTGTGTTCTCACTTTATCTTGGTAAGAAGGCATGGGATGTTGAGTGAAAGGGTCAGAGGTCTGGAGATTCTTATAGGCAATGTTGATACCAAGATGTGTAGAAATTGCATGCTCAGATTTAGTAAGTACTAGTGGCAGTAAATCAACAATTTGCATTTGTTTTGACAATTCCTTGGTTTCACCCTACTGCATGGTCTTTTGCCGTGGCTTCATCGGGAGGAAGTATGCATGCTGCTAGGTGTCATTTGATTAAATGACACCTAGCAGCATGCATGCATGCATACTTCCTCCCGATGAAGCCATGGCAAGACTCCGTGCCATGGAGGGAAACCAAGGAAACCAAGGAATTGTCAAAACAAATGCAAATAGTCAATTTACTTCCACTAGTACTTACTAAATCTGTGCATGGAATTTCTACACAACTTGCTGTCAACATTGCCTATAAGAATCTTCAGACCTCTGAACCTTTCACTACACATACCAAGCCTTCTTATTAATTTATATGTGGTGTGATTTTACATTCTTCCACATCCTTAGTGATGCTTACTAGAGATGTGATTCGGCCGAACCTTTTGGTTCGGCCTTTGTTATCGGCCCGCCGCGGGAAATTTCATTGGGGCCATCCATTGCTCCTACCATGTGACAGAGGCCGGCCAATGGTTTTGATAGCCCTTGTCACATGGTAAGGGCAAAGGGCCATTGGCACCATTGTGATTAGTGGCAGCTGACGGCCCGAGAGGGGGAGATCGCTCCCGGGACCCCGCTGGACCACCAGGGACTTTTGGTACATCTTGGGGGGGGGGGGGGGGGGTTGGGCAAGACTTGGGGGGTCAGGAGGGGGGGTGTTGCAATTAATTAAATTTGAAGTGTTGGGGTGGGTTTGTGTTTTATTTTTTTAATATGCCCTTTCTCCTCCCCCACTGAAAATGATAACAAAACCACACAAAATTTTGTGGGTTTTCTTATTGTTTCGTCGCCCCCCCCCCCGAAACAAGACAAAATAGGAAATATTGTCTCTATTTCCTATTTCGTCACAAATGAATGCACATCCCTAGTGCTTACTTAGTCTTGGTACACACTCTAAGCTGCTGGCTCAAAATTAGGGATGATGAGTGAGGGAGTACCATATTCTGTACGATGGCCACAGCCAACCAGCAGAGGCCCTAGAAGGATGTTGCAGCTGCTGGGGACCAGGCTGCCTTCCACACTTTGGGTGACACCCTGGTACTGGGCTGCCTTTGGGATCTGGACACAATGTGTAAGGTAAGCCTTACCTTACATGTAATATACTGACCCCCAAGGCAGGAAAGTATAGGCATGGCAGGCAGTCTGTGGAAGTCTGCCTGGTGCACAGCACCAGTAACATACCTCATCATGATCCTGTGCTCTGCACCTCTGCAGATGGTGTACCACAAGGTACTCACTCACTGCTCCTCCCTACTTGTCACATAGCAGTTGAGACTGTGTTGCATGATTCACCAAGTACACAGAGTAGTGGAGCACAACATTTGGATACTGAAGAAGCTACTACAATGTTTAAGAAACAGAGGGCCATACCTTTGTAGGAAGGTATAGGCGGAACATATGTAGGCTGGCACAGAAAAGGTATTGTGTTTCATATGGGTGATAGACAGTAGGCATACCTTTCCTGCGTGTACACAGCACAGAGGGAGTGATAAAAAAGGTGGGCTGGTGTGCTTCCCTCTATGTCAGCTATGCATGATATTACATATTGAGCGATGCAAACAGACAACACTGACACAAAGATGGGACTCAATAATAGGATGTTCACAATGCCTGTGTGAGGAGTCAAGGCTGCCATGAGCTACCCCCCGCCACACTTACACACACTCACATAAAAAGCCATGCACCGGGAATTCTAAGTACATGCAGCGTGTTTAGCTGGATGATGGTAAGCACTCATGTGAATCATGCCTATAATCCAAGCAGAACCTACTGCTTTGCAGTGGCTGTTCCATGCAGCACCGCATTCCCACATTCAATGGGCATTTTCTTTAGCTGCACAACCACCCTCCATGACTTTCCAAGGGTCTGTGTGAGGTGTCATTGTGGGTAGCCAGACCAACCCCTAAACATGGCACTATGTACCTTACTCCATTTAATTCCAGGAAAGACATTGCCGTGGAAGTGAGTCCAAAGTGAGAGAAACAGCCAAATGTGCAGTATAACATTCAAGTTCTCCAGCATACTTGATGTGTCATCATGGCCACCTGCACACCTCTGCCCCTCAACAAACAGTACATATAAACTGTGAGTGCAATTGTTGAAAATGGGCCCTTAAAGTTGCAAGACCATTCCTACGCCTGTCCATACACAGCTCTGGCACATGCATGCCCTCTCCAGAGGACAACCACTCCATGAAAGCTCTGCAAAAGGAGACTGTGCTCAATTTAGAAACACACACTACCTGGTAAGGTGTATAGGAATTGAGGCGCAAGGGAGCAAGGTCCGAAAGTGAATAAGCAAGCCACAAAAAACGCTAGTCATCGAATGTCACACTCACTTATGTTAGCAATAGGAACTACATGCTGCTGTCCCTGCACGTACACATTAGCAAGGCCTATGTTCCATCAATGGTTGCCACTAAACCAAAAGCAGGTGTGTGTCAGCTTCCTGTAACAGATCATGAGTCAGTGTGATTCCTTCCTCCACAAACATTATCTATAGCTGCCCACAGGAAGCACTTCTGAGACTAACATATATCACCCCTACTTACTGCAAGATTATGAAATGGCCCTTGAATGGCTGAGGTGGCACAAAAAGCCTACTTGTCAAGATGCCTACTTGTAAAGGACATCTCAATCATGGCAAGCACATCACATCTGTGGGAGCAGAAATTCTATACAATAAGGACAGAGTGGTGGTTACAATGGAGTCAGTCTGTATGTTCATAACTTTTCACCCGACCACACAATATCACAAGAGAATGCAATACACAGAGGACTGCATGAGCTGTGAAGGACCATAGCAGGGCACCTCGCTAATTAAAGTACTAGTGTGTGTTATGGTTTTGAGGTGTTGGAGTGGATTCTTGGATACTGCGGTGATGGTCACGCCCACGGGGAGGAGCCAGTGAGGAGCCGCAGTACTAGGCTAGACTCTATACACGCAAACACAGATAATTTGTATTTATTATATAGCTTGGTGGTATTGTCCAGGGGGGGCAGCAGTGAGGTAACTTAGTAGAAGCAGTCCAGGGATCCTCAGCAGAGGAGACCAGTCCCCACTCGAGTAGATGGTAGGCAGCGCAAGGTGGTAGAGGAAAGTCCCGGAAGCAGACTCTGAGCACTGAAGCTGGAGGTGAGACAGACTGATAAGGTTAGTTACTCACTGAAGTAGATAGCTGTAATGATAGAGATCCTGGTAGGCAGAAGTAGATCAGTAAGGCACCAGAGTAGGAAGAGCAGGCCCTCGAGGAGCGAGTACCCGATATCTCAGATAGGTACCCATAAGAAAGAATAAGAGCCCCTGAGGAGTGGGTACCCAGGTTAGCAATGAATTACCCCGAAGGGCTGAGAGAAAGCTTCCTGTGGCAGCAGGGAAGTGGCAGAGCAGCTTAGACCGGAGGCAGTCCAATCCTTGCTAACTCAGGTCTGGATTCACTAATGCTGCAAGGCTTAGTGAATCCCGGCGCTAATGGGGGATGGGGGGGCGAAGTGGGGGGTGGTCTTGTGCTAGCTGGCAGTGATCACACCACCACATTGCGATCGCTGCCGGCGTGACGCCGAATAACTCTTCGCGGAGTCTGTCCAAGTTATGCCCCGACTCATCCTCTTCCGGGGCCAACTACGCCCTGATGTAGCTAGCGCAGGCCTGTGCTAAGCTTTCTAGCTATCACACGCTTCCACTGGTAATGCAAGTGTGCGATAGCCTTAGAAAATAAAGCCCTCAGTTTGTTAGCAAACGAAGGGCAGGCTAAATACATGGATGTCATGACGTCACTCAGAGTGGACGCCCCCAAGGTTCCCGCCATGATGTGGATAAAGACGTGGGTGGTGTCTGCGCGTGCACCCTAAGAGGCCCTCAGGAAATCTATGGCAAAGACTTGGAAGGTCTTATGAAGCCTTTCTGGAGATTCTCTTGGATGTACTCTGACATCGCTTTATTCTCTACCATGGAGAGGGGTATCCAGTCACAACAAGGTCCCGTGCTGTCCCCGGCCTCATCAAATTGTTGGGCACCCTCCATTTCATGGCAAACAGCTCCTTCCAAACCACAGTAGGAATGGTAGGAGGTATGTCCCAAACCACATTCTCATGCTGTCTCAACCAGGTTATTGCAGCTATAACTGACCACATTAATCAAAACTAGTGTGTGTTTTGGTTCGAGGTGTTGGAGTGGATTCTTGGGTACTGTTGTGATGGTCACGCCCACGGGGTGGAGCCCAGTGAGGAGCCGCAGTACTAGGCTAGACTCTATATACGCAGATAATTTGTATTTATTATACAGCGTGGTGGTACTGCCCAGGGGGGCAGCAGTGAGGTAACTTAGTGAAAGCAGAGCAGGGATCCTCAGCAGAGGAGACCAGTCCCATACTCGAGTAGATGGTAGGCAGCGCAAGGTAGTTGAGGAAAGTCCCGGAAGCAGACTCTGAGCGCTGAAGCTGGAGGTGAGACAGACTGATAAGGTTAGTTACTCACTGAAGTAGATAGCTGTATTGATGAAGATCCTAGCAGGCAGAAGTAGATCAGTAAGGCACAGGGTAGGAAGAGCAGGCCCTCAAGGAGCAAGTACCCGATATCTCAGATAGGTACCTGTAAGAGAGAATAAGAGCCCCTGTGGAGTGGGTACCCAGGTTAGCGATGAATTACCCCGAAAGGCAGAGAGAAAGCTTCCTGCAGAGGGCGCCCAACAGTTTGAAGAGGCCGGGGACAGCATGGGACCTTGTCGTGACTGGATCCAGATCCCCTTAGATGTCTTCATATAATTCCAGGATTGCCCAAGAGCTGAGACGATACCTACTAACCACAAAATCCTCAGGCATGCCCAGCAAGTATGTTCAAGGAGGAAAGATATGCTTCCTGTATCTCCCGGCCTGTGGCCAGGTGCGTGGCCATTGCTGAGCAGGGCCCTGAGCCCGTAGCAGCGGACCCTTCACCTGCACTGCTGGTTCTTCCCTCGATGTCTTGGAAGTGGCCTTGGGTCCTGTTCAGGTTGTTCATCTTCCATGTGTTGTCGCATGCAGTGAGGCTGCCGAGGCATGAAGAATTTATTTATTTTATTTATTTAAGGTTTTTATATACCGGCAATCATGAGCACATATCTTGCTGGTTTACATGAAACGGGAGTGCATTAAATGCATCAACTAGAACTGTGGTAATCGAAGGAGCAGTTACAAATAACAAGGGTAGCAGAACTTGGAGAAGAAGGAAGAGATAGGAAAGAATAAACGGTTGAACGGTATACAAATAAATTAAATGCTATGTAAAAATGGCATGATTAATGGCTAAATATTTGAAGTCCTTGGTTTGTATCTATGACGTGATATTAGATTGTGTCTGGGAAGCTTGCTTTCCCAGACACAATCTAATATCACGTCTAATCACAATCTAATATCACAATCTAATTTCCCAGACACAATCTAATATCACGAATGCATGTTTAAGTGCACTTGCCACTCACCAAAAGCTGTTATTAAGCTTGACCTGCTAAAAACAGCCATTTTTATTGGTCCAGACATGCTTGGTAGGTGTGTGTGTATTGACTGCAAATAATTTGGTCACGACCAAATTAGGTGTGTGTGTATTGACCCCAAATAATTTGGTCAAGACCCCAATTTGGACACTTAAGAGAAGTGGTGACAGTTTATCCTGTTCTCTCGATGACTGTTGAAATAAGACTTGTGCTGATAAATAACCCGAAAAGGGATCTTCATGCTGTTGGGATTATTTTTAAATAAATGAAAAAAATGAAAGAAAAATAATAATAAAATTAAGTAAAAGTGGACCGAAGGGACACACAACTTGTTTACCCTTTCAAGTTGTACTCATGAAGGTCCAACAAATTTAACAAACATTTAATTGAAAATACTTAAGATTATACTGGGGAATATTGTGGTGTTCTTTGATATTCTTTGTGATTTCCTCAGATTTCTGAGGTAGTGGAGCTTGCTTGAGTTTTTGGATTGTGCAGTCAGATAAGTTAGACATGCTGTTGAGCAGGTCTAAAGTTAGCTGAATAAATATAAATAGCCAAGCATATTCAGTGATTTGGACAAGCCACTAATTATCCTGGCCAAGTTAGCCGGATAAGTTTATCTAGCTACATTTCTCAGCTGCTTAGTGGCTGAATATTGACATGTCGGTGTCTACTGTTACACTAATGATGCTAGTAGATTTTTCAGTACTTTCAGCCTATCAAATGGACCCAGTTGCTAATTAATTTTATCATATTCTACTTTTATTGTAATTCTGTCAAGACAATGCAAAAGAACTTTCTTTGTTTCTGAGGTTTTTCATTCCTGAAGTGAAAGAAGTTCAGTATTCATTTTCAAGCAGGGTGGTTCTATCACTAGGCAAGGTGAGACAAACTCATCAGGTGGCAAAATTCTGGGAGTGGCAAAACGTATCCTCTACAAAACATTCCTGTGACGGCCACCTCACCTTGCCATGCACATATGATTTCAAAACTTCATGTGGGATTCAGAAGTGATTCCCCATGGGGCCACAATGTACCCCATCCAGCTGCAGCCTGAAGAGAGGCATGGCAAGGTTCATGGTAGACTCCATCCACCATGGCCCAAAGAAAGGCCATGGTAGACTCCATCCACCATGGCCCAAAGAAAGGCATGGTAGACCCATACCCACAGCTGAAAAGAGGTCCAACAAGGCCATGGTATACCCCATTCTTCGGTAGCCAAAGAAGATAGAGGGAGGCCTTGAAAGTAAGTGTGTGTATGAGAGAGAGAAAGACTAAATAAAAGGATGTATGAGAGAGAACCTGTGTACATGTGTGTTTGTTAGAGAGAGAGGGGAAGGATGTGTGTGAGAGCTTGTGTCTATATGTGTGTAAGTGAGAGAGTCAGCCTGTTTACATGTGTAAGTGTGTGTATTAAAGAGAGAGAGGGTGTGAGTGAGTGCCTGTATACATGTGTGCATGAGTGAGAGAGAGCCTTATGGATATGTGAGTATGTGTTTGTGTGTGTGTGTGTGTGTGTGACAGAGAGGGTGTATGAGAGAGCATGCATATGTGTAAATATGTGTGTGTGTATATGATAAAGTGGGTGTGTAATTGAAGGCCATTTTGTGTGTGAGTGTGGGGTTTGTGTGTGTGATATAGAGAGGGTGTAAGTACATGTGTGCATAAGTGTGTTTATGAAAGAGCCTGAATGCATGTGTGAGTGTGTAAGAGAGTGGGGGTTTTGTGTGCAAACCTGTGTACATGTGTGAGTGCATAAGTGAGAGAGAAAGGGTATGTGTGAGAGAGACAGGGTGTGTGAGTATTGTTAATGGCAGTAACCCCTGGCTAATTAACCAATAAATACCAGCTTTAAAAGGTTATAAAAGCAGAGGTTTATTTATGGAGGAAGGCATGGTTCCTCCAGGAGCAGAAGCAAATACAAAGCAAACGGTGTATAATACAGGACCTGCTCAGTAATCTAACGTGTGTGCCCAGCAATTTAAAGGTGTCGGTCCGCCAATCACAGATGTCTGCATAATGCCCGCCCATTACCTTAATAGCCAATCAATACATTTTAGCATGTGTGTGTGCTCTTACTATGGGCAGGAGCCTCTTGTTATCATTAGCAGAGAATAAGACCAAGTTAACTTTCATTTTCCCAGGAATGATGTCATCTGTGCTGGCTGATTCTCTAGTAAGTTTAGTTATCATAGTGTTTCATAGTGCTATCAATCTACTAGGTGCAATTCGGTGCTGGGTATTCTTACATTATGTATGTATGTGTGTAAGAGAGCGTGAATGTGTGTGAGAGCTTGGGTACGTGGGATTGGGTAAGTATGCGTGTGTGTATAAGAGAAAGGATAAAGTTTGTGTAGTCCCCTTACCCAATCCATGATATTCTTAGGGTGATTGGAAATCAAAAGATCCTAGATATGGAGAGCAGGGAATTTTTGAATAGAGATGTGCATCATGCCGGCGATCGTTTCTGCTTTCGTTTTTGTAAAACCGCGGGAAATTTCGTTTCTCCCGTAGTTAGGTTTGTTTTTTTTTCATGGTGAATTATTTCCGGGTTAGTGCGTGCTAGCTCCCATTAGTGCGCACTAAACCGAAAAACAATTTTTGCCGAAAATTTGTGGAAAATGTGATCATTTATTGGTTTTACTGATACTTGACAAATTGGGAAATATCGTACAATTTCCTAATTCGTCAAAAAAAATGAATGCACATCCCTATTTTTTAATTCTTTTCAGTTTTAAATGCTGGGTGTTATTTAATGTATCTGTTGTTTTGAAATATTTTATTGGGTTTTTTAGATCTTTAAAAAAATTTGAGTTTATGTATTGAATAATGTCCTTTTCAACAGCTGCTTTGAGATATTTATTCTTTCTATTAGTATAGTTTTGCAATTATGATTGATGAGTTATATTTCTTGATTTGTTTATTGCTTTATGATGAATGATGATATTTCTGCTTTTGCATTGTTGCACTGCATACTGAGACTGGCTTCTTGCAGTTTCCAATTCAGTTTTTGTCTACACATGTCTATGTATACTTTATGGTATCTTTATTCTGTATTTGGTGAGTTTCTATCTATGCTCTGCATGTATGACTGAGGTGAATTATTCTGCTGGAATGCAATTTCTGTGTAGGGATCTATAGCAGCCCATCTTGTTCTGTTTTAAAACCCAATAGGAGTTTTATTGATGTTTTAGGGCTTGGTATAATATTTGCAGTGTTGCTGTTTCATGGGTAGGGCAGTTACTATTTGAATGCTGGCATTTAATGCTGTTTTGGCATGGAAAGATTGCTATATTGTAATTCAGTTTACTCCTGGCTTTCAGAATGCCAAGCTCACATCAAACATACTTTACAATATGTTTAATACCATATGGGTACCAAGCATCTATTTTGCAGGGTTTTTTGGTTGTCTCCACAGCAGTGCACTCAGAAATGATATGCATGTTGTGATATTTTTACCTCAGGAGGCCTTGAATATCCTTTTTAATGTAAAATATGTTATTATTAGAGATGTGAATCATGTCCTCGATCGTCTTAACGATCGATTTCGGCTGGGAGGGGGAGGGAATCGTATCGTCGCCATTTGGGTGTTTAGATTATCGTGAAAAATCGTTAAAATCGTGAACATACACTAAAACCCCCTAAAACCCACCCCCGACCCTTTAAATTAAATCCCCCACCCTCCCGAACCCCCGCCCCAAATGCCTTAAATTACCTGGGGGTCCAGCGGCACACTAAAACCCCCTAAAACCCACCCCCGGCACACTAAAACCCACCCCGACCCTTTAAATTAAATCCCCCACCCCAAATGCCTTAAATTACCTGGGGGTCCGTAGCGGCGGTCCGTAGCTTAAATTACCCCCGGGTCCGTAGCTAAATCGGGGAAAGGATGAGAGCAGGAAATCCGGCACAGTAAATCGTGGTGTCTTCAGCCGGCGCCATTTTGCAAAATGGCCGCCGCAAAATGGCGGCGGCCATAGACCAATACGATTCGACGCAGGAGGTCGTTCCGGACCCCCGCTGGACTTTTGGCAAGTCTTGTGGGGGTCAGGAGGCCCCCCCAAGCTGGCCAAAAGTTCCTGGGGGTCCAGCAGGGGCCCCTGGAGCGATCTCCTGCCGCGAATCGTTTCCGTACGGAAAATGGCGCCAGCAGGAGATCGACTGCAGGAGGTCATTCAGCGGCGACCTCCTGCAGTCGATCTCCTGCCGGCGCCATTTTCCGTACGGAAACGATTTGCGGCAGGAGATCGCTCCAGGGGCCCCCGCTGGACCCCCAGGAACTTTTGGCCAGCTTGGGGGGGCCTCATGACCCCCACAAGACTTGCCAAAAGTCCAGCGGGGGTCCGGAATGACCTCCTGCGTCGAATCGTATTGGTCTATGGCCGCCGCCATTTTGCGGCGGCCATTTTGCAAAATGGCGCCGGCTGAAGACACCACGATTTACTGTGCCGGATTTCCTGCTCTCATCCTTTCCCCGATTTAGCTACGGACCCGGGGGTAATTTAAGCTACGGACCGCCGCTACGGACTCCCAGGTAATTTAAGGCATTTGGGGTGGGGGATTTAATTTAAAGGGTCGGGGTGGGTTTTAGGGGGTTTTAGTGTGCCGGGGGTGGGTTTTAGGGGGTTTTAGTGTGCCGCTGGACCCCCCGGTAATTTAAGGCATTTGGGGGGGGTTCGGGAGGGTGGGGGATTTAATTTAAAGGGTCGGGGGTGGGTTTTAGGGGGGTTTAGTGTGCCGGTTTTCCTGCCCTCCCCCTTCCCCCGATTTACAATTTTTTGACGATAAATCGGGAGAATTGGTATTGTATCGTGGTCCTAATGATTTTTGATGAATTAAAATATATCGGACGATATTTTAAATCGTCAAAAAACGATTCACATCCCTAGTTATTATAGATGCCCAATTTTCAATTGTGTGTGGTGAAAGCTGGGAGGGAGGGGTTCAAGGCTGTAAGGTTTACCTAGGGTGCCTAATATACTTGCGCCAACCTGGATAGACAGAACTCCCACAATTCACTCTATTCACTCCTCTCCCACTTCTCCAGGGGGCAAATGCTGGGGAAACATGGGAGGAATGTTACAGGGTTCCTCAGAGAGTGTCAGGATTGCAAGCTTCCTAGAAATATTATCAAAGAAAGATACTCTATTTGCCAATCCTTTTGCAACTCTGACCCCTGCTTTCTCCTTCTGCAGCATCTCAAATCACTGAAAGGGTCATATTCAAAGGAAACCCCCTTGGCCCTCTTGATTATTTCACCTGGGTCGTGCCTTGATTTTGGGGGGGGGGGGAGAAGGGGGGTGTACTATCTCATCCCTCACTTCAAGCAGCAGATTGCCTCGAGCGACCCCTGTTTTCAAGCTTCTACTGTAATCAAGCTGTATTTATCTGGGCAAAATCATTTGTGTCTTCCCTGTTTGCTGACAAAAACATGCTGCAAAACAATATACATACAGCATGAATGGATGAAAAGCAAGCTAAATGTTAAAGATTTTATAAATATAATCAAAATTTTAAAAAATAGATGGACAAGATAACATGTTTTATATCTTCCTAGGTGTTGTGAGTTAAAAACATCCATCCAGGTTAGATCAGTTGTACATAAGGTGTCAAACAAGGTATGAGAGGATGACATCCGCTAAAGTGACTTTAAAGGTCAATCATTAGGGTAAAAGTTTAGCTAAAGTTATGGACAGGGCTTCTTTTGAACAAAATGTTACAGCTCTGAAACTAATGAAGAAATATGGACATACTATACACAAAACTAAATGAATTTATTAATGTATTCATTTGTTTATTTTGAATCTGTCTAATATACTAGTCCTAAAACTTGTTTCTAAAGCACAGATAATCTGGCTCCTGTTGGAGAAGCAAAGGATGAGCATTTACCAAACTAGGCCTGCTAGCAAAAGTGGTCAAATATGAAACATACTATACTATAGAACATACTATAGAAGTGGAAGTTGATGTTGGATGGGTGAAAGGTTTGAATGAAAAAATACCAGAATTAAAGGTGAAAAACAGCTTTGAAATACATTATTGCTTCACTCGTCTCACATAACTAATTAAAGCCAAATGCCAATTTGTTGGCCAAATTACTCTCTAAAATTTGATGCACTCATTGACCAAATATGAGCATTATTAACAAAGATATGACTGTAGAAAAGTTATATACTCATGCCACTTGTTGATACAAATAGACAGGAATATGGACAATGTACAAATGTTTGCTCTTGTGAAGGATAATGGTCTACTGAATACATCTGTTATTACTTTTCATAACAGTAATAGGAGTAAGGAAGTTATTAAGCAACAGGATTGGATCAATGGATGACATCACAGCCACAACATTACATTTCAGGCTTTTTTGGAAACAAGTGCATCTTACTGTGCTGCATTTTTTAAAACTATCAGATCACATTCAAAAAGTCAGATATGGCTCTCACACTTCTCTCTGGTATTCACTGGCATAATTTTATCCATGCTGTTCAATATTTACCTCAGTCCTATATGTAAACTTCTGGGCTGGGCATGTACTTCAGGTAATTTATTTATTTATTTATTTTTAGATTTTTATATACCGGTGTTCCTATATGAAATAAAGATCACATCGGTTTACATTGAAACAGAACATGAAAATTGCCAAAAGGCATTACATAGAACAAGGTTATGAAACTTGGAACAGTGTACATAAGTTCAAAATTTAACAATAACGTTGTAACATTGATGACCAAAAGATAAAGGAGAAAAAAAAAAAAAAAAAGACTTAAACAATTAAGTTGACAGGTCTTATTGAGCATAAAAATTATAACGTATAAGTGAGAAAGTCTCAAGTGTCCTGCAGCAAGAGATTAGATACCGAAGTAGGTAGTGGTATGGAAAATGGGGGTTTGTGAAGAAGATATGTTCTTGCTGGTTGGAGGTAATATGCAGATGATATTCAGTAGTTTTCTCTATCAAGTCCACAGTACTGAGGGCTCTAGCAATGTTTGTGATTTACACGAATGCCAGCAAATGTTGGCAAGCAAGCAGCATATGAGCTTTAAATGTTGCAGAAACTGATATCATTTTTCCATTATATAACCCTCTTTCTGATAAATGTACCATTTCTGTTGTCAATCAGGTTAGAATGTTGGGAATTATTAGAAAGGGAATGGTGAATAAAACGGAAAATGTCATATTGCCTCTGTATTACTCCATGGTGAGACCACACCTTGAATACTGTGTACAATTCTGGTCGCTGCATCTCAAAAAAGATATAATTGCGATGGAGAAGTTACAGAGAAGGGCTACCAAAATGATAAGGGGAATAGAACAGATCCCCTATGAGGAAAGACTAAAGAGGTTAGGACTTTTCAGCTTGGAGAAGAGACGACTGAGGGGGGATATGATAAAGATGTTTAAAATCATGAGAGGTCTAGAACGGGTAGATGTGAATCAGTTATTTACTCTTTCGGATAGTAGAAAGACTAGGGGGCACTCCAAAAAGTTAGCATGGGGCACATTTAAAACTAATCAGAGAAAGTTCTTTTTTACTCAACGCACAATTAAACTCTGAAATTTGTTGCCAGAGGATGTGGTTAGTGCAGTTAGTATAGCTGTGTTTAAAAAAGGATTGGATAAGTTCTTGGAGGAGAAGTCCATTACCTGCTATTAAGTTCACTTAGGGGGTAATTTTCAAAAGGAGTTATGCGCATAAATGTAACTACTATTGTAGCAATTTTCAAACGCTATTTACTCACGTAAAGTGCATTTATGTGAGTAAATCCTATGGACAATTCAATGGCATATATTGTAGCAATTTTCAAAAACCCACTTACTCGAGTAAAGTGCATTTACTCGAATAAAGCCCAGTTTGACTCGAGTAAATGCTTTTAAAAATCAGGCCCTAAGAGAATAGCCACTGCCATTAGCAATGGTAACATGGAATAGACTTAGTTTTTGGGTACTTGCCAGGTTCTTTTGGCCTGGATTGGCCACTGTTGGAAACAGGATGCTGGGCTTGATGGACCCTTGGTCTGACCCAGTATGGCATTTTCTTATGTTCTTAGAAACCTGGGATTCATGTTTGATTCACATCTTCCTTAAATTAAATCTGTTGTAAAAAAAAAGTTCCTTCTTTAAACTTCAACGTCTTGGCAAACTCAAGCCCTACTTAAATCCTACTGATTTTCTCACAGCTTTGCAACCTCTTGTTTTTATTAAAATGTGATTACTACAACCCTGTTTATCTTGGTTTTACTTTTTCTGCTTTAAAAGCATTACAATTGACCCATAATTCAGCTGCATGAGTATTTACTGATATTTCTCGTATTGACCACATTGCCTTGTTCTGCAGTCCCTCAACTGGATGCTGCTCCAGTGGAGGATAAAGTACAAGATCTTGACTTTAATATATAGGGCCCCAACTAATGATATATCTCCATGCAATAGTCATCTTCTAAAAATCTATAGGCCACCTAGCGATCTAAGGTATGCTGGTCATTGTCTCCTTGATGTTCCTACCATATGGTCATTTTGGCTCGTGGAGTTCTATGAAAGTACATTTGCATTTGCAGGGACTTTACTGCAGAAATCTCTTCATGAGGCAATTCAGAAGAAGCCATGGCCTGATACTTTCAGAAAAAAAACATATCATCTTCTCTTTTCAGCCAGGAAGAACATTTTGATTTGCTTCCAGCCATATATTTGCCTCATGATTAGCATATTTCATATGGAGTTCAAGAGCTTCTTTTGTTGGGGGGTATCATCTGTAAATTCCTCATCATTAGTAAATATCTATAACCTTGCATAAATCAGTAATTTGTAACACATACATCTTTCAACATACACATCTCATTTGATGCCACAGGAAAAAAAAAATGGATGTTTGAAATAATCCCTTCCAGCATGACTTCTCCCATGGCCACAGAAAGATGATAAGGTGTCACAGTGGTGATGATAAGGTGTCACAGTGTTACATATTGTTCTTTGTAAAGGCCTCGCCT
Source organism: Rhinatrema bivittatum (assembly GCF_901001135.1). Classification (NCBI taxonomy): domain Eukaryota; kingdom Metazoa; phylum Chordata; class Amphibia; order Gymnophiona; family Rhinatrematidae; genus Rhinatrema; species Rhinatrema bivittatum. The sequence goes on along the minus strand of NC_042620.1, from coordinate 228,446,504 downwards.
ATATATTCCTTGTTTATAAGTTACTTGTAAACCGGCACGATGTGCAAACGGTTGCCGGTATATAAAATAAATAAATAAATAAATAAATAAATAAAATAAAATCCATTAATGCATGGAATCTTAGCAAATTGTTCCTTATAGCCTTCAAATGATTTTTGGCAGGGCTGGGCATGTTTTACAGGTACCATTTTCTTTGTATAAGTGGTCCAGAGAACATCCATGTTTCAATTGTTTTTTTTAAATCAGGAACTGAAAAGAAGAACTTCTGTCATAATAGCACTATTCCTAAAATTCATTCAGGATTAGCCCTGTGGCCACTCTAAGGGTCCTGCCAAAGCTGTGCATGTGATCCTACACTGGCAGCCTCCCACCCACCAATTGGTTTCTTCTTGCCTCTGGGCAAGTACCCTGCCTGCAAGCTATCCCTTGATGGTTTCCGGGGATACTGGGATCCCACACAAGCCGGGGGTCATGCAGCACTTAGAAATGTACCCAGAGACCAAATACACAGAGTACTGGGATCATTAATCAGTCTATAACAGGCAGAGCTAACAAACTAATATGTTTATTATAAATAAAAAGAAACAGTGAACATAAAATGATTTAATCTGCAAACAGGAACAGGTAAAACTACAAGGTTAAACAGCAAAACTTAAACATTTTCCATAATAATTATCTAGTGAATGGGGAAGTCAGGAAAAAGGCTGTTCACATGAGCTGAACAAGCCTCATCACAGAGGTTTGCGCCTTCTGTACTCCCAGCCACGACTATAAAATGCTACTACCTTCAGGGCTACTTAACATCTGATTTTTATATTCTGCTTTTTTGGGCAGTTTTCTATCTGAAAGGCCAATCAGGGCACAAAGTACTAGAAATAGCTCTCTAACCAATAGCCTTATGACTAGTAATAATTTTCTGACCAATGGCACTGCAGGATGTTACAGTCTTACAGTTTCCTCTATATACTGGGATATGTATGCTATCCAAGCCTCATTCTGAGTCAAGCCAGTATCCCAAGCTTCTGTTTGAAATACAGTGCAGAGGTCAAATAACCTGCAGACCAGCTAGATAAAATGAAATGTCTGAGGAAAAAAATCCAAAGCCTAAGGCAAAACAAGAAATTACAGAGCATACAAAACGCCTATTTTACCACAAGAAATATAACATCTGTATCTGTGGAAATGACTTATAACTTGTTCATGTCATCTTTCAACTACATCAGAAGTATGTAGGATCAATCTTGTGTCTCTTATGCCAGTTTCTTCTTTGTTTCCTTGAAATATAGGATATTTTCCTCTAGTTGATTGCCCAACATTGACTTCTGTGAAACCACTAGCAGTAGCAAGCTCATACTGCTGTGACAGTTGTATCCCTCTTGCCATGTGGACACCAGAGATATACTGGACAAGATTAGTTTTATTTTGATCCATGGCAATATACTCTATAGCTGTGGTAGCTGCACATCAAGCCCATCAATATGCTTTCATATTGGTCATTTTAGACCCATTCACTTGGATTGTGTTGCTGCTTTTCTAGAATAGACTCAAATGTAATGATCAAAGATGATATCCACTATTGTTGTATTGTCATTGATGTGCTATATCAAAAATTGGAAGAAAACATTAACATAGTCACCAAATATCTGGCATTCATAAGGTTTCCCAATGGTTTGAATTAGTGCATGGCCAGCAATATTCATCCATGTTTTCAGAAGACTATGGAACCTTATGTGGAGTATCCACTCCAGCAATTGGAAAATGGATAAGGTCTGAATTTGTAGTGTTCATCAGTTCTCCAACCTTTGCAAGTGTAAAAGGCAAAGGAGATCTCTCATGCCTCAGGATATCAAAAATCAATATCATTTAGCCAGCACCTGCATAATTGAGTAATCTCTGTTTGAGCTGGCCATCAGCTTCAATAATTTTGAAGTTAAAACACATTCTGCTGTGTTTTAACACTGTGTTTGTACAACAAAGCCAAGATTTTAGTTATGTATTTTCAATGTATTATGAAATGGATCAATTGCAATGAAAAGCTGTTATTTCATATCACCAACTGCGGTTTGTATTCCTCACTCTTTTTCCAGCAGATTATGTGACACCAGTATATCTCTGGTGTCACATAATCAGGTGACAAATCTTTTGTTGTCAGGGAGAACAAAGGTATGTTGCTGTGATGAAGTTCTATGACTTCTGTAACTGGTACCAAAATGATAAAGGGAATGGAACAGCTCCCCTATGAGGAAAGACTAAAGAGGTTAGAACTTTTCAGCTTGGAGAAGAGATGGCTGAGGGGGGATATGATAGAGGTGTTTAAAATCATGAGAGGTCTAGAACGGGTAAATGTGAATCGGATTTTTACTCTTTCAGATAATAGAAAGACTAGGGGGCACTCCATGAAGTTAGCATGTGGCTCATTTAAAACTAATCGGAGAAAGTTCTTTTTCACTCAACGCACAATTAAACTCTGGAATTTGTTGCCAGAGGATGTGGTTAGTGCAGTTAGTATAGCTGTGTTTAAAAAAGGATTGGATAAGTTCTTGGACGAGAAGTCCATTACCTGCTATTAATTAAGTTGACTTATATAATAACCACCGCTATTATTAGCAACGGTAACATGGAATAGACTTAGTTTTTGGGTACTTGCCAGGTTCTTATGGCCTGGATTGGCCACTGTTGGAAACAGGATGCTAGGCTTGATGGATCCTTGGTCTGACCCAGTATGGCATATTCTTATGTTCTTATGTTCTTAACATATTAAATTACCTTATCTAACCAGTGATTTTGTTTACATCATGTGCATCATGTCTAAGCCAGGAGGGAAAGTCATCACAGAATATAGCTTCATCATAATGTTCATCTTGGCCAAATAAGCATTTGACATCCTGTGAAATGTGAGATCACTTAGATTATATTATACAGAACTTGTTTCTGGCTTGGTCAATTCTTTTGATGCTAGTTATTCCATTGTACATCTTGCAGATTTTGTTTATCCATTCTGTAGTGTGATCAACATAAATCTGATTAAATTTTCTTTTACTTGGTTTCATGCAAAATTTCCAGCAGTGAACTCTCTGGGGACCTCTATATGAAACATTAAAGTCCTGTATGATATCACTGAATCCACGCTAAACATATGACATGGAAGTAGTGGAATATAAGTATAAGTAAATAAATAAACTTCTTTTCACTTATCATCTGACCACACTGTTAACTATACTGAAAAGGTTATCTGCATTAGATTCACCTCTCACTTAAAAGCATTTACCACACTTTGTGTCTTCCATGTATAGCTCATAAATATTGAATACCAGCCATGACTCCAACATGGGCTACTGTGCATGCCACAGTACTTCATATTTCAGTATATGTGCTCAAACAGCAAGGTAATATGCGATAATAAGGTACCTTCCACCATAGTGTGTGTATTATTAGCTACATACACAATTGATTCTAGAGGTGTGCATCTGTTTTCCACGTATTTGTAATCCGCAACATATTTTGTCCTATCTGTTAAATACGTGGGGAGGCGAAACGCATCGAGACTCCCCACGTATTTAACTGATTTCTGTTTTATTCGGCCTCCTAAATAAAAATTTAAACCCCCCACCCTCCTGACCCCCCCAAGACTTACCAAAACTCCCTGGTGGTCCAGCGGGGAATCCAGAAGCCATCCCTGCATTCTCACACCCTTGTTTGCCGGTTTCATCACAGCGCCGTTAGCCTGTGTCACAGGGGCTACCGGTGCCATTGGTCAGCCCCTGTCACATGGTCACCGGCGCCATCTTGTGCTCTTACCATGTGACAGGGGCTGACCAATGGCACTGGTAGCCCATGTGACATAGTATGGGCAAAGGCTATCGCTGCCATTTTGAGTCCTGGCATCGGACGGCCGGTGTGCAGGAGGTCGCTCCGGGACCTCCGTTGGACCCACAGGGACTTTTGGCCAGCTTGGGGGGGCCTCCTGACCCCCACAAGACTTGCCAAAAGTCCAGCGGGGGTCCGGGAGCGACCTCCTGCACGCCGGCCGTCTGATGCCAATACTCAAAATGGTGCCGATCGCCTTTGCCCTCACTATGTCACACATAGTGAGGGCAAAGGCGATTGGCGCCATTTTGAGATGCAAAGTTATCGCGTCTCGAGACTGTTAGTTTTACAACTCATGTGACTGACCCACGAGCAGTCTCACTCACCCACAAGCCGCCAGCCAAAGTCTGCCTCCTCATGTGACAGGGAAATGCTGCTGCTCCTGCTTCCCTCCTAGGCACAAGTATGTGGTGCTCACTGAGGTATAAGGGGCCCTTGGTGAGAACCCATGCTCTCAGTGCCTTCCAATGACATCATACAGCCAGGTGTTTAAACCAAGGTCATGCAACTGTTGCGATCAGCAGTTTGCTGGCCTGTCCCACAGAGCACTGCTCTTACCTCCAACCTCGGGCTCTGGACTCCGGTCACCATCTCAGGGGAAGGTCTCCCTCTGTGCATGTGGTGGACTGCCACACTTCAGCTTTTTCCTCTGCTGAGCAAGCTGTTCCTGGCCTTGAATTCCCATGTCATGTGCAGGCCTCTGTGCCTGGCCTGCCACCGACGCTGTCTCTTTCTGGCTCCTCCTAGAGGTGTGTGTGCACTGATAGCACCTCTCTTAAAGAGTCCATGGTGGGAAAATCTCAGGTGCCCAATGATAATGTCACCCATACAGGACTATAAGAAGACAGCCTCTGCAGTCTTTCCTTGCCTCAGCAACAGGTTTTATCTTTGAGATTGTGCTTTGCCACTTGTTCCTGATTCCTGTCATTACTTCTTGGTTCTTGTCCTGCTGTGTGTTCCTGTGTTCCATCTGGCAGTCTGGTTCTTCATGGGTCCTTGTCTTCATGGCCCATTCTTCCTTGTCCATCTTCAAGTGTCCATTCTGTATTTGTGGTACTTCTTCTACTTCTGTGTTCCTCTGGTTAATCTCCTGCCTTGTACCCTGAATTAGATTCTGACACTGACTGAACTCCACCCACATTGACCATTGCCTGAACCAGGAATCAGAGTATAGGCCCATGCCCTCTGACTCCTGCCTGAACCATGCTAGGTTTGCCTGCTGCCTTCCTGAATGCCGTCTGGCCTGACCCTGCTTTCATCTCCGCACTGGCCTGCAATGTTTCCATCGCAAGGACTCTTTATCTCCACAGAGGTCCGCACCTAAGACCAGGTGGCCCTGACACCCGAGGGCTCAACCTAAGGGGAATGTGGACTCGAATTGGTGAAGTTCCAGTTGGGCCTCTGCTTCAGCCAGCTCTGCCTTTCAATAGTGGGGCCTTGTGGGGCTCTTCCTCTCAGGTAGCACCAACTCTTCATTCTAAGAATCCACTTCTTTAAGAGCAACACAGGATTGCCTTGTCTGAAGGATTGCATTGTCTGAAGACAAGGACACCTTGTCTTCAGACAATGACTACCTTGTCTTCGGCCAAAGCCTGCCTTGTCTTCAGCTTCAGCCTCATCCTTTCTCCACATCTGTTTTCATCTTCAGCATGAGCCTTGCTCCACATACATCTTCATCTTCAGCCTCATTCTTGCTCCACCTCCATTTTTGCTTCAGCATTAGTCTTGTGCAATGTCCATCTTCAGCTTCATCAACAACCTTACTCTACAACTGTCAGCATTCCTCACCTTCAGCCTGGTCGTTCAGCCTTGTATGTTACCTAGCCTTGTCCAGCTCCTCAGATCTGACTGTATTCACGGCCTCTTGGATTTGTCATAGCCTGGCTTGCTCAAAGACTCTTTCTTCCACTGTTGGCCCAGATCTTGGGGCTTTGCCCACAAAGTTGCACCACTTGCCCCACAGCAAGAGAGTCTCTCACTCATGCTCAGTGAATGCAACGCTGTGATGGACCATTACTGCATTGGCCACCCATATGCAGGAATAAAAGACTGAATTGAATGATCTCCTGAACAGGTTCATGCAACAGGCACTCGCTCAGTCAGTGAGTATACAGTAGAATTTTGTACCCTATTTTCTTAGCTCAGTTGGGGCAAAGATAGCCAAACCACTAATTTTTTTAAGGTTTAACCAGAAGAATAAAAGACAAACTAGCTGCTCGAGACTATCCCCAACCCTACAAGTATTTATTGCCTTCACTATTGAAATAGATCTGAGATTTCAGGAACAAGCTCAAGAGGAAGAGCTCCAACTGGGTTACTTCTATAGCACCCAAGCCCCTAAGTTGCTTGGAGACTGCTGCCTTCGAAGATTCCATGCAACTGGGCTACACTCAAATTTCATTCTATGAAAAACAATGACAAAGATGACTTAACCTCTGCCTCTACTGTGCAGCCCAGAGACATTTTGCCAGTCAGTACCCCAAGAGCCGAGAAACTCTGACAAAACAAATCTACTTGGAAAGGCAGTTCTTCACCATCCTGCTTCTCCTCCACAATTGATGGTATCTGTGTTCCTCACCTTCAGGAAATATTCAGTTCAAACTGAAGCTTTAATAGATACTGAAGCTGGGGGCAACTTTATTCAAGACTCATTGTTATGCCAATGTGGTTGTCCTACCCCAACTTGACTATTTCTCATATTATTTCTTCCATTTTCAGAGAAACCTTATCTGGTCACATGACCATAGCCACCTTGCCCATCACTATGCAGATAGGGTCTCACAAAGACAATTTTCAATTCTATATATTACCTAAGGCATCCTATCCTCTTGTATATGGAATACCTTAGCTTAAACTCTATCAACCATCCATCGACTGGAACACCTTATAGATCAACCATAAGGACCCATCCCTGCTAGGAGTATTCTGCCACTTCATCTTTGGGTGTTCCTCTCTGAACTACCTTGCCTGAGAACTGGATTTGCCATTCATATATACATCCTGTTCCAGTTTATGTTATAAGAAATGACCAGTAGCCCTAGTGTCTTGCAATTCTGCTCACCACCTCAAATCTCTGAAGTCCATCATCGTGGAGGTAGAATCTCCTCGGATCTGACCATAGTCACAGCCTCTTGGACTTGTCATAGCCTGGCTCACACAAAGACTTGTTCACCTGCTGTTGGTGCAGACCTTGGGGCTTTGCCCACACTGTTGCACCAATTGCACCACAGCAAGAGGCCTACAAACTGCCCCCATCCCTCAGGATCCATGACATCTTCCACTTTTCACTACTAAAACCAGTCTCAATCTCCTGGCCAAGAAAATTGCTTTCCCAGCCTTCACAGGTCACCAAAGAGGAAGGCATGCAGTACAAAGTAGAGTAGATTTTAGATGCTCTTAGGTTCTGAAACAAACTCCAGTATCTTATCCCTTGGCGGGGGTATGTCCCGGATGAAAACTCCTGGGAGCCAGCCTCCAACCTCAAAGCCCCACAGCTAGTTCGTGCCTCCACCAAAGGTTTCCCAAAAAATCTCAACCCAGAAAGCGGGAAGGGGGCTTTGGGGAGGGGTACTGTTATGAATGGTGGCTCGCGGGTCCAACCCGCCAGCTGCCTTACTTACCCCGACATCGGCATACCTATCTCATGACAGAGACACTGCCAGTGATCAGGCCTCACCTGAGGCAGGAATGCCACTGCAGAAACACATCCTGCCCTCCTAATAAAGTGTGCATATGCCCAGTATGCTGAGTCTTAAAGGAGCCATGGCAGGAAAGCCCCCCACAGTGCCCTTTGATGAGCTCCTGCCTATTTATCTTGCACCCAAAAACCACTGCAATGCCTCACCAACAGGTCCCTGGTGTTTTCTGACCCAATGCATGTTGTTTTCTTGTTTTCCCACTGCCTCATCTGTGCTCTGTTTTTTCTTGCCTTGTCTCCATGACCTTTGGCTTGATTTCCTGGTCCTGACCTGGCTTTGCTTTGGATCTCTCTTGACTGCTGTCTGGTCTTTACCCTTCGCTTCAGACCTGAGCTTGCCTTGCCTACCACCTGCCATGATCTCTGGCACATTCTTCACCATTGCTGTTTGCTACCTGCCTCAACCACTGGCCTGCCCCACCTGGGCTCTGCCTTGGACTCTTACCTCCGACTGGCCCTAGGAACCCAGCTAATACCTTCTGGCACCTGGAACCCAACAGAACAACCTGCAGAAAACACAGTTGGTAGGTAAAACCCCAGTTGGTACCCTCATAGGAAATTACTGCCAGCTGACAGACTGGGCCTAGTGAGTTTGCCCAATAGGCAGTGACAACCATCCCTCAGC